>NC_059164.1:21569590-22194590 GCF_019923935.1 Bubalus bubalis | reverse complement strand
TTTCAAATGATTCATTAGGCACAGGATGACACTCTTCACATCAGAGTGGCTGTCAATGGGCAACCACAGGCTCTGTGTGCTTGATGCTCTTGAGGGTAGTGCATAGCCAGCTTTGACTTTCCAGAGAATGATTGAGAGTGTAGTCAACAGAGTAGTGCTCCCCACTCTGCAAGAGGACTGCATCCTCATTTCTGGCATCTGTGAATTATGTTGTTATGTAGCAAAAGAGAAGAGGGTTGCAGAGGAGTTAAGGCTGCTGATCTACTGACTTTAAAATAAAGAGATTATATTGGATTAACTGATTGGGTCCAGTGTAATCACAAGGTTCCTTATAATTGGAAGAGGGAATTAGAAGAGAGAAAACCAGAGAGAAGGTGGCATGAGAAAGACCCAGCCAAAACTTGCTGGCTTTGAAAGGGGCCCAGGAGCCAAGCAATGCAAATGGTGTCTGGAAGCTGAAAAAGACAAGGGAATGGATTCCCCTTCATAACCCCCAGAAAGGAGCATATCCACCAACATTTTGATGTTAGCTTATTCAGACCCACTTTATACTTTTTCCCTCCAGAACTGAAAGATTAACAGTTTGTCTTCCCCACTGAGTTTGTGCTTATTTGTTTCAACAATGGAAAACTAATAGAGGGGAGGAGAGTAAGAAAACCAGACTGTACACAATCAGAGAGGAAAGTTGTGAAAGATTCAGCAAGAACAGCATATAAGGACTTTGAAATTTATTCAGAGCAAAGTAAGAAGCCATGGAGTGGTTTTAAACTGTCGAATTTTAGAAATTAAACTCAGTCCATTCTGTGGAAGATGGATTATAGGTAAGCCAGGAGGATAACACCTAGAAAAAGGATGCAGATAGAAAGAAGAAGGAAACCAAGGAAGAGATGAGGAGTAGAAAAAGAAAAAAGTACCAGAAAGCCAAACCATGTTACCATTGGCTATTCTGAATGTGGACAGGTCAGGTAATTCATGTGTTTTCTTTTTTATTTATTTTTTTCTTTCTGTTTTACAAGTTTCTTTATTGAGCACACTTTACATGGTATGCTAAAAAAAATCAATAAATGGCAAAGAACATAGAGAATAAATCAGCCACAGATATGAGATAATTAGGTCCTGTCCTGTGAAGAGAAGAAAAAACGACATTGGATATCCCATGATGGAATGAAATACAGAAACCATGGGGAGATTTCATGGTTTCCTCTGTTCCCCTTCATCCTGGCAGGTACAAATAGAAACTGGGCACTGAGATATTTTTATCATACAGCTGCAAATTCAGGTAAACTCTCTTTCTTGACATGATATCTGAGGAGTTTTTCTATTTTTTAGTGAGCAAATTTATGAAAGTATCTTTATTTCCAAACTATTCAGTGATTGGTGTTTCTAAGTATAATGTATGCACTAAATGCACATGTTCAACAGATAGCAGTATTTCTAATTTAAATATAAAGAAAATTATTTTTAAACAAAGAGATTCAAAGGACATGTCAGTAGGTGTCTACTGAACTTTTTTTCCTTCTATTCTCTCATCCTAAGAATGATTTAGACACAATCATTCCAGCTTTCTCAATCTGTGGTTTGACCATCCAGAAGACCCAGTACACTAGATGATTAATTTTTGATCTGGTAAATTGCATCATGTAAAGATAGTCTCAAATGAAACCAGTAGTAGCCAAAGCTCTGCATACTTATACTGTTTTTAATGAGGGCTTCCCTGGTGGCTCAGACTGTGAAGAATCTATCTGCAATACAAGAGACTTGGGTTTGATCCCTGCATGAGGAAGATCTCCTGGAGAAGGGAATGACTGAAGTAGGAGCCATTGTCAAGACCAGCACCTCTGAGAAATCTGATTTCAAAGCCAGAAACTGCTCATCTCATGGTTTGAAATCATATAGCAGGTATGCAGAGGCTCTCTCCATGTGCAGATAGGTTAAATAGTTTTCTTAGGATGGTAGTATAATTCATCCAATAAGTAAGACCACCCAGGATCTGAATTAGAATGAGCCATTTAATAACATGTACTTTCACCTGCTGGTTTAAGGATTGATACTCCCCCAGACAGAAAGCTAATAGATATGTCCAAAGATTGGTTCCCTATTTAAAACTTCCAAAACACTGCTGAAATATACCTTTTACTTTGTACCAGTCTATTTTAAAAAAGAACCAGGTTTGAATTGTAGTTAAGCCAAGATATGAACACAAGCAAGCAGAGTTCTGCTGACAGAGAATGGGAGTATTGCTGCAACACTTTTCACAGCTTGAATGCCCTTAAAATACTGTTGGAAAGACAACCTCACCCTATTCTGCGTTCTGAGTCAGTGCCCATGCTGCAGCACCACTTTGCAGGGGAGGACGCAGCAGGAGAAAGAGAAGACCACGTAAGCGAGTCATGTCATAAGCACCATAGATAAAAGTGCAGTGAAAATGGACTTCTCATAGGGAAGGACGTTTGTACTTCAACATTATAGTTAACATGTTCCCAAAGACATTAACAATTACTTTTTAAAACCAAAAATATATTAAGCCAAAGTGACTTTTCACAAACAAAATGAGTAAGTTGTCATAATTTCTACTGCTTTTCACAGCATGTTATGTTAAACATAATATTCAGACTTCAAAAGCAAGCATTTGTCCCTCAGAGATTGTGCCTCTTTTATGAATAAATTGAATAGGAGGTAAATAGTAGATGTTACTAACAATTTCCAGGAGTTATTTTGTCTGAAACTCCTGAGGTTAGCTCTTGGCTCTCTGGCCAGTGTTTGCTTTGTTGTCTAAAATAACCTTATGATCTGTTGCTTAGAGAAGCAGAATGTTTAGGGCAACAAGATCTTTGTTACCTACTTATAGGGTTTGTGATTTTGCTAGTAATGGCAGAATTTCCTGCTTACATAGAATCAATTACCTCGATGTGTTCCTGCTCTTTACTATTAGAAATCTATAAAAATTTCTGAAAATAAAATTTTAAAACTGGAACGTTTGTCTGGGTCATGTAAAAGGGATTATACTGAAAAATTTTCTCATCAAAACAAAAAAGGTCTAGAGAATTTCAAACTCTATTAGGCCAAAACTATAGATAACTATAAGACTGACTGGAGAATTTCCTCTAAGAAGGATTTTTTTAATGATATTTTTAATTTATTATCTATTTTTGGCTGTGCTGGGTCTTTGCTGCTGCATGGACTTTTCTCTAGTTGTGCTGTGCAGGCTTCTCATTGCAACGGCTTCTCTTGTTGCAGAGCATGAGCTCTAGGGCACTTTTGTTGCAGCACATGGGCTCAGTTGCTCTGCAGCATGTGGGATCTTCCTGGACCAGGGATCAAACCCATGACCTCTGTATTGGATGGAGAATTCTTCATCACTGAGTCATGAGGGAACCCCCTGAGGAAGATTTAAAATTCCTGAATCAAAACAATTGGGGATTACCAAGGAAAGAGCCAAAATCTGAGAAGACATTTTAGGACCAATTTCACTTCAAACTCATGTCTCCTTGAGATATAAATGAAATTCTGTCTTGTACCTAGGTCTATAATAAAGAAATTCCTTAAATTTACAAGTTAGGAAATGATTTAATGTTTCGTCTCTTTGTATTTAACGATGAACAGCATTTGTCTGCTTTTCAGATAGTGTGGTATTTTGGCACTTCCTCCCTAGTAGTACTCTGCAGGGGTAGGGGACACAATGGGTCTGTTATTTGTGATCATTTTCTTTGACTATGCAATCCCAGTCCATCCAAGAGTCTGACATTCCCTGATTTAGCTCTACTTAACTCCTGGAAATTAGGTTGTAGAGAAGGAAATGGCACCCCACTCCAGTACTCTTGCCTGGAGAATCTCATGGAGGGAGGAGCCTGGCAGGCTACAGTCCATGGGGTCTCAAAGAGTCGGACACGACTGAGCGACTTCACTTTCTATTATGCTATCTGTGGTAAACTGAATTATTGTTCACAAATATTCCCCTGACAGAAGAAAAGGATACATTTGCTCCTATAACCTCTAGACCTCCTGTGTGACATGTGACCCTTTTTGCTGAATAGCATATGAGAAGAAGTAGTTGGTGTTCCTCTGGGCAGAACCTTCAAGAAGCAATGTATAGTTAGCATGTCTCCCTCCACCCCCATCACAACAGCCAGCAGTGTCCCAGACAGTTTGAAGGAAATATGCAGCCAACTTAGAATTCATCTTGAATGTGCAGCACAGATAAAAATAAAGCTTTTTGGTTGTAAGTCACCAAGAACTTAGGTTCTTTGTGCAACAAGATAAACTAGCCTTTCTTGACAGATTGATCTCTCCTCATTGATCTCTCAGAACCTATGTTTTCCAATGCCAAAAATTAAATCTAAGAAGTCATTCTTTTCAAGATGTTCAGATTGTAGAAGATGAAATAATTAACTTTCAGTCAGTCTCTGGAATTCAATTTAATGTCTTTCCCAAAGAGGGATAAGAGGTCTAATGCTCACTCCTCTGTTTTCCAAATCTCTTTCTTGGAATGCAGTGCCTTGAAAACCTGACGTTGCTTAGAATAAGGAATACAGCTTTTCACCCTGTACCTGTGTTGGGCTTTGGGGTCAAGCCACAGCCTCTCTTTCCTTTACTGTGTCTATATGCATCCTTCCATACATGTGGTTCCATGTTGTTGGAATGTATGCTAAATTTATAACAGTGTTACATGCACTTTGGATTGGGTTATAGCATTTAATTTTGCACATTTCCTGAATGTCAACTAACGAGTTTGTAGTTCAGGTTGACCACACCAGAGTAGCAAACATAAAGGACAGAAAAATACAGCTGTTTTTCTTGATACTAATCATACAGATTTGCAAGTTCAGTTCAGTTGCTTAGTTGCGTCTGACTTTGTGACCCCATGGACTGCAGCATGCCAGGCCTCCCTGTCCATCACCAACTCCTGGAGCTTACTCAAACTCATGGCCATTGAGTCGGTGATGCCATCCAAACATCTCATCCTCTGTCATCCCCTTCTCCTCTGGCCTTTAATCTTTCCCAGCATCAGGGTCTTTTCCAATGAGTCAGTTCTTCACCTCAGGTGGACAAAGTATTGGAGTTTCAGCTTTAGCATCAGTCCTTCCAATGAATGTTCATGACTGATCTCCTTTAGGATGGACTGGTTGGGTCTCCTTGCAGTCCAAGGGACTTTCAAGAGTCTTCTCCAACACCACAGTTCAAAAGCAACAATTCTTCGGCGCTCAGCTTTCTTTATAGTCCAACTCTCACATCCATACTGACTATTGGAAAAACCATAGCTTTGAGTAGACAGACCTTTATTGGCAAAGTAATGTCTCTGCTTTTTAATATGCTATATAGGTTGGTCATAACTTTTCTTTCAAGGATCAAGCGTCTTTTAATTTCATGGCTGCAATCACCATCTGCAGTGATTTTGGAGCCCCTCACCCCACAAAAAAGTCTCACTTTTCCCATTGTTTCCCCATCTATTTGCCATGAAGTGATGGGGCCAGATGCTATGATCTTAGTTTTCTGAATGTTGAGTTTTAAGCCAACTTTTTCACTCTCCTCTTTCACTTTCATCAAGAGGCTCTTTAGTTCTTCTCTGCTTTCTGGGTGGTGTCATCTGCATATCTGAGGTTATTGATATTTATCCTGACCATCTTGATTCCAGTTTGTGCTTCATCCAGCCCAGCATTTCTCATGATGTACTCTGTATATAAGTTAAATAAGCAGAGTGACAATATACAGCCTTGACGTACTTCTTTCCTGATTTGGAACCATGTCTGTTGTTCCACGTCCAGTTCTAACTGTTGCTTCCTGACCTGCATACAGATTTACAAAGCCACACTTATATTTTACCCAGGCATTTGCTTAGAAGAGGCTAACAATATGTGTCTCCAACCCACTACTCTTATAGAACTGTTTTTGTTACAATTTTGTGGAATTTTTCTTTTCCTTTTTAAAGTATAGTAATAAAGAAAGGTATTTAAAAAACCAAACTAAAATTCAGACAGTATTTAATGGTATTATCCTTTTTTGTTATTGCATGTTATCATGACTTAGAAATTTATAAGTGATTACTCTTTCAAATCACTTATAACAAAATATTTTCTGGTTAAATTTGTGTGATTAGTCCATATCCTATAATATTCAAAATAGAACATATAAATTACCTGAAGCCTTTATTTTTAATAAAATTTAAGTATGGTGTCTAATATAAATGCATACTTTTTCAAATACATTATTTGTGTTCAGAAATTGCCTGTATTCTAGAATGCCTTCAAATACATTTACTTCTGTTTTAAATATTTTACATTTATTCATTAATCTTCACTGCATTTTTCCAATTAAAGTATCAGTGCATTTGTCTCATTACTAATATTCTTCTTCCCTCACTCTGAATAAACACTAAAAACTAGGTGTTTTTTTCATGCATGAGTCTCTGTTGCAACATTTCAAAACAATTTCTAAGACATCTACAGTAAATGTTGACTTTAATATTAAATCTATCAATTGCTTCCAGATCTATAGACATTTTCAAAGACTGTTTCTATAATAAACCATGTGTCTTGGGAAATTAGGAGAAATCTGTTCTTAGATCCTGAAGAGCTATGCCAAAGAACAGCATGCTACAAACAGTACTCCAAATCTCTGTTGTCGTCACATCTTTCTGTATCACTGTATGTGCTAGGGGCTGAGTGTTGGCCGAGACCCAGCCTGCGTGGATGCTATCGCAAGCCTTGCATTCAGGAGCAACAGTGCATATGGGTGTGGGCTGTGCTTTCTGGTAGCAGAACCAGACTGACCCACCACAACACATCAAGGAACCTCCTGTTTGGGTACGTCTGTCTGTGAGGAGGTTTCCAGCTGGTCTATTTGCTATACATTTGGATGCTTTTATGTAAACAACGAAAACATTGAGGGAATTGCCCGTGGAGTCTGACTAACAAACACAGGCTGACTTTGGCTACTCTACAAGGATAAAATGATGAAGGTAAAGAGAGTAGAAAGAGGGTGTCAATTAAATGGAGGGTTAAAAGGGAAACAGAAAAGCATGGAAAATGTTGCAAGGAAGAACATAGGAGAAGGTAGTGGTTAAAAGTGCAAGGGGCACTTTACTCCTGGGAGTATTTAATTGGTCAGAAGTAAATCATAGCAACCATGAGTGAGGCCTAACTACTAAAATATGTTCTTGCAGTCAGTTCCTGAGTGAGTTCTTTTCAAATTATGAATGTGAAAGTGAAAGTGTTAGTCACTCAGTCGTGTCTGATTCTTTGTGACTCCATGAACTTAGTATATTAATTCAGTGTATGAAATATACCATAGACGTGGTGGTGCTAGAGAAAAGTCGTGAGTCCCTTAGACTGCAAGGAGATCAAACCAGTCAATCCTAAAGGAAATCAACCCAGAATATTCATTTTAAGGACTGATGCTGAAGTTCCAATTCTTTGGCCACCTGATATGAAGAGCTAACTTATTGATAAAGACTCTGATGTTGGGAAAATTGAAGGCAGGAGGAGAAGAAGGCTACAGAGGATGAGATAGTTGGATAGCATCACCAACTCAGTGGACATGAGTTTGAGAAAACTCAGGGAGATAGTGAAGGACAAGGAAGCCTGGCGTGCTGCAGTCCATGTGGTCACGAAGAGTGGACATGACTTAGCAACTAAACAACAACAATGGCACTAAAAATATTGAAAAATAATAAATATAATCTCTCCCAGGCCAAAGTCACCCAGGATTATTAATAGTAAAAACTCAGATAGATGCCTCATTTCCAGAATGTCAGGAGTTCTAACACCTTCAAGTTCTCCCCAACCAGTTCAGAAAGTTCAAGATACTTTTTATTATATACCCACAAACATGATCTTCTTGGCTTAGACATGGTATTTTTCATTCTGTCCATTTCTGATCCTGATAACATTAGGATCATAAGAATCTTAAGAAAACTAGCAAAGAAAGCTTCTATTATTCCTGAAGTGTTATAGTCTCAGTTGCCTGTGCCATTTTCATTCCATTACACATTCCAGTGTACCCCAAAAGGACCAAGGTGAAAATGAGACAGTGCCATGGGATTAAGTTGTGCTTAAAATTTTGACCTTTCAGATATATTTGACAGTAGGTTCTGTGAGGCTCAACCCTGTGGAAATGGCCCTTCTATTAAACTAAAATTATTTAAATGCCTTGTGTATAAGCATATTAGTGAAATCTGTTATTATTTCATGTTGTATAATAATACAACAATTTGGCACCAGGTTCTAGGACCCATGTACTGAAAAATCTCTGCACTCACTTTCTCTGCTGTTCTCTCGTTACTCTACCACCTAGTTTAAAAGAGTGCTTCACTTAAATGCTTTGTTTGAAGCCTATGGTTGTCAGTTATTCCTACCGAAGATCTAGTATCATGTGAACCATGGACTCTAATCGTGTGTTTACAGTGACATGGCTTCCACATCAGTCATGTAGTCCATGCAATAGACGTAGGTGAAAACCAACAGTCATTAAATGAGTATTAGTTCAACACATCTCTGTTGTGCATCTACCAATTGGTAACTATGGTAACACATTTAGAACAACTTAGAAGTTCCTAGAAAATTTCCATTAAAAATTCTGGAGATAAGAAAAAATGGCATCACAAACCCTACTTGATTGAATTAACCATAACCTAATTAGAAAAGAAATACTGAAATGTAGAACTCAGAAACTCATTGTTGTTGTTGTTTAGTCATTAAGTCATGTCCAGCTCTTTTGTGACCCTATGAACTGTAGCCCACCAAGCTCCTGTGTCCATGGGATTTCACAGGCAAGAATACTGGAATGGGTTGACATTCCCGATTTTATGTTTTTGGTGCCTTCTTCTCAAAGGAAAGGAGCTTCTCTGGTGGCTCAGAGGTTAAAGCATCTGCCTCCAATTCGAGAGACCTGGGTTCGATCCCTGGGTCAGGAATCCCCTGGAGAAGGAAATGGCAACCCACTCCAGTACGTGGATGGAGGAGCCTGGTAGGCTACAGTCCACAGGGTCGCAAAGAGTCGGACATGACTGAGCAACTTCACTTCACTTCACTTCACTTCACTTTTCAATGGAAACATTTTTCTAACATTGTCTTAGATTTTGGCATGTATTTTATAATTCCAATAATAACTAAAATATGTTAAGTTGTAATATGCTTATGTATTTATAACTGCAGTTATTGAAAACAGTCTGGAATCTCAGAATTTATCCAGACATTTAATGATCAATGAACTTATGAAAAAGTTCTTATGAACTTACAAAAGTTTTCCATCCAAAAAGATCTGAAAAATGTTATGCAACACAGTTTCTGTTTTTCAGTCTCTCAGTCATGTCCAGCTCTTTGTTACCCCATGGACGGCAGTACACCAGGCTTCTCTGTCCTTCACTGTTTCCTGGAGCTTACTCAAACTCAGGTCCATGGAGTCAGTGATGCCATTCAACCATCTCTTCCTCTGTTGCCCCCTTCTCCTCCTGCCCTCAATCTTTCCCACAGAACTGCAAAAATGAGAGTTTAGGACAGTGAACAGTATCCATGAATGTCATTTTTAAGTAAACTTTTCCATGTATGAATGCTTACCCAATTCTCAGTTCAGATGCCTTCTCCTCTTTTGAACATCATTAGTTACCATAAGAGATTCTGAAATCCAAATCCAAATTTTATCTCCTCTCATATTCTTTAGTACAAAATATTAGTGCTTAAGCAGTTCTCTCTAATTATTCATTTCACTTAGAGTCTAGATGCCATAAAGCCCATATTGTCGGCATGCTAATGTATGAAGTTATATTATTCCTTAAGTTTGTCCAGTTATATGTACTCCGCCCTTCCAAAGTATTATGCTCCAGTGCTCAGTAAAGTGCACACTTTGGATAGATAAGAAGTGATACCACACAGACCTGGGCAAAGCTGGCTCACAGGTGGTGTCTGTTACATAAGATAGATTTCATGAAGGGCTTCCCACGGTTATTGAAGAGAATGCTCAGCTGTATACTTGCACTAATTATAAATAATGATTTCTGACATTGAAAAGCTTATGGGTCAGTAGGCACAGAGGTCTCTAACATCTAATTGCTGTCACTTTCTATAGGAAATTTTTTAAAAAAGAAAATCGTATACCAGTCCATTGATGTATACAGAATAATTTCTAGTAATACAGAAAAGGCAGTTCCAAACATAGGTCTTTTAAAAAATGTTTAAACACAAATATGATGTGATATTTAACTATTTGAAGTTAATCCAGAAATGCTGACTATCATCAGGGTTATTAAGGTCAGGGATTTCTCAAATGTGCTAAATTTGTGTTTTTCTAAATTACTTATGTAACATTTTCCTACATACATAGATCTACCTTCCCAAAGTATATATCATAATTGATTTCAAAAGTAAAAAGCATTTAATGTCCATCTTTGGCACATAGTTAATTGGGGTCCAATTAATGTATATTGTGAGTCATCAGATGCAGCTTGGTATGCATAACCATCAGCGAACCTAACCCAGCTGATTGGTCCTCCACAAAGTAGCCTATGAGACTTTTGTCTCAAATAACATTTCCTTACCTCTGCTAAACTGTTGTATACTTAATCTTAGTTCTTTGTCAGTTCTCAGTCTGCTGCATTTGGAATGCCTTTGAGAAAGATGAATAGGATGAGCAGCTTAAATCCCTAAATTAGGGTATCTTCATCACCTATAAGGGCATCTTCTCTAAGACATTTACTTACTGCATCCTTCCCACCAATTAGGTCAATTACCACTTCGTAGCCTCTCTATTATAGCAGTAACTGTGATGCAATCAATAACTTTCTGGACACACTGGTAAGTTTCATGTCTTGTTCAACTCTGTAGCACCCATGCAATGGCAGTACATTTTATGAGTGTACTTAGGGCTTAGTGTACATAAATGGTCAAATCAATCAAATATACATATTAGGAATGAGTTATTTCTAATAAGTTATTTTAAATTTAACATTAAGCAATAATTCTGGGTGGTCCTAAGATGACAGAGAAATAGGCCGGGAAGACCACTTTTTCTACCACAAATTCATCAAAAGATCATTTGAATGTTGAGCAACTCCCTCTAAACAACTTCTGAACACTGGCAGAGAACACCAGGCATTCAGAAATCTCAGAGGGCAACATAACCAGGAGAAACACACACACACACACACACACACACAAAATACGCGCCTAACCACAACTCTCAGTGGAGAAGTAGCCCAGACACTTGCATCAGCCACCAGCAAGCAGGGGCTGAACACGGAGGTGCAGGTTGCATGCTAAGGATAAGGACCCGACCTGAATGCCTGAGGACAATCTGAGGGACCTAACGTGAGATAGCAGCCCAAACTGTGGGATAGCCAGAGAAAGAGAAAAAAAAAGAGAGAGAGAGAGAGAGAACTTTCCCACGAAGAACTCTAACCTAAGGTGCAGCCTGACCTGCTCACAGAACAAAGGATTGAGCAAATACCAAAGGAGAGCTAGCCTGCTGCGGATTGGCCCATCCCCTCGCCAGAGGCAGAGAGGCAGGCAGGCAACATCCAGAGCCAAAAGGCGAGGGGCAATCTTGGCCCCAGAGAAAGCATCCTCCACCAAACTGTGAGCAGGCTCCCAGTTGCTAACCAGGTCTTCCTGGGATCCTGGAGGGTAGACATCTGCCAGGAGGGTCACAGCCAGAGATCAGCTCCCCAGAGGAGACACAGAGCATACCTGAAATGGCACTCCCACAAGCGCACCGGGAAACTGAGTTGGCCAGACCAGGGAGGTGATTAAGATGCATAGCCCACCTGGGACAACGGCTCTCCAAGCACCTGGTCAGGAAAGCACGGGAAAGCACACACACCATGAGCTGGGGCAAACCCAGTGTTGTCCAAACACTGCGAGCACTCCCCCCACACGCCAGTGATATTTGTTTGCAGTGTTCCTCCCTCCCCACAGCACAACTGAACAAGTGATCCTAAACAAGTGACCACCTTCACCCCCTTGTGTCAGGACAGAAATTAAACACTGAAGAGACTTGCAAACAGAGAAAGCCAAAATAAACCAAGAAGAGGGAACTGCTCTGGAAGTGACAGGTGCAACAGATTAAAACCCTGTAGTTAGCATGACTAATGATCGGAAGGGGCCTATAGACCTTGAGAAGAGGTATAAGCTGGAACAAGGAACTATCTGAAACTGCACTGACCCCACACTGCCCTCAACAGCTCCAGAGAAATTCCTAGATATATTTTTACTATTATCTTTTTTATTTTTAAGTTCTTTATTACTCCTTTAATCTTCATTTTTATAAGCTACTATTACCTTGCAAAAAAAAACCGTATTTTTAAAGCAAATTTCATATACATTTTTTATAATTTTTGTGACTGATTTTGTTTTGTATTTTTAATATTGTATTTTTCAGAGTCTAACCTCTACTCTAGATTTTTAATCTTTGCTTTTTGGTATTTGTTATCACTTTTGCACCTTTAAGAATCTAATCTTCAGTACCCATTTTTGCTTAGGGTTGTCATTACTGCCTTGATTGCTCTCTCCCATTTTGATTCTCCCTTTTCTCCCTCAGGTCACCTCTAGCTCTTCCCTCTCTCTTCTCCTCTCTACTTAACTCTGTGAATCTCTCTGGGTGTTCCAGACTGTGGAGAGCACATAGGGGATTGATTACTGGCTCTCCCCTTTTGATTCCCCCTCTTCTCCTCCTGGTCACTTCCATCTCCCTCCTCCCTCTTCTCTTCTCCATGTAACTCTGTGAACCTCTGTAGATGTCCCTCACTGTGGAAAATCTTTTCACCATTAACCTAGATGTTTTATCATCTGTGCTGTATGGATGGAGAAGTTTTGAGGCTACTGTAAGAATAAGACAGAAAGCCAAAACTTAAGAAAACCAGAAAACTCCTGACTCCAGGGAACGTTAATCAACAATAGCTCATCCAAAAGCCTCCATACCTACACTGAAACCAAGCTCAACCCAAGAGGCAACAAGTTTCAGAGCAAGACATACCATGCTAATTCTCCAGCAACACAGGAACATAGCCCTGAACATTAAAATACAGGCTGCCTAAAGTCACACCAAACCCATAGACAACTCACTCAAAACTCACTACTGGACATTTCATTGCACTCCAGAGAGAAGAGATCCACATGACCCACCAGAACACCAATGCAAGCTTCCCTAACCAGGAAACCTTGACAAGCCACTAGTCCAACCCCACCCATAGGAAGCAAGCTCCACAATAAAGAGGAGCCACAAACTTCCAGCATACAGAAAGGCCGCCACAAACACAGCAATCTAAACAAAATGAAAAGGCAGAGAAATATTCAGCAGGTAAAGGAACATGATAAATGCCCACCAAACCAAACCAAAGAGGAGGAGATAGGGAGTATTCCTGAAAAAGAATTCAGAATAATGATAGTAAAGAAAATCCAAAATCTTCAAAACAAAATGGAGTTACAGATAAATAGACTAGAGACAAAGATTGAGAAGATGCAAGAAATGTTTAACAAGGACCCAGAAGAAATAAAAAAGTATCAATAATGAATAATGCAATAACTGATATCAGAGGCACTCTGGAGGGAATCAAAGGTAGAATAACTGAGGCAGAAGATAGGATAAGTTAGGTAGAAGATAGAACAGTGGAAATAAATGAAGAGAGGAAAAAAGAAAAAAGAATTAAGAGAAATGAGGAAAACCTCAGAGATCTCTGGGACAGTGTTAAACACCCCAACATTTGAATCATAGGAGTCCCAGAAGAAGAACACAAAAATAAAGGCCATGAGAAAATACTTGAGGAGATAATAGTTGAAAACTTCCCTAAAATGGGGAAGGAAATAGCCACCCGAGTCCAAGAAACCCAGAGTCCCAAACAGGATAAACCCAAGGCAAAACACCCCAAGACACATATTAATCAAATAAATGAAGATCAAACACAAAGAATAAATGTTAAAAGCAGCAAGGGAAAAGCAACAAATAACACACAAGTGGATCCCCATAAGGATGACAGCTGACCTTTCAATAGAAACTCTTCAAGCCAGAAGGGAATGGCAAGACATACTTAAAGTGATGAAAGAGGAAAACCTAAAACCCAGATTACTATAACCAGCAAGGGTCTCAATCAAATATGAAGGAGAAATCAAAAGCTTTACAGATAAGCAAAAGCTGAGAGAATTCAGCACCACCAAACCAGCTCTTCAACAAATGCTAAAGGATCATCTCTAGACAAGAAACACAGAAAAGGTTTATAAATTCAAACCCGAAACAACAAAGTAAATGGCAACAGGATCATACTTATCAATAATTTCCTTAAATGTAAAAGGGTTGAGTGCTCCAACCAAAAGATAAAGACTGGCTGAATGGATACAAAAACAAGACCCCTATATATGCTGTCTACAAGAGACACAGCTCAAAACAAGGGACACATACAAACTGAAAGTGAAGGGTTGGAATAAGATATTTCACACAAATGGAGACCAAAAGAAAGCAGGAGTAGCAATACTCATAATCAGATAAAATAGACTTTGAAATAAAAGCTATGAAAAGAGACAAAGAAGGACACTACATAATGATCAAAGGATCAAGCCAAGAAGAAGATATAATTATAAATATATATGCACCCAACAAAGGAGCACCACAATATGTAAAGCAAATGCTAGCAAGTATGAAAGGAGAAATTAACAGTAACACAATAAGAGTGGGAGACTTTAATATCCCACTCACACCTATGGATAGATCAACTAAACATAAAATTAGCAAGGAAACACAAACTTTAAATGATACAAGGGACCAGTTAGATCTAATTGATTTCTATAGGACATTTCACCCCCAAACAATGAATTTCACCTTTTTCTCAAGTGCACATGGAACATACTCCAGGATACATCACATCCTGGGCCATAAATCCAGCCTTGAAAAATTCGGAAAAATTGAAATCATCTCAAGCATCTTTTCTGATCACAATGCGGTAAGACTAGATGTCAACTATAGGGGGAAAAAAAAAAACTATTAAAAATACAAACATATGGAAGCTAAACAACATGCTTCTGAATAACAAAAAAATCATAGAGGAAGTCAAAAAAGAAATCAAAATATGCATAGAAATGAATGAAAATGAAAACACAACTCAAAACCTGTGGATTCAGTAAAAGCAGTGCTAAGGAGAAAGTTCATAGCAATACAAGTTTACCTCAATAAACAAGAGAAAAAACAAATAAACTTTACACCTAAAGAAACTAGAAGCAGAAGAAATGAAGAACCCCAGGGTTAGTAGAAGGAAAGAAATCACAAAAATTAGGGCAGAAATAAATGAAAAGGAAAGAATGGAGACTATAGCAAAAATCACCAAAACTAAAAGCTGGTTCTTTGAGAAGATAAATAGACAAACCATAAGCCAGACTCATCAAGAAAAAAAGGGAGAAGAATCAAATCAACAAAATTAGAAATGAAAATGAAGAAATCACAAGAGACAACACAGAAATACAAAGGATCATAAGAGAGTACTATCAGCAACTATATGCCAATAAAATGCACAACTTGGAAGAAATGGACGAATTCTTCGAAAAGTATAACATCCCAAAACTGAACCAGGAAGAAATAGAAAATCTTAAGTGACCCATCACAAGCATGAAAATTGAAACTGTAATCAAAAATCTTCCAACAAACAAAAGCCCAGGACCAGATGGCTTCACAGGTGAATTCTATAAAAAATTTAGAGAAGAGCTAACACCTATCCTACTCAAACTCTTCCAGAAAATTGCAGAGGAAGGTAAACTTCCAAACTCATTTTATGAGGCCACCATCACCCTAATACCAAAACCTGACAAAGATGCCACAAAAAAAGAAAACTACAGGCCAGTATCACTGATAAACATAGACGCAAAAATCCTCAACAAAATTCCAACAAACAGAATCCAACAACGTATTAAATAGATCATACATCATAACCAAGTAGGATTTATCCCAGGGATGAAAAGTTTCTTAAATATTCACAAATCAATCAACATGATACACCACATTAACAAATTGAAAGATAAAAACCTTGTGATTATCTCAATAGTTGCAGAGAAAGTCTTTGACAAAATTCAACATCCATTTATGATAAAAACCCTCCAGAAAGCAGGCATAAAAGGAACATATTTCAACATAATAAAAGGCATATCTGATAAACCCATAGCAAACATTATCCTCAATGGTGAAAAATTGAAAGCATTTCCCCTAAAGTCAGGAACAAGACAAGGGTGCCCACTCTCACCACTACTATTCAACATAGTTTTGGAAGTTTCTTCTCAATCAGAGAAGAAAAAGGAATAAAAGGAATCCAGATTGGAAAAGAAGAAGTAAAACTCTCACTGTTTGCAGATGACATGATCTTCTACATAGAAAACCCTAAAGAGTCCACCAGAAAATTACTAGAGCTAATCAATGAATATTGTAAAGTTGCAGGATATAAAATTAACACACAGAAATCTGTTTCAGTCCTGTAAACTAACAATGAGAAAACAGAAAGAGAAATTCAGAAACATTGTAAATATATACGCATTTAAAAATGGAATGAAAAAAAGCAAAACCATGGGAGTTAAGTATATTCAAAGCAATTGTAACATAAAAAGTGACATTCAGTTCAGTTCAGTTCAGTCGCTCAGTAGTGTCTGACTCTTTGCGACCCCATGAATTGCAGCATGCCAGGCCTCTCTGTCCATCACCAACTCTCAGAGTTCACTCAAACTCACGTCCATCGAGTCGGTGATGCCATCCAGCCATCTCATCCTCTGTTGTCCCCTTCTCCTCCTGCCACGAATCCCTCCCAGCATCAGAGTCTTTTCCAATGAATCAACTCTTCGCATGAGGTGCCCAAAGTACTGGAGTTTCAGCTTTAGCATCATTCCTTCCAAAGAACACCCAGGGCTGATTTCCTTTAGAATGGACTGGTTGGATCTCCTTGCAGTCTAAGGGACTCTCAAGTCTTCTCCAACACCACAGTTCAAAAGCATCAATTCTTCAGCGCTCAGCTTTATTCACAGTCCAACATCCATACATGAGCACTGGAAAAACCATAGCCTTGACTAGACGGACCTTTGTTGGCAAAGTAATGTCTCTGCTTTTGAATATGCTATCTAGGTTGGTCATAACTTTCCTTCCAAGGAGTAAGTGTCTTTTAATTTCATGGCTGCAGTCACCATCTGCAGTGATTTTGGAGCCCAGAAAAATAAAGTCTGACACTGTTTCCACTGTTTTCCCATCTATTTCCCATGAAGTGATGGGACCAGATGCCATGATCTTTGTTTTCTGAATGTTGAGTTTTAAGCCAACCTTTTCACTTTCCTCTTTCACTTTCATCAAGAGGCTTTTGAGTTCCTCTTCACTTTCTGCCATAAGGGTGGTGTCATCTGCATATCTGAGGTGATTGATATTTCTCCTGGCAATCTTGATTCCAGCTTATGCTTCTTCCAGCCCAGCGTTTCTCATGATGTACTCTGCATATAAGTTAAATAAGCAGGGCGACAGTATACAGCCTTGACGTACTCCTTTTCCATTAGTTCTGCCCAAAGGTGGTAGAGGAACGTTTCATAGGTAGTGATGTTTAATCTGAATTTTAAACAAAGAAGAGAAATTTATCTAAGGCAAAGGAGAAAGCCTTTCAAAGTAGACAAAAATGCATTTGTGCTACACATGCAAGGAGAAACAGCAGAATGTGAGAAGCTGTAAGTCTGATATTAAAGAGAACAAGTATCAAGTGATCAAAACAATTTAAAGCCAGGTAGGGAAGAGTCAGTTCATAAAGGGTCTTTTTGCTATACCAACACATTTGAATTTGGAATAACTAGAAATCACTGACGATTTTTCATAGATTTGAGAAGGTAGGCATCTTAGTAAAACAAAAAACAAAAAAAACACAAAAAACAAAAAACTCTGACGAGATATACGAAAGTCGGATTAAATTGTTATAAGAGGAGAAAACAAGGTTAAAAGTTGGAGACTATTGCCAAAAACAGGACAGATCGTTGTATAATACTTGCAAGGAACTTTCTAAATAGAATGCCAAAATCCAGAGGAAGAAACTGAAGCATAAGACTGCCACATTTTGGCGGTGCGGGTGTGAGGTGCTACCTGGAGCAAGTAGGAAGTCAGTGACCACACAGGAAGTCAGCTTTTACCTCAAATCCTAGGTGGTTTATGCACAAGAGCATGCACCTTGTGATGCTGTCTTACTAACCCAAGTCCCATCTAAGTGCATTGCTCAAGCCCATAAAAAAAAGGGACATAGATGGTCAAATCTAGGACAGTTTTTCACAATTCGATGAAATATAAGTATGCTTCCAATGATTTAAATCCCTCTAAAAATCATTCTGCAAGAAAAATATGAAATAACTCCATATATTATCATATTGCTTATCTGTGGGTACAAAATGAAATTACTAATATGCAGATATATTTTTGCAAAAACACACACACACTCTCTTCAACATGAACAAAAGGGAGGGAGGGAAGGAAAGGAAAGAGAAGGGAAAGTAAAGACCCTTTACTAGTAACAACTGAGTAATATCATATCTATACAGTTTTAGAACATGCCTTTGCAGAACAAGAGATGAATTTTATCAGTGGAAATATATAATACACAGCCTTTGTAAGTAGAGTTGTCAGTCAATTATAATCTGTTCTCTGTACCATATTACATGAATACCAGCCATTATAATATACTATGCTTACCAGAACAGTAAAGAATCTGCCTGTAATGCAGGAGACCCAGGTTGGATCCCTGGGTCAGGAAGATCACCTGGAGAAAGAAATGGCAACCCACTTCAGTATCCTTGCCTGGGAAATCCCATGCACAGAGAAACCTGGCAGGCTACAGTCCATGAGGTCACAAAGAGTGGGGCACGACTGAGTGACTAACATTTTCACTTTCGTGCTAATCAGAACAGTAAGATCCTTGTTGTTGTTCAGTCGCTCAGTCATGTCTAACTCTTTGTGACCCCATGGACTGCAGCACACCAGGCTTCCCTATCCTACACTGTCTCCCAGAGTTTGGCCAAGTTCATGTCCATTGAATTGGTGATGCCATTCAACCATCTCATCCTCTGTCTCCCCCTTCTCCTCCCACCCTCAATCAAGATCTTTTCCAGTGAGTCAGCTCTTCACATCAGGTGGCCAAAGCGTTGGCACTTCAGCTTTAGCATTAGTTCTTCCAAGGATTAGCATAATCCTGAAAGTGAGTGAAGTGAAGTCGCTCAGTCGTGTCTGACTCTCAGCAGCCCCATGGACTGCAGCCTACCAGGCTCCTCCATCCGTGGGATTTTCCAGGCGAGAGTATTGGAGTGGGGTGCCACTGCCTTCTCCGTAGCACAGTCCTAATCAATCCCAAATCCAGCCCTCCAGCCTTGCCGTTGTTACTAGCACAGTGTGATAAACCAGAGAGCTCACAGTGCTTCATAGAAACACACTGGCTATGAGCATTAAGTAGTCAACCTGAATCTATAAACTACACATGCACATCAGTTTCATGTTCTTATTCTGTTATAGAATCTCATCTGAAATGAGACTGCCAAACACATCATCACATCTCCTGTTGGGGAAAGTTGTGATCCTTGTTATGAATTTAGACTGATGACGGGACACACATTGGGTTGCATTATCTTCACCTCTTGGTTCTGCTATTCTAAATATCCTATTATCAGAAACATCCATTCATCCAACTATTCTATCTACCACCAAAAATAGGCTCCCTAGTCTCAGTACTACCATCTGCATTTTTATTTCCTGCTTAAATCTTTCATTATTCAGAATGGATTTGCAGTTGGAATCTTTCATTTAAGAATGCTGGGGCAACAGCCATTTCTAAAAGATAAAAATTCTTATGAACTATGAACATCTCTCAGTTCTTATGTGATTTATTTTGTTATATAGAGACAGTAACGGGTCAGAGAAAAAAGTGTTTTCAGTTGTGGATGTTTAAACATTGAAGGTAGAGTGAAAATAGACATAGTGAAGAAGACTAACGATATGGCAGAAAAAGAAACTACAGTGTAATCTTCAGCTAACTGCATAGCTTCTTCAAAGACATAAATCTCAACCAAAAAAATGATTGGAAAATATGTCTTTCTTATTTAAAATTTTAAATGTTCTTTCGTAGTTCATAGTCCTCTGCTGCTACTAAGTCGCTTCAGTCGTGTCTGACTCTGTGCGACCCCATAGACGGCAGCCCACCAGGCTTCCCCATCCCTGGGATTCTTCAGGCAAGAACACTGGAGTGGGTTGCCATTGCCTTCTCCAATGCATGAAAGTGAAAAGTCAAAGTGAAGTCGCTCAGTCGTGTCTGACTCTTATCGACCCCATGGACTGCAGCCCACCAGGCTCCTCCATCCATGGGATTTACCAGGCGAGAGTACTGGAGTGGGGTGCATAGATTTAAAAAACACATTCCTTTTTTATCACATGAGATTTTTCTTCCAACCAATAATCTTACACATATGTATATGGTAGTAATGTTGTTGTTGTTCAGTCGCCCAGTCGTGTCTGACTTTTTCCAACCCCAGAACTCCAGGCCTCCCTGTTCTTCACCATCTCCCTGAGTTTGCCGAAGTTCATGTTCATTGCATCCATGATGCTGATCAGCCATCTCGTCCTCTGATGCCCTCTTCTGCCGTGAACCTTTCCCAGCATCAGGGACTTTTCCAATGAGTCATCTGTTCTCATCAGATGACCAAAATACTGAAGCTTCAGCTTCAGCATCAGTCCTTCCACTGAATATTCAGGGTTGATTTCCCTTCCCTTAAGGTTGACTGGTTTGATCTCCTTGCTATCGAAATGACTTTCAGGAGTCTTTTCCAGCACCACAGTTCAAAGGCATCAATTCTTTGCTATCTGCCTTCTTTATGGTAATAATAATGTCTGCCATTTGTATAGAATTTTTTACAATTAAAGAACTTTAGTATTGAAAGTCTGTGACCAAGTGCCTTGCCAACCTGATAGGGATATTAAAAGGTTACTTTCACATATATCTTTTACATTTCTTTAAATTGAAAGATGATTAATTCATCTAATTCTCCAAATAAAAAGATAATATCATTCTGTGATGTTGGTGAAGGATAATATATAAATGGCATAATTAGCAAGAGTTGTTTGCTTTTTAGTCTAACTGCTGCCCTTCAAAGCAAATTAAATTGTCACATCCGCACCTATAGTATTGTATGTTTGTTTACTTGTTTTAAATCAAAGTGTCAAGGAAAGAAGAAGGCTAGAGACATGGAACTGTAACTTGAACACACTGAAGGCATATGGCTGTACGCATGATCTTTCCATAACCAAACCAGGCAAGAACACAGAAACCTCTCTTCTGCTCTCTTTATCCTCATTAGCAAAACGTTAGGGTTTTGTTCTAAATAAGAAGCATAGTATTGTTAGATTTTTGGCAAATCAGAGTTTGCCCTTACCCCCACCCCCTCCTCAGCAGCACACATACAAAAGGATACTGGTGAAATCAAGTTCTTGGGAGCTATTTTCTTTTTTTCTTTTCCCTTATAAATCCCAACTAGAAGCTTTTGTGTTAAGGGCATTTAAGCTGAGAATACCTTTTTTGTAGTGCTCTCTTTCAGAGCACGCAGGCCATGTGCTCTGCCACTATTTTAGGATGGTGATGCTTTCCCTTTAAAGATGCTTATCCTGCCCTCAAAGGCACCATTGTCTGCCTGGGATTCTCAGTTTGGTTGCTTTTAGCCCCTGATAAATTAGTAATGGGAGAGAACAGGAGGCACTGTGGCTCCTGTGCCCTGTTATTAAATTGTGGTCTGGTGCTACAGTGTATACACCACAGCCTCTGTAATGATAGGTAGCTCTCTGACTCACTGGGCCAGGCTCAGTAGAATCACAGAGCTACACGGATTTTCAAATTCTTCGGTCTACGTCATTTCATGTTTTCAAGGAAGACTGAGGCCTTGGAAATTAAGACTTGTACAACAACATAAAACAGCAAGCAGCATAGCTTGGCCCATGACATATTCTGTTTTTCATACTATTTCCCTGTGAATGGAAGTTCTGATATCTATTAAAGTATTGAGAAAATGAATTTAAATTTAGCTACAGACTTCTTCTGGAAAAGGTCTGAGAGTCTTATAAACCATTTTTAAAAGTTCAAGGCAGCTCTTTAAATTTTTTAGTCAGTCATCAATTCCTAAATCATTGTTTACTCATAAGAGAGCCTGTATTCCCATAGGACTCTATTCTTTTCAAAATGTGTTCCTATAGTTTTTTCCCTTCAAGCTTTACCTGTATTATATCAGGTGGAATACTGTATTTTCTATAAAGTTTTTAAGGGAGATATTATTTTCTGTGATTTATGGTGGCTCAAATGGTAAAGAATCTGCCTGCAATGCTGGGGGCCCATGTTCAATCCCTGGGTCAGGAAGATCCTCTGGAGTAGGAAATGGCAACCCACTTCAGTATTCTTGCCTGGAGAATTCCATGGACAGAGAAGCCTTGTAAGCTACATTCCATGGGGTCACAAAGAGTCATACATGGCTGAGCAATATCAGAATAATAATAATAATGGTTTATCCAATTTTAATCTAAATTCTAACAGCTACATATTTAAATTTTCTCTTTTAAAAAGTCATTTTTGCTTTATTTGTTTTTACACTTTAAATATTTTAAGGTACAAAAACCTTAAGTATTTTATCCATTTGTTTACATGCTTCATCTATCCTGTTAATCACTAGAAGTTTTGAAGGTAAACAAACTTCTTAAGCATCTTTCAGAACTCCACAAGTTTTAGCTATGGCTTCATAAGCCTTCAATATGTCTATTTAGTTACCAAAATGAATTTATCTTTGATAGATAAAACATATGTATAAAATTATTTTCTTGAGATCACATAGGAAATTAGTAGAAAGATAGGACTAAAATAGTGTATTCATAAACTCGCCTATTTTCTTAAACACTGTACTGCTTGAACAAGGACTCAGAATGCCTGTTCCACCAAAAACCTTTTTCTGAGAGGAGCCAATTTCCCAGGTCTCTTCCTAAAGAGGCAGTGTTTTGCAGCCCCCTATGCCCACATCTACCCCAGTCAGAGCTGATGGAAAGGATGGGTGAGGTCCTGACCCAAATTACACAACACAGAACCTGGGCTGAGGAGTGACTTCACAGCTGAAATGCATGGTTTACAGAGGGGTGAGAACAGCTAGGATCCTAAAGGCCAGCTCAAGTTGGGAGGGAATAGAAACTGTGAGTAAGCGTAAGAGCCTGGTTAGGAGGTAGGAAGAGAGGAAGATGTAGCATATGTGCAGTAAAAAGTGAAAATGCCATGAGAGACAGAGTGTGCAGCCTGTGAGAGGGACAGTGAGAGTGACCCGACCTGGAATTGCATCACTTTTGATAGCTGTTCTTTTCTGTTTTCACTTGTATCCACATACGTCTGGAAAATTAAACCCCTTTCCGATTCTTCTCTTGAAATAGCAACAGTAAAAAGCCTTACTCCCTGGTGGCTTGGATGGTAAAGAATCTGCCTGCAATGCAGGAGACCAGGTTTGATCCCTGGGTTGGGAAGATCCCTTGGAGACGTGAATGGCAACCCACTCCAGTATTCTTGGAGAATCACATGGACAGAGGAGGCTGCCAGACTACAGTCCATGGGGTCGCAAAGAGTCCGACCCGACATGACTAAGCAAGTAATACACACACACACACACACAAACACACACACACACACACACACACAATAAACAATACACTTAATTAAAGGCATAGAATTCCTTGACCCCTGATTTAGAAAAATCAGTTTTTTTCCATCTTTTCACAATGCCTACCCATTAATTCTCTATCTTATGAAATGTTACAGGGTTTTAAACACAGATAATTAAATATTTGTGACCTGTCTTAAGAAGTATCATAAAAGCTTCTCTGTGTAGTTCATTCTAAGATGTATTTTAGATTGAAATCAGATCCCAATATTTCTCAGGAGTAAAACCAAATTTCCTTAACAAATAAAACAAAGAAGAAGAATGGATTGCATCTAAACAAAAAGTTTCTAAATCTATGAATGACAGTTCAGTGCTGGTTATTTTCCTCTGATCTGGCTAGTACCTTGACCTGAATTGCTGCCACACTGCCAGAATATGAAGTTACATTTTGAGAGAGTATATTTGATTTTTGTGAGACTGAGTGGTGGAACTGGAGAAATGTGAATTCAGAAACAGTCCTTGAAAGAATAGAGTCTTCAGAACGATATGCTACCTATGACTCAAAGCCTTGCAGTGTGCACTAGACTGTCATCAAACAAACCAATGGAGTCTTTGAGCCTGGCAGTCAGTTCAGTTCAGTCGCTCAGTCGTGTCCGACTCTTTGCAACCCCATGGAATGCAGCATGCCAGGTCTCCCTGTCCATCACCAATTCCCAGAGTTTACTCAAACTCATGTCCATTGAGTCAGGGATGCCATCCAACCATCTCATCCTCTGTCGTTCCCTTCTCTTCCCGCCTTCAACCTTTCCCAGCTCAGGGTCTTTTCAAATGAGTCAGTTCTTCGCATCAGGTGGCCAAAATATTGGAGTTTCAGCTTCAGCATCAGTCCTTCCAATGAACACCCAGGACTGATTTCCTTTAGGATTGACTGGTTGGATCTTCTTACAGTCCAAGGGACTCTCAAGAGTCTTGCCCAACAACACAGTTAAAAAGCATCAATTCTTTGGCGCTCAGCTTTCTTTATGGCCCAAATCTCACAGCCATTCTGACTAATGTAAAAACCATAGCTTTGACTAGACAAATCTTTGTTTGCAAAGTAATTTCTCTGCTTTTTAATATGCTGTCTAGGTTGGTCATAACTTTCCTTCCAAGGAGCAAACATCTTTTAATTTCATGACTACAGTCACTATCTGCAGTGATTTTTGAGCCCAAACAATAAAGTCTGTCACTGTTTCCATTGTTTCCCCATCTATTTGCCATGATCTTAGTTTTCTGAATGTAGAATTTTAAGCCAACTTTTTCACTATCCTCTTTCACTTTCATCAAGAGGCTCCCTAGTTCACTTTTTGCCATAAGGGTGGTGTCATCCACATATCTGAGGTTATTGATATTTCTCCCAGCAATCTTGATTCCAGCTTGTGCTTCATCCAGTCCAGCAGTGGTGGTTTTAAAATACATTTAGAAATTCTTTGATATTGCTCACAGTTGGGGCCTAATTCTCCTCCTCTTGAGTCCAGGGTAGACTGGGTGGCTCATGGCTAAGGACTAGAGTAATTGCACATTGTGGTATGTGATTGCAGAGACTAGGTCATAAGAGGCATTGCAGCTCCCTCCTTTTTCTCTCATCCCTCCCTCTGCTGTGTCAGGAGAGATCCACAGGCAAGGAGCTAAGGCCGTTGCCAACAGCCAGTGAGGGACTGAGGCATCCAGCCAGTAGTCATGGGAGTGAGCCGTTACCAGAAGCAGATCAGCCCTGGTAAATCTTCAGATGCTTGGTGACTGCTTGGCTGCAACCTCATGAGAAACTAAGTTATAATCAGCCTGTTTGATTCCTGATCAACAGAAACTCTACATTTATACATGCTTGCAATTTTAAGCTGCTAAACCTGAAGTTAATGTGTCACCTATAACAGATAACTAGTACACTACCCTTGGGGTTTCCCTGGTGGCTCAGATGGTAAATAATCAGCCTGCAACACAGGAAACCTGGGTTCGATCCCTGGGTTGGAAAGATCCCCTGGAGAAGGGCATGGCAACCCACCCCAGTATTCTGACATGGGAATCCTATGGACAGAGGAGCATGGTGGGCTACAGTCCATGGGGTCACAAAGAGTCAGACATGAGTGAGCAACTCACACACACACACACACACACACACACAGAGGTACACATATACACCCTACCCTTACATCCTATAGAGAGACCATCAAACTCAAAGGTACTTAATGTTGTGATATTCAAATTATTTGTCAATAACCACTTCCCTATCTGAAATGATACATAATGTACCCTATTTTCACAATATTTAGTGTGTGTTCTAAATATGTTATACTTTGTATACTTTGTAAATATGTTATGCTGCTGCTGCTGCTAAGTCGCTTCAGTCGTGTCCGACTCTGTGCGACCCCATGGACTGCAGCCCACCAGGCTCCCCGGTCCCTGGGATTCTCCAGGCAAGAACACTGGAGTGGGTTGCCATTTCCTTCTCCAATGCATGAAAGTGAAAAGGGAAAGTGAAGTTGCTCAGTCGTGTCCGACTTAGCGACCCCATGGACTGCAGCCCACCAGGCTCCTCTGTCCATGGGGTTTTCCAGGCAAGAGTACTGGAGTGGGTTGTCATTACCTTGTTCAACCGATAAAAGATTTGCATGCTTTTCTTAAAGGAAAACAAGATTCACTTTCTCCAAAACCCATTAGTTGTTATTGTTCAGGAGTTCCCAAAGATTCTATATCCTTGAATATGTTAATTTCTTAAATCATGCTTAAATGATCATTTAATCATTTCTTAAATCAGTTTTAAATTTTAAAAGAAACCAAGAAGAAGAAGAATTTCTTATATGTTTTTACATTGTTATTCCTTGGATTTTCTGAGTACCTCTTCATTTTGAATTCTTAATCAAAAATCTTGCATATGCTTAAAGAATCTTGTACTTATACACATATATACACAATATATGAATACTAAAATGCATATGTTCTTTTTCATTCCATTTTTACTTTATTTATTTATTGCCATTGAAGATTAATTCCTCCCAAGAAGCAGCTGCCTGTGGGTGGTAGGTGAATTCACTGCTTAGCTCACAGAATCTTTATAAGATGACTTATAAAATTGGTGATAAGTACGTGGAGGTTTTTTGATGTTTAAGATAGATGTTTAAAATCTGCAAGTCAGATTGTTCTGTTCAGTGATTAGATCAGGGGGCTAGAAACTAACAGACCTGACATCTCTCAAACAAACATGAGCACAGGGTAATCCTTGGTTGGCATCCCTGAGATTTTTCTTTAGCCCTGGGTTTGAGAACTTAATTATTTCATTATTTCTGTATATTCTTGTAATGAATTAGTTTCTGATATTTAGATGTTTGGCCTATTGTAGCCTAGTTATTAGAATGGTTCTGAAATAGTTTCATGAAAGAGAATCACAAAATGGAGTGTCAAGCCAGAGACTCGCACCATTTACCCTTGTTATTTAGTCACTGAGTTGTTTCTGACTCTTCCACAACCCCTTGTACTATAGCCCATCAGGCTCCTCCGCCCCTGGAATTCTACAGGCAAGAATACTGGAGTGGGTAGCCATCACCTTCTCCAGGGGATCTTTCCAACCTAGGGATCAGACCTGGGTCTCTTGCATCTCTTTCATTGGCAAGTGGATTCTTTACCACTGAGCCACATGAGAAGCCCTATGTTCTGATTATTTCTTGTTCTATAACAAAACGCTCAAAGCTTAGTGGCTTAAAACAACAACAGTTTAGTAAAATTCAAGGTTCTTTGGGTCAGTAATTTGTTGAGTATTTTTTCTGTTCCCTGTGGTATGACTGGGATCACATCACTTCCTGGACACCAGCTCGGCCCTAGTGTAGAGCTGAAAGGCCGAGTCCATGTGGGTCCATCTAATGGTCCATGTAGTTCCAACAGACAGGAGGAGGAGGCTGCCGGTTTTCCTAAGAGCTTCCCCAGAAATTGGCACAGTATCACCTCTGCTGTTGTCTTTTGATTTAAACAATCCAGAGCTTTCTAGGACATGATAGGAAAAACATCAAATAATTATGGCAGCTTTAATCTGCCACATCCTGGGAGACCTGCAAAGATATGCACTTATGCACCAGTATGTCTCGTATACAACAGATAACTCTAGAGGGATCCAACTTGCTCATAATCTATATTTCAGGTGAAATTGGTTTTAAAATACAAGGTAATGTTGTTGTTGTTGTTGTTCAGTCGCTAAGCCGTGTCCAACTCTGTGACCCCATGGACTGCAGCATGCCAGGCTTCCCTGTCCTTTACCATCTTTCAGAGTTTTCTCAAACTCATGTCCATTGAGTCAGTGATGCCATCCAACCTTCTCATCCTCTGACCTCCCCTTCTCCTCCTGCCCTCAATCTTTGCCAGCATCAGAGTCTTTTCTAATGAGTCAGCTCTTCCATCAGGTGGCCAAAGTATTGGAGCTTCAGCTTCAGCATCAGTCCTTCCAATGACTAATGACAGAGAAATTAAAACACAAAAGCTTCAGTTACACTGAAGCACATTTGCTTGCTTAAGTATTACTGCATTGTAATGCTGTTGGTGATCTAATATTAGTATCAAGGAAATGGATTAGATGATCATTTTAAGTTATGAGACTGTATTAAAATGAACAACATTGTCCATTTAGTTAAAACAATATGTATTTCTTTGTGTATTAAAAGGCAACTGAGCCATTAAAATAACCAGAGAGTAAAATTGTATAAAAATATAAAATGATACAGTGGAATATTGTTTTATTTTGGACATGTTGGATAAATAATGGTGAATATATTTTGGTACATTGGTATTTAGAATCTCAATAGAAATACTTAAAAGGTCAAACGCACAGAAGCCTCTACCTGTAACAGGAAAATGACATCATCTCTAGCCTTTATAGCTGCAAACATTTTTCAAAGACAGCGATTATGAATGCTCTTCTAAGAACCAGTCGATATATTAGCTTTCTTTAAAATATACAGCTGCAGCTGTAAGCCACATATATTTTATTTGGCCTTGCTAATTTTCTCTGAGTTCTAGGAGCTATGGATTTTTGAGATATTTGGCTGAAACTCCAAATGAAAAATCATTTTAAAAAATAGAAAAGCGTTTCATTCTTTAAAAATGCTAAAAATATATGATGCAAAATGTCATAGTTTGGCTGTAATAGCAAAATTCTTAGAATCAATCAGTCAAAAATAACTGTGTTATTTAAGTGCAATTTGAAGACATACAAACTAAAAACAGTATTTTAAAACCATCTATAAGAGCTTGATAGCGTCTCTACACACTGATAGCTGTTTACTTTGTAAAATAACAATTGAATGAGCACAGAGAATAGACCACCATAGAAAAGGTTGCCTTTTATGTAGCACTAACATACACTCAGTAGCATTTACCCACTTAGTCTGGGCCAAGGGCAAGAGGGTACTTCAACAGCAACCCAAACTACCCTGTTTTAACCACCATTTTCACTATATAGTTCCCTTGCAATAAAAGCAAGTAGCACACTAAAACTCACATAAACACCCCAAATTGGAAGATATTTTTTGTATGTTTACTTTGCCAGAAAGAATAGTATATTATAAAAAAATGAACAACTGCTTGGCTCAATCATTTTTTCATTTTCTAACTTATTCATTTATTCAGAATATATTTAAAGAACCTACTACGTGCCAGATACTATTATCAGTGCTTAGGCTAGAGAGAAATAGACATAGTTCTTGCCTAAAGGAAAAATACACATAAACAGATAGTTGGAAAATGCAGTTACTGGGACAAGGATGGAATAACGTAGCATCCTAACTCAGTTTTGGAAAACTGGGGAGAGATTTCCCAAAAGAAAGACCAAAAGGACATTTTGAGAATTAGCTCAGTCAAGGAAAAGATTTGGAATATGAAAGGAATATGACTATCAGGAGATAAGAAAAGATGTGTTAGCTGGAGCAACTAACAGTATGGGTGGGTAGTAGAGGAGTGTGGAAGTTTATGTCGTAAGTTGAATCACATATGAACTAAAACTTCTAAGGAAAAAAAAAAAAAAGGAGAATGCAAGAGAAAGGGAGGTATTCCAAACATAGACAAAAATTCCTGAAGCCAAAAAGTTATGTGCTGATGGTTGGGGCCAGAGGTAAAAAAGCATGATCATGAAGTACCAGGTACAAAAGTAAAAAATTTTTATCCAGTTTCTAAAGAAGTTACTTTGAAAGTTTTAAAATCTAACATGACATATTTGTTTTTTAAATGAGCTCTGGCTTGGGAAAAAAAAAAAAAAACTACCAGAGACAGGAAGGTGAAGTTGCTGTTAACATAAATGTGAGACACGGATGGAAAGCTGAAAGAAGAAGCCTTCCAGCTCTCATGACCATCTTCTCAAAGTCCTTCCAGATTCTGCTCGATCCCTGTCAGAAAGACAATGCTACATATTTTTGGTTTGTTGTTGTTCCATCACTAAATCATGTCTTGACTCTTTGGTGACCCCATGTACTGCACCATGCCAGACTTCCCTGTCTTTCACTATCTCCCAAAGTTTGCTCAAACTCATGTCTATGGAGTCAATGATGCCATCCAACCATCTCATCCTCTGTCACCCCCTTCACCTGCCCTCAATCTTTCCCAGCATCAGTCTTTTCCCATGAGTTGGCTCTTTGCATCAGGTGACCAAATATTGGAGCTTCAGTTTCAGTGTCAGTCCTTCCAATGAATATTCAGGGTTGATTTTTTTTAGGACTGACTGGTTTATGTTTTAGCAAAACCATACTTCTGGTAATGTTTCAGCTTTATAACTTATTGCCATGTAACACGTGTGTATGTGTGTTTTGCCGCTAAACCAACCCAGATTTGAGTAATTTAAACAACCATTTTCTTTTCCCATGATTATGTGTATTTACTGTACTCAGCTTGGCAGGTTTTCTGCTCCTGGTGATGTCGGCTGAAGCTGTGGTTCATCCAGGTGCACAAATGGAAGGAAACATCCAAGACATCTCACTCACATGCTGCACCCATGCTGGGACACTTGGACAGTTTGGCCTCTCTTTCTTTCCCTGTAGGCTTGAGAATCATTCTCCACATGACCTCTCTAAAGTTCACTCCATGAGAGTAGTCACATTTCTTGTGTGAAGAGTTGGAACTCCCAAAAGTGCAAACACAGTAGCTCCTTAGCCTTTTGAAGGTGTAGGCCCTGTTCACTGATGATCTCTGCCACTCACAAGAGTTGAGCCTACACCCTAACAGCATGCTCAGTTGCTCAATCAGGTCCAACCCTTTGCAACCCCAGGGACTGTAGCCTACCAAGCTCTTCTGTCCATGGATTTCTCTAGGCAAGAATACTGGAGTGACTTGCCATGCCCTCCTCCAGGGGATCTTCCCGACCCAGGGGTCGAACCCATGTCTCCTGAGTTTCTGGCATTGGCAGATGGATTCTTTACCACTGTACCACCTGGGAAGCCATACTCTTAAATAAGAACCTTAATTATGATCAGGACTTATGATCGTTTAAGGATTCCTAATGGGAAAACAAAACAAGAGCATTCCTAGATGTCCTACTGAGGTATCCCTGGAAACAAATGTTTTCACTTATCTTTGGGTTTATTTAACGTAGAAAAGCTAAACTCAGAATATTTGGTATGGCTTTTTCAGAGAGATTTCTATAAAAATATATGAATACTAAAAAGTTGATCTTTTCATGGTTTCCTTCTTCATCTAGTTGTAGGGTATGTCATCACAAAATAAAGACATAACATATTAACACTGCCTGCTTTTAAAAGGTTGCTAACTTACAGTTTACTCAGGTATGTAGACAACATTTAGTTTATTTTACCAATAATTAATCAGGTCTGATTTACTACCGTCTGCTGAGTAGCAGGAAAGAAACAAAATATAGTCCTGTCTGTTTTAAAATGCACTTAAGGCACCTAATGAATCTCTTTACGTAATGTTTAGTGATTCTAAGATAAAATGTACACCCCCTTCTCAGATTTTTAGGATCTCATTTGGATGTGTGATGAGAAGGGTGTGGCCTAACTCATCTCATGATAGGAAAGGAAAGTTTGACTTGTTGGATAAAGTGACTTCTATCTCCCTGGAGTCTGAGAGTGATAAACCTTATCTTGCTCATTGCCGCTTGTCCAGTTGGTGTTCTGAGCTACAGTTTGATTTGAGCTACAGTTTGGTGTTTTGAGCTACAGTTTAATGTGGTCTTACTAGTAGGAGCTGGTTTGGCCACAGCCCTGTGTGTGGCATCTCATATCCTCTTTCTGTCTGGGTGTTTCACAGCTCCATCTGCTTGAACTATGCTTTGCAGTAGCCCCGTGGCAGGTCCCTGGCTCTGAGCCCAGGAGACACCCCAGCGATTCCTCCAGGTACAGTGTATATCTGGGTTTCAGCCTAGCTACAAGATAAAAGAGATGGCTCTTTCCACTCAACACCATTAGATATTGAGTTTATTTTGAGAAGCTGAAAATTCAAATTCTGTGTTACCATCTGGGGAGCTCTGACTCTCTGGAAAACTCCCTCTGCCCTAACTGCTAAGTCGCTTCAGTCGTGTCCGACTCTGTGCGACCCCAGAGACGGCAGCCCACCAGGCTCCCCCATCCCTGGGATTCTCCAGGCAAGAACACTGGAGTGGGTTGCCATTTCCTTCTCCAATGCATGAAAGTGAAAAAGTAAAGTGAAGTCGCTTAGCCGCGTTCGACTCTTAGCAACCCCATGGCCTGCAGCCTACCAGGCTCCTCCGCCCATGGGATTTTCCAGGCAAGAGTACTGGAGTGGGATGCCATTGCCTTCTCCACTGGCCTCACTATACCTCTCTTAACTCAAAGCCAGAGAAGATAAATCCCCATTCTTAATTATTCACCACAAAACCCCAGAAGTTATTTTAAGTCTTCTGTAACATGTAAAGCAGATTTTACTAAGCAGTCTTATTCTCACAGTTTGGTCTCAAGTTATTTCATTAGGAAGCTTTACAGGGAAGAATTTGTTTTTGTTTTGTGTTCATAAGGATATCTTTTGGAATACTGCACGTCTAGTTGAAAAAGAATCAGACCGTAGGAATATCAAATCCTGGTACTTAAACATTTTAAAGATACCAATAATGCACTTTTTTTTTAATAGCAAAAATTATTTTCTTTGTTAGAATAAAATATAGCTATATAGACCATGTTTTGGTTTCTTCCTACATCCATTTTAAGGATGAGGACCTTGCTCAATCTTATTTAATATTTGATCATGTGTATGTGCTGTGCTGTGCTTAGTCACTCAGTCGTGTCTGACTCTTTGCAACCCCATGGTCTGTAGCCCACCAGGCTCTTCAGTCCATGGGATTCTTTAGGCAAGAATACTGGAGTGGGTTGCCCTTCTCCAGGGGATCTTCCCAACCCAGGGATCGAACCCAGGTCTCCTGCATTGCAGGCAGATTCTTTATCAGCTGAACTACCAGGGAAGCCTGATCATATGTATACTATATATTAAATTTATTATGGATTAATTGAATCTAAATATAATGTCTATTATAGTTTCTAAAGAGAATATCAAGTCAGTCCTAAAAAATCAAAAATATCAACCTAATTCTAGGTGGTTTTGAATAGCTGTGTCCAAAACTTCTGTCTCTCATCCTTCACCATCTGCAGTTTACAAAGGGAAACAATTTCATTTCTTCAAATAATTCATACCAGCACTTATTTCTGCATAAAAATATGAAGGAGCTAGCTATACATTTTGAAAATATTGCTTGAAAAATAGCAAATCCAGTCTATGCATTAGTTGCTTTATTTCTGTGATACCCAAACATATATATTTGACTGAAATGGCTTTTTTCCCACTGTAATATTTGTCTGAATTATTTTGACATCAAGCAACCCAATATGTTGAAGAAGGGAATGAAAAAGCATACCTTGCATAATTTAAAGCAGTTAAAACATGTTAAAATCATCAAGCAAAATTGCCCAGTTCATTTATTTAATCTTCTTACATTCTGCAAGTGTAAATGCAGTCTTTCTAAAGAAGCTTTGATATTTATTTAGCTAACTGCACTTAGTGAATAAAGTCCCAGAATTATTTTTTTAATGGTTTTCTTGACTTTTAATTGTAGTCAATGTGTAGTTGGCAGTATTCCCTTTCTATTGGGTAGACAAAATCTTAATGAGCAATAAAGCATATCTTTCTGTGGGCTTAAAGCAAGTTTTAATCATAACCTTACCTGAGTTAAATGTTAACATTTTGGTTAGTAGTAAGGTTCACAGAAATGAAATGTTACTGTAATTCCACGGTATTAAGTCATCACACATAGACCCCAAGAGTGGCTAAAATTAACTAAAAATGCCTAGTTGGCTGACCTTTAATAAGCTGAAGTCTCACTCTTAATTATATTGGTTGAAAGTTCCTAACCTTACTGATGCAATAAGAATTGAAAGCTAGAGATGCTGCCTTATTTTATTATTTGTAATAATCTCTTTTATTTGAATGATGGATAATGTCTAGGAGTTCTTATGATATCTTGGATGTCATGAAAACAACAGTCTCATCTAGCTCTGAGCCCACTGGCTTATGTTGCTGGATGATCACCAGCAAGGTTTAATTTTAAACTTGCTAACACAAAATAGTAACTGGAAAGCAGTTTGTTTCACTTTTTTCTTAGTAAAATTATGATGGAAAACTGTTCACCTGGGAAAATCCAAATTCATATCATAAACATAATCCTGCTTATAAGGAGTACTAATGACATACTTTATGAATTTTAATTTCTGTTTGGAAGTCAGCAAGTGTGCATTCTATAAATGTAAACCATCTGTTGGCACCTCCTAAAAGACTAGATTTCAGTCCATCCCAACATGAATTATTTATTTTGATGGATTTCTTTCCTAAGCAAATTCAAGGTTGTGTGTGTATATGTGTGTGTGTTTTAATCTGTTTTTAATCGGCAATAAAGTTTCAAAGTCAGGACATGCATAATTGTCAACTAAGAAGATAAAGTGCTCAACAAATTGTATTTATTTTATATAATGCAATTCTTGTGAAATTAAGACACATCATTTAACATTAGATCAAAGGTGAAAAGAGGAATAGGAAGAAATGCAATTAAAAATTTCTATGATATTAATGTTTCAATGACAATATCAGAAGTACCTATTGCTTATTTAAAAAGAGAAACCCATAGCTTTCCATTGACAGTATCATATACTGCATAGTTGTAAGGCAAATGCAATGAAAATCAACATTTTAAATATGTTCACTTAACTGTATGAACATTTACTGTATTTTGAACAAATACAGAAAATCTCATTGAACTTAACAAACCTTGTTATGTTGCCAATGTTGCATTTTTTAAAAAAATAATTCTTGTTGATAAATATTTGAAATAGCCCTTTTATGTCAAAGTTTCTTGAGCATAGTTGTACACTTCTGAGTTTGCATTTAACTTTTTTCTTTCAATGAAAATTTTCATTAGGTAGGACAGAGACCATCAATGCCCATTAGTGAATCTGTAATCTAGGTAGGAAAGAGATGGGTGTCCAAGGAATTTCTTAAATCATGTCAACAGGAAATGCTGTAGAGTTCAAGGGGGAAAAAAGCTGTGCTATTGAATAGTTGCTTCAAACCTGTTGAACAAATTTCATAGACAAATGCATAAGACATCTGCATTACAAATTAGTGCAGTATTTGATTCATGCTTTAAGAATCAGAATTTTCTTGTTTTAAAATAAATGCCTTCCAATAATAATTTAAAAGCTACAGATTTTCTTGGGCTAATCACTTTTTTTTTTTTTAAGGGAGGTGGACCCTAGTTGAAGAAACACACTTACCCTAGAGCTCCAGATCCCTTTTTCATTCCTTATTCAGTCATTATTCCATCTTGTGACATGGACAAATTAAATCAACTGTGAAAAGTCTGTTCCTCTTTGTACCAAAGACCAAGTTTCTGCTGTGCATAGACTTGAGTGTCTTATGTGTATTTCCCTAACACTGGTTGCCATTGGAGAGCTACAGCTGCACTTGCCGTCTCGGGGGTGTTCCCTCCCATCTCTTTCACCCTCTAGCGATTTTTGTTCTCTTCCATTCAGGCAAATTTGAACTGATTAAATGTTCTTGGATTATGCAAGGAAGCTATAAGACAAAGTGTCCTGTTGCATTTCACTCTAAATTCAGCAGTTTGTAAATTGCATCTTTTGGTCTTGAAAATGTATCTTTAGTTATTCCTCTGGGCTACAAGTCTAAAATGCATTTAATTCAGACAGTCTATTGATTCTTGACTGTGAAAAAAAAATCTTAAGACACCAACAGAAAAGAATCTGTATTCCTGTTCTTATCCAAAGTTCCTTCCCCAAGCTTAAGTCTTCCTATCCCTAACACAAACACAGCATTTTATTCTGGATGCCCATCAAAAATAAAGGATATCAGGGAAGTGATATCTAACACAAAACCTTATTGGTTTTAAAAACAGTGAATGTTAAGCAGGATTTATTAATATAAAGGCTTTTCACAGTACTGCTATGCACATCAGTTTATACTCATCATGGTCCTTTGGTTTATTTTATCTTTCCTAGTCAGGACACTTCCAAATAAAGAATACCATTGTTTTACATTGACATCTGTTTACTAAGATAATAAATATGTATCATATCTGTGTTTTTGTTAAAGGTGCAATTCATCAGTGCAGGCTCAGATAACTTAAAGCTTAGACCCAATATGAGTTACACTTATTATTTAATTAGAAAAGACTCATAGAAAAAGTACTTAGTCCTGGCCCTTGCTCACTCTTGACTCACATTTCTCCTATGTTTCTCATGATGCTGCTATTTACTTTGTCTGTTGTAACTCAATATTTAGAGGGAAAAATATCTAGCTATAATGCAAGTACTAGGAATGAAGAAAGATTGAAATTAACTTAGAATGTTAGGAAAATAGCATAAATGCAAAAATAATGTAAGGGAAAATCATATAAAAGGTAATAGTAGAAACTGATTTACTAAAAAACAAAGACTCCATAGATAAGCAAATAAAAGGACTGGTTCTTCGAAAGTCTAGTTAGTTGCTTAGTTGTATCTGACTCTTTGTGACCCCATGGACTGTAGCCCGCCAGGCTCCTCTGTCCATGGAATTCTGCAGGCAAGAATACTGGGCTCAATTGCCATTACCTTCTCCAGGGGATCTTCCTGAACCCAGGGATTGAACCACCCCAGGGATTGAGCCCAGGTGTCCCACACTGCAGGCAGATTCTTTGTGTCTGAGTCACCAGGGAAGAGTTAATATAATGGGGGAAAAAAAGTACTGAGCTTTAAAAGGAATGGTAAATAAACAATGAGGAGAATTGTAAGAAGACATTAGAATGAAGAGATTAAAACAAGAGAATTTCTGGAAAGAGTTGTTCACAAGCCCCCTAAAGTTCAAGAGAAAAAGAAATGAAACATATGTGCATTAAGTCTAATACTTAGTAGGACCTCAATGATCTTTTCTGGATAGGTTCAGTGGGGTCAGAGCACATGATCAAAGCTTGAATGCAGTTACAGAAGAGTGAATGGCAGGTGAGGAAGTGTAGGAAATAAAGCTCAATAATTTTGCTAAAAGCCGTGAAGGGAAGATGAGGAGAAAAAGCTGGGAGGATAATCCAATAAAGAAGTGGAGATTTTTCACAAACCACAGTGAGAGAATTAGGCGAGGGAGGTGAGTTTGGGAGCTGAAAGCTGGTATTCATAGTATTATTCTCTGTGTGGAAAGTCTTTGGAAAAGACATCATTTTAGCTTTTTTCTCCACTCTTACCTTCGAAACAGCCGAGAGGTCTCCAAGTAACCTCTGGCTATGGTTCCTGTTTACAGGTCTCTGAAAATATTTCAAGATACTTTTTATAGTTTTTTTTTTTTCCCTTCCCACTTAATTAGGGGCCAAGGGACATGCTTTGAGTAAAGTGAAATGTCTTTAATTGAATTCTGTGTCTTGGTTTTTGTCATTATAGAAGTATACCCATATTGACTCTGCTGATTGCATTATGTGTAGTAGCAATAGGAGGGTGATTAATATTAAAATATTTTAATCATTAAGACACCTCTAATTAAATTATTTTATTTTTTCCAAGGCTTAATATGGGAATGTTTTCATCTTTGTTGCAACATTTATATCTGTCTTTCAACAAGACTTTTCAAGTTTGTTTTGATTTCCAATAATTCTTTCTCCAACAATGGGGACAACTTTACGAGAAGGCAAATTTAATTGCTTTGACACCCCACTTCATTGTCCTCCACATCTGTATTTTATTTTGTACCCTTTTTTCTTGCTGTAATCATTTTTACTTGAAAGAAATTTGTGCATTTTTCTTTTGAAGTTAATTTAATGGATCAGATGTGGGACTGCCTTCAGTTTCCATTGACTGCTCTGCCAAGAAGAAAAGAAAAATCCTATTGTTTATACTTCTCAGTGCTAAGGAGCATTGTTCACACTTGGGAAGTCATCAGTATTTTTGAATATGTACACAAGGATGAATTCTATGTGAAGTATTAAGGAAAGGTTTGAGATGGGATTTTAAAAAGCAGGGAAACTCAATTGGGTTCCAGTTTTTATTTATCTTTTAGGATAAACTTGATAATGCACTACTGTGTTGCCCTCAAGAAAAAGCAGGGAAACGAACACAGTTTTTGACATTTAGGAAAGATTTTTAAGTATCTAGAGGTAGCTTAAAATAATTGAAATATATGAATTACTCTGTGTGTGTGTGTGAGTGTGTGAGAGAGAGAGCGAGTGACCAAGAGAAAGATTGGTAAAACATATGATAAGCACAAGAGTGTAGAGAAGACCTCTTAAAAAGAACATGGAGTCGATTCTGGGATTCAGGTGATAGCAGTACAAGGCAAGCATCTTGCATTCAATTCAAGTTTTGATACTTGTCAGTTCAGTTCAGTCGCTCAGTCGTGTCCGACTCTTTGCAACCCCATGAACCGCAGCACGCCAGGCCTCCCTGTCCATCACCATCTCCCGGAGTTCACTTAGGCTCATGTCCATCGAGTCAGTGATGTCATCCAGCCATCTCATCCTCTGTCGTCCCCTTCTCCTCCTGCCCCCAATCCCTCCCAGCATCAGAGTCTTTTCCAATGAGTCAACTCTTTGCATGAGGTGGCCAAAGTACTGGAGTTTCAGCTTTAGCATCATTCCTTCCAAAGAAATCCCAGGGCTGATCTCCTTCAGAATGGACTGGTTGGATCTCCTTGCAGTCCAAGGGACTCTCAAGTCTTCTCCAACACCACAGTTCAAAAGCATCAATTCTTGGCGCTCAGCTTTCTTCACAGTCCAACTCTCAACATCCATACATGACCACTGGAAAAACCATAGCCTTGACTAGACAGACCTTTGTTGGCAAAGTATTGTCTCTGCTTTCATATCCTCCCAAAAGGTTTCCATTCCCTCTGTGTTTCAGACTTTGCCTATATGAAATGTAGCTATTTTTGTTATTTTTCTCCTCATCCTTCCTCTTCTATTCCTTCATCTCTTTATTCTTCCTCTTCTTCATAAATGAAAGGAAAACCAAATGTTATTGAGTTTAAATGCCTTATTATTACTAAAATGTTTCATAGTTACATTGGAGAGCCAAAAATAACTCAAAAAATAAATTTTCCCCATAACCCTCATGAATTTAGCAACCACGTTTTGGCATCTAAGCATAAAATCGTTTTTCAGATCCTATTAAATTGGTCATAGCTGGTACTAGATAACCATTAGTACTTAAACCAAAGTCACATCTCTGCACAGTATATTCTGGAGAACAGTGGACCATTCTCCACACAAGGACGAGCCAAACAGACATGTTCACTTCAGAAGATGACTGATGGAGACAAGCAGATCTGTCCTCTTGTGGAGTATGACGGGGGGTGGGGGGGGGCGGGGGGGAGGCCAACAGGGAAGAGCAGGACAAGTGGAGTGGTGAGTGTGGTGGAGTCACTCACCATGGTGGAGCAGACACATGCTTCTGAGAGGAGGACAGAGGAAGGGGAGCGGCCTTTTAATTTTCACTTCCAAGCAGAAAAAGATTTTATTGAAGGTGTTTTTAAAAATTGTCCTCATTACTGTATTCAAAACTCTAATCTGGCAGGTGGGGAAAAAAAAACTGGTTGCCAGAGACATTTCAGACATAAGAGCATTAAGGATAGGGAAATAGGGAGCGGTAGCTATTTCAGTGGTTAATAATCAATTATTAAGACTAGGTAATGCAGGCCTTTCAGGAGACATTAGATAATCCAATGCTTATAGACAGGGCCAGACAGCTGGGACCCAGGAAAGGGAACAGACCCAAACTCATAGGCCTTATCACTGTTCCTCACTTCTTAGTTACCCCTAGTTCCTTAGCACCCTCCCCCCAAAAAACCAAAGCAAAAACATAGAATTTTATTTCAAAAACTACTGAGTGCATTCTTTAGAATTATAACTTGTTACATAGTTGTACAATGAGTTATATGCTCTTCTTAGCACAGGAGATTTTCACTGTTGTGGTTTAGTTGCTCAGTCATGTCTGACTCTTTGCAACCCTAGGGACTGTAATCCACTAGGCTCTTCTGTCCATGGAATTCTCCAGGCAAGAATATTGGAGTGGGTTGCCATTTTCTTCTCCAGGGGAATCTTCCCAACCCAGGGATCAAACCCCTGTCTCCTGTGTTGGCACAATTGCTTTACCACCGAGACACCTGGGAAGCCCACTAACTTCTCGAATACCTCTTTTCATATGCTTACTTGGCTCATTCACCTTCCTCTTTTGTTTTGTGAGATATTTTCCCCAAAGGTCATGATATCATTAAACATGTCATTTTGTTGTTGTTTTTACTTAACTGCAGTCAAATTTCAATTTTCTTTACCTGACCATATCCCTAAATAATAGTAATTAGAATTTGAGGTTTCATCAAAGTTTTCAGGAGGAGATTTATTTTACCAGATAGCCTTTTCTTTTATTATTACCAAAGTTTATCATAGTGTGTGTGAATGTTTGTGTGTGTGTGTATTTCCCTCATATAAATGAATCTCTTCCTTCTCTAGTTTTTTAATGTCATTATCATTATTCAAGGCCTGGATCATCTTCTATTTCCTCTTTATGTCTTCCCCTGTCTTTCTCATTTTGCTAGAAGTCTCCTTATTCTCTTTATGTACTAATAAGCACCTGTAAAGTGGATCTCTGCTCCCCATGCTCCCATAAAATCCCTCATACTATCTTATATAGAAGGAAAATATCAATAATAGAAATTTGCATTTAGCAATCTTTGCCTCCTCCATGGAGTGGTTGGCATTTAGTGATACTGCTCAAAGATTTTATGAAAAAATAAATTGTGAGAAAATTATTAAAAAGAATGATGGTGGATAAATTCATTCTTACTTCCTTCTCTATCTTTTTAACATTATTCTCATTATTCAAGGCTTGGATCATGTTTATTATTAAAATGAGAAGTAAAGTTAGAAGATTTGACCAGTATCAAATAGCAAAGATGGGACTAGAAATCGGTTATTGTGACTCTCAGTTTAGGTTCAGATTATGGCATGGCTGTAGAAATAAAAGGATAGAGTCAAGTGAGAGTCGCTCAGTAGTTGTGTCCAGCTCTTAAAGTAAGTGTTATTTCGAAGGAAACATTGACAATATTACAGGCTAATTTCAGAAAGAGGCTACAGTCAAAGGTAATTGTCATCTCAGTTTTATTGGGAGGACAGTAATACTATTAAGAGGGAAGATTTTATGTTTCAGATATAGTAGGCTAAAGAAATAATCCAACTTGAATATTTTTTGTCTACATGAAGTATTTGATAGCAGTGTGCTTTGGCATGCTAATGCTTCAAAAGACATTCCTGAATCTCTTTGCTTTGGAAACTGAAATGCCATATCAGGAGCTAAAATTGTGCTTTCCCTATGTTGAGTATGTCTTAGGTGGATGAGATGTTGGTAATTTCAGCATACGACCTTGACTTAAAGATAAAAATCAAGATATCTGAGTTAGTTGCTGCTGCTGCTGCTGTTTAGTCATTTCAGTCGTGTCCGACTCTGTGCAACCCCATAGACAGCCTCCTACCAGGCTTCTCTGTCCCTGGGATTCTCCAGGCAAGAACCCTGGAGTGGGTTGCCATTTCCTTCTCTAGTGCATGAAAGTGAAAAGTGAAAGTCAAGTCGCTCAGTCGTGTCCAACTCTTAGCGACCTCATGGACTGCAGCCCACCAGGCTCCTCCGTCCATGGGATTTTCTAGGCAAGAGTACTGGAGTGGGGTGCCATTGCCTTCTCCATCTGAGTTAGTTACTTGATATTAAAAGCAAATAAAAAGCATCCATCTACATCTAGTTCTAGGAATTTTTAAATGTATTGCTTGTATATCATCACCAGTCCATCACTTATTTACTTCCTTTGACTTGTCTGCCCCTTGATAGAACTAAAAGTTCATTTCTGTCCATAGGAGCAATAGGTTTCCAAATGCTGCAGTCACAGTGCACACTTTCTTCAGTGCAAATTGTATCTCCCACTCGTTAGAAGGCACTGGGTGTAGCTTTGGCAACCTTTGTACAGCCTCAGACCAACATGCAAGTTTCTCTCCAAGTCTCCCCTTTTACATTTTAGCTTTTTCTTATCTGTCTCTTCTTTCCTTAGTCTAAGAAAAGCTAAATTGCCTGAAAATAGGCTTAATGCATTTGCTTATGGACTTTCTCATTTATTTGCATTTAACGTCAAACTACATTTTCAAAGAAAGATTATTCTATTACTGTAATTCTTTTTCCATCAGATCGTCTTCAAATTACCAATTTTCATATTGTCATCTTCATTAAGAAATATGTGTTTGCTTCCTATTTGCATGAAGTCCAAATTCTGAACTCTTGCAGTGTCTCAGAAACACGCAGAAAGCTTCACACACACACAGACACACACACACACACAGCCTTCATATATTTGGATGTGGTTCTTCTATATTTATGAGACTTCTATAGAATTTAGAAGCACTAACATCATCTTCAGTTATTGTTATTGACTTGGAAGTTATGAAGGGTACAGTTGAATTTAAGAACTATGACCTTTCTCCAAGGTCACCAATTAAATTTTATAACTTACCTTATGAAAAGCCGGAGTCAAAAGAAGAGCAGAATAACTTTTTCTTCCTTCAGGTTGTAATATAATTTATGAACAACCATCAGGATACACTCAAAGTATTTCCACAATGTAAGATATTGCTTTGAAGGGCCTGGGTGGTGTTACTGGATGAATTCTGACCTAGATTCCTAAAAGAAGCAAGCCACGTGGCTCTGCGCGCCTTCTCAGACAAACAGTAATCTGATTCTCAAGCACAGAAGGCTGTCAGGATTTGTGACCTTTACTGAGAGTGATATAAGCCGCACCAAAGTGGAGACAGAATTACCTCTTACCTTGCAGAAAGTCACTCTCAAGGTCATTTCCAGGACAATGCAAGGAAAGGTGCCCTACTGCTTCTTTGCCCTGTGAGGCCTTTCTCTTTGGCTGATTTATCCATGCTGGGTACACCCCATTCCAGTAATTCAAAGAGAACTCATTCTCCACTAGATGAGATCAAGTCTGGTAACCACCAGAAACTGGTTTCTATGAAGGAAAATGATGTCAGCCTGCAGGCAGGTCAGGGACTGGTGGAATCAAATGAAATCACTGTAGGTTTTCTTGTCTGCCAGGCATCATATGCCTAATAAATATGGACCAGAGAATGTTGATTTATTTCATGTTAACCTTTTTGTACTGCTGTGTTGAAATATATAAATCACTGCAGGTCAGTAATGTAATACAATTTGTTCTATTACCCCAGCTACCTGTTACTTCTAAAGATAAGATATTGCAAGGGAGTTTCTTTATACTTTATTTTAATCACTAATTTGCAATCATTTTATAATATTTGTAAAATTGCTTCTTTCTTAATATTTTCTTCAGTACTTCACATGCTATATCTCTCACACGTGCCTTCTTTCTCTTTTTATATCTGCATAAATTTTCTCATGATATATATAAGTTCCCTGTAGTTCAGGCATATCAATATTATTCATTCATTTTACTTTACTTTCCTACTTTCAGGTAAAAGCCAACCAGCTAAAACAGAGTGTTTTTAATTCAAATAAATTTTTAAGAGCCTGTTAATTTGTACTGTTTCATGTCAAGTGAATATAAGTTGCTTAAAAGTCATTTTAGGACATACATAATAAGTGTTGTAGAATATTGTATGTCATTTTTCATAAGTTGTATGAGTTGGGTTTAGGAATATAACACTCACATATGTAATTTTAATATATTAAGATTTATGTAGGACTCCTCTTCACATGATCAAAGTTATTCAGGATTTTGATAGCCTTTTATAGAGTTATGAATCACCATGGAAGAAAATGCTAAGATCTTAGCTAGGAGAAATTGTATGTTTGAACTACTAAGAGAAAATTGGGCTTTTGTTGTTGTTTAATGGCTAAGTCATATCTGACTCTTTGCAACCATAGACTGAAGCCTGCCAGGCTTCCCTGTCCTTCACTATCTCCCAAAGTTTGCTCAAACTCATGTCAATTGAGTCAATGATGCTATCTAACCATCTCATCTTCTGAAGTCCTCCAGTCCTCTTGCGATCGGTCTTTCCTAGCATCAGGGCCTTTTCCCATGAGTCTGTGCTTTGCATTTAGTGGCCAGAGTATTGGAGCTTCAGCATCAGTCCTTCCAATGAATATTCAAGATTACTAATTGTTTTTATATTTTGAGTTTTTATCTGATATACAGTATGCATAGGAATTATTAATGTTATAGTTTATAGCATTGGAGAAGGCAATGGCACCCCACTCCAGTACTCTTGCCTGGAAAATCCCATGGATGGAGGAGCCTGGTGGGCTGCAGTCCATGGGGTCGCTAAGAGTCGGACAGGACTGAGCGACTTCACTTTGACTTTTCACTTTCATGCATTGGAGAAGGAAATGGCAACCCACTCCAGTGTTCTTGCCTGGAGAATCCCAGGGATGGGAGAGGCTGGTGGGCTGCCATCTCTGGTGTCGCACAGAGTCGGACACGACTGAAGTGACTTAGCAGCATAGTTTATAACAATAATAATAATGACCATTTACTTTAATTATATGCCTGTGGAATGAGCTTAGAAGAAAGCTCCATACATCTAATTAATGATCTGACTAAATCTAAGTCAGTTAGCAGTGAAGTCACTTCTGGACCATTTCTTGGTGGTGCTTGAGTTTCTAATGACTGGTAGGCATTTATTTATCAAGAGTCAAAAAGGAGTATAAAGGTCACATAGACTTTAAGGACATATCTGTGGTCATAGTTACTTGAAAGAGACTTGAAGAGAACTTCCCCAAATGGTTTGTGAAATGATTAACTCACAGATTCTACAAAGTCAATAAAAGAAAGAAAGTGAAAGTGAAGGTCACTCAGTCATGTCTGACTCTTTGTGATCCCATGGACTATACAGTCCATGGAATTCTCCAGGCCAGAATACTGGAGTGGGTAGCCTATCCCTTCTCCAGCAGATCTTCCTGACCCAGGAATCGAACCAGGGTCTCCTGCATTGCAGGCGGATTCTTTACCAACTGAGCTATGAGGGAAGCCCCACAAATTCAGTAAGAGGTACTTTAAAAATTTCCAGGGACTCCTTTGGCTTATTAGGTTTGTTTTTTTTTTTATAGCATTGCACCTCTATTCATCTTTATAAATAGTAAACATTCACTGAAGATGTCTTAGCTTATCAACAGTTAATTACTGAGCAACTGTAAAACAACAAGGAAGAACAAGATGTCAGAGCAAATGCAGCTTCTTGCCACTTGCTTTCTCTTTATTTTTTGATAAAAGTAAATAGGAGTCCCAAATGGCAGAAGCTAAGCCCTTTCTCCAAGGATCTTTCTTTTGGAGAGGGAACAAAAGGTAAGGGGCACTTTATGACATTTCTGGTTGAGGGGATTGAAAGAGGGAAGTGGTTTATTTTTTCTTATAAGGCATCTGTGCTACAGTGACTGTGCTGATAATAATAAGGAAGCACGGACATAGGTTTCAGAGGAGAATCCTGGATGTCACAGGCCAAAACAAAATCATGTTGCCACTTATCACTTAATGATAGCTTAACCACTCCAAAAATAAGAGCTTTTTAAATAATTACATGGCTATTTAAACGTTGACACTTCTTGGTTATTTTGGATGCAATACAAATGGCTTGTTAAAATGCTATGATTTTTCACAAGTACTGCTAGTCACCAAAGAAAAATTCTTTTAAGCAGAACCTTGGCTTTGGAGGATCACCTTGTTATTCTGTTACCACCCTGGGATGTAGAAGGTTGAAATCATTGAACAGAGAGAGTTAAGAATGAAATCTCTTAAGCATAAAAGTGTTTTCTGGATAATGGCAACATATTACCAATGCATAATTGGTAAGGGGAATGCAGAAGATATGCGGACCTCTACTGTGTTGTCTTATTCTCTTCCTCACCTTTTCCTTTCCATTAATGTTTTAAAAACAATTTGTGTATCATGGCCAGTAAGGCAATTACATTATTTTAAAATTATTAATATATTTCTCATCAACATTAAATGTGTTCCTATAGGGCCTATAAATTGTAATAAGGTTAAATACATATATCTCTATAGGTTTATCTTTAAGCTCTCATCTCATATTAATCCCTTGTACCAACTAAATGTCGGTCTCATAACAATCAGGACAGCTAGAGGCATGGTCTCATCACCAATGACCCCACTCAGCATTGTTTTGGAAATCTTAGCCTATCTTAATGGAGAAGGCAATGGCAACCCACTCTAATACTCTTGCCTGGAAACTCCCATGGACGGAGGAGCCTGGTAGGCTGCAGTCCATGGGGTCGCTAAGAGTCGGACAGGACTGAGCGACTTCACTTGCACTTTTCACTTTCATGCATTGGAGAAGGAAATGGCAACCCACTCCAGTGTTCTTGCCTGGAGAATCCCAGGGATGGGAGAGGCTGGTGGGCTGCTGTCTATGGGGTTGGACAGAGTTGGACACAACTGAAACGACTTAGCAGCAGCAGGAGCCTATCTTAATAGGCTCAGTCTTTGGCTTTTATTGAAAGAATCTCTGGTGGCTCAAAGGGTAAAGAGTCTGCCTGCCATGCAGGAGACTGGGGTTCGATCCCTCAGTCGGGAAGATCCCCAGAGAAAATGGCAATGCACTCCAGTATTCTTGCCTGGAAAATTCCATTGACAGAGGAGCCTGGCAGGCTGCAGTCCAAGGGGTCGCAAAGAATTGGACAGGACTGAGTGACTTTCACTTTCACAGTACTGTTGTAAATCTGAGAAAACTTTTAGGCATCCCAAACCATAGAGTATTTTGCATCATTCAGATAAAATTTTTACCCTAGTCAGAACCAATTCTTTGTGACATTTTCAACATTTTTAACTCAACCAAGCCTAAGTATTGATAGTATTGTATACAAGGACTTTACCGTGATTTTCATTGTTTCTTTTATTATGCCTATCAAGATTTAAGGAATATAATATTGTCATGGTTAATGGGTTTTATATATGAAGGAATAACACTGTAGTTGCCTTTTATAGTTATTTACGTTCTTCATAGCTGTGAAGGCTTATTGAACAGATTAATATGTATCTGAATAAGGAAAAGAGCAATTAGTCCTAATAATCTACAGATCATCTCATGTAAACATATGCAATTTTCACAAAGAAAGAAGTGTAAGCGTATTCTGAATTCATGAGTTTATACAAATGCCTTGCTTTTAATTATCTGAATTGGCTTCATGGACCTTCAATTTTATTTTATTTTTTTCTGAAAATAACCTAGTGTTATGTTTGGGCCCAATTTACCATGTTAAATCAGATTCATCAGATTCTTAAGAAACAGTGTAGCTTAAGGAGACCAAATTAATCATACAGAGTTGAAGTTTTTATTCTGGGGTGAATAAAAAGGCTTCAGAGAATCCATAATCATCCCTCAGAAATAAAACATAAAAATTTTGTGTTCTTGTGCTTATTCGCTCAGTTGTGTCCAACTCTTTGTGACCCCATGGACTGTAACCCACCAGGCTCCTCTGTCCATAGGGATTCTCCAGGCAAAAATACTGGAGTGGGTTACCATGCCCTCCTCCAGGGGATCTTCCCAGGGATCAAACCCAGGTCTTCCGTATTGCAGGCAGATTCTTTATCGTCTGAGTCACCAGGGAAGCCCATGTTCAGGGGTAATGGACTTTAATTACTAAAAGAGTCTTATTTCTGGAGAAAGAAATGGCAACCCACTCTAGTACTCTTGACTGGAAAATTCCATGGACAAAGGAGCCTGGTAGGCTGCAGTCCATGGGATCGCTAAGAGTCAGACATGACTGAGCGACTTCACTTTGACTTTTCACTTTCATGCATTGAAGAAGGAAATGGCAACCCACTCCAGTGTTCTTGCCTGGAGAATCCCAGGGATGGGAGAGGCTGGTGGGCTGCCGTCTACGGGATCGCACAGAGTCGGACACGACTCAAGCGACATAGCAGCAGCAGCAGCAGCAGCAGAGTCTTATTTCGGAGAAGACAATGGCACCCCACTCCAGTACTCTTGCCTGGAAAATCCCATGGACGGAGGAGCCTGGTAGACTGCAGTCCATGGGGTCATGAAGAGTCGGACAGGACTGAGTGACTTTACTTTCACTTTTCACGTTCATGCATTGAAGAAGGAAATGGCAACCCACTCCGTGTTCTTGCCTGGAGAATGCCTGGGACGGAGGAGCCTGGCGGGCTGCTATCTATGGGGTCACGCAGAGTCAGACGCGACTGAAGCGACTTAGCAGCAGCAGCAGCAACAAGAGTCTTACTGAATTTGAGAACACAATAGTAATTTAAAATCGCACGTAGAACTATGCTTACATAAACTGAGTTCCAAATTATGTTTTACTCTCATTGGTCCACAAGAAGCCTTGGGCAACTATACTGTGGAGTTTTCCCTGGTTTACACAAGGCTGGATGGATGTCCGGTAAATGTAGATTCTGGTATAAGGCTCAGAGGTTCATTGACCTTTTGACCTAGCAGATAATTTAACAAATTCTTTTTTTTTTTTTTTTTGAGTTACTATGAAAATACTAATCATCTGCCTAGAAAGTTCAGAATACGTAATGGATGAGCAAACACATGATGAAATGATGAAGTGCTATACAAATGTAAGGAATTACCGTGACTGCATTGCTTGAGACTTTGTTGTGAAAACGTACAGTCTACAGAAAATTGCAGAAAGCAGTCTGCCATGTAAAGATCAAAGTGAACTCTTTTAGAAAGCAGTTTTTAAATTCCATGCTCTCTGATTTTCAAATTTATCATACCTATGAGCTTTAAACTTTGCTGAATGCATTTTAACATTTTTTTAAACTTTTTGAAATCAGCAATAACATTCCTAGAGCTGTAAAAACATGATGTTCCAACTGCACTTTTTTATAAGCTTTGTACCCTTTTCTTGGTTTTATTGCCAAAACAACCCATGGAAACAAAAGATGCAGAAAAGATATGAAAGGAAGTAACGACTGCTGAGCAGTTATCCTGTAGATGAATAATAGACAAGTACATAAACAGATGCAAGCCTAACACGGATGCAAAATGAATGAGAGGAAACTAACAGAACAAGCAGTTACAAAGTTAGGCTTTGGGAGTGGGCATTCATCTATCTCCCTTGGAAGATGTTCTATTGCTGACAGAACAAAATCTCTCTTCACTGTAATATAATCATTGCTTTATATGCCTCTATCTCCTTTTGACAAGTTAAAAGAAAAAAAAAAACAAAACATTAAGACCTAAGACAAAGCATGCTAACTTTCTTAGGCAATATTCCTATAATACTTCAACAAGCATCTGAAAGTTAATCATCATTTATACATAGATATAGTATGTAGTTAATCAACTAAAATTTTCCTCAAATATTAGTTCAAAGAACTATATGTCAAATCAGATACAGCTTTGACTTAAGATTTTCACTAGGAATTGTTGCTATTTAGTCACTAAGTCATGTCTTAACTCTTTTGCAACCCCATGGACTGTAGCCCGCCAGGCTCCTCTGTCCATGGGATTTCCCGGGCTAGAATACTGGAGTGGGTTGCCATTTCCTGGATCTTCTCAACCCAGGGACTGAATCCACATCTCCTGCATTGCGGACAATTCTTTACTGCTGATTTACTAGGAAATACCTGTTTTGATTAACTGAATTCACCTTTTCTATGGTTGTTGTTGTTCTTCAGTTGCTCAGTTATGTCCAACTCTTTGTGACCCCATGGACTGCAGCACACCAGTCTTCCCTGTCCTTCACCATCTCCCTGAGCTTGCTCAAACTCATGTCCATTGAGTTAGTGATGCCATCGAACCATCTCATCCTCTGTCGTCCCCTGCTCCTCCTACCTTCAATCAGTCCCATCATCAGGGTCTTTTCTAATGAGTCGGCTCTTTGCATCAGGTGGCCCAAGTATTGAAGCTTTAGATTCAGCATCAGTTCTTCCAATGAATATTCAGGGTTGATTTACTTTAGGATTGACTTGTTTGATCTCCCTGCAGTCCAGGGGACTTTCAAGAGTCTTCTCTCTTCTCCAACACCACAGTTCAGAAGTGTCAGTTCTTCAGTGCTCAGCCTTCTTTATGGTCCAACTCTCACATCCATACAAGGCTACTGGAAAAACCATAGCTTTGACTAGATGGACCTTTGTAGGCATAGTAATGTCTCTGCTTTTTAATATGCTGTCTATGTTTGTCATAGCTTTTCTTCCAAGGAACAAGTGTCTTTTAATTTCATGGCTGCAGTCACCATCTGCAGTGATTTTTGGAGCCCAAGAAAATAAAGTCTGTCACTGTTTCCATGGTTTTCCCACCTATTTTCCATGAAGTGATGGGACTGGGTGCCATGATCTTAGTTTTTTGAATGTTGAGTTTTAGGCCAGCTCTTTCACTCTCCTCTTTCAATTTTATCAAGAGGCGCTTTAGGTCCTCTTCACTTTCTGCCATAAGAGTGGTGTCATCTGCATATCTGAGGTTATTGATATTTCTCCCAGAAATGTTGATTCCAGCTTGTGCTTCATCCAGCCCGCATTTTGGATGATGTACTCTGCATATAGGTTAAATAAGCAGGGTGACAAAATACAGCCTTGATGGACTCCTTTCCCAGCTGAAACCAGTCCTTTGTTCCATGTCTGGTTCTGACTGTTGCTTCTTGACCTGCGTACAGGTTTTTCAGGAGGCCGGTAAAGTGGTCTGGTATTCCCATCTCTTGAAGAATTTTCCAGTTTGTTGTGATCTACAGAGTCAAAGGCTTTGGCATAGTCAATAAAGCAGAAGTAGATTTTTTTTTTTTTCTGGAATTCTCTTTCTTTTTTGATGATCCAACGGATGTTGGCAATTTGATCTCTGGTTCCTCTGCCTTTTCTAAATCCAGCTTGAACATCTGGAAGTTCCCAGTTCACATACTGTTGAAGCCTAGTTTGGAGAATTTTGAGCATTGCTTTACTATTTTGTATGAAAGGAATGCAATTGTGTGGTAGTTTGAATATTCTTTGGCATTGCCTCTCTTTGGGATTGGAATGAAACCTAACTTTTTCTAGTCCTGTGGCCACTGCTGAGTTTTCCAAATTTGCTGGCATATTGAGTGCAACACTTTCCACAGCATCATCTTTTAGGATTTGAAATAGTTCAACTGTAATTCCATCACCTTCACTAGCTTTGTTCATAGTGGTGCTTCCTAAGGCCCACTTGACTTCAGACTCCAGGATGTCTGTCTCTAGGTGATTATTTGTTTACCAGATTGATTTACTGATCTTCTATGATGTTATGAAAAAATTAGAAAATGGAGGGTAAATATTACATTAAGACTTAAAGGAAAAAAAGAAAAGTGTCCAGGAAGAAAAAAAATAGACCTAATATTCTGAAAATGTTTAGTTGTCCACAGCTTATTTTCATTAAAACTTCTTTCCAGTTAGTTTTAATTTTTGAAATATAGTCATCCTATTAGTATTTCTGGTGGGAGAACTGAATTCATTTAAGTCTGTTGACTTGATAAGTTAAGGTTGATAAATGTTTTGCTAGCAACTATGTCAGAAAAGAGAAATCTGAGATTAAATTACTTTTCATAAATAATTCAGAGTTGGGAAAAGTTTAATTGCTTTGATTTTTAGAAAATTCTATGAACGTTGTTTTTTTTCAGTTAAAGATTTCCCACTATTTCTAAAATTATTTAAATCAGAGGACTATGTTACATTCATCAGCTGTGTGAAATTTGATTCTTAATTTGATTTTCATTGAAAACTCAAAATTGTCCTTTTATCAAATATATATTTTTTATTTTTAATCTTTTTCTTCTTCAGTGACATTATGATAAATTATATATTCTGGAACAATAGTGATTTGTTCAATGGGTCTCTGGTTCCTTAGCTTTGCTAATATTGCACCAATTTTTTGGCAGAAATAATAATTTATCATTACTTTCTTCCTTAATTGTACTGAATAAACTTCACTTTTCTAGAAAACTGCTGTGCCATCCCTACTTATTTGGGAAATGATAAGCTGCCTTTTTTGTTGATAGTTACTTGTTCTGATGCTTGGTTAAATTGTAACAATTATAATTCATTTTAAGTGATGATTATGAAGTATTATTGGTTCTTCAAATGGTATCTGTAATTTGAAAAGTCTGTAACTGCAAAACAGTTACATCACTCTTTGAATTCTATTTTAGAATCAGGATTAAAATGCATATTTTGCAGTAACTTTTGATAAAAATTATCAAATAAGTACATGAGCTCATTTTTATTTATTTTATTTCAAAAGTCAGCCTGACTTAGGAGTATCATAAATTAGCTGTGCATGTGTGTTGTGTGGCTGCGTGTGTTCATATGTGTGTGCGTGTGCATGGGGGCAGAAGCACTGGAAAAACATGGTTTGCTATTTATGCACATTATTGCCATGAAATTTTATAGATTTACGTAACATCCAAATTAGCTTCAAGAAGCTAAACATTAATTCATTGCTTTTCAATATGTAAGGATAGTTTAGGTTTTCAGAGGAGAGGTTGAAGCAGAGTTAAAGAGAATTAGTTGGCATTTTGAAATACATTTAACTATCTATCAGTACCTTCACATGTTGCCTGATTACACTTTTAGCAAGTACCATATACAATATCCTTCCATGATGTTTAATTATAAAATTTTATTTATGAAATTACAAACCACTAATTTTCCAGGGAGTAGTGATCAAATATTGGCATTGTGCTTCACTGATGCTGATAAAAACCCCTGATAAAATTGATATTCACTCCTGCATCCTGAAATAGGGTCCCATTTCTGAAGCCCTTCTCTGCTGTACAGAATGACAGTTGTTTCTTAATATCAAATTCCTTTGCCTGTTCCAAGCAAAACAGATGGTTAAGATAATTATAATGGAAATGGCATGCTGAGAAAACTGTGGAGAAATCATTCCCTTCTTTTATCCTTCCTTCTTCCTCTTTCTGAATGCAGTGGATAAAGGTATGGAGCAGTAAACAGAATATGCAAGTCAAAAAAAAAAAAAAAAGTGAGTTCTAACTTTAATCCATGGAGGTGACCTGGGAGAGTCAGATGGAATCAGCCAACCTCTGCAGGTCTGTTTCCTTGTCTGTAAAACCAGATGAAGGACTTATTTACCTCGGTGGAACCTCAGTATCCACCTGGCAAAGGCTCCCTGGAGGAAGAGGAGGAGGAGCCAGCTTGAGCAGAAGAGATGGTTCCTTCAAAATCAAATCCAAGTTACTTTTTTGTTGACCAAAAGAATTTTTATGCAAAAGGCATTTCAAATGCATTTAAAACAGAGAGCAGAAATGAATCCGAAATGCCTAACGTATGCTTTTTCAGCACTTTCTAGCAATTATGACAATTTAGGTGGTTATGTAAATTACACAATTCTTGTAAAATGACATAATTATGAAATGTTGGGGCAGAAACAGAAAAGGATTACATTGCTTTAAAGTGAATACTTCTATGATCTAAGACTAGATCCATCACCTTTTCTAATTCCTTTGGAATTTTACTGTTGCCAGTGGGAAAGTATCAATAAGGAAGTAACTTTCCAAGAGTGTAAGTATTGATAAAATCTGGATAGGGTGGTAAACTATAATGAGGCTATTTTAAACTGAATTTTATTGTTTTGATTCAGATTTTTAAATCTGTGTCTGCATAAACAATCCATCCACATGAAACTGTTTTCAAAAATATTATCTTTATTTCTAGCAATTAATTTGACATTTAGAACATTTGTAAATATTTGTAAAAATATTTATAGCAAGTATTTCTCTTAACATTGTATTTTTCACATTTTCAAGAAGAGGAATATTTTATTGGGGAGATATTGCTAAGATAGTTCCGAATAGTCTGAGTGAGTGAGTGAAGTCGCTCAGTCGTGTCTGACTCTTTGTGACCCCATGGACTGTAGCCTACCAGGCTCCTCAGTCCATGGAATTCTCCAGGCAAGAATACCGAAGTGGGTTGCTATTTCCTTCTCCAGGGGATCTTCCCAACCGAGGGATAGAACCCAGGTCTCCTGTATTGTAGGCAGACGCTTTACCTGAGCTACCAGGGAAGCCCTCCAAATAGTCTAAGAAACATGAAAATACATATGTGTGTTTGCATATTTGCAGAAACCACATTTACTTTTGGAGAGTAGTATATGAAATGTATTTTCTTTTTAAATCTGTGTTTAATACCTGATCCTTAATTCCCCAGTTACTTAGCAATGACAAGTATATATGTAACTGTGTTTGTGAGAAGGAATAGAGGACTTGTTTTCCCTTCACGGTTTTGTAGTGTGTTGAATTTCAAAGTCCATCACGAAGTTCCTTACTTTTCCTCCAGGCTGGAAAGTTTCACCCCAATGAAAGGTAGAAGAATGAGCATGCAGGCAGAGGTTTATAACTCTCAAGAGCTGTTACTTGCCTGGCAAGGAGTACTTTGAAGATACCATGCCTTCTAGGCAACTTGGTTTCCCTTTTTTGAACCCAGACTAGGTGTACTTCCTCCTCTGAGCATCACAGTTAAAATCACCCTTGCCAGGCCTTTCCTCTGGCTAAGGCAGTTGTGACATTGTTTAGTCACTCAGTTGTGTTTGACTCTATGTGACCCCATGGATTGTAGCCTGCCAGACTCCTCTGTCTATGGGATTTCCCAGGCAAGAATACTGGAGTGGGGTTGCCATTTCCTTCCCCAGAGGATATTCCTGACCCAGGGATCGAACCTGCATCTCCTACTTTGCAGGCAGATTCTTTACCATCTGAGCCACCAGGGAAGCCCCTTGTTATCTAAGATCATCATTATCTAAGAATATTAAGAATATTCATTATCTAAGAATATTAAGTTATATGGAGCTGGGAGGAGGGCAGGTAGTCCCAGAAGAACATTATCTATATTAAGAACGTTAAGAAACAGGAAGCAGAGTAGAGGGAGTGGGTGAGGTGCATGTCTCCGTAGACGGAGAGAAGAGAGCCTCCTACCTCTGTCCCTGCGATCTCTACTCCTACCCCCAGAAAGGGAAAGAAGCAGGAAATAAAGCTTCCGTTTGTCACTCCCCATGTCACAACTGAGCTTCCCCAGTGGCTCAGTGGTAAAGAATCTGCCTGCCAGTGCAGAAGATGCAAGAGATGCAGGTTTGATCCCTGGGTCTGGAAGATCCCTTGGAGCAGGATATAGTGACCCACTCCAGTATTCTTGTCTGGGGAATCCCATGGACAGGAGCCTGGCAGACTGTAGACTGTGGGGTCACCAAGAGTCGGATACAACAGAGCAAGCACACATTACATTATTACCTTTACCTCAGGGAGTTATTTTCAATCCCTCTGACCAAGAATGGTTATTACTGAGCAGTACAGACCTCTGATGAGGAAAGACTTTTTTTTCCCAATCACCCTCTCTCACACTTGCTAAAAAGACAAAGACAAAAGAACAAAAGGAACAAATGAGAATATTTACACTGCTAAGTTTGCAATTCAGAGTGGTAAAAAAAATGAGTCCTGGGACTCAACAGGACATCAAAAAGGAAATTCTGGGACTCCATTTATGGGAAAGAAGAAAAGATGTTGGCATGAATTCTTTACAAAATAGCAAATACAAGTATCCTCCCTTGGCTAAGAGATAAAGTACAAGGAAAAGAAAGACAGAGATACTCATACACTGCTCTTCACTCAGTCTCTCCATATAGTCCAGTTTGTTGTTGGCTCACCAAACTAGGGTGGTGTGTTGTCTGGAAAAATCATTTCCCACTACTTCCTGTCTGTGTTCCCTTTCGTCTTTCTTTGCTTGCTCGTAGCTTAAGGCAAGCCTTTTTAATACATAGGCTTGTGTTGTCTTGAGTTCCCTTCATGTATTCCCCTCTGTCTTCCAACTCTAGCCAAGACACCTCAAGAAATCATTCTTCCTTTTTTAAACCATTAAAGCAAAATATCAAGCATGGATAATAAGCTTGAGTTGTCTCTGTGTGTCAAGGACAAAAGGCTATTTTTAAATGGTCGGCGGATTCTTCCTGTTGGTCTGGATATAGTCTGTATCTCACAATTGTTGGAGCTTAGAAGCAGATATCTCAGGGCTTGTGAAGAATTTTTGTTTCACAAGGAGCCTGAAATTTGTCCTCTAAGCAGGCATGCTCATCATCCTGGGAGCTGCACTTTGCAGACCATGTTTTAGTCATACAGATACCTCTTCATGGCTCTGAGAGACACCTTGAACTAGTAACTAGACCATTCACAGTAAATATTAACTTATGTGTCTTGGGTGCTTCCTAAGAGGTGCTTCTTTCCTATTTTGGATGTCCTTAAAAGGTTAGTTAATTCCAGTAGGAATCTGAGCTCACCCTGTGCTTAGTGCATGCATATGCCAGGTAGAGTGAGACTGAATCATACAGATTTTGAGAACCAGTCATTCTACTTTAAAGATTCGCTTGCCTTTGTCTCCATGGTCTGGATCACGCTGTATGGTAGGTTGTAAATATTCTACTATAGCAGATACATGGTCACACTTTTAATCATACAAACACAAAGGCAACTTTGGGATCCTGAGGGAAAGAGCTCTTTTTTTTCCTCTCCTAAATTTCCCTGAACTTTGAATGGAAGGGATTTTGAGCAGCCATTTTTCTACTGAAGACACATGGCTTCTGAAACTTCCAAGTACTTAAGGACTAAGGATAAAGAGGGTCCATAGGTAGGACTTCTGGGGAGGTGAGACTTACACATTCTAGAAGCATGAGTGCTCAGTTGTGTCCAACTCTTTGCAACCCCATAAACTGTAGCCCACCAGATTGCTCTGGCCATTGGATTCTCCAGGGAAGAATACTGGAATGAGTAGCCATTGCCTCCTCCAGGGGATCTTCCTGACTGAGCGATCAAACCTGGATCTCTTGCATTGGCAAATGGCTTCTTTACCACTGAGCCATTTCAGAAGCCTGCGTTCTAGAAGAGGGGATATTTAATGCTCACTGTAATCTATTACTTTCCATTTAGTTGTATCATAGATGTTGTGTTGAGCATTTTTGTCCTAATAATGTTTTCCTGGTCATGGTCTATGACTTTTTAAAAAAATAGGTATTAGTGCGATTTTAGATTTACAACAAAATTGAGAAAAAAATGCAGAGATTTCCCATGTCACTGCTACTTCCCACACATGCAAAGCGTCTGTAATTATCAATATCCCACACCAAAGTGGTACACTTGTTGTTTGTTGTTGTTCAGTTGTTAATCTTATCCGACTCTTTGCGACCCCATGGGCTGCAGGACATAGGGCATTCCTGTCCATTTCCCAGAGCTTGCTCAAACTCGTGTCCACTGAATTGGTGACGCCATCCAACCATCTCGTCCTCTGCCACCGCCTACTGTCCCCTTCTCCTCATGCCTTCAATCTTTTCCAGCATCAGGATCTTTTCTAATCAATCGGGTCTTCATATCAGGTGGTCAAAGTATTGGAGCTTCAGCTTCAGCATCAGTCCCTCCAATGAATATTCAGGATTGATTTCCTTTAGGATTGACCGGTTTGATCTCCTTGCAGTCCAAGGGACTCTCAAGAGTCTTCTCCAACACCACAGTTCAAAAGCATCAATTCTTTAGCACTCAGCCTTCTTTATGGTCCAACTCTCACATATATATGTGACCACTGGAAAAACCATAGCCTTGACTAGACAGACCTTGTTACACTTGTTACAATCAGTGAATCTCCATTGAGACATAATAGTTATCCAAAGTTCATAATTTACATTAGGGTTCAACTTGATATTGTACATTCTGTGCATTTAAACAAACATGTAATAACATGAAGCCAACATTATAGTCTCATGCAGAGTATTTTTATGGCCCTAAAAAAAGAGTCAAACACAACTGAGTGACTGAACTGATGGACTGAAAAATCCTCTGCACTATGCCTGTTCATTTGTCCCTCCCCACTAATATATGGCAACCACTGATCTTTTTCCAGTTTGGCTTTTTTCATTTGTGTGTAAGTTGTTCAGTCATATCTGACTCTTTGCAATCTCATGAACTATAGACATCCAGCTCTTCTGTCCATGGAATTCTCCAGGCAAGAATTCTGGAGTGGGTTGCCATTCCCTTTCCCACAGGATCTTCTGAACCCAGGGATTGAACCTGGTTCTCCTGCATTGCAGGCAGATTCTTTACCATCTGAGCCACCAAATTTCCTCCATGTCTTTTCATGGCTAGATAGCTCATTTCTTTTAATGTTGAACGTTGTTGTTGTTCAATCACTCAGTCAATCACTTTGCAACCCCATGGACCACAACACACCAGGCTTCCCTTTCCTTCACTATTTCCTGGAGTTTGCTCAAACTCATGTCTATAAAACAAACTCATGTCTGTTGATACCATCCAGCCATCTCATCCTCTATTGCTCCCTTCTGTTCCTGCTCTCAATTTTTCCCAGCATCAAGGTCTTTTCCAATAAATTGGCTCTTTGCATCAGGTGGCCAAAGTATTGGAGCTTTAGCTTCAGCATCAGTCCTTCCAATAAGTATTCAGGTTTGATTTCCTTTAGGATTGACTGGTTTGATTTCCTTGCTGTCTAAGGGACTCTCAAGTGTCTTCTCTAGCACCACACTTCAAAAGCATCAATTCTTCAGCACTCAGCCTTCTTTATGGTCCAACTCTCACATCGGTACATGACTACTAGGAAAAATAGCTTTGATTAGAAGGACTTCTGTCAGCAAAATGATGTCTCTGCTTTTTAATATGCTGTTTAGGTTTGTCATAACTTTTCTTCCAAGGAGCAGATGTCTTTTAGTTTCTTGGCTGCAGTCACTATCTGCGGTGATTTTGGAGCCTAAGAAAGTAAAGTCTTTCATTGTTTCCTTTTTTCCCCCCATTCTGTTTATCATGAAGTGATGGGACCAGATGCCATGATCTTTGTTTTTTGAATGCTGAGTGTTAAGCCAACTTTTTCACTCTCCTCTTTCACCTTCATCAGGAGGCTCTTTAATATTACACTCTTCCAAATTACTACAGTTAATATATCCATTTACCTACCTAAGGATATCTTGGTTGCTTCCAAATTTTAGCAGTTGTGAATAAAGCTGCTATAAACATCCATGTTCATATTTTTGTGAAGACCTAGTTTTAAACTCCTTTGGATCAATATCAAAGAACATGATTGCTGGGTTTTTTGGTAAGAATATGTTTAGTTTTATAGAAACCTCCAAACAGTCTTTCAAAGTAGCTGTACCATTTTGTATTCCCAGAAACAATGTGTAGAGTTCTCATTGCTCCACATACTTGTCAACATTTGATATTGTCAGTGTTCTGGATTTGGTCATTCTGATAGCTATGCAGTGGTACCTCATTTAATTTGCATTTGCCTGATGATATATAATGTGAAGCATCTTTTCATATGCATATTTTCATCCATATATGATTTTGATGAGGTGTCTACTAAGATCTTTGGCCTATTTTTTAATTGGGTTGTTTGGTTTTTACTGTTGATTTTTAAGAGTTCTTTTTTTATTTTCAATAAGTCTAAACAGATGTGTCTTTTGCAAGTATTTTCCCCTTTTACAAGTATTTTCCTCTAATTCTCTTTATGTGGTCTTTTTCAGAGGAAAAGCTTTTAATTTTAATGGAGTACAGCTTATCAATTATTTCTTTTATAGGTCAGTATTATGTCTGAAAAGGCAACACCATTCTCAAAGTCATCTTGGTCCTCTCATCTTATAGGAGTTTTATAGATATATATTTTACATTTAAGCCTGTTATCCATTTTTAGTTAATTTTTGTGAAGAATATGAGGTCTCTGTCTGGATCCTTTCCTTTTTCCTTCTGTGTGATCAGGTTGTCCAGTACCATTTGTTTAAAAGACCACCTTTGCCTCACTGTATTGCTTATGCTCTTTTGTCAAAAATCAATTGACTATTTTTATGAGGGTCAGTTTGTAGGCTCTCTGTTTTGTTCCACTGATTATTTTTCTTTTCTTTAACTATTATCACATTGTCTTGATTACTATAAATGTATAGCAAGTCCTGAACTCAGGTGACATCAGTCTTCTAATTTCAGTTGTTCTCCTTCAATATTGTGTTGACTATTCTGAGTCTTTTACTTCTCCACATAAACTTTAGAACCGGTTTGTCAACATCCATAAAACAGCTTGCTAGGATTTGATTGCAGCTGCATTGAATATACAGATCAATTTGGGAAGAATTGACACTTTGACAATACTGAGTTTTCCTATCCATGAACATGGACTGTCTCTCCATTTACTTGTTTGACTTTATTTATTGGAATTTTGTGGTTTTCTTCTTATAGATCATGTATATATTTTGTTAGATTTATACCTAAGTGTTAAATTTAAGAAGGTTTAGTGTAAATGGTATTTTGTTTTTAATTTCAAATTTCACTTGTTCATTATGTGTATATAGAAAGCAAGTGATTTTTGTTCTGCAACTTTACTATAATTTCTTATTAGCTCTTGGAGTTTGTGGAGTTTTTTCCATCTTTTTTTTTTTTTTTCAAATTTTCTCTATAGATGAGCCTGTCAGCTGAAAACAAAGATAATTTTATATTTCTTTTTCTGTATCTTGGCACCATTCCTTCTCTTTTCCCTGCTTTATTGCATTAGTAAAACTGCCAGTCTGATGTTGACCAATGGTAATGAGAAAGGATAACTTTATACCTGAAAGGAAAGTTGTGAATTTCTCACATTAAATATGATAGCTGCAGGTTTCCTGTAGATAGTCTTTATCAACTTGAGAAAGTTCTCCTCTGTTCCTGGTTTAGTGAGAGCTTTTATCAAGAATGGGTATTGGATTTTGTCAAATGCTTTTTCTGCACATATTGAAAGAATCAAGTGATTTTGCTGTTTTATCTATTGATGTGTTGAAAAAAGACGTAATTGTTTCTCCCATGTTAAGCCAAACTTGCATAACAGATAAATCCTACCTGGTCATGGTGTGTAATACTTTTTATGCCATTTTGGACTCAGTTTGCTAATGTCTTGTTGAGGATTTTTTCATGTAAGTTTCTGAGAGCTACTGGTCTACAGTTTTCTTATAATGTCTCTGTTCGGTTTTGGTGTTACAGTAACACTGGCCTCATAGAATGAGTTAGGGCGCATCCCCTCTGCCTCAAAGAAATAATATAGAATTTGTACAGTTTCTTTAAAAAAAAAAAAAAAGTTTGATAAAACTCACTGTTGAACCCCTTTGGGCCTGGTGCTTTTTGTTTTGGAAAATTGTTAATTGTTGATTCAATATCATTACTAGATATAGTCCTCTTCACATCATCTACTTCTTGTGTGAGTTTTGGCAAATTGTGTCTTTTGAGGAATTGGTCCATTTCATCGTATTTTCAAATTTGTGAATATAGAGGTGTTCATAGTAGTCCTCTATTATTCTTTACATTTCTATGGCATCTGTAGTGATATCTGCTCTTTCATTTTCTGATATTAGTAATTCATACCCTGTCTCTTTTTTCCTAGTTAGCCTGGGTAGAGGCTTATCAACTTTATTAATTTTTTCAAAAAGCTAGCTTTTGGTTTCATTGATTTTTCTCTATTGGGTCCCTGTTTTCAATTTCATTGATTTCTGCTCTAATTCTTTTTATTTTCTTCTGCTTGCCTTGAATTTAATTTGCTCTTCTTTTTCTAGTTTCTTAAGATGAAAAGTTACATTATTGATTTTAGATCTTTCTTCTGTAGTAATGTATGCATTCAGTGCTATAAATTTCCTTCTAAGCATAGCTTTTGCTGAATTCCACAAATAAGTTGTGTTTTCATTTTCATTCAGTTCTTTGATCCATGTGTTATTTATAAATGTACTGTTCAATCTCCATGCACTTTGCTTGGCATTTCCCAGTTATCTTTCTGTTACTAATTTTTTATTTAATTCCATTGTGATCTGAGAGTAGACATTATTTGAGTAAGATTTTTTTTTTAATAAAAGTGTGTTTTCTTGTAAGAATGTGGTCTGTTTTGGTGATGTGTCCTATGAGCTTGAGGAAAATGCATAATCTTCTATTGTTCAATGATATATAGATATCAATTATATTCATTTGATTGATGATATTGTTGAGTTCAGCTATGTCCTTACTGATTTTCTTCCTCCAAGATCTGTCTGCTTCTGAGAAGGAGGTGTTGAAGTTTCCAACTATGACAGTAGATTCGTCTATTCTTTCTTGCAGTTCTGTCAGTTTTTGCCTCATTTCATTTGATATTCTGTTATTAGGAACACACACCTTGAGAATTGTTATGCCTTCTTGGAGAATTTGTGCCTTTATGATTATATAATGTGCTTCTTTATTTCTGAAAATTTTCCATGCTTTAAGGTCTGCGCTGTCAGATATTTAATATGGCTATTTCTGCCTTCTTTTGATTAGTGCTAGCATGATATATTTTCTTCATCTATTTACTGTTAATCTATTAATATGTTCCCTTAAAGTGGTTTTCTCATAGACAACATATAGTTGGGCTGTAGTTTTTGATCCTCTTTGGCAAGCTCTGTCTTTTAACTAGGGCGTTTAGACCCTTGACATTCCAAGTGATTATTGAGGACTTTCCTGGTGGCTCAGTGGTAAAGAATCTGCCTGCGAGTGCTGGAGACATGGGTTTGATCCCTGATTCTGGAAGATTACACGTGCTGTGGAACAACTAAGCCCGTGTACCACAACTACTGAGCCTGTGCTCTAGAGCCTGGAGCTGCAACTGCTGAGCCCGTATGCCACAGCTACTGAAGCCCACGTGCCCTAAAGCCCGCGCTTTGCTGAAAGAGAAGCCACCACAATGAGAAGCCTGTTCACCACAACTAGAAAGTACCCCCCTCTTGCCTCAATTAGACAAAACCTGCATGCAGCGATGAAGACCCATCACAGCCAAGAAATAAAATAAGCAAATCTTTTTAAAAAATGTGATTATTAATACAGTTGGATTAGCAGCTACAATATTAATTACTGTTTTCTATTTATTGCCCTTGTTCTTAGTTCCTTTCTTGTCTTCCACTCTTTCTGCTTTTTGTGATTTTATTTGAGCATTTCATATGATTCTGTTTCTGTCCTTAGCCTATCACTTATAGTTGTGATATTTTTAACTTTCTCTGCTGCTGCTAAGTCGCTTCAGTCGCGTCCGACTCTGTGCGACCCCATAGACGGCAGCCCATCAGGCTCCCCCATCCCTGGGATTCTCCAGGCAAGAACACTGGAGTGGGTTGCCATTTCCTTCTCCAATGCATGAAAGTGGAAAGTGTAAGTGAAGTCACTCAGTCGTGTCCAACTCTTAGCGACCCCATGGACTGCAGCCTACCAGGCTCCCCCGTCCCTGGGATTCTCCAGGCAAGAGTACTGGAGTGGATTGCCATTTCCTTCTCCAATGCATAAAAGTGAAAAGTGAAGTCGCTCAGTCGCTCAGTCGTGCCCAACTCTTAGCGACCCCATGGACTGCAGCCCACCATGCTCCCCCATCCATGGAATTTTCCAGGCAAGAGTACTGGAGTGGGGTGCCATTGCCTTCTCCAGTGATTATGAAAAATTCACCTTCAAATGAAGCCATACTACTTCACGAGTACTGTAGGTACCTTATAATAGCAAAATAATTTTAATTCCTTCCCCTCTTCCCTTTTTTCATTGCTGTCATTTATTTCACATACATAAGCACACATAAGTGTATATATGAATACACTGTTGTTATTATTCTTCTGAATAACTGTTACCTGTTAGATTGATTAAGGATTAGAAAAATAACATTTTTTCTTTTATCTTCACTTATTTCTTCTTTTTGGTCATCCTTTCTCCATGTACATCTGAGTTTCTGACCTGTATTATTATCCTCCTCACTAAAGAACTCCTTTTAATGTTTCTTACAAGGCAAGTGTACAGGCAACATATGTCTTCTATTTATGCTTGTCTAAGAAAGTCTTTATTTCCTTCTCATATTTGAAGAGTCATTTTACAGGGTACAGAATTCTAGGTTGGTGATCTTTTTTTTTTTTTTTTTGGTAACACTTTAGATATTTTATCCATGCTCTTCTTACTTGTATGACTTCTCAGGAAAAGTTGTGTGTAATTTTTATTTTTGCTCCTCTCTAGGTGAAGTGTTTATTCCTTTGCCTCTTTAAAAATTTTTTTCTTTGCCTTTGATTTTCTCTAATTTGAAAATGATATGCCTAGAGTGTTTTTGGCATTTATCTTGTTTGGTATTCTCTAAAATTCTTTGATCTGTGATTTGGTATCTAACATTAATTTGAGAAAATTCTGTCATTATTGTTTCAAATATTTCTTCTCTTCCTTTTCTATTTCTTCTTCTGATACTCCCAATACATGTATGTTACACCTTTTATAGTTGTCCTACAGTCCTTAGATATTATATTCTGTATTTTTCAGTCTTCATTCAGATTCTTTCCTCAGTCATCTTCAGTTAAGCCCATAAAGTGAAAGTGTTAGTCACTCAGTCAGTTCGACTCTTTGCGACCCCATGGACTGTAGCCCCATAGGCTCCTTTGTCCATGGAATTCTCTAGACAAGAATACTGGAGTGGGTTGCCATTCCCTTCTCCATTTTAAAAATTTCTATTAAAGTGGTGTGTTTTTTTTTTAATCTCTATAATTTCCTTGGAATTCTTTATTAGGATCCCCGTCTCTCTGCTTATATTCTCTATTCTTACATACTGTCCTCATTAGAGTTCTAGCATATCAATCATACTTGTTTTAAAAACCTGATCTGAAAATTCCAACATCCCTGCTGTATCTGGTCCTGGCGCTTGCTCTTTCTTTTAAAATTTTCCTTTTTGCCTTCTTCTATGCCTTGTAAAATGTTCTTGATAGTGGAATATGATGAATCAAGTAAGAGGAACTACTCTAGAGTTGACTTTTAGTCATGTGGTAGTGAGGGTAGTGAGTTGTCAGAGAAAGGGAGCATTCTGTAGTCCTACACTTAGGTCTTTTAGTTCTCTTGACTGTAAACTTGAGAAGTATTTTTGCCTTTTTTCTCCCTCTTTGCATGGTTCCTTCCCTGAATGGCTTGAATGGACTGGAGTTGGGTATCTCCTTTACACTACTCAGTTAAACTCTGGTAATACTACAGCAGGTTAAGCTATGATTAATTAGTCCTTCCCCCCTTCCCAAGACAAGCTTTGTCAAAAAGAAAAAAATATTCTGGTATATATTTAATGGTTCTTTTTACTGTCCCCATGCACAAAGCCTGAGGGGATTTTTCTCTGATATTTAATGTGGGAATCTGGTTAGGATCTTGGAGGTAAATCTTACAGTATTTTGAGGTCCCTATGACTGAATCCCCCTGGGGTTTTTAACTCTGAATTGTTCTTACTGAGCCTCCAGCAATTTATCATTTACCATTTAGCTTTTCCTACCTCAGCAGTGATGCTCATAGTACTTTTTGCTTGTGAGTTGAAGTCTGTCGCATTAAGCCTAGATTCCCTACGTTTGCCTGTCAGTTGGAGACAATTTGATCTGTGTTCTCCTCTCACCAAAGGATCCAAGAAGAGTTAATTTTTTCAGTCTATTTGGCTTTTTGTTTGTTTTGACATTTGAGCTCCTAATATATAGAACCCCAAATCCCCAACTTCCGTAGCTATTTCTATCCTGTGGTCACTAGGCAAATAGCATCAGTTATAAAATAAAATTAAAATAAATCACAGAGAACCCTGTTTTTAGAGGGATTAGTGAGCCACAGAAGCTCATGACATAGCAACCTTAGTTTTCAAAGCCAGAAATTCTTTATGATACTGATATTGAGTTATCTGAGCCCAAAGAACATGAGTAGTTAAACCACTCTGTACAGTAACTAGTCAGCATAGACAATGGCTTGATAAATGCTGTCTTAATTGATGATACACTTTGCAGACACAACAAATGACACTAATGAGCCTCACTAAACTATTTTATTTAATATTTTTCGGTAGCACACATAGTTGTCCAGAATTCTGAAGACAGATATGATCTTTTATGCAAGAGATGAAAGAGAGTAGATCAAACTTTAACAGAACCTCAGGTTTTAAAGTGAAAGTGAAAGTTGATCAGTTGTGTCTGACTCTTTGCAACCCCATGGACTATAGTCCATGGAATTCTCCAGGCCAGAATACTGGACTGGGTAGCCTTTCCCTTCTCCAGAGGATCTTCCCAACCCAGGGATCGAACCCAAATATCTGCATTGCAGGCAAATTCTTTTCCAGCTGAGCTACAAAAGAAGCCCAAGAATACTGGGATGGTAGCCTATCCATTTTCCAGCAGATCTTCTCCACCCAGGAATCCAATTGGGGTCTCCTGCATTACAAGCTGATTCTTTACCAACTGAGCTATCAGGGAAGCAGTTTTATTTTACCTGCAGTTTTCCATTTCAATGAAATCATAGGTAAATATTACATATGTATATATGAAATGTGTATGAATTATATCTCTTTGCTCCATGCTTTGGGTATTTGCATATTTTTTTCATTGAGTCCAACATGAAGGACTGAAACAATAAACGAGGTTGCTGACTCTCTTTTTCCCTTCTTCCTCCTTCTTTTTCTCTTCTTGTGTAATTTTATCAAGGTAGAACCCAGTGAAATTCCATACTTGAAACAGAAATTCAGTTGACACTTATTCCTGATCAATTGATCTTAGAAAATAATTTTTGTTTTTATTTATTATATAGTCTATTTTTTAAATTTACACTGGCTATTTTTGTTTGGCTATTTTTCATAGAATTCTCTAGTAACTTGCACATTTGGGAAAAATGTTTTGAAACTCAAACACTTAATTATTATGTTTGAGTAAAACATTAAGAAAAGGGAACTTTTCAAAGTGTAAGTCTAGTTTTAATTTACAGTGTGTTGTAAGTGAGGATGAGGTAACCATATATCTCTCAAATTCTCCAGAGTGAGATTTTCTGGACAGGAGTTCATCAAGGTTATGAAAAAAAAGCAGAGTTCAAGGTAGAGTGGACCAGAACTTTGATAACCTATAGTATAACCCTCGGAGAAGGCAATGGCAACCCACTCCAGTACTCTTGCCTGGAAAATCCCATGGACGGAGGAGCCTGGTAGGCTGCAGTCCATGGGATCGCGAAGAGTTGGACACGACCGAGCAACTTCACTTTTACTTTTCATTTTCATGCATTGGAGAAGGAAATGGCAACCCACTCCAGTGTTCTTGCCTGGAGAATCCCAGGGGTGGGGGAGCCTGATGGGCTGCCGTCTATGGGGTCACACAGAGTTGGACACAACTGAAGCGACTTAGCAGCAGCAGCAGCAGCCGCAGTATAACCCTGGATATATCACTCAGTCATTAGATAAATTATGTAAACTTTGTAGACCTCAGGTTTTTTATCATTAAAATTAAATATTTTAACCATATGACCTGTTAGCCACTAGCTTTAAAAGTTTATGATTCTAAGTGAATGTTAAAGACAGCGTAAGTGTCTCATCTAAAAAAGTAATTATAGAAATTAATTCTAATGCCATAATTATTTTTACATGTGATTCATTTCATGTATTATAAGTAAGACCACTGGATATTGATAAGTATTTGCTAATTATCTGAAAAAAATTGCCAACATAGATTTGGTGAACTATATGATTCAGTTTGATATGTGTATATATCATAAAATAATTATAAAAATATTTGTTATCATTTGCTTTATGAAGTCTTGATTTAAAATCTTTCTTCAAGAAAAATAGTCATGAGGCTGAAATTTATAAGAGAATTACAAAAAAAAAAGAGAATTACAGAATACCAGTTAAAATAGTTAAATGTGTAATTCCTTTAAAAAATTAATACTGAAAACCATCTTCTCTCTTTATCAGTTTGGTTATAATTCACATTTCAAACTTAAAAATAACCTAATTTAAAAAGTCTTAGAATCAGAAAGAGAAAAAATATCTATTTTGCTTACATATAATCCTCCTAACATTCACATGCCAGATGGTGTTTCATATCAGGTCAGAAATAATGAAGGAATCTGACTTTAAATCTAAGAATCTGGGGGAAAATTAGTAACCAGGGATTACATATTTGTAATAACATTTTCCCTGAAATTCAACCTTTTGTAATAATTTTTGATATGCTTCTGTCTCTGTGTGTGGATTTACTTTTACTTATTTCATTTCTATTTTACTTTGTTGGGATTCTGAAACGTTATTTATGATGTGATTAGACATTTTTTTAATCCTTGGCTCTCTATAGCTAAGTAATAATTTGACCTTCAGATATTTCAAACTGAAAGTCAGTGACTAGTGTAGAAACTAGAAAATCAATGCCTAATGGGGAGAGAAAAATAAACAGAAATTCTACTAAGTATGGAAGAGAATAATATTTTTCTAATTTATTTTAGAGAAACTAACTATAAAATTAAATGTCCTGAATTGTTATGCTAAAATAATAAATTCCCTTCATACAGAAATAGCACATTTCATAGGCATAAACCTGGCTGACTTTACAGAGTAAATTAGGCATTTTTTATTGCATGGAAATCGAAAAGTTGTATTCTTAGTTAATAAACTCATTTTTATTATTGTCTTGATTTCTGTCAATTCACCTTAATAGATCACATGATTATCTTTTTATTTAGCTAACCTAATCAAAATTAATTCATCCCAATATTCTACCTGGCTTTTTAATGTCTGTATATAATAATTATCTGGTTTCGTGGCTTGACTGCACCAAGCTATTTAAAAAAAGGACAAACATTTCAAGTAAAAATGTGTAAATCCAGTCCCAAATCTTAGCCAAAAAAACACCTCTAAAGTTTCACTTTTGACATGGTAGTCCTTTTGGACTTTTTAGTTCTGTGGATTCACTCTAGTGAAACTGGTAAAAATTGTTTTAAAAAATTGCCTCCAGAAATGGTCCTAGGGGAACATTCAGTCTCTTAAGTGGTTCTAAGCAAGGCAAACATAGATCATATAATGAACAAATAAGAAACACTCAAAATCTGCTAGAATTATTGTACCCAGCCCCATCAATTGAATATTCAGCTCATAAAGTAAAGGTGTTATAAATTCAGAGAGAAGTGTCCTATCGTCCCCACTTCTGCTTCAGAGCTTGAGCTCAGAGCTCCACATCTTTCCACAAGAACTGACATGATCTGCAATAAAATGTAGAGAAGTTCAAAGTGAAGAATACTCTCAGATGTAGTTGTGGTTATGAAAAATAGACAGTTGGGAGGAGACAGACAGCTTCAATGGAAACATAAGCTAAACCTTAAGTTGGCTACTTTAAGGGGAAGAATCAGTGACATGTATCTGGGAAGTGGCTTCCTTGGATTAAAACAAATTTCAAACAAGAATCTCAGGATCTGTTCTTTCAGATGATCCCAAGTTTGATTGGATCAGTCTGTCAAGCAATTTATGCCTCAAGACATTGTTGAAAATAAGAGCACAGATAATTACCAAGTATTAGGCCTGGTTGTGGTAAAGGAAGGAAACAAAGAGAGCCCCACAAAAATTGTTTTCCCAGAGTGACTGTAGCAATATCCAAGATTGTGTTCCCTGAGGAGCAACATCAGAGGCTTAATGCTAAGGGGTGTGAGTGGAGAGTTGGTAGTAGTGGGAAAGTTGCCTGAAATAATCACTAAACAAATAAGCAAATAATAACAAGCCCCTAGGGTAAGAGGGAAGTACCCTGAGTTACCAAAGCACATTATCTAAAGTGTCAAGTTTAAAAAAAAAAAAAAGAGAGAGGGACAACTACAGAAAAACCCAAAAGTATGATCCATGTACAAGGGGAGTGGGGGCAGGGGAGGAAGACAACAGAAACTTCCTATGATTAAACCAAATGTTAGATTCAACAGACAAAATCTTCAAAGTAATCACCTAAATGTATTCAAAGAAATTTAAAAAAAATGATAAAACAAGTAAAAGTATGATGACAGTGTTATATCACAAAAATGTATATTAAAAAAATAAGCACAACCAGAGTCAGGAGGGGAGGAGCCAAGATGGCGGAGGAGTAGGACGGGGAGAACACTTTCTCCCCCACAAATTCATCAAAAGAGCATTTAAACATCGAGTAAATTCCACAAAACAACTTCCGAATGCCGGCAGAGGACATCAGGCACCCAGAAAAGCAGCCCAACTCTTCGAAAGGAGGTAGGAAAAAATATAAAAGACAAAAAAAGAGACAAAAGAGGGAGGGACGGAGTTCCGTCCCGGGAAGGGAGTCTTAAAAAGAGAGAAGTTTCCAAACACCAGGAAACCCTCTCACTGCCGAATCTGTGCCGAGCTTTGGAAGCACAGAGGGCAACATAAAAGGGAGGGGAAAAAAAAAATAAACAATTAAAAATCGCGGATTGTGAGCCCTACGGGAACTCCCCCAGCGGAGAAGCAGCGCAGACGCCTGCACACGGCGTTAGCAAGCGGGGGGCTGGGCAGGGAAGTGCGGCACGGGCTGTGTCCCTTAGAGTAAGAATCGGGCCGAATGTCCTGAGCGCTATCTGAGCGAAATAATTTGGGCTAGCAAACCAGACTGTGGGATATCTACCACGCGAAAAGCCAGCCCTAACCTAAGACACCGCCAGGCCCGCGCACAGAACAAAGGACTGAACAGAGATAGCCGGCTGCAGACCTCCCCCTCCGGTGACAGGCAACCAGAGCCGGAAGGGGGCAATCGCAGCCCCAGAGAGACACTATCTATAAAACTGTAAGCAGGCTTCTTTGCTAACTAAAACTTCTTGGGGGTCTGGACGGTCAACATCTGCCTGAGAAGGTGCGCCGGTTTTACACCCAGATAACCGAGTGGCGGGGAGGCGATAAGTCGCAGCATTGGCGCCCGCCAAGCACCTCATCGCCTGAGCTGCTCGACCTGGGAAGAACACAAAACGCAGGCCCAACCGAGTCTGCGCCTCTGAGGACTACCCGAGTGCCTGAACCGGAGCGGCTTGGACCTGGGAGCTCAGTCCAGGGCCGGCCTCTGATTGTTCCCGGCGGAACAACCTAGAGCCCAAGCAGTGTGGGCAGGGAGGTTACACGCGCCGGGAGCGGGGGCAGACCCAGTGTGGCCGAGGCACTTCGAGCGCACGCCAGTGTTATCTGTTTGCAGCATCCCTCCCTCCCTCCCCACAGCGCGGCTGAACAAGTGAGCCTAAATTAAAAAAAAAAAAAAAAAAAAAAATAGGGTCCTCCACCGTCCCCTTTGTGTCAGGGCGGGAACCAGACACTGAAGAGACCAGCAAACAGAAGAAGCTCTAACAGAGGGAAACGCCTTGGAAGCTACAGGCCATAGATTAAAACCCTGTGGTTACTACGGATTACATAGGAAGGGGCCTATAGATCTTGAGAAATATAAGTCGGACTAAGGAACTGCCAAAAATGAACTGAACCCACAATACTCACAACAAACCAGAGAAAGACCTAGATATATTTTTACTATTTTTACGATCAATCTTTCTTTCTTTCTTTTTTTTTTAATTAAAAAAAAATTTTTTAAGTCCTCTATTGTCCTTTAATTTTCACTTTTATAACTATTACTTTGCAAAAAAAAAAAAAAAGACCCTATTTTTTTTTTTTCTTCTTCAGCAAACTTCATATATATATTTTATAATTTTTTGACCGTGGTTTTGTTTTTTTTTTTTTTCTTTTTCTTCTTTTCTTTAACATTGCATTTTTGAAATTCCAAACTCTACTCTAGATTTTTAATTTTAGCCATTTGATATATGTTATCAATTTTGTACCTATAGTTTTTTTCATAATTGCTGTGACTTTTTTTTTTTTTTTTCCTCTGTTTCTTTCTCTTCTTCTTTTATATAACATCGTATATCTGCAATTCCAAACTCTACTCAAGATTTTTAATTTATGCTTTTTGGTATTTGATATCAATTTTGTACCTGTATTTTCTTTATAATTTTTGCGACATTGTTTTTGTTGGTTTGTTTGTTTTCTCTCTTTATTTTTCTTCTTCTTCTTTTTTTTTTTTTTTTTTTTTTTTTAACGTTGTATTTTTGAAATTCCAAACTCTACTCTGGATTTTTAATTTTTGCTGTTTGGTATTAGTTATCAATTTTGTACCTGTAGTTTCTTTATTACTTTCACGACCTTGTTTGTTTTTCTTTGTTCGTTTTTTCTCTCTTTCTTTTCCTTCTCCTTCTCATTAACATCGCATTTTTGAAATTCCAAACTCTACTCTAATTTCTAATTTTTGTTTTTATGTATTTGTTACCAATTTTGTACCTTTAAGAACCCAATCTTCAGGACCCATTTTTCACTAGTGTACGAGATTACTGGCTTGACTGCTCTCTCTCCCTTTGGACTCTCCATTTTCTCCACCAGGTCACCTGTATCTCCTCCCTAACCCCTCTCTACTCTACCCAACTCTGAATTTCTGTGTGTTCCAGACGGTGGAGAACACTTAAGGAACTGATTACTGGCTGGATCTGTCTCCCGCCTTTTCATTTCCCCCTTTTATCCTTCTGGCCACCTCTGTCTCCTGCCTCCTTCTTCTCTTCCCTGTATAACTCCGTGAACATCTCTGAGTGGTCCAGTTGTGGAGTGCACATAAGGAAGTGACTACTGGCTAGCCCACTCTCTCCACTATTGATTCCACCTCATCTCATTTGGGTCACCTCTAACTCCCTCCTCCCTCTTCTCTTCTCCATGTAACGCTGTGAACCTCTCTGAGTGACCCTCACAGTAGAGAAACTTTTCATCTTTAACGTAGATGTTTTATCAGTGGTGCTGTATAGAAGGAGAAGTTTTGAAACTACTGTAAAATTAAGACCGATAACTGGAAGTAGGAGGCTTAAGTCTAATCCCTGACTCCAGGGAACTCCTGACTCCAAGGAACATTAATTGACAGGAGCTCATCAAACGCCTCCATACCGACACTGAAACCAAGCACCACACAAGGGCCAACAAGTTCCAGGGAAAGACATAACAAGCAAATTCTCCAGCAACAAAGGAACACAGCCCTGAGCTTCAAGATACAGGCTGCCCAAAGTCACCCCAAAACCATAGACATCTCATAACTCATTACTGGACATTTCATTACACTCCAGAGAGAAGAAATACAGCTCCATCCACCAGAACATCGACACAAGCTTCCCTAACCAGGAAACCTTGACAAGCCACCTGTACAAACCCACACACAGCGAGGAAACGCCACAATAAAGAGAACTCCACAAACTGCCAGAATACAGAAAGGACACCCCAAACTCAGCAATTTAAACAAGATGAAGAGACAGAGGAATAGCCAGCAGATAAAGGAACAGGATAAATGCCCACCAAACCAAACCAAAGAAGAAGAGATAGGGAATCTACCTGATAAAGAATTCCGAATAATGATAGTGAAATTGATCCAAAATCTTGAAATTAAAATGGAATCACAGATAAATAGCCTGGAGGCAAGGATTGAGAAGATGCAAGAAAGGTTTAACAAGGACTTAGAAGAAATAAAAAAGAGTCAATATATAATGAATAATGCAGTAAGTGAAATTAAAAACACTCTGGAGGCAACAAATAGTAGAATAACAGAGGCAGAAGATAGGATTAGTGAATTAGAAGATAGAATGGTAGAAATAAATGAATCAGAGAGGATAAAAGAAAAACGAATTAAAAGAAATGAGGACAATCTCAGAGACCTCCAGGACAATATTAAACGCTACAACATTCGAATCATAGGGGTCCCAGAAGAAGAAGACAAAAAGAAAGACCATGAGAAAATACTTGAGGAGATAATAGTTGAAAACTTCCCTAAAATGGGGAAGGAAATAATCACCCAAGTCCAAGAAACCCAGAGAGTCCCAAATAGGATAAACCCAAGGCGAAACACCCCAAGACACATAGTAATCAAATTAACAAAGATCAAACACAAAGAACAAATATTAAAAGCAGCAAGGGAAAAACAACAAATAACACACAAGGGAATTCCCATAAGGATAACAGCTGATCTTTCAATAGAAACTCTTCAAGCCAGGAGGGAATGGCAAGACATACTTAAAATGATGAAAGAAAATAATCTACAGCCCAGATTATTGTACCCAGCAAGGATCTCATTCAAGTATGAAGGAGAAATCAAAAGCTTTTCAGACAAGCAAAAGCTGAGAGAATTCTGCACCACCAAACCAGCTCTCCAACAAATACTAAAGGATATTCTCTAGACAGGAAACACAAAAATTGTGTATAAATTCGAACCCAAAACAATAAAGTAAATGGCAACGGGGTCATACTTATCAGTAATTACCTTAAACGTAAATGGGTTGAATGCCCCAACCAAAAGACAAAGACTGGCTGAATGGATACAAAAACAAGACCCCTGCATATGTTGTCTACAAGAGACCCACCTCAAAACAGGGGACACATACAGACTGAAAGTGAAGGGCTGGAAAAAGATTTTCCATGCGAATAGGGACCAAAAGAAAGCAGGAGTAGCAATACTCATATCAGATAAAATAGACTTTAAAACAAAGACTGTGAAAAGAGACAAAGATGGTCACTACATAATGATCAAAGGATCAATCCAAGAAGAAGATATAACAATTATAAATATATATGCACCCAACACGGGAGCACCGCAGTATGTAAGACAAATACTAACAAGTATGAAAGAAGAAATTAACAATAACACAATAATAGTGGGAGACTTTAATACCCCACTCACACCTATGGATAGATCAACTAAACAGAAAATTAACAAGGAAACACAAACTTTAAATGATACAATAGACCAGTTAGACCTAATTGATATCTATAGGACATTTCATCCCAAAACAATGAATTTCACCTTCTTCTCAAGTGCACATGGAACCTTCTCCAGGATAGATCACATCCTGGGCCATAAAGCTAGCCTTGGTAAATTCAAAAAAATAGAAATCATTCCAAGCATCTTTTCTGACCACAATGCAGTAAGATTAGATCTCAATTACAGGAGAAAAACTATTAAAAAATCCAACATATGGAGGCTGAACAACACGCTGCTGAATAACCAACAAATCACAGAAGAAATCAAAAAAGAAATCAAAATTTGCATAGAAACGAATGAAAATGAAAACACAACAACCCAAAACCTGTGGGACACGGTAAAAGCAGTCCTAAGGGGAAAGTTCATAGCAATACAGGCACACCTCAAGAAACAAGAAAAAAGTCAAATAAATAACCTAACTCTACACCTAAAGCAACTAGAAAAGGAAGAAATGAAGAACCCCAGGGTTAGTAGAAGGAAAGAAATCTTAAAAATTAGAGCAGAAATAAATGCAAAAGAAACAAAAGAGACCATAGCAAAAATCAACAAAACCAAAAGCTGGTTCTTTGAAAGGATAAATAAAATTGACAAACCATTAGCCAGACTCATCAAGAAACAAAGGGAGAAAAATCAAATCAATAAAATTAGAAATGAAAATGGAGAGATCACAACAGACAACACAGAAATACAAAGGATCATAAGAGACTACTATCAACAATTATATGCCAATAAAATGGACAACGTGGAAGAAATGGACAAATTCTTAGAAAAGTACAACTTTCCAAAACTCGATCAGGAAGAAATAGAAAATCTTAACAGACCCATCACAAGCACGGAAATTGAAACTGTAATCAAAAATCTTCCAGCAAACAAAAGCCCAGGTCCAGACGGCTTCACAGCTGAATTCTACCAAAAATTTAGAGAAGAGCTAACACCTATCCTGCTCAAACTCTTCCAGAAAATTGCAGAGGATGGTAAACTTCCAAACTCATTCTATGAGGCCACCATCACCCTAATACCAAAACCTGACAAAGATCCCACAAAAAAAGAAAACTACAGGCCAATATCACTGATGAACATAGATGCAAAAATCCTTAACAAAATTCTAGCAATCAGAATCCAACAACACATTAAAAAGATCATACACCATGACCAAGTGGGCTTTATCCCAGGGATGCAAGGATTCTTCAATATCCGCAAATCAATCAATGTAATACACCACATTAACAAATTGAAAAATAAAAACCATATGATTATCTCAATAGATGCAGAGAAAGCCTTTGACAAAATTCAACATCCATTTATGATCAAAACTCTCCAGAAAGCAGGAATAGAAGGAACCTACCTCAACATAATCAAAGCTATATATGACAAACCCACAGCAAACATTATCCTCAATGGTGAAAAATTGAAAGCATTTCCTCTAAAGTCAGGAACAAGACAAGGGTGCCCACTTTCACCATTACTATTCAACATAGTTTTGGAAGTTTTGGCCACAGCAATCAGAGCAGAAAAAGAAATAAAAGGAATCCAAATTGGAAAAGAAGAAGTAAAGCTCTCACTGTTTGCAGATGACATGATCCTCTACATAGAAAACCCTAAAGACTCCACCAGAAAATTACTAGAACTAATCAATGACTATAGTAAAGTTGCAGGATATAAAATCAACACACAGAAATCCCTTGCATTCCTATACACTAATAATGAGAAAACAGAAAGAGAAATTAAGGAAACAATTCCATTCACCATTGCAACGGAAAGAATAAAATACTTAGGAATATATCTACCTAAAGAATCTAAAGACCTATATATAGAAAACTATAAAACACTGGTGAAAGAAATCAAAGAGGACACTAACAGATGGAGAAATATACCATGTTCATGGATTGGAAGAATCAATGTAGTGAAAATGAGTATACTACCCAAAGCAATCTATAGATTCAATGCAATCCCTATCAAGCTACCAACAGCATTCTTCACAGAGCTAGAACAAATAATTTCACAATTTGTATGGAAAAACAAAAAACCTCGAATAGCCAAAGCGATCTTGAGAAAGAAGAATGGAACTGGAGGAATCAACCTACCTGACTTCAGGCTCTACTACAAAGCCACAGTTATCAAGACAGTATGGTACTGGCACAAAGACAGAAATATAGATCAATGGAACAAAATAGAAAGCCCAGAGATAAATCCACGCACATATGGACACCTTATCTTCGACAAAGGAGGCAAGAATATACAATGGATTAAAGACAATCTCTTTAACAAGTGGTGCTGGGAACTCTGGTCAACCACTTGTAAAAGAATGAAACTAGAACACTTTCTAACACCATACACAAAAATAAACTCAAAATGGATTAAAGATCTAAACGTAAGACCAGAAACTATAAAACTCCTAGAGGAGAACATAGGCAAAACACTCTCTGACATACATCACAGCAGGATCCTCTATGACCCACCTCCCAGAATATTGGAAATAAAAGCAAAAATAAACAAATGGGACCTAATTAACCTTAAAAGCTTCTGCACATCAAAGGAAACTATTAGCAAGGTGAAAAGACAGCCTTCAGAATGGGAGAAGATAATAGCAAATGAAGCAACTGACAAACAACTAATCTCGAGAATATACAAGCAACTCCTACAGCTCAACTCCAGAAAAATAAATGACCCAATCAAAAAATGGGCCAAAGAACTAAATAGACATTTCTCCAAAGAAGACATAAAGATGGCTAACAAACACATGAAAAGATGCTCAACATCACTCATTATCAGAGAAATGCAAATCAAAACCACTATGAGGTACCATTTCACGCCAGTCAGAATGGCTGCAATCCAAAAGTCTACAAGTAATAAATGCTGGAGAGGGTGTGGAGAAAAGGGAACCCTCTTACACTGTTGGTGGGAATGCAAACTAGTGCAGCCACTATGGAGAACAGTGTGGAGATTCCTTAAAAAACTGGAAATAGACATGCCTTATGATCCAGCAATCCCACTGCTGGGCATACACACTGAGAAAACCAGAAGGGAAAGAGACACGAGTACCCCAATGTTCATCGCAGCACTGTTTATAATAGCCAGGACATGGAAGCAACCTAGATGTCCATCAGCAGATGAATGGATAAGAAAGCTGTGGTACATATACACAATGGAGTATTATTCAGCCATTAAAAAGAATACATTTGAATCAGTTCTAATGAGGTGGATGAAACTGGAGCCTATTATACAGAGTGAAGTAAGCCAGAAAGAAAAACACCAATACAGTATACTAACGCATATATATGGAATTTAGAAAGATGGTAACAATAACCCTGTGTACGAGACAGCAAAAGAGACACTGATGTATAGAACAGTCTTATGGACTCTGTGGGAGAGGGAGAGGGTGGGAAGATTTGGGAGAATGGCATTGAAACATGTAAATATCATGTATGAAATGAGTTGCCAGTCCAGGTTCGATGCACGATACTGGATGCTTGGGGCTGGTGCACTGGGACGACCCAGAGGGATGGAATGGGGAGGGAGGAGGGAGGAGGGTTCAGGATGGGGAACACATGTATACCTGTGGCGGATTCATTTGATATTTGGCAAATCTAATACAGTTATGTAAAGTTTAAAAATAAAATAAAATTAAAAAAAAAAAAAAAAAAAAAAAAAAAAAATAAGCACAACCAGAAAATTGAATATTACGTTTTATTCAGCTGACTTACTGAGTACTTCAGTAAATCCTGAAAGTGAAAAATTCAGTAGATTTAAACTGAATTAGTGACTTGAAAATTGATTGATAAAGATGATACAGTTTGAAGGGTAAAAAAGAATTAAGAAAAATGCAGTGCAGAGAGATATGAGACACTATGTAGTGTACCAAAATACGTATAATAGGAGTACCAGAAGGAAAGGAGAAAGAAGCATAAATACCATTTAAAAATAATAGCTAAAAAAAACTGGCCAAATTTATTGAAAACATTGCACATCCAGGAAACTCAACGAATTTCAAGTCATATAAACACAAAGAGGTCCATAGTCAGAGACATCACAGTGTAAGTATTGAATCCAAAGATAAGGAGAAAATCTTCAAATCAACAAGAAGAAAAAACACTCTAAAAGAAAGTTCCAATAAGATTAATAGAACAGTGGAAGCCAGACCAAAAATGTGGAGGATATATAACATTCTAAAGTGCTCAAAGAAAAAAATGTCACCAAAAATTGTATATTGAGCAAAACTGTTTTATAAATGAAGGCAAAATAAACATATTCCCAAATAAAAGCATGAGAATTTATTTCTAAGAAACCCACATGGTTTGAAATACTAAAAGAAAATCTTTAGGCTAAAAGCAGTTGACCCCAGACAGTAACAGGAATTTACCAGATCATATGAAAACAATAATAAAGTTAATAATGTAACTATAAAATATAGCATATTTATATATTTTTTTCTCCTTTCTTAACTGATTTTACAGGCTAAAAATTTTATATGTTATTTGGCCTGTAATATATACATGTGTAATACTTTTGGCAAAATAATATAATGGAAGTGAGTAATCTAAGCTGTTTTGGCTAGGAAATTGATTCCAAATAGTAACTTGATTCACAGGAACAAATGAAGAGATCAGAAGTGTTAGGTTAATTAAGAAAAGCTAGATGGTGACTGCAGCCATGAAATTAAAAGATGCTTACTCCTTGGAAGGAAAGTTATGACCAACCTGCTGCTGCTGCTCCCGCTAACTCGCTTCAGTCGTGTCCGACTCTGTGCGACCCCATAGACGGCAGCCCACCAGGCTCCACCGTCCCTGGGATTCTCCAGGCAAGAACACTGGAGTGGGTTGCCATTTCCTTCTCCAATGCATTAAAGAGAAAAGTGAAAGTGAAGTCCTTCAGTCGTGTCCGACTCTTAGCGACCCCATGGACTGTAGCCTACCAGGCTCCTCCGTCCACAGGATTTTCCAGGCAGAGTACTGGAGTGGGGTGCCATTGCCTACTCCCATGTCTAGATAGCATATTACAAAGCAGAGATATTACTTTGCCAACAAAGGTCTGTCTAGTCAAGGCTATGGTTTTTCCAGTGGTCATATATGGATGTGAAAGTTGAACTGTGAAGAAAGCTGAGCACTGAAGATTGATGCTTTTGAACTGTGGTGTTGGAGAGGACTCTTGAGAGTCCCTTGGACTGCAAGGAGATCCAACCAGTCCATTCTGAAGGAGATCAGTCCTGGGTGTACTTTGCAAGGACTCATGCTAAAGCTGAAACTCCAATACTTTGGTCACCTCATGCAAAGAATTGACTCATTGGAAAAGACCCTGATGCTGGGAGGGATTGGGGGCAGGAGGAGAAGGGGACAGCAGAGAATGAGATGGCTGGATGGCATCACTGACTCAATGGACATGAGTTTGAGTGAACTCTGGGAGTTGGTGATGGACAGGGAGGCCTGGCGTGCTGCAATTTTGGAGTTGCAAAGAGTCAGACATGACTGAGTGACTGAACTGAACTGAATTGATGCTTATTTGCTCTCATTTCTTCTCCCAACTTCTTTAAAAGACAGAAAAGTATATAATGTGACAATTATAAATATAATATTAAAATATTAGCATTTATAGATATAATTATAAAAATAATATCATAAAAGGGTAGAAAAAGGAATAGAGTTATAGGAGTAACACTTTTATATGTAACTGCAATTGAGCTAGTGTTAATTTGAAGCTAATTTTTATAAATAAAAATGTATTTGGTAGGCCTCAGGGCAAATGCTGACATGGCTCAAGAAAATAATGGTGAAAAAGTCTTTAAAGTAATTAAATCATTAAATTAATTGAAATACTACATTAGAAAATATTTACTTGCAGAAAAATCCGTAAAAAGATACAAAAATGATATGATCCGTAACAAAATAAAAACATAAAAGTGAAATGACAGACATAAATCCAACAATATAAAAAAGACAGGAAATGTGACTAGTTTAAAAACCTGATCAAAAGCAGAAGTTGTCAGAGGGGAAAAATAAACAAAAAAACAAATAATCCTACTCTATTCTGTCTATAGAATACCTTTTATATTCAAAGATAAGACTAGGAGGTAGTAAAACTATCTCTATTCTTATAAAACATGATCTTGTATTTAGGGATTTTTAAAAATCGACTAAAATACTATTAGAACTGAAATTGAACATACATGTCAGATACTAGATCATTATATAAAAATCATTTATATTTCTAACATTTGCAATTAAGCAAAAGATGAAATTAAAAAATATCATTTATAATAGCATCATAAAATAATATACTAGGAGTTAAACAAAATTCAAAACTCAACTAATACTGCAAACTAAAAACTTGTTGAAAGAAATTAAAGAAACTCTAAACATTTCCTATTCATGAATGAAAAATTTTAAATTGTTAAGCTGTTCAGTTCAGTTGCTCAGTCGTGTCTGACTCTGCAATCCCATGGACTGCAGCATACCAGGCTTCTCTGTCCATCACCAGCTCCCAGAGCTTGTTCAAACTCATGTCCATCGAGTCGGTGATGCCATCGAACCATATTGTCCTCTGTCGTCCCCTTCTCCTCCTGCCTTCGATCTTTCCCAGCATCAGGGTCTTTTCAAATGAGTTAGTTCTTTGCATCAGTTGGCCAAAATATGGGAGTTTCAGCTTCAGCATCAGTCCTTCCAATGAATATTCAGAACTGATTTCCTTTAGGATTGACTGTTTTGATCTCCTTGCCACCCAAGGGACCCTCAAGAGTCTTCTCCAGCACCACAGTGCAAAATCATCAATTCTTTGGCGCTCAGCCTTTTTTATGGTCTAACTCTCCCATCCATACATGCTGCTGCTGCTGCTGCTATGTTGCTTCAGTCGTGTTTGACTCTGTGTGACCCCATAGATGGCAGCCCACCAGGCTCCCCCTGGTGGATTCTCCAGGCAAGAACGCTAAGTGGGTTGCCATTTCCTTCAATGCATGAAAGTGAAAAGGGAAAGTGAAGTCGCTCAGTCGTGTCTGACTCTTCGTGACCCCGTGGACTGCAGCCTACCAGGCTCCTCCGTCCATGGGATTTTCCAGGCAAGAGTACTGGAGTGGGTTGCCATTGCCTTCTCCACACATCCATACATGATTACTGGAAAAACCATAACTTTGACTAGAAAACAGAACTTTGTCAGCAAAGTAATGTCTCTGCTTTTTAATATGCTGTCTAGGTTGGTCATACTGTCTAGGTTGGTTAAGATGGTAATACTCCCCAAATTGATCTACAGACTCAGTGTGATCACTGTCAGAATCACAGCAGACTTTTTGTAGAAACTGACCAGCTGATTCTAAAACTCATGGAATTGCAGAGGATCCAGGATGGCCAAAGTAATCAGGAAAATGATGAACAAATTTGAAATATTCTCACTTCCCAATTTTAGAATGTAGTATAAAGCACTAAGTAATCAAGACAGTGCTGCACTTGGATAAGGATAGACAATGGTCAATGGAATAGAAATGAGAAAGTCATGTGTCTATGGTCAGCTGATTTTGACAAAGGCACACAGACCATTAAATGGGGAAATAAGAGTCTTTTCCACAAACAGAACTGCAACATCTGGACAAGCCAGACACAGGTAAAGAATGAAATTGGACTCTTACCTTATAACATTTACCAAAATTAACTTGAGTCAAAGACCTAAATTGAGGATCTAGAACTATAAATTTTTTAGAGGAAAATGTAGGGGTATATCTTGATTCCTAAATTTGACAATGGATTCTTATGTAAGACACCAGTAGCATGAGCAGCAAAAGAAAATATATATATATATAAATTGAACTTCATCAAAATTGGAAGCATGTGCTTCAAGGGCAGTATCCAGAAAGTGAAATGACAGCGCACATGTAAGAGTAAGTAATTGTGAATCAGTTGGAGGAGGAAATGGCACCCCACTCTGGCGTTCTTGCCTTGAGAATCCCAGGGACGGGGGAGCCTGGTGGGCTGCTGTCTATGGGGTCGCATGGAGTCGGACACGACCGAAGCAACTTAGCAGCAGCACTTGTGAATCATGTGTCTGACAAGAGACTTGTATCTGCAATATATAAAGAGCCCTTACATCTCAATAACAAAAAGATGAATGATCCAGTTCAAAAATGGGGAAAGTTTCTGAATAGATATTTCTTTGAAGAAAATATACACATGCTCAATAAGCACAGGCAAAAGTGCTTGACGTCATTACTGATCAGAAAATTGCAAACCGAAACCACAGTGAACTACCATTCCATATCCATTAGGATAGCTAGAGTTAAAAAGTCAAATTAACAATATGTGTTGAAGAAGTAAAGAAATCACAGCCCTTATACCTTGCTGTCTGGATTGTAAATGATTGCTACCACGCTGGAAAGCAGTCTGGCACTTACTCAAATGGTTAAACATAGTGTTAGCGTGAAAGTGAAAGTTGCACAGTTGTGTCCGACTCTTTGTGACCCCATGGACTATACAGTCCAAGGAATTCTCTAGGCCAGAATACTAGAATGGGTAGCCTTTCCCTTCTCCAGGGGATCTTCCCAACCCAGGAATCGAAACCAGGTCTCCTGCATTGTAGGCAGATTCTTTACCAGCTGAGCCATAGGAAGCCCAAGAATCCTGGAGTGGGTAGCCTATCCCTTCTCCAGCAGATCTTCCCAACCCAGGAATCAAAATGGAGTCTCCTGCATTGCAGGCAGATTCTTTACCAACTGAGAGTTAGCATATGACCTAACAATTACACTCCTAGGCAAATTTCCAAGAGAAATGAAAGCATGTGGTCCCACAAAGAGTTTTATATTAATGTTTATAGCAACATCATTTATAGAAGTCAAAAGTTGGAAACAACCAAAATATCTACCAATGGATAAATAAACAAAATATATTCATACAATGAATTATTATTCAGCCATGAAATGGAATAAAGTATTGATACATGCTACAACATAGATGAACCATAAAAGCATTATACCAAGTGAAAGAAGCAAGTCACAAAAGGCAGCATATCATATGATTGCATTTACATGCAATATCCAGAATAGGCAAATTTATAGGAATTGAAAGTAGGTTAGTAATTGCTGGGGAGAGAATGGGACTGAGAGATTTGGGGATTAGGGACTAAGGGGACAATATTAAAGGATACAGGGTGTCTTTTAAAGGGTATAAAAATGTTCTAAAGTTTACTTTGAGTATACTGAAAAACATTGGATTGTATACTTTAAATGGTTGAACTCTATAGAATGTGAATTCTGTTTCACTAAAGCTGTAAAAAAACAAACAAAACAAATAAAACAGTCTCTGCCCCAGGTGGTTTAGCTACTTCCCCCAAGTATGTAGTGTGAAAAGTCCATAAATGGACAAAAATATGATCAGCTTCCCCTTATCTTCCTTTAGGCCATATCTTATTCATTATGGGCAAGAGCCACTTCCAAAGTAGATCAGGTCTTCATTCCCATTAGCATTTGGCCTTTGGTCAATTCAGAGCACAGAAAGAGCTTTCTCTGGCAGACAGTTTTAGACCACCAACAAATTCACCTATGAGGTCGAGCAAGTATCATTGTGGTTTTTACAAATTTTTTATTAGAGTGATATTTTTATATAACTATTGAGTGCTTTTGCAAAATGATTTCAGTGTTGAGACATATAATCTTGATCAAGATTTATAACTTTTTAAAACTACCTTTTAAATATGATTTCAAGTGTCATAACTACGTTAGGTTAGAGCTCAAATTTAGTATCTATTTGAAAAAGATTTCAAATTCTTTCTCCATTTTCTCTGAGTAAACCAGTATGTTCCTTTTTCTGTTCTCTATTTTGAACACATTAATATTAAATACCTCATATTGAAAATGATTATTCTTTTTGCTCAAATTCTTTTTAAAGACTGCAGTCATAGGAACATAAAGCCACATCTGGTAGGCATATCTATGTTTATATGAATCTACCCTACCAAATAAAACTTATGTTATTTCAAAGTCAAATGAAATTTAACATTTGCCCATTAGTAAGGACCCTAACAGGAAACTGATTAAACACTCAAGTAAGGCTAATTTGAGGAGGGTTTATTTACAAAGGACTTACTACAAAAGCATGAGTAGGACCAGGGTATCAGATGCAGTAAAGTTGTTACTACCTAGACCTCAACGAATGAAAGGAGGAAGAGGGGAAAGTGAATGAGCTGCCTTGAGAGGAGCATACCTTTCTCTCAAGGCTCAGTTCACCTGGCAAACTTATGGTGACTTTACAGGGAGGGAAGAAAATGAAATAGCTTCAAGCCTGAATGGAAATTTTCATTCATCTACATGTGAAGGAATGATGCCGTTTTTTCCAGATTTGTGTATAACTTTCCTTTAGCTTATTTTGAGGTCTGTTTTGCTGTTTTCCATTTATGTTCTAGCCAGATCTATTGTAATTACCACTATGACCTCATCACAGACTTTTTTCTCCCAGTTTTATTGAGATATAATTGACATAGAGTACTGCACAGATTCATGGTACACATCATAATGATGTGACATAGATCATGAAATGATTGTCCCAATATGTTTTGTGAACATATCTTATAAAGTTACAATATTAAATAGGAAAAAAATTTTACCTTGGGTTGAGAACTCTTAGGATTCACTGTCTTAATAGCTTTCATATATATCATACAGCAGTGTTGATTACCTATATCATATTATATACTACATTCCCAGTATTTATCTTATAACTTGATTACTTAGTTCCCCCTCCCCTGACCCGCTACCTGTGGTAACAGTGAATCTGATCTCTTTGAATTGTTTTTGAAGTATAATTTTCTACAACACTTTGTTAGTTCCTGTTACAAAACAGTGATTTGGTATTTCTTATGTTTCAAGAAGACCACCAAGATAAGTCTAGTTACCATTTGTCAACCTACAGATATTACATAAGTATTGCCTATATTCCCCACATTGTGCATTGCATCCTCATGACATTTATGCTGCAACTAGAAATTTGTACCTCTTTATCTTGCTCCCCTATTTCTCTTCCCCCCTCATGCCTGGCCCCTCTAGCAACCACCTCTTTGATTTTTGTATCTGAGAGTTTTTGTTTTGTCACATTTGTTCATTTGTTTTGTTTCTTAAATTCCATATGTAAGTGAAATTATACAGTATTTGTCTTGGTCTGACTTATTTCACTTAGCACAATTCTCTGTAGGTCTATCCATGTTGTTGCAAATGGCAAGATTTCATTATTTTTTTATGGCTGAGCGATAGTCTGCTGTGTGTATGTGTACATATGTATATATGCATGTTTGTGTGTATGGATGGATATATATATATATATATATTTGTATATCACCTCTTCTTTATCCATTCTTGGGCATTTTGATTACTTCCATATCTTTTAGCTATTATAAATAATGCTACAGTGAACATAATGGTGTATGTATCTTTTCTAATTAGTGTTCTCAATTTCTTTGAATAAATACCTGGAGTGGAAATGTTGGAGCGTATATTAGTTCTATCTTTAATTTTTTGAAGAAACTCAGTACTGTTTTTCTTCATGGCTGTACAATTTACATTCCCACCAAGAGTGCATGTAGGTTCCTTTCTCTCCACATCCTGACCAACACTTTTTATTTGTTGTTTTTTTTTTTTGATAGTAGCCAGTCTGAAAGGTGTTGGGTGATAATCACTTTCTGATTCTGATTTTCATTACCTGGTAACTAGTGATGTTAAGCCTTTTCATATGTCTATAGACCATCTGTATATCTTCATTGGGAAAACATCTGTTCGGCTCCTCTACCCTTTTTTAATCAGGTTGGATTTTTCAACAATGAGTTGTGAGAGTTCTTTGTATATTTTGGGTATTAACCCCTTATCTGATATATTGTTAGCAAATGTCTTCTCTTGGTCGGTAGGCAGCTTTTTCATTTTGTTGAAAATGTGCCTCACTGTGCAAAAGCGTTTTAGTTTGATGTGGCCCCACATGTTTATGTTTGCTTTTGTTTCCCTTGCTGGAGGAGACATGTCCAAAAAAAGGATTTCTGAGATGAATGTCAAAGGGCAAAATGTCTATGTTTTCTTCTAGAAGTTTTATTAGTCCAGGCCTTATATATATATATCTTTAATCTATTTTGAACATATTTTTATGCATGGTGTGCAAAAGTCCAGTTTGATTCTTTTGCATATAGCTGTCAAGTTTTTCCAACACCATTTATTGAACAGAGTATCATTTTCCTATTGTATACTCTTGCCTCGTCCTCATAGATTAATGGCTCATGTAAGTGTGGATTCATTTACGGACTCTTTATTTTATTCCATATATCTATGAGTCTGTTTTTGTGCCAATACCATGCTATTTTGCATACTGTAACTTTGTAGTATATAGTCTAAAATCAAGGAGGTGATAGCGCCACCTTTGTTCTTTATCAAAGATTGTTTTGGATATATTCAGGTTATTTTGTGTTTCTGTACACATTTTAGAATTATTTGTTCTAGTTCTGTGGGAAAATGCCATTGGTACTTTGATAGGAATTGCATTGAATTTGTGGGTTGCCTTGGGTAATGTGATTATTTTAGCAATGTTAATTCTTCTGGGTCATGAGCACAGTATATCTTTCCATCTGTTTATGTTCCCTTTAATGTTTTCCATCAGTATCTTCTAGTTTTCCAAGTACAGTTGTTTTGCCTCCTTAGATTTATTTCTTTTTGATGAGATTATAAACGGAATTGTTTCTGTTAAATTTTGTCTAAAGTTTTTCTCACATTTTCTGAAATGATCCCATAATTTTTATTCTTCAATTTGTTAATATCCTCTATCACATTGATTGATTTGCAGATTGAAGCATATTTTCAACTTTAGTGATGTCCACTATTCTGCTTCCAGTTCGCATATCCATTCCTCCATATCATCTAATCTATTCTTGATTCCTTCTGGTGTGTTTAGTATTTCATTTATTGTATTCTTCAGCTCTGTCAGGTTCTTTATAGTTCCTAACACTTTGTTAAAAACTTCTAACTTCTTACTGTGTTCAAACATTCTTCTCTCAAGCTCTTTGAATGTCTTTATGATCTTTACCTTGGCCTGTTTATCTCCACTTCACTTAGTTATTCTGTAGCTTTGTCCTGCTCCTTAATTTGGAGTATAGTCCCTTATGACCTGATTTTGCTTGATACTGTTTTTATTTCTATACATTTGGTAATTTGGTTATGTTTCCTGATCTTGGAGAAGAAGACTGTTGTAGATGCATTCCAGCATCTACATTCCAGCAATGCATTCTGCTTAAATCACCAAAGCTGTATGCTCTAGGGATGTCCTCTATATGGGCTGCATAGGCCCTTCTGTTAGAGCAGGCTGTTTACTGTGGTCAGTCAGATAGGTTTGGCTGGCCGCGGATCTGGGTGGTTGCCATACCCTACCTAGTATTGAGGCTGTGTGGCTTCTGGTTGGTGAGGAGGAGTCACAAGGCTGATGTCTGTGGAGCCCCATGGGTTCCTGCAGCTAGTCCTGGTGTACAAGTGTATGCAACAGGGTCCTGAGGGCATGGTGGTACAACTGGAGGTCCCAGTCTAGTGTTGGCCTTCTGTTCAGCTGGCCAGTTCCTGACATGGCTGGTTGAGAGACCAGGGTGTCCCAAAGCTGGTATTGGCCATTGGTGAGCGGGGTAAGATCCCAGAGAAAGGTCCAGGGTGTCTCAGAGTTGCTGTTGACCTGCTGGTGGGTTGGCTTGTGCTCTCATCCAGCTAGCTGCTGGACCTGAGTTGTCCCAGTACGAATGTAGAAAAGCTGGGGGTTGGGGCCCAGCCCTAGTATCAACAAGCTAGAACAAGATTTAAAAATGGCATTTGCTAGCTCCAGTGATGAACTTCACTTGCCTCCAGCCTTTCTGAAAGGCTCTCCAGGATCTGTAGGTAGATTTAACCCAGGCTCCTTTCCGATTATTGCTTTTGCCCTGGGTCTTGGAGAATGTAACATTTTCTATGCATCCTTTAAAAAAGGAGTTTCTACTTCCTACAGACCTCTGCCTGTTCCCAAAAGTAAACCCCAGTAGCCTTCAAAGGCAAACATTCTGGGGTTTTGTCTTCCTGGTACAGAGCTTGGGCTAGGGAGGTCAGTGTGGGGCTCAGACTCCTTGCTGCTTGGGAGGAACCTGTGCAGTTGCAACTATCTTTCCATTTGTGGGTTGCCCACCCTGGGTTTGAGACTTGACTTTACCACGTCTCCTCCCTCCTACTCATCTCACTGGGGCTCCTCCTGTATAGATCTTTTCTGCTTTTCAGGTCTTTCTCATCAGTAGTTACTCTGCTAACAGTTGTAATGTTGGTGTTGCCATGGGATGAGATGAGGTCATGATATTCCCCTACTCCACCATCTTCACCACTCCTCTCTATCTCAGCAGAGTACCTTGTGATGATACATTTTTCAGTGCTGTGTGTAAAAAGAGATCTTTCCTAGCTTCTTGAGGCACCTGAATTTCTTGACCCCTGGCGCTCTTCTTTTCACTCTTATACTCTTATCATAGACTTTTAGATAAACCTGGTATGTTTAATCATTTCAGGATTTGGCAATGATAATGAAAGATTGTAAATACTTTAGACTACTAGTTCAGATTAATAATAAAAAATGTTTATGATACTGCTTTTCCTATTGGTTAATGAAAATGGGAAAATTAAAATTATAGAAATTGCAACTGGAGTTCAAGCTTCAGAGATTTGGCATCCAGAAAAAAATCCATATAACATGGAAGCAAACAAAAATCCAAGCATTAAATTTTATTAAGGCAGAGAAAATCAGTGGACAGTTACTTACAATTATTAAAATTATTACTGGAAACATATTATTTATAAATAAAACTGAATTATTTTCACTTTTTAGAATTTAATATCCAAATAGTACTTTAGAATCCTCATGCATGTCCTTTAGAAATATAATACACTTGGGATCTATAAGTTGCCTCAGAGACCTTCCAGAGCTTTCTCTAGTTTTTTGAGGCATATGTTGGGATGTAAAGAGAAAAGTGACTTTCTCAACCCCTTCACGTTTTCATTAAGTGGGCAAAATGAAATAGGAATCTAGGTTAGCAATTCAGAAGAATTTTTTTTATATTATAGATTTATGTATTTTTTAAATTAAATGTAATATGTAAAACTGATAAAAGTCAAAGTGTTAGTTGTTCAGTTATGTCTGACTCTTTTTGACCCTATGGACTGTAGCCCACCAGTGTCCCCTGTCCATGAAATTCCTCAGGCAAGAATACTGGAGTGGGTTGCCATTCCCTTCTCCAGGGGATCTTCCCCACCCAGGGATCAAATTCAGATCTCCTGCATTGCAGATAGATTCTCTACCATCTGGGCCACCAGGGAAATGTATAGAAAATATGTACTTCTGAAAAGGAATAAATATCATTCAAATTCTTTCAAAAATAACTATGAGCAACACATTGGTGCAAATTCTTCAAACTATTTTCTGAACTCACAATACTTTGTCTCCAGGCCCCTCCCACACATACTCACTGACAAAAGTGGTAACATACCGTTTCTATTTTCATAACAATCATTTTCTTTCTACAATTTATAATAATATTTTAAACAAAATTTCTCATTCATGATATAACAAATACACTAGCATAACTTTAAGAAGTCCAAAAACTATTGGGCATGGCTGAAATTGGAGTAATGTTCACCACATTTTACCCATGTCATTCTATTCTTTCTTAAATGTATTCCTAACCTTCAACTTCCAATCTGATTAAAAAGGTAAAGATCAAAATTGTGTTCCCTTATTATTCTTTCCCCTTGTAGTATATTGTTCATTTCTTTCATAGTAACTTGCCAACCAGTCCATCCTAAAGGAGATCAGTCCTGAGTGTTCATTGCAAGGACTGATGTTGAAGCTGAAACTCCAATACTTTGGCCACCTGATGCAAAGAACTGACTCATTAGAAAAGACCCTAATGCTGGGAAAGATTGAAGGCAGGAAGAGAAGGGGACGACACAGGATGAGATGGTTGGATGGCATCACCGACTCAATGGACATGGGTTTGGGTAGACTCCAGGAGTTGGTGATGGACAGGGAGGCCTGGCATGCTGAAGTCCATGGTGTCTCAAAGAGTCAGACACGACTGAGCGACTGAACTGAACTGAACTTATTCTTTATAATTTGTTAATCTTAGTTGTTTTGTTTTTTGTTTTAAATCTGCTAATGTTATTAGACAGTAAACTTCCAGAAGGCAGGAATGGTATCTAATTGTTTTCAACCCTTTGAAGTTCTAGCACAAACCTTGACATACAGTAAGAGCTTGGTAACTATTTGTAAGTGAAACTACAAGTCAATCTGCTTAAGGAAATAATACCCAGGCCATGTGTACACAGTGGCACACTTATAGAGAAAATAAGCTTAGCATTCTATAAACAAATATGTTTCAAAATGTTTGACTTTTGTGAGTAAAACACATGCCTTCTGAGTCTTTTCTCTCTCTGTATGTATATGATTTTAGTACACAGAGAAATAGCATCAGTATTAATCATATTAGATAAGACCTCAAATCCAAAATCAGATTCAGTTCAGTTCAGTCACTCAGTTGCGACCCCATGAAACGCAGTACACCAGGCCTCCCTGTCCATCACCAACTCCCGGAGTTTACCCAAACTCATGTCCATTGAGTCGGTGATGCCATCCAGCCATCTTGTCCTCTGTTGTCCCCTTCTCCTCCTGCCCTCATTCTTTCCCAGCATCAGGGTCTTTTCCAATGAGTCAACTCTTTGCATGAGGTGACCAAAGTATTGGAGTTTCAGCTTTAGCATCAGTCCTTCCAATGAAGACCCAGGACTTATATTTAGGATGGACTGGTTGGATCTCCTTGAAGTCTAAGGGACTCTCAAGAGTCTTCTCCAACACCATAGTTCAAAAGCATCAATTCTTTGGTGCTCAGCTTTCTTCACAGTCCAACTCTCACATCCATACATGACTACAGGAAAAACCATAGCCTGGACTAGACAGACCTTTGTTGGCAAAGTAATGTCTCTGCTTTTTAATATGCTATCTAGTTTGATCATAACTTTCCTTCCAAGGAGTAAGCTTACTTGCTTACTACATCCCATCTCTAGCATTAATTAATTAGGCCAGTTAATTAACTCTACTTCAGTTTTCTCATCTGTAAAATAGAGATACTAGTAACTTCTTTTGGGGACAATTTAAGGATTAAATAAGGTAAAACATGAAACAGTTGTATGCTACTGCTTCTCTTGGGCTTCCCTGGTGGCTCAGATGGTAAAGAATCTGCCTCCAATGCAGGAGACCAGGTTCGATTCCTGGGTTGGGAAGATTCCCTGGAGAAGGGAATGGCGACCCACTCCAGTATTCCTGCCTAGGAAATCCCGTGACAGAGGAGCCTGATAGGCTACAGCCCACAGGATCACAAAGAGTTGGACATGACTGAGTGAAAGTGATTTCATGTCCATACTTACTGCACTTATTAAATGTTCTGAATATTAATATTATTGTTATCATTATCATCATTATTATTGTGGGCTTATCTGCATGCACAGACTGCTATGAAAGTTAAGAGAAAGAAATTGTGCGCATAAGTGATAGAAAAGAAAGAACATTAATATTTATGCTTACCATGAGCCTGCACTTGGCTTAGCTGGTAGGGAATCCACCTGCAATGTGGGAGACCTGGGTTTGATCCCTGGGTTGGGAAGATCCCCTGGAGAAGGGAACCCACTCCAGTGTTCTGGCCTGGAGAATTCCATGGGCTATATAGTCCATGGGGTTGCAAAGAGTTGGACAACTGAGTGACTTTCACTTCACTTCACACTTTGTGAAGTGCTTTTACTATATTATCCATATTTTACTCTTACAAAAAATTTGTCTTAAAACTTTCATTTTCTCCCGGGTTTGTCATTAACCAACTTGTCACACATGCATGCTGATATAACAGGTTCCTCTCTTATGAAGTTGTTTTTATTTGCCTAACCTGAAATGTTCTTGTTTCCCTCATATGAAAAATCTCACTGCATACCTCAGCCACCAAACACGTGTCCACGTTGTCCCTGAAGCTCCACTCAAATGGCACCTCTCATCGTAACCATTGTCTTCATGCTTCTGTCTTATCATTTGCCATCATGATGAGTGTAGGTGTTCCTAGATCAGCTCCTCCGTTTCACCATGAGCTCCTCGACTTGTTTAGCAGCCATCCTTGCGCTTAGATGGTGCTTCTTAAGTGTTGAGTGGGAGGATGAACAGAAGAGTGAGAACAAGAGGGTAGCAAAAGCCGAGACACTGTGTGGCTCTAAAACCTCTCAAACAGTCGATGCAGTTTTCCCTCAGCTTAATGCTGTTTTTCCTTAGTTCCAATTAATTTGAAGTTAGTTTAGAACCATGCACCACATTTGAAGTTTCGTTGTTTTGTTGCAATAATGTGATGGAAGAGCACAAAATAATGGCAAAAAGAAGACAGATTTTGAGAAAATACAATCTAATTAAAAGAGTCAGAGAAGGCAATGGCAACTCCAATACTCTTGCCTGTTAAAGTATAAAATATGTTTGTTGCAGAAAAGGGAAGAATATGGAATTAAAATAACTAAAATAAGAAATAGGTATTGATCCTACAACCCAGAAATAACAGCCATGCAAAATTTCTGTATGTTTTCTCCCTATACTTTTATTTATATTGCAATGTATAACCAGAACATATTTTTTTTTAATTTCTTATTTCCAAAATGTGAAATCATAATAAATTTCTTTGGAAATATAATTTTGAAATAGCATATTGAATTTGATTTTGTAAATGAACATCCCCTAAACAGGTCTATGGCATATTCAAGAAAAGGAAAAGCTATGTTTGCTGTAGAAAATGATGACAAGAGGTGATGTTTTCTGGCCTTCTCTAAGTCATTCTGTAGGGAATAAGGCTTGCGGAATCAGTAAAAAACTACTGATATTATGGCTACTACTGTTGCTAAGAGTATAAAACTAAACTTCATCTGTAATCCAGGAGTCTTGTATCTTCCACCAACATTTATAAAACTGTGGTGATAACCATATAGTTTATATTCTCACCATAGGAGTGTAAAGAATACTGTATCTTCACCTTATTTTAGCCGCTGATTATAGTTTATTTCAAGAAAGGAGCGAAGAGGTGAGCAGGGAGAAGAAAATATGAGGCCATGTTGGCTCTGTCAAGGGTTTGGAGTTTTGTCTTGAGGTTAATCAGAAAGACTAAGTGTGTTTAAGACCATAAAGAAAGCTGAGTGCTGAGGAATTGATGCTTTAGTACTGTGGTGCTGGAGAAGACTCTTGAGAGTCCCTTGGACTACACGGAGATCAAACCAGTCCATCCTAAAGGAAATCAGTCCTGAATATTCATTGGAAGGACTGATGCTGAAGCTGATGCTCCAATACTCTGGCCACCTGATGTGAAGAACTGACTCATTAGAGAAGACCCTGATGCTGGGAAAGATTGAAGGCAGGAAGAGAAGGGGACAACAGACAATGAGATGGTTGGATGGTATCACCGACTCGATGGACATGAGTTTGAGCAAGCTCCAGGAGTTGGTGATGGACAGGGAAACCTGGTGTGCTGCAGTCCAAGGGGTCACAAAGAGCCAGACACAACTGAGGGACTGAACTGACCTGAAGTGTGTTTAACCAGGAAAGTGATGTGATCAGATCTGCATTTGAGGGTGACTGACCCCCTGGAGGAGGGCATAGAAGCCCACTCCAATATTCTTGCCTGGAGAATACCCAGGGACAGAGGAGCCTGACAGGCTACAGTCCATAGGGTCACACAGAGTTGGACACGACTGAAGTGACTTAGCATACATGCACACAGAGTTATGCAAGGCTACCAGTTCAGAAGCTGCTACAGTTACTTTAGGCTAGGATGGTGGTATCAGAGAACAAAAGTGAGAAAGTGTGAGGAATAATTGGGAAGGAGCAAATGGAAAGAGGGAGAGCCACAAGGGAAGCCTGAGTTTTAGAAAAGTGGCGATTAATATGGAACAAAATAGAAAGCCCAGAGATAAATCCACGCACATATGGACACCTTATCTTTGACAAAGGAGGCAAGAATATACAATGGATTAAAGACAATCTCTTTAACAAGTGGTGCTGGGAACTCTGGTCAACCACTTGTAAAAGAATGAAACTAGAACACTTTCTAACACCATACACAAAAATAAACTCAAAATGGATTAAAGATCTAAATGTAAGACCAGAAACTATAAAACTCCTAGAGGAGAACATAGGCAAAACACTCTCCGACATACATCACAGCAGGATCCTCTATGACCCACCTCCCAGAATATTGGAAATAAAAGCAAAAATAAACAAATGGGACCTAATTAAACTTAAAAGCTTCTGCACATCAAAGGAAACTATTAGCAAGGTGAAAAGGCAGCCTTCAGAATGGGAGAAAATAATAGCAAATGAAGCAACAGACAAACAACTAATCTCAAAAATATACAAGCAACTCCTACAGCTCAACTCCAGAAAAATAAATGACCCAATCAAAAAATGGGCCAAAGAACTAAATAGACATTTCTCCAAAGAAGACATACAGATGGCTAACAAACACATGAAAAGATGCTCAACATCACTCATTATCAGAGAAATGCAAATCAAAACCACTATGAGGTACCATTTCACACCAGTCAGAATGGCTGAGATCCAAAAGTCTACAAGCAATAAATGCTGGAGAGGGTGTGGAGAAAAAGGAACCCTCTTACACTGTTGGTGGGAATGCAAACTAGTACAGCCACTATGGAGAACAGTGTGGAGCTTCCTTAAAAAACTGAAAATAGAACTGCCTTATGATCCAGCAATCCCACTGCTGGGCATACACACTGAGGAAACCAGAAGGGAAAGAGACATGTGTACCCCAATGTTCATCGCAGCACTGTTTATAATAGCCAGGACATGGAAGCAACCTAGATGTCCATCAGCAGATGAATGGATAAGAAAGCTTTGGTACATATACACAATGGAGTACTACTCAGCCATTAAAAAGAACACATTTGAATCAGTTCTAATGAGGTGGATGAAACTGGAGCCTATTATACAGAGTGAAGTAAGCCAGAAAGAAGAACACCAATACAGTATACTAACGCATATATATGGAATTTAGAAAGATGGTAACAATAACCCTGTGTACGAGACAGCAAAAGAGACACTGATGTATAGAACAGTCTTATGGACTCTGTTGGAGAAGGAGAGGGTGGGAAGATTTGGGAGAATGGCATTGAAACATGTGTAATATCATATATGAAACAAGTTGCCAGTCCAGGTTTGATGCACGATACTGGATGCTTGGGGCTAGTGCACTGGGATGACCCAGAGGGATGGTGTGGGGAGGGAGGAGGGAGGGGGGTTCAGGATGGGGAGCGTATGTATACCTGTGGCGGATTCATTTTCATGTTTGGCAAAACTAATACAGTGTTTCAGGTTTAAAAATAAAATAAAATTAAAAAATAAATAAATAAATGAAATGTATAAGTCAGCTACAAAACTGAACTGAAATCGTGTTGGTGAATGAGAATTTCTAAAGAACAAGTATTAACAGGACTCAAGAAAAAGAACCTTGCAGAATTCCATCTTTCAATTGTTAAGAGAAAATGGGGAGTGAATACATTACTAGGAATATGTAGCCAGAAATTCAGGAAACAAAACATGAAGGGATGTTACAAAGCAAAGATTAAGAGACTGCCTGAGAAAGAACAGTCACATATATCATATGTCACAGGCATCTCTAAGAGCATGATGAAACCCTTTGATTTTAGCATCACAAAGGGGATGACTTATGACATCAACATGATGAATTTTAATGAAATGTTAAGGAAAGCAGCCAGAGTTGAATGGTTTGAGAGGTAAGTGGGAGAGGAACAACATAAAGAAACTTGTAAACATTTTTAGTTGTGAAAGAGTGAGCAATGGCGAAAGGTGACCATTGCAGGGGAGCAAGCATCGGTGGTGGGTGGGTGGGGTTCTTTTAAGGAGGGAATCCTGAGTGGGTTTAATTCAAAGGGCAAAAATCCAGGGGAGAGAGAGTATGAAAATTCAGGCAAAGGTGAGGATAATGTAGATGGAAATGGGTTTGCTCTATAAAGAGCCCACAAATCCACTGTAACAGAAACAAAGGGGACCAGGTGGGTGCTGGGTTGTGTAGGCTCTAAAACAGAAAACTCTTGAAGCAGTGCCCTCCTAGCGATTTCTAGTTTCTCAGCAGCAGGTGCTGTGGTCATTTCTTGAGGGTAGGGGAGATTTGAAGAGAGGGACATAATCTATGTGAGGCTCCGTGCTGTGGAGACTGCTGGATGGATCGTCTCTACCATCCTCACCCTACCGTGCTGATTGATTCTGAAGATGAGTTGTACGCAGAGACTGTGTGCCGAGCCAAGTCGCATTAAAACTCTGTTTCAGTTCTCATATTAAAATTCTGTCCTTTTCCTGGCAATAATATTTAGAGACAGAATTGTAAACTGAAGAACTAACCTTCTCCATATTACACTCATGGATACATATCTAACTAACTGGAAAAGATGAAAACTGCCATCTTTCTGGAGTGCTGTCTGCTAACCAGTCTCGGAGAATTGGCTGGCTGCCCTTGATCCTGAAAAGAATTCCTCTTTGCCTTTGTGTTGAGTTAAAGAGTCAGGCATTCACTCCCCAGTGGTGGAGGCATCGCTCCTTCGTGCTTGGCCATGGCACCACCAGATGTATCACATAAATGCTCTAATGGAGAATGGTGGACTAGGAACACAGGAGATAATCTCATGCAGGCAGATGCTAGCAGTCAAGATTACTCAAGCTGTATTGAAATTTCCTTTGCACCTGGCACTGGAGGTGTTAGCCATGCCAGTTCAATCCTTGCAACACAGATGTTCTTGTTGTACCACTTTGTATGTATAACATTTAGGTTTCTGTTCAGCTTTGCCATAGCACACATAAATACTGTAATCCAAAGACCACCCATTTGTTAGTGCACCTGCGTCTTCAACCAGATTTCTTTCATCCTTTTCAATGACTGCTCAACATTTTTTTAATGAGAGCTATAGAGTGAATAACCTTCTGTATCTGCCAGATAACTTGACAAAAATGATGATGATGATGATGATAAAAATAACAATACCAGATCCCCCCTCTAAGAAAAAGAAATAAAATAAAAACAATGCTATTAAGACATTGAAGTAAACTGAATTATGCTTAAGCAAAGATAATTTTATGGACCTCCAGTTTAAGCTTTTATTTCTGATTAGTGAAGATAGGTTATATAAATGGATTATTTTGTTCAAAGCTAAATTCTCCTGTTCTCTTCAAATAGATTGGTAGAGCTTACCTTTTAAGGAGCAGATTTTCCTGTATGTGAACCTCTGAAGGCCCCATTTTAAATTAATAGCAGAGAGCTCTGTGCAGCTGGAGACTGGATGTGACCTCCTGAATATGGGATAAAAAAACCTTTGGAGGGAGGCAAGATCATTACTCTAGAGAATACCCTTGTGTAGTTGCTATCTTACTGAAGTAGGGAAAGGGCATCAAAATGTTTTGATCTTGTTTTCATAATTGCAAGCAGCGTCTGTAGCCTTCCAAATAGCTAATTTTGAAAGATCTCTCTCTATGAGAAGGAATTTCAGTGCTACTTAATTTTGGTCTGGGGGGGAAATGAAACTGCCTTTCATTATTCATTTGAAACAAATAAATGTTTAAACATGAGCTACATTTTAAAAATAGATAAGTGGTGATGGTTTTCAAAGTTTTTTCATCAGTAGTAATAGTTTTCCAGGTTTATATTCATGTCCTGCTTACTTCCCATTCTGCACATGGCCACAGTTACATTCTGCATGAGACTTTATACATGTGCCCACAGAGAAAAGGGAAACAACACATGCCATTATATCAATATTACTAGAGTAATTTAGTAATTCTTTGTGCAGAATATTGAGGCAATCAAGAAGCCAGCTAATTAAGAGATGGAGTAGAAAGAAGAGGAGAACCCAAGAAGAATGAAGAAACAAAAGAAGTAAATGAAAAAAATTGAAACGAGTTATACCCAGAGCCCAGAAGGCTCTGAATGTCCTTTTATTTATTTCTGACAACTCTTGGAGCTCTAGGACAGGACTGAATACACACTGGCAGTGTATTCAGGGGATAGTTATGGAATTGGGCTAGCTGTGGAGGTTACCTAGTGGTTCTGTATTCCAAAGTTGAAAACATAAAGCTGGAATGCAGAAAAATCAAGAAGAAAGCAGTAAAAGTAGTCTCTTAAATATTCTAAAGTTAATGTAACTCTTTCCATTTAGAACTCTTTGATTCTGTGCAAAAAAGCCGGCATATGTGTACACATAGGTGCAAAGAATCATCAATCCATAACTTAGAAGAAAGAAAGAAGAAGACATATAAAGAGGAAGAAATCAGGGCTGTCTGGCAATCCCTAGCATCCAGTATAAACAGGAAATGTTTGAAATAGACTTGAGCCTCCATTAATCCTCCCTGCAGCCTACTTCAAAAATAAGGATAAAATAGAATTACTAATCTTTGTGCTTTTGGATTTTTGAAGGCCTTCTAATACTACACTGCCACTCCAGTTCAAGAATCTGGAGCACTGGAACTTCCCTGGTAGTCCAACTATAAAGAATCCACCTGCCATTGCAGGGGGACGCAAGTTTGATCCCTGGTCCAGGAAGATTCCACATGCCTCGAGGCAACTAAGTCTGTGCTCCACAACCACTGAAGTCTCTGTGCTCTGGAGTTTGTGCTCCACAACAAGAAAAGTTACCACAATAATAGGCCCAGGCACTGTAACTAGAGAGTATCCCTCTCTCTCCGCAATTGAAGTCTGAGCACAGCAATGAAAACCCAGTACAGCCAAAAATAAATCAATACATACATAAATTAATTCACAGGTACATAAATTAATAATAATTTGTTAAAAAGAATCTGGAGTACTAGTACTCACTATTACCATTCAACCCTTGGAATGCTTTCTTAGTTAAATGAAATGCTTTTATTTTTAACAATATTGGCAACAACTATTGAGGACCTGTCCTGTACCAAGTATGGTGCTTTCTTTTTAAACATATTCTCTTATAGATATTTTATTTTGCAATCAAAGAGACAGGTACTTGCAAAGTTTAAATATTTTTCAAGGTCACATAATTAGTAACTGAAGTCACAACAATGTGGGTTCACATCTCATAAAGTTTCCATGTTTAATCACTACCAAACTTTACTGAGAAGATCATAGAGCAATTTTACAAACAAAATTCTGTAGACATGTTCGAGGATCACATGAGAAATGGTATTAAGTAATATTTAAATTTGGGGATTGCTAATTTATAAGATTATATGTTACTTTGCCAAGAGGATATAGGACTGGGTTGCATTTTTTCTCCTATTTTTTTTCCCACATTTACAATCTCACCCTCACTGTTTTCATGCCCTAGTTCCCAAGTAGAATAAGACATAATTCAGCATAAAAATAACAACTTTCCTTTGTATGTATGTATATATACATATGTATGTTGAGCTTTCTAAGTGGCAGTAGTGGTAAAGAACCCACCTGCCAATGCAGGAGGCATATGAGATGCAGGTTTGATCCCTGGGTCAAGAAGATCCCCTGGAAGAGGGCATGGCAACCCACTCTAGCATTCTTGCCTAGAGAATCTCATGGACAGGGGAGCCTGGCAGGCTGCAGTACATAGGGTCACAAAAAGTCGGACTTGACTGAAGTGACTTAACATATACACACACACATATAATATCAGATTTTTTGGTTGGAAACAACAGGATCCAGTCTTGCACAAGAAAGAAGGACTTTATTTCATGGTATTAGTAGCCCCAGAGCCTCTCCAAAGGACAGAATCAGGCTTAAAAGCTGCACTGCCAGGAACCACCAGCAAAGTCCATCGCCTCACTTTTGCACTGGGAGCGCTACAGTCACGGCTTCTGTGGAGGAGCACGGTAGCTTACAACAGAGCTGCAGGATGCTACTTTCTGACATTCTCCCCTCAGAAAACACTTTCGCCGTGCCATCCTGGCCAGAGTCCTTTCTGCCTGGCACCTCCTTCAGGGCACCACATTCCAAATGAAAGCCTCACATGATGTGCCTGATTGGCAATGCCCACGTCACATGCTGCTGGATCCCAGGTGCTGGGTCACATGCAGGCAGACCACGTGCCGGTGGGTCACAAGCTGACGGATCATATGCTGACTCCAAAGGAGGCAGAACCAGTGAGCTGCTGCGCTCTGCTGAAGGCAGAATTTATATTCTAAAACACAGGGAGATGACTTTAAAAGTGCTGGGCAGCAAGGGAAAAAAAAAAAAGCACATGTCTTCACTGCTGAATAAGAGAAAAGATGAAAAGTTACTTTCAACACCTTTATTCTCCATCTCATACTTTTTTTTTACCTTAATACTTAACATTTTCTCTATCGTATATGTCTTTTAGTTGAATATTTTCTTAGCAACTGCTGTAAGTTGTCCTTTACCACTGCAGTCCAGTAATAAAATTTACTTCCCTATCAGACTTCTTGCTACAAAATAGTCGAAAGAAATTACTTTTATTCAATGTGATGTTTACTTGTATCTTAGAGTTGGCTGCACTTTGGCATTTATTATTTGACCACTGCAATAGTCCAATAAGACAAGCTTGTTATATGACATTATTTTCACTTTACAAATTGAAGAAGCTAGATTTCAGAGGGGTCTCAGTGCCCTAAACCTTATTTTGTTATCTGTCACATAAAGTGTTTCAGTGGAAGACCAGCAGCCCTTCAACAGAAATTCAAACTCTTTAAGGTAGTTTATAAAACCTTGTGCCCAGCACTTGCTTATTTTCTGAATCTAATTTGCCTCTTCCTTCATAATCCCTGAACTTCCATGCTGCAGTCATATTGAACAATTTCTGAGTCATTTTAAGTATCAGGATTTTTCTCACTTTTCACTGTACCTTTACACATGCTATTATTGCTCTGCCTAAGACCGCCACTGCCTACCTGTTCACCTAGCTGAGTCTCATATTTTCAGATTATTGCTGTTCCCAGGTTCCTCAGAGAAATCTTCCTTAAGAATTTCCCTTCTTCTATGCTACCCAGCATCTTGAACTTAGCCCCATCTTAATCCCTATCACATTTTTTCGGTTAGTGTGTTAGTGAACTGTTTGCCTGTGTGAATTCCCCACACCACCTCCTCTCTTTATTAGGCTGGAATCTCTGTGAGAATACATACCACGTCTTCCTAATTCTTCTCAGAAACGCTAGTTCTTTAAGGAAATTGACATCTTTTATTTAGTATATACATTTCTTCTGAGTATGTGCATTAATAAATGATCACCTGTTTAGTATGAAATAGCAGATACTGTCTTCTTCAAAGTCTAGTTTTTCTTGTTTATGTCTGCTTGTTCGTCTTTCTGGCTGCATCTCTATTTTATTTATACACAATATATTATTATTTGACTTGTCTGCCTATATTTTACTATTCCCAGTTTTACAGATACAGTAAGACCCTTCCATGTTCCAGCTTGGGATTTTTTGCAGTTAATATCATCAGCTCAGAAGACAAAGTCACAACTGCCAAGCGGAACCAAAAGTGAAACACTCGGGGCGGGAATGTGGTTGAGTGAGACAAGGAGATTTGCAAGGAGGGCAGGTTAGCCCAGTGTTGCCAGATCTCCCTGCCTTTCAAGAATCTCAGAATTACATATTTATGTGGAGTCTACTTTTTTAAAATGTTAACCAAATGGGAAGAAAGTATTTGCAAACTATGTATTTGATAATCAGTAAATATCCAAAATATATAAGGAACTTCCCTCCAACTGATTAGCAAAAACAAAACAAAACAAGATAGGCATTTCTCCAAATAAGACATATAAATTAAGAACAGGTGTATAAAAGGTACTCAGCAACAATAATCATCAGGGAAATGCAAATCAAAACCAAAATGAGTTCTCACCTCAGACCTCTTAGGATAGCCCTAGATCTGATAGATAGAGTGTCTGATGAACTATGGAATGAGGTTCGTGACATTGTACAGGAGACAGGGATCAGACCATCCCCATGGAAAATAATGCAAGAAAGCAAAATGGCTGTCTGGGGAGGCCTTACAAATAGCTGTGAAAAGAAGAGAAGCAAAAAGCAAAGGAGAAAAGGAAAGATATAAACATCTGAATGCAGAGTTCCAAAGAATAGCAAGAAGACATAAGAAAGCCTTCTTCAGTGATCAATGCAAAGAAATAGAGGAAAACAACAGAATGGGAAAGACTAGAGATCTCTTCAAGAAAATCAGAGATACCAAAGGAACATTTCATGCAAAGATGGGCTCGATAAAGGACAAAAATGGTATGGACCTAACAAAAGCAGAAGATATTAAGAAGAGATGGCAAGAATACACAGAAGAACTGTATAAAAAAGATCTTCACGACCCAGATAATCACAATGGTGTGATCACTGACCTAGAGCCAGACATCCTGGAATGTGAAGTCAAGTGGGCCTTAGAAAGCATCACTACGAACAAAGCTAGTGGAGGTGATAGAATTCCAGTTGAGCTATTCCAAATCCTGAAAGATGATACTGTGAAAGTGTTGCACTCAATATGCCAGCAAATTTGGAAAACTCAGCAGTGGCCACAGGACTGGAAAAGGTCAGTTTTCATTCCAATCCCAAAGCAAGGCAATGCCAAAGAATGCTCAGACTACGGCACAATTGCACTCATCTCACACTCTAGTGAAGTAATGCTCAAAATTCTCCAAGCCAGGCTTCAGCAATAGGTGAACCGTGAACTTCCAGATGTTCAAGCTGGTTTTAGAAAAGGCAGAGGAACCAGAGATCAAATTGCCAACATCCGCTGGTTCATGGAAAAGCATCTATTTCTGCTTTATTGACTATGCCAAAGCCTTTGACTGTGTGGATCACAATAAACTGTGGAAAATTCTGAAAGAGATGGGAATACCAGACCACCTGATCTGCCTTTTGAGAAATTTGTATACAGATCAGGAAGCAACAGTTAGAACTGGACATGGAACAACAGACTGGTTCCAAATAGGAAAAGGAGTTCGTCAAGGCTGCATATTGTCACCCTGCTTATTTAACTTACATGCAGAGTACATCATGAGAAAAGCTGGCCTGGAAGAAACACAAGCTGGAATCAAGATTGCCAGGAGAAATATCAATGACCTCAGATATGCAGATGACACCACCCTTATGGCAGAAAGTGAAGAGGAACTCAAAAGCCTCTTGATGAAAGTGAAAGTGGAGAGTGAAAAAGTTGGCTTAAAGCTCAACATTCAGAAAACGAAGATCATGGTATCGGGTCCCATCACTTCATGGGAAATAGATGGGGAAACAGTGGAAACAGTGTCAGACTTTATTTTTCTGGGCTCCAAAATCACTACAGATGGTGACTGCAGCCATGAAATTAAAAGACGCTTACTCCTTGGAAGGAAAGTTATGACCAACCTAGATAGCATATTCTAAAGCAGAGACATTACTTTGCCAACAAAGGTTCATCTAGTCAAGGCTATGGTTTTTCCTGTGGTCATGTATGGATGTGAGAGTTGGACTGTGAAGAAAGCTGAGTGCCGAAGAATTGATGCTTTTGAACTGTGGTGTTAGAGAAGACTGTTGAGAGTCCCTTGAACTGCAAGGAGATCCAACCAGTCCATTCTGAAGGAGATCAGCCCTGGGATTTCTTTGGAAGGAATGATGCCAAAGCTGAAACTCCAGTACTTTGGCCACCTCATGCGAAGAGTTGACTCATTGGAAAAGACCCTGATGTTGGGAGGGATTGGGGGCAGGAGGAGAAGGGGACGACAGAGGATGAGATGGCTGGATGGCATCACTGACTGGATGGACGTGAGTCTGAGTGAACTCTGGGAGTTGGTGATGGACAGGGAGGCCTGGTGTGCTGCGATTCATGGGGTCACAAAGAGTCAGTCATGACTGAGCTACTGATCTGATCTGATCTGATCTGATGAAAATTAAAAAAAAAAAAAAGTTGTTGGTGAAGATGCAGAGAAAAGGCAACTTTGTACACTGTTGATGGGAATGTAAAAATTGGTACAGCCCCTATGGAGAGCAGTATGGAAGTTCCTCTGAAAGTTAGTAGAATTACCATATTATTGAACAGTTCCACTTTGGGGTATATTTCCACAGGAACAAAAATGAGAATGTTTAAGCAGTGTCTGTATTCTCATGTACGCTGCAGCGTTATTCACAATAGGAAAGACGTGAAGGCAACCTAAATGTTCACGAATAGAGAATGGGTGAATGAATTAAGAAAACTTGGTATATACATACAATGAAATATTGTTTGACCTTAAAAAAAAACAAGGAAATCCTGCCATTTGTGACAGTATGGATGGATTGGAAGACATTATGCTAATGGAAATAAGCCACACAAAGAAGAACAAATACTACATGATCCCACTTATATGAGGAATCTAAGAGTCTAATTCATAGAAGGCGAGAATCTCCTAGAGTAGGAAATGTCAACCTACTCCAGTATTCTTGCCTGGGAAATCCCATGCATAGAGGAGCCTGGTGGGCTGCAGTCTATGGGTTGCAAAGTCTTGGACACAACTGAGCAAGCAAGCAGCAAAGAATAAAAAGCAGGGGTACCAGGGACTGCAGGAACAGAAAAACATGTAAGGGTTCTTCAAAGGATACAAAATTTCAGTTGTACAAGAAGAAAACTCCTAGAGATCTATTGTAGAGCATAGAGCCTATAGTTAACTACACTGTATTGTATACTTTAAAAGTTTGCTAAGAGGATAGATCTTATGTTGTGGTGTTATCACAAAAAAGGAGGGAAGGAAACTTTTGGAACTGGGATGTTTATGGCATAGATTATGATGATGGTTCCATGGGTGTATTCTTATTTCCAAACTCATCAAATTGCATACATTAAATATATTCAGCTTCTATATGTTAATTATGCCTTAATAATATAGTTTTGTTTTAAAAAATTGAGGGATTAATAAAAAGTTTGACATTCATGGTTGTTGTTTAGTTGCTAAATTGTGTCCAGCTCTTTTGCGACCCTATGGATTATAGCCTGCTAGGCTCCTCTGTCCTTGGAATTCTCCAGGCAAGAATACTGGAGTGGGTTGCCTTTCCCTTCAGGGGATCCTGACTCAGGGATCAAACCCACATCTCCTGCATTGGCAGGTGGATTGTTTACCACTGAGCCACCAGGAAAGCCCAATAAAAAGTCAGCAACAATTTAAAAGTTTAGAACTTTTGATAGTATGAGTCAAACAAGTGTGTGAAGCAGATTCATCCCTCTGGCCAACAATTTGTGACTTTTGCTCTCTCAAGAGATGATGTGAGATGTTCCAAAGAAAGAGGAACTTTAAGGGGAAAGGAGAGATTCTGCTAGACCAGCCAGGGAAAGGGTTGTGGGGATCGGTCCTGAGAACAGTGTAGAACCACAGGCAGCGCCCTGGAAGAGTCCTGAGAAGGTGAGAAGATGTCCTCAGATGGAAGGGCTGAGAAAAAGCCCCGAGACAAGTCTCAGGAATCTTCCTCAGTTCCACACGTTCATGGCATCAAAATGCAAGCTTGTGACCCTGAATAATCATGGTAATACGACACTAAACATGACAGCCTATTTCAAATTGTCCTGGATATTATACAACTTTCAGAGAGGAAAGGTTCTTTAAAATATCTGAGATGGAGTGTACAGAGAAGATGGATAATGGGAAAATGTTAAGCACAATTAAGTTGATTAACAGAAAGTAAAGGCTATAATATTTTTGTTGAATACCAAATGTAGGTTCACACACACACACAATATGCATTATTCAAATTATTATTTTTTCCAAATAAAAGCATATCCCCTGGTTTCAAAGAGTTGCATGAAAATAACTGCCAGAGATAAAGAACAGAAACAATTAATTTATTTCTTTTCTCCTTGAGTTGATCCACTTGAGCATGTGTTCCTCTCTGATACCCATGACCCTTCTTTCAATATCCTTTCTAAGTGTGGAAAATAATTGCTGCCCTTTTGTTATGACAGGGGTCTTAACTATTTCATAGTATTTCAAAGACATGGTCTCCTTTTAGCCAGTTCACTAAGAACTGAAACCTTTTAGTTCTCATGAGTAAAAAGCTAGTGAAGATTTTTATGAGATAATTTAGATCATATTAACTCTTCAGCCAATCATAAACCGTATATTTTCTCAGCAATTTTATATTTCCCAGTTTAAAATGTGTGTGGCGAGTTGGTCTCATGTAATGGATTGAAGTATGGTCAGTGACTTAACCAGAGACTTCAGACTAACCGTTTCCTTGCTCATATTTATCTGGATAGACAAACACACTTAGACACATTTAGAAGGTTCAGTTTACCTACCGAGGGTACTTGTAGATCTGTGTAGAAGAGCTGAACATTTAGGCCATGTCAGAACTGAACATGAATGCATATATTAAGCCTCAGTATACAAGTTCCCAGGGTTTCCCAGGTGGCACAGTGGTAAAGAATCCTCCTGCCAATGCAGGAGATGAAAGAGACTCAGGTTTGATCCCTGGGTCAGAGAGATTCCCTGGAGTAGGAAAGGGCAACCCACTTCAGTATTCTGACCTGGAAAATCCCATAGACCGAGGAACCTGGCAGGCTACAGTCCATGGGGTCGCAAAAGAGTGCAGGACTGAGCAGACACAAAACAAGTTTCCGTGTGTCCAAATGTCATCTACTATAGCATAGCATGTTGAAATTTGTGAACAAAAGAACGGTCCTGTCCTCATTTTGCAGTGTGTGGTTTAATATAACGTATATCAGTGATTTACATAAAAGTTAATTAGCTGAAAAAACACTACTGGACAATATTTTTAAGTGCAGTTGCACCAACTCATTTTCCTCCTAGTCAGGAATATGCTTATCTGTGAGTACCATCTCCAATTTTATATTTTCCCAAGTAGATGGCTCTGGGAGGCTCGGTTAACATGACAAAAGGATAGCTATCTTGAAATTCCTTGGGAAAGGAGAGGATAGGAATGATGCTGAAGTACCTTTTATGGGTGCCGTTCAACTAGCAGCTCCAGCCTAGCTAAATATTACAGGTTGTCAGTTGGCATCCAGTTTTTCTTTGCCCCACACCTACTGACATAGATAGATGAAGACTGGACATCCTTCCAGAGGTCACCACGATATGTCTCATGGAGACAGAAATGAAGCTTTGTGAAGAACTTGCATCTCATTTATCCCATCTAAATAAAGCTCTTCACATTTCCTACAGCTTCATGACATTTTCCAGGGCCCAGGGGTCTGTGATTGTATAGGGTGTGCTCTGTAAAATCTGAGGAGAGGCCATTCACTTGACAAGGATGTGAATGGTGACCCCCAAAGTGATGTGGTATGCAACCTGGACAGCTACATGCACTGACCTGCAGCTTTAGCGACCTCTAGGATCTGAAGCTTTGCTTTTCGTTACTGTATCCTGGCTGACTCACTCCAGCTTAAATGCTTTAATGCTGAATATTCTGGTTTATATATATGACATTTCTCCAAACATGGATGAATCATTGCTGCCCTTGGAGTTTATTCATTATCAGAATAAAAACTCATGAGAACGAGATTAAATCAAAATATATATCTATCTCTGAGTGCTATTATAGATTTTGTAGTTTATTATTTGCTCCTCATTCCAATTTATTACTGGCTGATACAGTTATGAGTATTAGGGAAAGTCCTGAGAATGTTTGTGTGTGTGTCCTTTCCTGGAGTGCAGAAAAACAGTAGGGGATAGGAAGAATAAAGCTTGAAACTTATTTTTTTTGGGCTACTGTTCTTTTTGATACCCCAAGCAGAGATTATTCTCACATCTGTTGATTTTTTTTTCACGTTGCACACATTTGCACCTTTTTTTTTAATGTTGACTGAATCACTTAATTGTAGAGGAACATTCATTTTAATGTAAATCTTACAGTATTACATGAGTGAATGTATGAAAATAGCTTGGAATAGTTTAAATTGGGCAGAATTCAGCTTTGATCATAATGTGCCTCTTCAGCATTAAAATAAACTTGCAACATATGCTGAAAAACATGTGTAATAAGTAAGTGCCTCTTGCATGGTGACTTCTTTGGAAAAAATAAATCATCATTTAATAGAATTCAAAATTCATAAAATACTTCTAACACTTAACCATGTGAAGATATGATTAGCATCTTATCCTGACAAATAAGTATCTATTTCTAATTTAAAGAAAGAATTTTTAAATTTTAATAATCTTAACAAATTCTGATCAGTTTTGGAAATATTTGAAAGCAAAACATTTAGTTGGCAGTTATATAACCCTTTATTGTATTGTTATAGATGTATTCCTAATTTATTTTTGTGCTTTAAAATATATCAAAGAATGTGGTGATCAATTTCAGTTTTTAAAAGTAAAAACAGTGACATAGTCAGTAAAAATAATGAAGTTATCAATATTTTTGAGTCATGATAAAGGTTAAGAAGAATTAGTAATGACAAACTAGTTTCCAAAAACAAAATGGCTAGATAACAACTGTTTTTGCCTTTGAAAATGACCTTGACATTATTAATTGTTATTAATTATTATTAATTAATGACAGTTTTCCAGAGTCCAAAGAATCGTTCTATCAGCATCCTTGGGATGCAAGGAGGAATTTTGATATCCTGAGAAGAACCCTAGACACCCTAATTTGTCTTCTGTGACTTCTCCATCTGTAAAATTGTATCAATAAGAAATCTTCCATTGCAAATTAAAAAATTCCATCTAACCATGGCTTAAGGCTAGTCCTTAAGTACTATAAGTGTATTAAATCATGAAAAAATGTGGGAAACTAAACAGAGCCAGATAAATGTAAGAAATTACTACTACATAAAAGAAAATCTTGTAAAGGACAGGGAAGCCTGGTGTGCTGCATTTCATGGGGTCACAGAGAGTCAGAAATGACCTAGCCACTAAACAACAGCAAAAGCTAATCTATCAGTATTTATCTGTAATCAAAAAGAATACATTGTTTGTCCCTTCAAGAATGTTTCTCTAAAATCAGGAGCCTCTTTGTTCCCTAGCTAGCACTCCTTTCAAAAGTGAGCCTGTCTTTCTTTTGGAGACTCTTCTAGAGAAGTATCAGAAAGCTTGAAGTGTACTTAATACAATGCTTATTACTAATTTAGCATATGCTTATTGATTGTCTGCTCTGTGCCAGGTTGTACATTTGAGGATCTAAAAACAAAACAACAAATTCCAAAGCAACACAGTGTACGATTCTCAGTCTTACAGATTTTAAGTTAATTTGGCAATAGTGTTCATAGTTACAGATTCGTTTTCTCCAGGCAGTCCTCTCTGGAGTTTTAGAGTGCTCTGCGTGAATGCCTTCACAGAGACTGGTGATATCAGCTTGAGTGGGTGCTAAGTCACTTAGTTATGTGCGACTCTTTGTGACCTTATGAACTGTAGCCTGCCAGGCTCCTCTGTCCATGGGATTCTCCAGGCAAGAATATTGGAGTGGGTTACCATGCCCTCCTCCAGGGATCGTCCCCACCCAAAGATTGAACCCTCATCTCTCATGTCTCCTGCATAGGCAGGCAGGTTCTTTACCACCAGCGCCACCTGGGAAGTCCATGATATCAGCATATCCTAAACCAAATTCACCATGTTTTCTGCTTTTCTGTTGACTTTCCCCATCTTGGTTGTTGGCACTGCCATCAGCTGGCCTCACAAGCATGAACCTGGGCATCATTGTGCCTTCCAACACCCCCTGTCTCCCAGCTCATGGTATGTCAATTCTACTTCCTGTGCAATTTCCCTTTCATGCTCATGGTCCTGGCCTTACTATAACTCCTTGTCATCCTTAACCAGGATTCTTCAGCAGTGTTCCAGTTGCCCACTCTGCTTCTTACCTCATTTCTTTACAATATATCGTCCACATCACTCCCTAACTGTTACTTTTAAATTTAAATGTATTCACTTCTCAGCTTAGAAATCTTAACTGGCCTCCAGTCAAACGCAGGGAAAACCCAAGCTTCCAATCAAGGTTTATAAGGCTCTTCCTGAGTGAGGCCTCATTACCTCACTTGTCACAACTTTTCCCTGTGCTTCTTATAACCCAGGAAAAATGGAGATTTTTATAATTCACTGAACATTCCATGTTATTTTAAATGTCCTTTTGTTTCTATACACTTTTCTTATCCTGGAAGAGCTTCACTTAACCCAACATCAGAAAACTAAAATTTATCATCACATCATCAGTCCATTAAGACTTTCCCTAAACTTCTCCTGTCTGACTCTCCCCACCCCCAGGTACCATCCATGGAGTTAAACACTTAACACTGTTTCTAATGTATTCTTAGAATATGTGTCTGCATATGTGCTAAGTCACTTCTGTTGTGTCCGATTCTTTGCAACACCATGGCTATAGCCCTCCAGGCTCCTCTGCCCATGGGATTTTCCAGGCAAGCATACTGGAGTGGGTTGCCATGCCCTCCTTCAGGGAATCTTCCCAACCCAGGGATCAAACCCACATCTCTTAAATCTCCTGCATTGGTAGGTGGGATTTTTACCACTAGTGCTCCCTGGGAATCCTGAATATGTGTCTACTGTAGCATTATTTATGCTACATTACAATTTTTCTTTACTCTTTTTATCCCTTCTCATACAATACTGACCTCTTTGAAGTTAGAAACTGCAACATCTTTCGCATCAGTTTCAGTCACTTTCCACAGTGCCTGGCATATATTGACCTACGGAGCATCTACTTGGTGCTCAGTGTCACTTTGTTGTATGAAATGAATAGATAAATGAACGCATGAATGTTAATTTTTCTGAAACAATATATATGATTTAACAAAATAGAGATGACATTTAAATCAGGGAAATAAAAATTCTTGCCAAAATTCCTAATCAAGATGGAATAAAATTAGATCATCAGAAATTCATAATAGCTATGTAAAAGTTGGGATTCCTTTTATGAGTAGTGTGGGGGGAAAATCAGAATTGGATTAAAATATCAATAACAATTACACTCAACAGTTAGAGCTTTCATGTAGTCCATTAGGCAATGAGATGACCAAAGTGAAAAGTGATTTGTGTCGTTTTTTAATTGCTAGGTCTGGCGCTCCATGGTCCACACTACGTGTATCTTTGGTACTCTGTTCTCTGCCTCACAGTGTGGGTTGAGTGTCAAAAGGATCATAAAGATGGAGTGTTTTTCTAACATTTAGCAGTGGGTTGGTGGCATAAAAGGAAGCAGTACAGAAAGAGGTGTTATTAAACTAAGCCTTAAAGGATTAACAGAGTCTAAGCAAGTGAGGAAAAAGCTTTGCTTAATAGTGAGGAGCAGAGTAGTAGCAGTGGGACAGTTTTAGGGAACAGAAAAATACTAGTTTGAACAAGGTGTGAAAATTTGCATAGAGGAATACTGGAAATAAAATTATGAACAGCCGAATGCCAAGGCTGTTGCACTTTAAGGAACAACAAATGCAAAGAAATAGAGGAAAACATTAGAATGGGAAAGATGAGAGATCTCTTCAAGGAAATTAGAGATGCCAAGGGAACATTTCATGCAAAGATAGGCACAATAAAGGACAGAAATGGTGTGGACCTAACAGAAGCAGAAGATACTAAGAAGAGGTGGTAAGAATACATAGAAGAACTATACAAAAAAAGATCTTCACAATCCAGATAATCACAATGGTATGATCACTCACCTAAAGCCAGACATCCTGGAATGCAAAGTCAAATGAGCCTTAGGAAGCATCACTACAAACAAAGCTAGTGGAGGTGATGGAATTACAGTTGAGCTATTTCAGATCCTAAAAGATGATGCTGTGAAAGTGCTGCAGTCAATATGCCAACAAATTTGGAAAACTCAGCAGCGACCAAAGGCCTGGGAAAGATCAGTCTTCATTCCAATCACAAAGAAAGGCAATGCCAAAGAATGTTCAAACTGCCGCACAATTGCACTCATCTCACACACTAGCAAAGGAATCCTCAAAATTCTCCAAACTAGGCTTCAACAGTATGTGAACTGAGAACTTCCAGATGTTCAAGCTGGATTTAGAAAAGTAGAAGAATGAGATATCAATTTGCCAACATCCTTTGGATCATCGAAAAAGCAAGAAAGTTCCAGAAAAACATCTATTTCTGTTTTATTGACTATGCCAAAGCCTTTGACTGTGTGTATCACAACCAACTGTGGAAAATTCTTAAAGAGATGGGAATTCCAGACCACCTGACCTGCCTTTTGAGAAACCTGTATGCAGGTCAGGAAGCAACAGTTAGAACTGGACATGGAACAACAAACTGGTTCCAAATAAGGAAAGGAGTACGTGAAGGCTGTATATTGTCACCCTACTTATTTAACTTATATGCAGAGTACATCATGAGAAACCCTGGGCCGGATGAAGCACAAGCTGGAATCAAGATTGCCAGGAGAAATATCAATCACCTCAGATATGCAGATGACACCACCCTTATGGCAGAAAGTGAAAAAGGACTGAAGAGCCTCTTGATGAAAATAAAAGAGGAGAGTGAAAAAGTTGGCTTAAGAGTCGGTATTCAGAAAACTAAGATCATGGCATCTGGTCCCATCATTTAATGGGAAAGAGATGGGGAAACAGTGGAAGCCGTGTCAGACTTTATTTTTCTGGGCTCCAAAATCACTGCAGATGGTGACTGCAGCCATGAAATTAAAGACGCTTACTCTTTGGAAGAAAATTTATGAACAACCTAGACAGCATATTCAAAAGCAGAGACATTACTCTGCCAACAATGGTCCGTCTAGTCAAGACTATGGTTTTTCCAGTAGTCATGTATGGATGTGAGAGTTGGACTATAAAGAAAGCTGAGTACCAAAGAATTGATGCATTTGAACTGTAGTGTTGGAGAAGACTCTTGAGAGTCCCTTGGACTGCAAGGAGATCCAACCAGTCCATGCTAAAGGAAATCAGTCCTGAATATTCATTGGAAGGACTTAAGCTGAAACTCCAATACTTTGGCCACCTGAGGTGAAGAACTGACTCATTGGAAAAAACCCTGATTCTAGGAAAGATTGAAGGCAGGAGGAGAAGGGGTCAATAGAGGATGAGGTAATTGGATGGCATCACGGACTCAATGGACATGAATTTGAGTAAACTCTGGGAGTTGGTGATGGACAGGAAAGCCTGGAGTGCTGCAGTTCTTGTGGTCGCAAAGAGTTGGACATGACCGAGTGACTGAATTGAACTGAATCATTAAACGTGTCAGAGAAAGAGAATGATATGCCCCAAGTACACTGAGCAGGGTGAATTTGACAGTGGTAAGAAATGTAAGTCATGACACTCAGGTGCCCTTCAATTTGAAAGTTAGAGAAACCCAATTCAACTGAGTAGATAAAACTGGGCCACTTTTTTTTATAAATATCTAAAATGATTTTTAAAGATACAAAATGTGTACATTTGCTCATGTAGCTAAAAAAAGAAGTCAATGACAAATTTCAGGAATAGCTGAGTCTTAAGTGCACAGAAAATTTAATAACCAGAATGGCTCCTCCCATGCAGTGGCAAGTTGCCCTGTAGAAGCTTCAGACTTGTTCATTTTTGGACTTATATTACAATGTGAAATTACACTTTCCAAAGATTGTATTTGGTCTTTGTTTTTTGTCTTGCTCACCACTGTACCCTTAGCACCTAGCTTAGCAACTTATACATATAGTTTTAATCTTTCTTTGATTTTTTGTTTTAACATTTTTGTTTCTGTTATTCATGATGTTATAATAAGCGTGTAGCTAATAAGAAATGTCCTATTTTCCAGTAGTCTTCCCAGAGATCTAAGATATTGTATACTTGCATCACTAATATTTTTATTTCAAAAATCATAAAGAATAGCAATACAATTATTGTATTAATTTAATGATCTAAGAAAGATCTTCATTACAGTGGGCTACCTATAGCCTACTTATGGTTCAGCTTTGTTCTACCCACCAGTTCAATCCCACTGAACATTTGGTTCTGGTATTGCACCAAGAAGTCCTGGGCATCATCTTTTCGTCCCCATTCTTCATGGAATTAACGTGAAAACTGGGCTTTTTTTCTGCCCCTGGGTTTACAGTGAGCCCACTCCTATCCCAAGAAGCCTGCAAACTGCTGACGTGGTTTCTTTCCTGTCTTTGACTCTAAGGTGGAAATACTCTTTGCCTCACCTTGTGGAAACTGGAGTTCAGGGCACTGACATTAGTGTTATGGGTAATAAAGTCTTGGATCTCTGACTCCAGAAATTCAGGTCTTCTGCCAGACTCCCTCTGATCATGGCAAGTTATCATGGTAGCTTTCAAGAAAGGTAAAATCTTGGATACTTCCTTTCTTGATCATGATGTACATTCTCTGGTGTAAACTTCTCCTCTCACCTAGGTTCTTTCTAGACAACTGCTCTTTAATTCTTTCTTATTACTCTCATTCCTGGGCTTCAACCATTTCTTCTTATTGACGATACTTGCAGAACAGTCTTTTTACTTGCAATTTATAGTAACTTTCCATTCTGAACATGCTAGTTTTATTGAATCCTTTACTAATATATAAAAAAGGAAAGAACTGAATATCTGAGTACAGTTTTAAAGATGCTACCAAATAATTCAATTATTTGACCTCACACTTCCAGCCCAAAGGTATGGATTTATCAGTCCAAAATTAGTCCCTCGGCTCATTTCCCCTGCATGCACTATTTTATTTCATGCCTGATGACCTTAGTTTGGTGGCCTTCATCAGAGAAAAGTTGCAGTTCCTTCCATAGCATTTGTTCAGTAATGTGCACCTTTGCCCTGGGTAGATGTATACCAGCCATACTTGTCCAACAGAAACCACTAGTCGGTATCCTTTGAAATGCGCATCTCAGCTATACAAACACTATTTGAGGGGTAGACATTTCTAATAATATTTTCCCAGTGAAATTGATACTCATTCTGCATTTTTACCCAACTAGGAGAAAAAAAAAGAATAGGAACTTTCTGCACAGGAGCTTTAACCTTTCTGGTAGAAGTGGTGATCGGTCCAAACACATTAAAATTCTATTTTCCCTTCCAAGTGTTTGCTGCAGATGACCCCCACTGATCTTAAATATATTTCTGTATCTGTAACTGAATAGAGGTTTTCCGTACAGCATGTTCTAATGGCACTCTGGCCTTTAGCCAACAAGGCACTGAATAAGGCTATTTTTAAAATACAGAAACTGGGAACAGCTGCAGCAATCAAATTTGATAAAAACAGAGAGGAACTTTGCTATTTTTTTTTTTTTTTTTTTACGGTTTGTCCAAGTTTAGACTTCTTTCATAGAACTGCTTTTGTTCAGCTGTATGAAGGGCTACAAGACCGATACAGTAAAGCCTTTTTAAGTAAATAACTTTTCAAAGAATGCTACTAAATAGAATAAATTTTCTCTGTATGGAGGGTATCAATGTGGTAGTACTTTAAACTATTTTTTAAAGGGTATATCTCTTATATGAGGGGGTAGGAGAAGAATGAGTTATGTTAGTAAAGTTTGGGCTACCAAAGAGGTTTTGGTTTCCCCCACACCCAAAGGCAGTCCTTGAAAGGGGAGATAAAGTCCTGAGTTTCTTGGTATTGGAGATCTGAAAGTTTGCATTTGAACTTCCGTTGTGTTCTCAAGTGTTTTTAAGGGTGAACATACTTTGAATGTTCCATTTCTACTTTCCCCATTACTATTAGTCATGGATGTTGCCATATTTCCTAAAAGATGAATTAATATCAGTGAGGTTCTTTTCTAAAGTTAAAATGACATGCTTTTTAAAATGTAAAGAAAAACTTTTTCACAGAGACCTTTTGTACTTATTTGAGTCCCTCAACATGTCTACATACAAGGGCTTATTCTTTAGTTTTTAAAAAAATTCAAGCTCTTTGGAAGCTTGTCAGTACATGATTAATAAGTGTCATGAGTTGAATAGACACTGCAAAGCTCCTACACAGTAGTAGGTTACAGGTTCTCGCTCCTAAGTGATCACATGTGTGTAATGGATTTCTCTGCTAACTTCCTAATTGACATGACAAAGGATATTGTATTTCTTATAAGTATTTACAAATGGGATTAATTTAAAAATCTCATCCAAATAAAACTACTTATGTCAACATTAATTCAATTTAGTAATCCAGAATGTAATTTAATTCTTCTTCTGTGGCCATAAAGCCATGAAACAAAATTATCTTACTGCATAAGGAAAAAAACAAGGAGGATAGATAGAAAACAGAAGAATTCAGGTGTATTTTAATCTATACTAACTTGTTAACAGGTAGCATATTAGATACATTACCCCATCTGCCTGTAATTGATCATAAGCCAAATGAAACAGTGTCTACTCTGACTTGAATGAATCAAGAAGTGTTCCTCTTTAAATGGTGAGGCAATGGTGATTTAAGTGTGTTGTTTGTCAATGCTTGAGGCTGTCACAGTTCTTGTCTCAGTCCTGTTCCTGTGTCCTGTCCTCGGTTATTTGGGGTGGGTGGTGGTCCTCGCCCCTGCATAACAGCAAAACTCCTTAAACGGGCTCTATGTGACCCCATGGACTGAAGCACACCAGGCTTCCCTGTCTTTTACTAGCTCCCTGAGTTTGCTCAGACTCATGTCCATTGAGTCAGTGACACAATCCAAACATCTCATCCCGTCGTCCCCTTCTCCTCCCGCTCTCAATCTTTCCCAGCATCAGGATCTTTTCCAATCAGTCAGTTCTTCACATCAGGTGACCAAAGTATTAGAGCTTGAGCTTCAGCAACAGTCCTTCCAATGAATATTTAGGGTTGATTTCCTTTAGGATGGACTGGTTTGATCTTCTTTCAGTCCAAGGGACTCTCAAGAGTCTTCTCCAGCACCATAGTTCAAAACCATCAATTCTTCAGTGCTCTGGGCTTTATGGTCCAGCTCTCACATCTGTGCATGTCTACTGAAAAAAACCATAACTTTGACTCTACAGACCTTTTTTGGCAAAGTTATTTCAGGATATGATCCTATATTTTAACCACTACCAAAAAGTTCCAAAGATTACTTGCATTTAATTCTGGTTATTGATGTAGCCTCTTTTCAGAAAACAAACTGCCAGGAGAGTAAGATTTACTTCTGACCAGCAGTACTTTTATGCAAATGGCCTCAGAAAGCACGGGAACCCCAATGTATTACTCTTGCTAGGCATATAATATTTATATGTAACCAGGAATAATTGGATATCAAAGCCAGCTCTGTTACACAGGACAATTTGTAGTGTAAATCACTCTTCCTCACAATTATATTTTGTCTGTATTTTAATTTTCAGCCTTAATTTTATAAGTGAGTTCCAATGTATTACCAAGTTTTAAAAATTTTATTAGTTCACAAGTGTGTTTCACATTTCATTAAAACTAAAATAAGGAGACTGTTGGACTATACTATTATATTCTATAATATATTTCAAGAAAATAGCTGGTTTTCCTAGTGCTTCTGGAAATTGAATATTAAGATCACATCATGCTCATGCTCAGTTGCTTCAGCCTTGTCTGATTCTTTGCAACCCCATGGCCTGTAGACCACTAGGCTCTTCTGTCCATGGGATTTCCTGGGAAAGAATACTGGAATGGGCTGCCATTTCCTTCTCCAGGGCATCTTCCCAACCCAGGGATCAAACCCACGTCTCCTGCATTGCAGGCAGATTCTTTACCTCTGAGCCCCACGGAAGGCCAAATATCACATAGTCATATGTAAAATAAGATCACCACTACCCTCTATTAAGTTGGGTTTTAAATTGTTTTTTAATTATTGGAACTACTTATTTCTTAGAAGGTAAGGGTTGGTGATCTTCCTGGTCACTTTAGCCTCTTAGATAGAGTTGCTCAGTTGTGTCCCATTCTTTGCAACTTCGTGGACTATTGGCTGTAATGCTCCTCTGTCCATAGAACTCTCCAGGCAAGAATACTGGAGTGTGTTGCCATTCCCTTCTTCAGCGGATCTTTCTGACCCAGGGATTGAACCTGGGTCTCCGGCACTGCAGGCAGATTCTTTACCATCTGAGCCACTAGGGAAGCCTTAGCCCCTTAGCAGGCTTCAGTGTTGGAACTCAGGATGCCCCTCCAGAAGTTATTCAGAATTTGCTGACATCAGCCCTCATTCACGTGCACTCGCTTTGTTTAGCAATGGCACTCATGCGAGGAGCCACGTAAAGTAGTTTGGTTTATGAAAGAGGGCATGGGAAGCGTGATGTTGTGAAAACAGCCCCTCACACCCTAATGGCTCATTCACACATAAAACAAGCATCAGCCTGAAATTCAGTCCCTCCTCAAAGCTTAACAAGAGCAAACCGACTCAAGACCCCAGAAGCAGCAGTGTTCAGAATCACTGCTAGCTTGTACTCCTAAACTCTATGCCTACATTTACTGATAATTCTCGTCGCCAGTTGTAGCAATAGCTTTCTGTGGGGAGTCTTTCAGCTGGCTCTCTACGGCCTTATGTATGAAATGTCCATGATTTCTGGGGTTGTGTGTCGTCAGGTGAAAGTCCTCTTTCAAGTACGCCATAATAAAGTGATTGCCAGCCCTGGACCACTTTGATCGCAGTAGGGCAGTTGTTGACAGTATGCCAGACTACTATGATGCTTTTTTTTTTATCCATTTAGGGAAGTTCAGAATTTTAGAATGAAAATACATGAAGTTATAGTCAGCTATAGCTGGTTGTTTTTTTAAAAAACAGATGGCTTTAAAAGAGATGATCAAATCTATTCTTTAAAAGTCATTTTTAAAGTCAGGCATGTGATTCTGCTGTGTGTGTATGTGTGTGTGTGTGTGTGTGTTTCTGTATATACCTTAACTCCTTATTTTTCAGATTTAATCAGAGAATGGGATACTTCACACTGCTACATTTTCCAAGTAACTCTCCTAATCCTTTATGTACTACACTTTAACCTTTTTCATTTTTATTTTCTAAAATGAAAATATTTCTATCCACATTGGATAGAAATCCTTTCAAAAAGTGTTCTGCATGTCTTAGGCTTCTTATCAAAATTCTTCTAAGTATAATTCTTTTACATGACCTAGAGTAGTCATAGTGAATGAGAGTTTTATACTATATTATAATTTGGTGATAACATCTGACCTGATTCAGTGGTATGATTATTAATGGCACCGTTTTATGGTATTATATATTTCTTTGTTGTATTTTTGTCTTTCAGTCACTGATAACATTTAATTGGTTAGTTCTTAACTGTTGTCGATATGTCCAATTACATGGATTTTGGAGTGAAGCAACCTAGTTGGAAAACCATATTTTCAACTGTGTATGAAGACTTGAATAGATAACATAGTTTCCTCCTCAAAAAAAAAAAAAAAAAAGAATAATACTGGCCTCAAGGCATTGTTGGAAGTCTTAAATGGAAAAATGACTATAAATCCCTATCAGAAAATCTTCTCAGAGTAGGTGTACCATATATATATACATTATATATACATATATTATGTGTATATATAATGTATATATATATATAATCTCTATTTCCTTGACAGACTTATAATTGTATAGTATGTTCCATGCTAGAAGTTTGCTTTAAAGATACTTTGAAAAAGGTCAGTTTTCATTCCAATCCTAAAGAAAGGTAGTGCCAAAGAATGTTTAAACTACTGCACAATTGCACTCATCTCACATACTATCAAAGTAATGTCCAAAGTTCTCCAAGCTAGGCTTCAACAGTATGTGAATTAAGAACTTTCAGATGTTCAATCTGGATTTAGAAAAGGCAGAGGAACCAGAGATCAAATTGCCAACGTCTGTTGGATCATAGAAAAAAGCAAGAGAGTTCCAGAAAAGCATCTACTTCTGGTTTATTGACTATGCCAAAGCCTTTGACTGTGTGGATCACAAAAAACTGTGGAAAATTCTGAAAGAGATGGGAATACCAGCCCACCTTACCTGCCTCCTGAGAAATCTATATGCAGGTCAAGAAGCAACAGTTAGAAGTGAACAACAACAATCAGAACATGGAACAAAGACTGGTTCCAAATTGGGAAAGGAGTACGTCAAGGCTATATAATTGTCACCCTGCTTATTTAACTTATATGCAGAGTACATCATGTGAAATGCCAGGCTGGATGAAGCACAAGCCGGAATCAAGATTGCCAAGAGAAATATCAATAACCTCAAATACACAGATGACACCACCCTTATGGCAGAAAGTGAAGAGGAACTAAAGAGCCTCTTGATGCAAGTTAAAAAGTACAGTGAGAAAGCTGGCTTAAAACCCAACATTCAAAAAATGAAGATCATGGCTTCCAGTCTCATCACTTAATAGCAAATAGATGGAGAAACAGTGGAACACTGACAGACTTTATTTTCTTGGGCTCCAAAGTCACTGCAGATGGTGACTGCAGCCATGAAATTAAAAAACACTTGCTCCTTGGAAGAAAAGCTATGACCAACATAGACAGCATATTAAAAAGTACAGAAATTACTTTGCCAACAAAGGTCTGTTAGTCAAAGCTATGGTTTTTCTAGGTTTTTCTAGAAAAACCGGATGTGAGAGTTGAACTAAGCTGAGCACCAAAGAATTGATGCTTTTGAACTGTGGTGTTGGAGAAGACTCTCGAAATTCCCTTGGACTGCAAAGAGATCAAAAGCAGTCAATCATAAAGGAAATCAGTCCTGAATGTTCATTGGAAGGACTGATGCTGAAGTTGAAGCTCCAATACTTTGTCTATCTGATGCATAGAACTGACTCATTGGAAAAGACCCTGATGCTGGGAAAGATTGAAGGCAAGAGAGAAGGGGAGGACAGAGGATGATGGTTGGATGGCATCACTGACTCAATGGACATGAATTTGACCAAGGTCTGAGAGTTGGTAATGGACAGGGAAGCCTGGTGTGCTACAGTCCATGGGGTCGCAAAGAGTCAGACATGATTGAGTGACTGAACTGAACTGAACTGAACTTGAAACACAGAGTTCATGTTAATACATTTTTGCTCCAGCTCTCTCCACTCAGATGCTTTTCTAATTGCATATTCTAGTTTATGGAGGTTGGAGAAAAGAGCTTTATGTTCATGAGGCGTACATATAAATTAAGAAATAGAGCTACCATGTGACCCTGCAATCACACTCCTGGTTATATATCCAGAGAAAAACATCGTTGAAAGGATACATGCACCCATGTTCATTGCAGCACTGTTTAAAATAGCCAACACGTGGAAGCAACCTACATGTCCACTGACAGAAGAATGGATAAAGAAGATGTGGTGTGTATATATATACACATACACAGATACATATATACAATGAAATAGTAGTCAGCCATTAAAAGGAATGAAATAATGACATTTGTACCAACATGGATGGACCTGGAGATTCTCATACTGACTGAAATAAGCCAGAGACAGAAAGACAAATATCATCTGATACCACTTTTGTGTGGAATCTAAACAATGATATGAATGAACTTACTAAACAGAATGAGCCTCACAGAGAATGAACTTGTACTTGCTGGAGGGAAGAATGGGGAGAAGGGATAGATAGGGAGTTTGGGATGGACATGTACATACCTCTATATTTAAAATGGATAACCAACAAGGACCTACTCTACAGCACATGGAACTTTGCTTAATGTTATGTGGCAGCCTGGAGAGAGAGGAGTTTGGGGGAGAATGGATACATGTGTATGTATGTGTGTGTGTGTATATATATATATATATATATGTATATGTATATATATATATATGTATATTTATGGCTGAGTCCCTTTGCTATTCACTTGAAACTGTCACAACATTGTTAATCAGCTATACCCCAGAACAAAAATAAACTGTTTAAAAATAAACAAATATTTTAAAATAAATCAATTGGCAGGGACTTCCCTGGTGGTCCAGTGATTAAGAATCTGCCTTGCCATACAGGGAACAAGGGTTAGATCCCTGGTAGGGGAACTAAGATCCCGCATACCACATTCCATGGAGCAACTGAGCCTGCTCACCACAAGTGAAGATCCCACGTGCCACAACTAAGACCCAAATGTAGCCAAATAAATTAAAAATAAAGAATCAATGGGTAATAGACGGACATGCTACAAAATCATCCTTGAAGAATTCACTTTAGTAATTTCATATACCCCTAGGGGTTTTAAAGTTTATTCTGGATCCTCAGGCATGTTTCAAATGTTTGCTAGCTAAAACAAACATTGCTGGAAGGCATACAGTCTTAGCACTTAGAAGGTACAACTCCATAGCTAGCCTGGTGTCACCTTGGCCCATAAGTCCTTAAGAGTTGTGATATAATTAGCAATTTAGGTGATGCCAGAATGTCCTTTCTGAGTCACTGAGTGTACCCCCAGGACATAGCTGACCCCTGTGCTACCGCATGTTGCTGGACACCATGCACAAAGGAGTGTGCCCTGCCCTGTCCCCACCCCATCCCTCTCCCTTCAGTACACACTCTATTCAACAAAATGCCAAAATGCTACAACCCACATTCAGTCTGTGTTTGTCATGCCTCCTCTTCTGTTCCCTACATATGTCAGTCTGAAACAATTACATAATGAGATGTATTATCAGGGTGTAACTGTCAAAAATGAAGAGACTAAGCATGAATAAGTATTATCCATTTATTAGCTGTGCTGCTCCTGGGTTCTCAAATCTATACCACACTACTGACCTTCAGATTTTATGTTCATACCCCCAGATTACCTGTATCTCAATAATGCAGCACTAACAATGTTCAGGAAAAGGTATACAAAGTCAAAGGCAGATTAAAGTAGGGTTTCTTACCATATTTGTGCTATAGTCCTCTTTGCCATCCTGATTCTTCCTTGGAGTAATGTTTTAAAATTCATTAAAAAAAATGTAGGCTTCAAAGGAAATCCATAATATTGAAATGTTAAGATTTCAATTCAGTAATATACGTGCTTCTTTTCTAAATTTTTATTTGAGTATAGTTGATAAACAGTGGTGTGTGGCTCAGACAGTAAAAAATCTGCCTGCAATGCAGGAGACCCAGATTTGATCCCTGGGTGAGGAAGATCCCCTGAAGAAAGTGAAAGTGTTAGTCAGTCAGTCATGTCCGACTCTGCGACACTGTGGACTATAGCCCACCAGGCTCCTCTGTCCATGGGATTCTCCAGGCAAGAATACTGGAGTGGGTTGCCATGCCCTCCTCCAGGGGATCTTCCTGACTCAGGAATTGAACCCATATCTCCTAAGTCTCCTGCATTCAGGCAGTTTCTTTACCCCCTCAACCATCAGGGAAGCCTTCCAGCATTCTTGTCTGGAAAATCCTATGGATAGAGGCGCCTGGCAGGCTATAGCCCATGGGGTCACAAAGAGTCTGAGACAATCAGTTATACATATGTGTGTGTGTGTGTGTGTGTGTGTGTATCCACTCTTTTTTTAGATTCTTTTCCCATTTTAATAAATTACTTTTAGAAATCTAGCAGAGGTTTAGTAATTATTACAATGTCAAAGATTATAAAAATAGACTTTTAAAATATAAATAGAATTCTTAAATATAAAGTATAAATGTTTAAATATTGCAACAACTATAAAGTGATATGGAAATATGTGTGATATCTATCAGTGACAAAGTCAGAGATATTTCTACTACAACTGTGGTTTCTTGCCTAAATTTATAATTGAAAGAAGTTCTTAATTTTAATTAATGTTGGTAAAAAAGTCATATTTTTCTGCATTCAGAATCACTGCCCCTGTGTAAAAATCTTGTTCTACTATACCCAGTTTTTGTTTTTCATGACATCTGTTCCCTCTGAACACCTTTTCTAGACTTTCTATTTTAAAAATGGAAATACTAAATTTGGCAGATTTCCTTGCCTCTGTTATACCCATGGAGGCATTTGGAAAGATATGTTAACTCTTTCAGAAATGTACTGTTTTTCCTCTTCAAAAGCAACATTAAATTGATCAAAAGCACCATCTTCCTTGGAATAGAGACACTTCCTAGTATCAGGAGGTCAAGGTTTCTCAGTACTCAGCTGGAGACTCTCACAGGTAGACCTCTCGCGTGTGTCTTCAGGCCTGGGTGCGACTTTCGCCTTCCTACCTATGACTGTACTTTCACACACGAGAAGGCTAACCAGATGCAATGACTGAGCATAATGTTGAACGTTAAGCGGCTCTACTTTCTTTTGTAAAAAGGTTACTTAGAAACTGGTATTTCACGATCAACAACAAACTGATTGTAGGAAACCTCACAGTATATGAGTATGGTGAGATTCTATAGTTGAAGTTCTTTTACAAACCAGCACACACAGTAAGGAATGAGTGCTCGGCCATTATGTCTTTCAGGCAACTGTGATGCCATTAGGATCTATAGAGGCAGTACCAAAGTGAAACCCAGGCTTCCCAGGTGGCTCAGTGGGTAAGGAACCTGCCTGTAGAGCAGGAGATGCAGGAGACACGGGTTCGCTCCCTGGGTCAGGAAGATTCCCTGGAGAAGGGCATGCAACCCACTCCAGTATTCTTGCCTGGAGAATCATTCCCATGGACAGAGGAGCCTGCTGGGCTATAGTTCAGGGGGTTACAAAGAGTCCGACATGACTGAAGCGACTTCGCAGGCAGATGCACTAAAGTTGAAAACCTCAGTGGCCAGAAATAGTTAAGATTTCACTCAAGCAGTCAGGCAGAGCTTGGCACTTTCTTTCTAAAGGTCTGAATAATAAACATTGTAGGCTTTCTGGGCCACATGGTTTCTGCTGCAGACACTCTCTTCTGCCATTATAGTGTGAAAGCATAGACAAAACCTCAACTAACCAGTGTCTGCTTCCAACAAAACTAATTAATGAATGCTGAAGTTTGAACTTAATGTATTTTCAGGTGTCACAATGTATCAATTTTTTCCCATTTGTAAACATGTAAAAACCACTCTTGCAAGCCATACATAAACAGACAGTGGGCTTGATTCAGTTCATGGGCTCAAAGCAGTAGCCACATAACAAACCAATTAAGGAGGTGAATCTGGTTGGTTATGCCATCTCAAAGGGACCTGTGCTTAAAATAAATTTTAGCTAGCATGTGAAGTGAGGAAGTTTTTGATGTTTCTAGATGATACCACAGGTAGAAATAGAATTCAAAATTATGTAGAAATTATCTTTGTCTGAAATCAGTGAGGACCCTGCCCCCAAAGACAGTATGTAAGAGGCAGCAGTTGTACACAAACCTTACAGGCTTTTGTATATAAAATTGTTGAAGTGTCATGGGAGCAAATTTGTGCAGCACAAATTAAAATTTCTTTTTTTTTCTGAATGCTTAATTAAAATGAATATGTTGTTAATTTTGCACTAGTAAATATACCACTATTTCTATGCAGTTCTTGTGTTAGCAAGAACATGAAAGGTTAAATGCCTACGTCTTCTAAATCTATAATCAAAGTCTTCATTACCAGTGATTAATGGTAGAATTGATTTTCGGAGCATTTTTGCAGGGAGAAAAACAAAGACAAATTAAAAGAAGGAAAAAAATCAGAAAGAGGGTGGTAGACAGTAGCAATATGGTGTAGATGCAGACAGTCCCTGTGATTCATGGAAAAGTTAGGGCTCACAGATTAACTCTGTCGTGAGAAAGTATTTCATTTCTTGTAGAACAGTTCCCATCAACCAGATCATTACAGAAATCAGTGTAAAATTTCACCTATTTAAGAACCAAGCAGTGGAAAATACAGAATACTGAACAGGAACTTCGTTTTTGTGGTAGTTGTTGTTGTTGTTGTTGTTTTATAAATATCACCAGACACACATCTGGGGTTTTAGAGCTTGCCACAGTGCAGTTTTCTGGTTGACATATATCTAAGAAATGCGTATATTAACACCCAGGCTATAGAGCCAAGCACATTTTAGTGCCGGCTACAGCTGAAAGAATATGTTTCCATTCCTTGTCCATCTGTTCTTGGCAACATAAATTTAAACTAGAAACACAGAATAAGTTTGATGAGGAATCAGTCTAAATATGGTTTAGAACAGCAAGGTGAATGCTCTAAGATACTATGACTTGTTAGCCTTTGATTCAGTAGCTGGATAGTTGTGTCCACGTGTGAAGAGATCTTCTGCTGCAGCTAGCGCTTAAAGTTTAAAAAACAATGGTTTTTAAAAGTCAGTTCAATTCAAAAAACGTACAGTGGATTGGTCACACATTGTGTTTTCAGAGCTTAGATAAAATGTGCCAAAGATCATGGGCCTAATACATTTTGAAGTTTCAAAGTGCTGTTTACCATACACATGAACAACACTGAAAATATATCATTCATCTCTCTGAACTTTGTGCTAAAATGGATTCACTAGTGGGAAATGAGGACTTTCTGTACAAAATGGAGTACATACAACACACATATGCTGGTTTTGCTTCAAGTCCACGCTCAGCTATGACTACTTATTACACGGTTAACTTGTATAATCATATCTTACCTTATACCACTCTATGCCACCCCTCCAGTTCTTTTTGCTACTGAAAACAGTATTAAACAATTTATTTGCATTTGAAAACACATGGGATTACATGAAAATATCATGATAGAAAAGGACCATATATGTGCACCTAAAATTTTGCCTTCAAATCAAGGGTTCGGGCGTTCTGAGCCAGGTAAGTGAGTGGAGGGGTTGTGTGCCACCGTGGTGCTCTGTAGGGTTTTACTGATATGACTACATCCTCTGCTACTCTGGAGAGTGAAAGTCTGCAGGTTGGAAAGGGACCTTGCAGCTCACGCAGACACCACTGTCAGTCCCTCAATAAGAAATACTTCTATCAGTTTTAAAAGTATCTCTCTTGGGTATGGCTGATTTACCAAATATACCATTGTGATTACACCTCAGACTTTGGCTCTGTCACTTCCTCTTTATGTTAATATAAATAAATTGAGTTAACTTCTCTGATTTTAAGCTTCTCTGTCTGTAAATTCTAATAATCATATTTGTCTTAAATTGGTTTTGCCAGGGGAGCAAGTGAGGTGATATGGAGCAAGTGATTAGGCAGTGACAGGTACTTTGGAAACACTCGACAAGTAATACCTAATACCATTAACCTTTTTTTTTTTTTTTTACTGTCCTCTGGTTAAAAAAAGAAAAAACACTGTATTAATATGGTGATAATTATCTAACCTACTCTAGAATTTGGTAGCATATTCTTTACCATCAGGAAAACATTTCTTTTTTCAAGGTCAAGAAAAACTCTGGACAAGTTTCCCTATGACTGTGGCGTAAAGAACGTGCCTGCCAATCCAGGAGACATATAAGAGATGTGGGTTCAATCCCTAAGTTGGAAATATCCCTTGAAGGAGGGCATGGCAACTCACTCCAGTATTGTTGCCTGGAAAATCCCATGGACAGAGGAGTTTGGCAGGCTGTATAGTCCATAGGGTTGCAAAGAGTTGGATACAACTGAAGCAACTTTGGAGAAGGCAATGGCAAACCACTCCAGTACTCTTGCCTGGAAAATCCCATGGATGGAGGAGCCTGGTAGGCTGCAGTCCATGGGTCGCTAAGAGTCGGATATGACTGAGCGACTTCACTTTTACTTTTCATTTCATGCATTGGAGAAGGAAATGGCAACCCACTCCAGTGTTCTTGCCTGGAGAATCCCAGGGACAGGGAGCCAGGTGGGCTGCCGTCTCTGGGGTCGCACAGAGTCGGACATGACTGAAGTGACTTAGACTTAGACGAAGCAACTTAACCCGCACGTGGACAAGTCACTCAGTGATTTAACGCCTCAAGTCTTCTTATCTTTAAAATAAGAAACTTTAATTCCATGATCTCTAAGATCTTTTGTTTGAGTAATTCAACAAAATCACGTTTGACAGCATGTCCTCATACTTTATTTATAGTACTGAAATGTGTATTTGCTGCCAAATGTCTGATGTGGGGGGTATAAATGTCCCATATATACATGTGGAATAACGTTAAATTTGTTGATGTTAAAGCTACTGGTATATTTTTTGGCATAATTTGGCTCAGAATCCTTTCTTCCCATTCTGTTGTAGAATAAGCTGACAGCACATCTTTCCCCACAGCACCCCTCTGGGGAAAGGGGTGCTTAAACTGAGAGTTTCAGAAGTAAGACAGACCATCTTTTTGTTACTTTTAGTGTAGTATCTCAGACAGAAGCTTTCTTTCTCAAGAAGCTTTTATTTTTCATTTCCATAGTGTCTAATGGCATGGCATTGTATGCATATGCACTGTAATTTACAAGGCTTCTGTTTCCTTTCAGATCTGAGTGATCAGCTGCTGGAGGTGGTTGGCTTGGAAGGAGCCATGGAGATGGGGCAAATATACACAGGACTGAAAAGTGCTGGGCGGCGGCTGGCTCAGTGCTCCTCTGTTGTCATCAGGTAGCCCTTTCTCTGTAATTCAGAAAGGAGGTTGACGTGTGAAAAGTGAAGTGAAAGTATTAGTCACTCACTCTTTGTGACCCCGTGGTCTGTAGCCTGCCAGGTTTCTCTGTGCATGGGATTCTCCAGGCAAGAATATATAGTGGGTGGCCATTCCCTTCTCCAGGGGATCTTCCTGACCCAGGGATTCGATCCCCAGTCTCCTGCATTGCAGACGGATTCTTTACTGTCAAGCCACCAGAGATGGCATAACTACAAATTATTTAGATTAATGTTATATAAGATTTTGATAATGATTTTGTTTCATCTATACATTGTTATCAATGATTAATACTGATACATTTCAAAATAATAGAAATTGACAGAATTTATAAAGATTTGATTCACTGTTACTTACCATGTTCATTGGACTTTGATAATCTTTTGTTGAGACCATGGATACAATTCTAACATACAAATTCTACCTCCTCTAGTCTGGTACACACACAGTGGAATTTACAGAAGCATTGAAGTATCTACTAGGCAAACTACCGAATGAAAATGCTGTTAAGGCATCATTAACATACATTCTTTCATGAAGTCCACCATTGCTTCTATAAATTAAATAATGAATTACTATGAAGTAAAATTTTATATGTATATTGCATTTAAATCTTTTGAAAACCCTTTTTCAAAATTATGCCTGTAAAACAAAAGTCTAATATTACACTAACATGAAGCTACAGATTATAGCACAGATATAACTGATGTTACATTAACATATATGAAAGTTAATACTGGAAAATGTGAGATATCAAACACTTTTCCTCCACATTTGCAACATGCGATTGCATGAAAACAAGGAGGCTCATTTTGCTGTTGTTCTTGTTCAGTCACACAGTCATGTCTGATTGTTTGCCACCCCATGGACTACAGCACACCAGGCTTCCCTGTCTTTCACTATCTCCCTGAGTTTGCTCAAACACATATCCATTGAGTCAATGATGCCATTCAACCATCTCATCCTCTGAGGCCCCTTCTCCTTTTGCCTTCTGAAATCTTTCCCAGAATTAAGGTCTTTTCCAGTGAGTGGCTTTTCACATCTGGTGGCCAAAGTATTGGAGCTTCACCTTTTACATCAGTCCTTCTAGTGAATATTCAGGACTGATTTCATTTTTAATTGACTGGTTTGATCTCCTTGCAGTCCGTGGGACTCTCAAGAGTCTTCTCCAATACCATATTTCAAAAGCATCAATTCTTCAGCGCTCAACCTTCTTTATGGTCCAACGCTCATCCATGCATGACTACTGGAAAAAACAAACCTTTGACTATACAGACCGTTGCTGGCGGAGTCATATCTCTGCTTTTCAATATGCTGTTTAGGTTTGTCATAGCTTTTCTTCCAAGAAGCAGGCATCTTAATTTCATGGCTGCAGTCATTGTCTGCAGTGATGTTGGAGCCCAGGAAAATAAAGTCTGTCACTGTTTCCATTTTTCCCCATCTATTTGCCATGAAATAATGGGATTGGATGCCATGATCTTCGTTATTTGAATGTTGAGTTTTAAACCAGCTTTTTCACCATGCTCTTTAATCTTCATCAAGGAGTCCTTTAGTTCCTCTTTGCTTTCTGCCATTAGGGTGGTGTCATCTGTATATCTGAGATTATTGATATTTCTTCCGGCAATCTTGATTCCAGCTTGTGCTTCATCCAGCCCAGCATTTCACATGATATACTCTGTATAGAAGTTGAATAAGCAGGGTGACAATATACAACCTTGACATACTCCTTTCCCAGTTTGAAACCAGTCTGTTGTTCCATGTCCAAGTCTAACTGTTGCTTCTTGACCTGCATATAGGTTTCTCGGAAGGCAGGTCAGGTGGTCTGGTATTCCCGTCTCTTGAAGAATTTTCCACAGTTTGTTGTGATCCACACAGTCAAAGGCTTTAGTGTAGTCAATGAAGCAGATGTTTTTCTGGAATTCTCTTGGTTTTCCTATGAACAACAGATGTTGGTAATTTGATCTCTGGTTCTTCTGCCTTTTCTAAGTCCAGCTTATATATCTGGAAGTTCTCGGTTCATATACTGCTGAAGCCTAGCTTGAAGGATTTTGAGCATTACGTTGCTAACATGAAATGAGTGTAATTGTGCTGTAGTTTGAACATTCTTTAGCATTGCCCTTCTTTGAGATTTAAATGAAAACTGACTTTTTCCAGTCCTGTGGTCACTGCTGAGTTTTCCAAATTTGCTGAGATATTGAGTGAAGCACTTTCACAGCATTATCTTTTAGGATTTGAAATAGCTCAGCTGGAATTCCATCACCTTCACTAGCTTTGTTCATAGTAATGCTTCCTAAGGCCCACTTGATGTTACAGTCTAGGATATCAGGCTCTAGGTGAGTGACTACATCATTGTGATTATCCGAGTCATTAAGACCTTTCTTATATAGTTCTTCTGTGTATTTGTACCACCTCTTCTTAATGTCTCCTGGTTCTATTAGGGCCAGACTGTTTCTGTCCTTTATTACACCCATCTTTGCATGAAATGTTCCCTTGATATCTCTAATTTTCTTGAAGAGATCTCTAGTCTTCTATTGTTTTCCTCTATTTCTTTTCATTGTTCACTTAAGAAGGCTTTTTCACCTCTCCTTGCTATTCTTTGGAACTCTGCATTCAGAGGGGTATATCTTTCTCTTTCTCCTTTGCCTTTTGCTTCTCTTCTTTTCTAAGCTATTGGTAAAATCTTCTAAGACAACTGCTTTGCCTTCTTGCTTCCCCCACCCCCCCTACTTTGGGATGATTTTGGTCACTGACTCCTATACAGTAGTACAAACTTTCAACCATAGTTCTTCAGGCACTCTAACAGATCTAATCCCTTGAATATATTTGTTACTTCCACTATATAATCATAAAGGATTTTCTATAGGTCATACCTGAAGGGCCTACGGGTTTTCCCTAAACCCTGAATTTTGCAAAGAGGAGCTCATGATCTGAGCCACAGTCAGTGCCCGGTCTTGTTTTTACTGACTGTATAGAGCTTCTCCATCTTCAACTGGAAAGAATATAATCAGTCTGATTTTGGTATTGACCATATGGTGATATACATATGTAGAGTCATCTTTTGTGTTGTTGAAAGGGTTAGCCCTTGGCAAAACTCTGTTAGGCCTTGCTCTACCTCATTTTGTACTCCAAGGACAAACGTGCCGGTTACTCTAGGTATCTCTTGACTTTCTACTTTTGCATTCCAGTCACCTATGATGAAAAGGACATCTCTTTTGGTGTTAGTTCTAGAAGGTCTTATATGTCTTCTTAGAACCACTTAGCTTCAGCTTCTTCAGCATTAGTGTTTGGGGCATAGACTTGGATTAGTGTAATGTTGAATGGTTTGCCTTGGAAACAAACCAAGTAATTTGGATTGTGTCATTAACTATACACCCTACATTTGTCTTTTGTTATCCAGAATTTTTTGTGTATATCATCACATTTACCAGGAAGCACTTAACATATTTGTAACTAAGGTACAGGGTATTCATTGATAGTCAAGGTTTGTGCTCAGTCATATCCAGCTGTTTGTGATCTCATGGATTGTAGCCCACCAGTCTCCTCTGTCCATGTGATTCTCCATGCAAGAATACTGGAGTAGGCCACCACCTTCTCCTCCAGGGAAATCTTCCCGGCCCAAGGATTGAACCTGCATCTCCTGAATTGGCAGGCAAATTCTTCACCATCGATACTCCTGGGGAGCCCAAGTCAAGAGCTGAAGTTCCTTTTATAAAAGATAACTTGCGAACAGAGCCCAGCTTTTACCATATTTGCATTCCCTGGTCTCACCATTTTATATGGGACATATAGTCTGCTGTATAAAGTATTTCTGTGCTAGACTTGGATTGTTTTTTTGTTTTTTTTTTTTTTTTCTCCAGGACCAGCAAGTCTCTGCCAATGCAGATTGATGGGGAACCATGGATGCAGACCCCATGCACTGTGAGTACCGAGTAATTAAAATGCTATGTCACTTTCCTGTTTGCTTCCCAGATATTATATCCTGCCATAGCTAAATAATCATATACTCCTATAAGTAAATAATTATAATACCTAAGCTTTGGACCTATCACCAAGTGCCTTTTTTTGTTTTGTGTTTTGTTCTTTATATGACAGAGCCATTGCATTCAGGTTTTAGGCAATATATGCCTTTGGCAATGATTTAAGAGTTGAATGCTTATGTTAGCCAAAGTGTAATCTTTAGATACCATAGTTATCTATATATAACCACATATAACCACAGTTATAAACTGTGAAACTAAACAAATTTGTTAAGGTTTCTCTTAACCTTTCTTGTAATTATTTCCAAATACCTTATAGGAAAAATATTTATGGGACCTTCAGACATGATTCTTCCTAAATGTATTACTCATCTCTTCTTTGCCTCCAATTGGAATTTGAGGGCTTCCTCATCTATAGAAAGACTCCATTATAGTGAGTCTTTATGTGAGATATTATTTAATTCAGACATTTAGACCTCGCTAAATTTCATTTTTATAGTGAATATTACATTTCAATAATATGTTAGGTGCTAATCTTGGCACTAAAAATAGAACTCTGATCACATAATAAAACATTGGAGTAATAAGAACATGAAATAGAATGTATTCAATAATATAATTGTCCTCAAGGAACTTACATTCTGATAATAGGAGATTAAGTAAATTAATAAATCAATAAATATAGAGAAACATGCATAATATAACTTTTTATTACAAGAGGTATGAAATATGATGAAGAGGAACTAAAGATGGAGTATGAAAAAGACTACTTCAGGTAAATGTGTCTGGATCCTTCTTTTTCAAATAAGGATCCAAAAGCTCAGTGTGTTCAACAGTAAGAGGGATGGTGTGACCAAAGTTTTAGATGTGGGGTGAGAGTGTAAGAGGCAAAGTAGAAAAGATGGGCAGGAGACAGAGTAGAAAAAAAATGATGGTGAACAATTAACATCCGATTCAGAGTACAATAGGAAGCTGCTGAAGGCTTTACACATCATCTGATTTGCATTTTTAAAGTTCACCTTAACTGCTCTGTGGAAAATGGATTGTATTGAGTAGCAACTGGGACATAGGGTTCAACAAAGCGCTCTGAGCTTGGACAGCAATAGTGGCTAGGAAGTGGGTGGATTTGAGGTACATTCTGGGGGTGAAAGAGGGAGAATTTGTTAATGAGTTCCCTTGGGATGAGGGATAGGAATGAGGGAAGGAGATGGAGGTAGCTGCCATCTGAGAATGACAGTACCCTTTACTCTGCAGTTAAGACTGGGAGGGAAAGGGTGTGAGGAGTGACAAGGTAGGTCTCATTGTTTAGTTGCCCAGCCTGTCGGACTCTTGACGACTCCATGGACTGTGGCCTGCCAGGCTCCTCTGTCCCTGGAATTTCCCAGGCAAGAATACTGGAGTGGGTTGCCATTCCATTCTCCAGGGAATCTTCTCGACCCAGCAATCAAACCCGCATCTCCTCCATTGGCAGGCGATTCTTTACCTCTGAACCACCAAGGAAGCCCCAAGTTAGGTCTTAATCTTAGATTAATACAAGCATTGTGCTAATGTGCTGGTGTTTCATGGTTATAGGTGAGTGTTGTGTTGGGTTTGTTTTTTTTTAGAGAAATAATTGACATACAACATTACTTATTAAATATTCACACAAACTCTAAATAATGGATATCACCATTTTTCAGAGGGAGAAAACAGTGTCCTTAGAAGGTCACATAACTTACTCAAGGTCAGATATGTAGCACATATGGAACTCTAACCAAGGACTCTTTGATCATTCATTAATCACTAATTTTTGGCTACCAATTCCAGAAGCACAGGTTAGCATATAATATGGGAGTTTGGGGTTTTACCTTTCCATTGGTTTGGCTCTAAAGCATTTGGCTCATCAGTCTTTGGTATAACACATAAATATGACTTTCTGTTTACTCCTGGCATATTTCTTGTAGGTAATTGGACCCGAGTGTGTGGAATCTACTAATTCTATAATAATGATGTAAGACAAACTTGTCAAAAAGTCTTTCGAGGATGGCAATTTCTTATGCCTTCTCATATCTCCTGTTCCTCCTTTTACCAGCATGTGTATATTTACATCCTATTTCTTATTCTTCACTCTCCCAATGACCTTTACACCTTTACACTCACATGTATATTAAAGGTCCTGTTACTATTGTTGCCAGTGGTGGTAGTGATACACCGATTGCAGAGATCGGGATGGTGGTGGTCATGGTGGTGGTCATGGTGGAGCCTGCGGTGATGGTAGTTTGATGATGTTGGTGCGAGTGGGGATGGCGGCCAGTGGTGGTCAAGATGAACTGGCAGAGGTGCTATCAGTGTGGGTGGTGCTCGTGGTCGTGATGCAGGATGGTAGTGGCAGTGGTAGTAGCAGTATTCTTGTTTTAATGAAAGGTCACTGGTCTTCAGTCTGGGTCACAAAAGAATAAATGAAGGACAGTGAAACCAAACAGCTTCCATGAGTACCCTGTATTGTTTTGGACTCTTCTCAGAGAGAAGGGAGATTTAGTCCCTGTGCCATGTTTTAAATCAAGAAAGATTAATGGCAACAGTAATATCTAACATTTATTAAGCTTGTAGTTTGTGCCACTTGACCTGTATTGACACATTGAATTCTCACAGAAAGCATATAATAAGCTTCACTTTATGGGTAAAACAGCTGAGGCAGACAAAGGTTAGTTTGCCTGATTCCACACATGGTAAGTGGCAGAGTAGAAGCTAAAATGCAATTAGCCTGGCTCTACTGTCCATCTCCTTCATGGCTGCTACCCACCCTGGCTCTCCACCTGAGAGGGCCCCAGGCCATCCCTGTGGCCTGCCACGCTAGAGCATGACCTTTGCTATTAATAAATCACCTCTGCCTCTCCCCAGCCAACAGATGAAGTCTGTTATCTATTAAAATCTAATTAATATTTTATAATACTTGTAGCATATTTCACACAAGCTTTTCTAATGACTCTTTTGTTAACTTTTCTCTCAAAGAATAACAAGATATTCATTTCAGCTATTAATTACCATGATCTAAACAATGGTTAAATTAGTAACAGGTTTTATATAATGTCTACTTCAGTTTTCTCTCTGTGTAATTTCTCTTATTCATTTAAGACATTTGTTGCAGTCTACACAGTGGGCCAAGAACTGTACTAGACTATGGCTCATTATTGTTATTTCACATTCTGGCATACCCTCTTTTTCCTAGAACGACATGAAAATCTGAACTTTAAATTTCATTTTAACTGTAGAGAATATTTAGTATTCATAGCATTGGTATGGTTGGACCAAAGAGTGTTCTTTGCTTCACTTGAATAACGCATTGTTCCTCTTACAGAACATCAAAATGATAGAATGTTCAAATTCTTTGCTGAATTTAAATATCCATAAGCTGATACTCAATTTATGAAGGGATTGCTCTAGATATAATTTTAGAGCATAGCAGAAGTTCTGCTTTTCTGTAAGCGAAATATTTAAAATAGAAAAGCAAGTGACAAATAGGTCTTGATTCTTAAATCAATGAACACTTTTTAAAAACCAGAGTAATACAAATTCTGGAGATGGATGTGGTGATGGTCGCCCAATAGCATGAATGTACTTAGTGCAATTGAACTATATATTTTAAAATTATTACAGTGGTGAACTCTACATTACATATGTTGTACCACAATTAAAAAAAAAAAGCAACTGGAAAAAAATTAAGGTGATATTCACTTGCAGATTTTACCAATTCTAAGTTCAACTATCAGGTCGGTGGGGGTGGGGGGCAGAAAGCAAGAGTTTAAAGCTATCTCTTCAAATGTATGCTTTGCAATTATTTTTATGATTATCAACTTACTATAAAGTAGTTAACAGAAACTTGTTAGTTATGCCTGTGTTCAGTTTTGTAAGAGTCAATGAGTTAATGAAGAATAGATTTTAACCGTTTAACAATTGTTGTTCAGTCGCCAAATCGTGTCAGACTCCTTGCGACCCCATGGACTGCAGCATGCCAGACTTCCCTGTCCCTTACCACCTCCCGGAGTTTGTCCAGGTTCATGTCTGTCGAATCAGTGATGCCATCCAACCATCTAATCTTCTGTTGCATAAGCATGACAAAGACACAGTTGATTCTAGAAGACATTATGTTGAAGCAGTTCATGAAGAGCCTTTCTTCAGGGTGGAGTCTAGAACTTAACTATGCTTCCCTTCCTATCTTCTTCCTTCCCAGTTCTTCTCTCTGAGGACTTGGAATATACTGACTTTGTTGTCAATATGTTCTCATTGTGGGAAGGAAAAAAAAGAATAGTTTCAATAGGAGAGAAGGGAGAGTAGTAATGTATGAGAGGTCATGCCCTAGGTCAGATTTCATATTGGATCTGCACACCTAGCCCTCCCACCCCAATTTATTACAAGTGTTGGGTGCCTAATTTAAGTTTCATTAAGTGAGGAGCAACCACACTAAGCCTTAAATTCAAAGTAACCAAAATGGACTCTTCATGCACCTTCTTCCGTCTCCTCCCCACCCACTAATAATGACTTTTCCTTAAGTTCCTGAATTCCTATCCTTCCTTTCACCATATTGAGCTAGTGGCGCTCAGTGTTTTTTTCCTAAGCTAGAAATATGAGAGTCATCCTATACTTCTCTTCACACCCTAAAATTCAGTATCTGTGCACACTTGATTAAGTGTCACATTTCTGGGTCTTTTCTTTTAATCCCTACCACAATTGTCCTGGATTTGGCCCATTTCATGTCTCTCTCTCTCATCAGTCTTTCCCCCTCTCCATTTTTTTTTTTTTATATTTAAATCCATCCTTAACTTTTCTACCAAAATGATCACTATAAAATACTAATCTCACCCCGGCACTCTTCTAATTAAAACATTTAATTACTTTCTATCTGATAAAGTATAATTTGAATCAAGCTTCCTGTTTCATTGCAATCATCAATTACTTCTTTTTGATATTTTCATATACTTTGCTTTTGCCCAAATAAACTTTTCTTCGTCTTCAGTTGAATTACACAACTTGTCTTTTGAGACTCGTTTCATGCTTCCACTCTTCCTTTTTTGAATATCACCCCTCCCTTCATTCCATCTCATCTCTGATCCCTACTAGTCTAAAAACTCAGCCCCAGTGCTTTATGGCTTTATCAAAGAGCTACCTATGTTAAATTGAAATCATTGGGTTTTTGACTAGCTTCTTGGTAGACATAAGCTCACTGAGGTCCAGCTCTATGATTTTGGTCACCTCTCTACCTCCAGAGAATAACACTGTGCCTCACACATCATTAGCTGCCAACACCATGCGTATTTTGAGTTTGTGTTCCTTAACTAATTCTTGGAGAAGTATAACAATTTTAAAAAATGCTTTCTACTAAATCTTTCACTGAACATAATATAGGTTGGCTAGCAATTCATTCTCATATTTTTCATATATGCTGCTGCTGCTGCTAAGTCACTTCAGTCGTGTCCGACTCTGTGCGACCCCAGAGACAGCAGCCCACCAGGCTCCCCCATCCCTGGGATTCTCCAGGCAAGAACACTGGAGTGGGTTGCCATTTCCTTCTCCAATGCATTAAAGTGAAAAGTGAAGTCACTCAGTCGTGTCCGACTCTTTGTGACCCCGTGGACTGCAGCCTACCAGGCTCCTCCATCCATGGGATTTTCCAGGCAAGAGTACTGGAGTGGGGTGCCATTGCCTCCTCCATTTTTCATATATACATACATGTAAAAGCTGGTAGGCTGCAGTCCATGGAGTCCCAAAGAGTCAGACATGACTGAGCGACTTCACTTTCACTTTTCACTTTCATGCACTGGAGAAGGAAATGGCAACCCACTCCAGTGTTCTTGCCTGGAGAATCCCAGGGACGGGGAGCCTGGCAAGCTGCTGTCTATGGGGTCGCACAGAGTCAGACACAACTGAAGTGACTTAGCAGCAGCAGCAAAAGTTATTTTAAGTTATCTTTATTCATTACATTCTCAAAGCAAAGAATTTTGAATGTACCAGGAAGAAATATTTTCTTAACCTTAAAAGATTTAATCTGTTTCCTGATATAAGACAATTAAATTTCTTGGGCCACTTCCTTCTGTATTATCAATTATGTATTCATTTTACACATTGTATAGGATGCATTCTGTTAATATGTTGAAATATTAATAGTCATATGTGAATTATTACTTGTGTTACTTTTATGAAAAGTGATGCCAAAGAGGTGGTAATGCAGTATCACTCTGGGCGCTTTGTGTATGATTAATTCAGAAAGGATGCCTGAAACTTTCTTCCATGTGGTAGAGGATGGGAAGGAAGTCAGGAACACATCATGAAGTAAATGGTGAAATGACCACAGGTGAAATATGAAGGTGATAGCTGAAGTCAAGGCAACTTCTAGTGAAGGCGTTTACAAGTGTTTTGGTCCTGTTTTGCCTATTTTAAATACACTCCTTTGTATGATGATTCTCAGGACTCTGACCCACTTGCCCAATCTCAGCCTCTAATATTAAATACCTTCAACACTCAACTCAGCCCTGACTCGGTAGTCAGGCAATCCCTGCCAAGCCTGGTAGTCTTGCTGCATGATCCCTAGTATTTGTGTGACACATACTTGCTCACTGAGTGCCCATGGACCAACTCCCTCCTTCAGTCCCCATTTCCACTGTGTAGGCCATTCTGTAAGATGCTGTTTTCTGGCTTGCATGCCAGTTTCCTTCTCTGGCTCTAGCATCTAATTGATTCAGACATTGGCTAGTTGCCTAGCCTTTGCCTGCCCCCTCTCTTAGGAAGGTTGGATCTTTTCCCTACAGCTCTAACCACTGAAGTTACTTGGCATTTGTCTTCATTTTGACACTTGTTTTTGTAAAGAGACTATATTCAGAACAGTTTTAAAATGCAAACTCTTTAAAGGAGAAACAGAATTTCGGGGCCTATTAAATTTTATTGATGTGCTTGTTGTAATTATTTAAAATAATCATAATTTTAAAGTGTTATTTTATCTGAAACCATTTGCTGAAATACAAATTAATCTCAGGACATTAAGAAAGAAAGCACAAATTTTATAAATGTATGATTTTCCAGTTCCAGGAATTTAGTGATATGTAGATGAAGGCTAATTGAATTTCAAAATATTTAGATGTCATTAAGATGTTTGGAAGAAACCATAGTAATACTGTTTAACATTATTTAGCATCATTTACCAGTTTCTGTCCTGTATACTTGTATTTTTATTTGATCCTCAAAACAACCCTAAGAAGTCAGTAAAGTTATTGTAACTCCTATGTGCATGCTCAGTCATGTCCAACTCTTTGCAGCCCCATGGACCGTAGCCCAACAGGCTTCTCTGTCCATGGAATTTTCCAGGCAAGAATACTGAAATAGGTTGCCATTTCCTACTCCCGAGGATCTTCTTGACCTGGGGATCAAACCCATGTCTCCTGCACCTTTTATATTGGCAGGAGGCTTCTTTACCAGTACACCACCTGGGAAACCATACCATATCATAAATTAAACAATTAAAACCCTGAAACAGATGAGCCAACCACTTTGTTCAAGGCCACACAATTAGAGGTAGTCAGGGGGTTCTAAAGCTTTTTCCCTTAATTATGAGGTTTAGCCGCCTCACTCAGTTGCTTGTATTACTGGTCAATTACAACTTATCATTTATAACAGAATTCAGTTCTTTTTCACCTTGTTTACATTTTCCTCTTTATTTAATACATTATTTTTTGCTTCCCAGTGTAGCCAAAGCCATCCATCTGATTGCCAGAATTACAACTGAGCAACATAATTATGATCATCCAACTTCCTGATCTCAAAGTTCGTTGCCTCTTCATTTCTTACAGCATAGAGTTCAGTGTCCTTGTCACGTCATTAAATCATTCTCCCAAGGCTTCCATCTGCCAACTATACTTCATCAGGACCACTCTCCAAAGGCTTTCTATTCATACTGCTTAATTATGTACCTAAAATCTCCATCCCTTATTCTGTGGTTTAGAAATAGACACATTCTTCTTGTCTTCAAGCATGCTCACAGGGAATCTAGTTTCTTCTAGCAGTTCTCTAGGACTCATTTAATCTTTCCTATGGTTTATTATTTTGCCTGAATTAATTATCCTGTGCTGTTGGGATATGTATATTTTTATATGTTACTTTAAAATCTTTCTGGAAAGCAATAGAATATAAATGCACATATACCAAAAATAAAATAAGATCTCTTCCTTCAATGGCAAGCTTAGCATCATTTTCCTCATGAAACCTTTTAAACTCCGTATCTATCTGAAGTAAACTGATTCTTTGCACTCCTGTGACTCTCTATTGATATTTTCTATTGATATTGTCCAGCTCTTCTGACTTAATTGTAAACATTTTATGATTTCACCTTTACTTTCTCCTCATACCTGACTTACATAATATGGTTTCTGATGCAAAGTCCATATTTGAATTATTGCTCTGCAATATGTAATGCATCATTTTTCCAAGGCTGCTTTCAAGAATTTTTTTTTCTTTGTCTTGACTCTTCAGTGTTTTGATGAGTCTGGTCATGGATTTCTTTGAACTTATTCTTGTTTTGGTTTCTCTGAACTTCATGAATCTGCAGGTTTATGTCTTTGGCCACATTGGGAAGTTTTCAATCATTATTTCTTCAAATATTGACTTAAGCCCATAGTCTTTCTCCTTTCCTTCTAAACCCTGATGACATGTTTTAGATATTTATATAGTATCTCAATATCTGAGTCTTAGTTAATTTTTTCCTTCCTTTTTGTTCTTTCTATTCTTCATACTAGATAATATCTATTCACCTATATTCAAGCTCACTGACTTTTTCCTCCCTTATCTCCATGCTGTTCTTGAGCCCATGCAGTTAACTTTTATTTTGGTCATTGATATTTTTTCTGTTGTAAAATTCAGTTCTCTATGTTAGGCTTCATAAGGTCAAATCTATGCATATACTCCTCAGGGGAAAACTCAGGGGATCATATACAACTTTAAGAGATAATCTTTTTGAGGCCCTCTCCACTCCAGGATCTCCCTAATGGTTTTTGACTCCCAGGGCTCCTCTGATTATAAATACAAGGCTTTCGTTTCTTTGCATTGCCATGTACTTCTTCATACAGTTCCTGCCTCCAGAGCCCTGTAGTAAGGGGACAAAGTGAGAAAAAATCAGTAGGTATCTGCCCATGATTTGAGGATCCTAGTTTCATGGACCAGGGAGAGCATCACTGGAGCTGTAGGTACCTGCCATTGCTATGGAATTCCCAGGTGACTGGGGTAGGAGAGATTGAGGCGGCGAGGGCAGGGGTGAAATGAAGCAAGATACCTCTCTCACCCTCTCTGACCTCTCCCGACAGGTCATTCATTTCCTACCCCTTGAACCAGAAACACAGGGATTTTCGATGGAGCTCTCCATCTGTACTTGTTGTACAGTTGCAAGTGTTAAGCCACATTTAACTCCAGACTGGTAAATCTGAGAAGGGAGGAAAAAAACAGGAAGATGTCACTGGTTCAGGGACACTCCCTGCTCTGGTTTCCTTCCCCAGTCTACCTACTGTCGCTTGCTTCTCAGCAGTCCATACTGAGCTGTGCCGTGCGTTCTGTGCAGGGTTTGTAGTTGCCTTCAGTGGGACAGTCATGGAACATGCTTCTTTTTTGACTAGAACGGAAAACACCACCACTCTCCTTAGATTTTGTATTTGGCTGTATTGAGCTCTGCATGAATAGTCCCCATAAAATTGGTATATTATTAGCCAGAAATACCTATCTGCCAACTTCAGATTTCACAGTATATTCCCCACTTACATGTATTTTATAAAAATTCTAAATAAATCTCAGCTCAGTTCAGTCACTCAGTCGTGTCCGACTCCTCGCAACCCCAGGAATTGCAGCACACCAGGCCTCCATCCATCACCAACTCCCGGAGTTCTCTCAGACTCACATCCATCGAGTCAGTGATGCCATCCAGCCATCTCATCCTCTTTCGTCCCCTTCTCCTCCTGCCCCCAATCCGTCCCAGCATCAGAGTGTTTTCCAATGAGTCAACTCTTCACATGAGGTGGCCAAAGTACTGGAGTTTCAGCTTCAGCACCATTCCTTCCAAAGAAATCCCAGGGCTGATCTCCTTCAGAATGGACTGGTTGGATCTCCTTGTAGTCCAAGGGACTCTCCAGAGTCTTCTCCAACACCACAGTTCAAAAGCATCAATTCTTTGGCACTCAGCCTTCTTCACAGTCCAACTCTCACATCCATACATGACCACTGGAAAAACCATAACCTTGACTAGACGGACCTTTGTCGGCAAAGTAATGTCTCTGCTTTTCAATATGCTGTCTAGGTTGGTCATAAATTGCAGAAGTGCTCTAAGCCTTGAATCATAAATCTTGTTTTTTATGAGAAAACTTCCTCAATTTTCTTCCATTCCTGTGTCCTGCATTTAAGCAGAGATCACATTTACCTTGTCACTTGAGTAAAAGTAATTGACCAAAAAGACAGATTTTCTACCCTCCTATACAAATAAAGGTAAGTTTTAGGTATTTGTCTAGACAGTAATGATGTGGATGACCATATGAGGGTTTTTTTTTTTTAGATTACTTCGTGTGTAGGTAAACATGTTTTATAGACTGTTGCAAGTAAGTTATGTGATTTTATGGGAGGGTTTTAGACTGTGGCAGTGAGGTTAGGTGAATGTTCGAGGTCATGAAGTAAAGAATTATAAAACTGGGGCTATTTCTAACTTATTTTTTCTAATCTCATCATGAGTTCATTGGGCTTATTTGCCTAAGGATAAAAGTTCAAAGAGGAGAAAATACAAGGCCTCTGAAATTTTTGTAATGCACAGTAGTGGGTAAAGGAGCTCAGGTGTAGAACAAAGAGCCAGGCGGTGAGATTTTCTCCGGCAGCTTCTGACCACTGCAAACCAAGCAGAGGGCACCTACATAGAGAAGCAAATTGCATAGTTTTAAGGAGAGAGATTGTTTTAATGGCCCTTTCAGCCCACTTGTAAAGTTGAATATCATGAAAATCCTTTCTGCTTGGGGATATCATTTAAATGAGAATTTCATGTGGTATTATATTAGAAAATACAATACTATCAGATGGATTGTTTTTGTTCAGTTGCTAAGTCATGTCTGACTCTTTGTGACCCCATGGACTGCCAGGCTCCTCTGTTCTCTGCTGTCTCCCAGAGTTTACTCAAACTCATGTCCTTTGAGTGGGTGAGGCTATACAGCCATCTCTTCCTTTGCCACCTCCTTCTCCTTTTGCCTTCAGTTTTTTCCAGCATCAGGGTCTTTTCCAATGAGTCGGCTCTTCTCGTCAACTGACCAAAGTATTGGAGCTTCAGTATCACTCCTTCCAATGAATATCCAGGGTTGATTTCCTTTAGAAGTGTCTGGTTTGATATCCTTACTGTCCAAGGGGCTCTCAAGAGTCTTCTGCAACACCACAGTTCAAAAGCATAGATTCTTCAGTACTTAGCCTTTTTTAAGGTCCAACTCTCACATCCATATATGACTACTGGAAAAACCATAGCTTTGACTAGACGAACCTTTGTTGGCAAAGTGATATCTCTACTTTTTAATATTCTGTCTAGGTTTGTCATAGCTTTCCTTCCAAGGAGCAAGCGTCTTTTAATTTCGTGGCTCTAGTCACCATCTGCAGTGATGTTGGAGCCAAAAAATATCAAGTCTGTCACTGTTTCCACTGTTTCCCCATCTATTTGCCATGAAGTGAAGAGACTGGATGCCATGATCTGCATTTTTTGAATGTTGAGTTTTAAGCCAGCTTTTTCACTCTCCTCTTTCACCTTCATCAAGAGGCTGTTTAGTTCCTCTTCGGTCTCTGCCATTAGAGTGGTGTCATCTGCATATCTGCAGTTGTTGATATTTCTCCTGGCAATCTTGACTCCAGCTTGTAAGTTGTCTAGCCCAACATTTCACATGATATACTATGCATAGAAGTTGAATAAGCATGGTGACAATATATAGCTTTGACATACTCCTTTCCCAGTTTGGATTCTAACTGTTGTTTCTTGACCTGCATACAGGTTTCTCAGGAGGCAGGTAAGATGGTCTGTTGCTTCTATCTTTTTAAGAATTTTCCAGTTTGTTGTGGTCCACACAGTCAAAGGCTTTAGTATAGATGTCTTTCTGGAATTCCCTTGCTTTCTCCAAGATTCAGTAGATGTTGGCAATTTGATCTCTAATTCCTGTGCCTTTCCTAAACTCAACTTGTACATCTGGAAGTTCTTGGTTCATGTATTGCTAAGGCCTAGCTTGAAGGATTTTGAGCATAACCTTGCTAGCATGTGCAATGAGTACAATTGTATGGTAGTTTGAACATTCTTTGGCATTGTCTTTCTTTGATATTGGATAACTTGTTTCCATTGTTTATGTGCTTATACCTCTCTCTTGATTACCAAAGATATAATAAATATTTTTAAAGGCAAATCATGGCCAGAAGAGTGTTTCCTGACAAGAAGCTACTAAAGTCTAAATATAAACAGTCCATGAAAAGATTTATGGGGAGAATGGGGCAAATTTGAGAAACTGGCATCCATAACTAAGTCCACTTCTCTAGCCCATTAGCAGAAATTCAAAGTAGTCTGAGGTTAAAAATATTTTTCATTCCTTGAAAATAGTGTTTTTTGTTATTTTCATAAGGAGGGGAGGAAAAAGTTGCTTAGAAATAGTATAGCAAAATACCTGTATCCCAATAGGTAGAAAACAGAAATAAAAACCAGAATCTGGGGTCTCATATTTGTTGTATTGGTAACCTCTGGACTTCAGAGAATTACTTACTTGTGGAACTGTTTCTTTATTACTAAAACCAGCTGCCTACAAATTATGACAGTACTGGAGGGTTGTTGAAAATTAGTTTGTATCTCATTTGTCAACACTAAAAAAGTATTATTTTCTAGTGTTTATTAGTTTTGTTATAACCAATAATACACATGGATTTTCTTCTTTTTCAGTGTTTAGACTAACTTCCTTGTTATTCTGAGTCATACAGGGAGAGAAAATAGTTAAACTCATGGTATTTTGTGTTGGGATAGTATTTGACATCTTTTTGAGATTTAGCCAAGGTGTTAATAGAAAATATAGCAGTGATTTTTACTGTTTTCCTGTAATCATTTACAGATAAACTCATATTGGAAAGGATATCACTTCACCATAATATTTAGCATCTTTAGTAATTATATAAAAGGAAAATTATATTAAAAGTCACACAGAATAGAGTAGTTCATGAAAATGCAGATTGCCTAACTCTTGAATCTCCCAAGACCCTTGCATTGTCTATTAAATTGAAATAATATGAAATAATAGTTAATGCATCAGGTTGACTTCCTGGGAAGTCTTATTTTGAAAATTTGATAAGAAAATTACTTTCTCATTAAAAGTTACACAGCTATTGTAACATGACACTTGCTGCCTTAGCAGATACACCATTTTTAAGGAATCTTAAGATGTTCTAATGGGCTTACTTTAGAAAAGGGAAAAAGTAGACCAGATAATGTATATTTTTGGTGCTAAAAGGAAAGAGGTAACCCATAAATTATCAGTAGGAAAATTGTTAATGGGTGGATGTACATCTGAAAATTACTGTTTACTTAATATTTAAACATAAAATAAGGATGAATCTTAAGATTCTTCATTTGTTATGGGTATAAATCTTGGTATTTTGAGGAAAAGAAAATTAATAACAGTCTTCTGTCATCTTGAGACATAGTTGGATAATCAGATGGCTGTTCTTGTGGGTATACTTTTTAAGGTATGAGTGGTAGTAAGACTCCAAAAGCAGTTAAATAAAACATAAACTAAAAGCATCCTTTTACCTAAGACTTCATTGGTAAATGCTCTTGCATAGATTTACATTTCTAAGCCTTTTTTCCCCCCAAAGACTGGCATGTTAGTGTTTAGTGGCATTATTTTGTGTGTTCCCCTGTTACTTATGCATTAATTAGTTTTGTTTACCTGTGCATAATTTTTCCCTAATTTCACAACAGTTGTTGTTTTTGTAATTGACAATGCAATTTACTGCATGTATGCTTTCTGGCCTGCAAACAAAATGTTAAGGTGTAGAGCACCAACCTCTTCATCTTAGATTGGTTAAAAAAAAAAAAAAAGGATTGGTTGTGACTAATTTCCAATTAATTTGCAGTGGTTACAGGGAACAAAACAATTGCACCTACTAATTAAAATTTAAAATATTCCAAAGTGTCATCTTTAGGTGTCTGTGGAATATATAATTTCCATTTTGGTTCATTGCTGGATCTGTAACATCCGTGAGCTTGACAGCTCTATTAATTTAAAGTCTCAGTAATACCTATTAGTACAAAACATGAAAAAACTACCATTAATCATTTATTTTAATTTTGCAGCTCTGTCATTTTCTCAGTATGTTTTAAAATTATGATGACACCATAATGTGCACAAATCGACCTGGGTGAAGGGAGAACAGATCGCTCTACTTAGGAGAGATACTGAAGTACATTGTTAGAGCTTAATTGATGCCAAACTGATTAGATTTGCTTGCATTTTGCACAAAATTATTTTAAACATATTTAAGCACGTTTAAATATTTTAAACATATTTAAATATTTTAAACATTAAAAATATTTTAAACATTTTCTTCCTGAATTGTATTTTAAAAATTATCCCAAATGAGTTATGTTTACAATTAGACTTATACCTTTTTATAGTTCTTTAATACATTCTATTTAAATATTGTGAAATAAACCCACATTGTTCTTTTATTTTTCATTTTGAAACCTGAATTAATCTACACCGTTTCAATTCAGAAAAGTTCATTTCCACTTAGCTTGAAGATAATAGTATCTTTCATAGATATGTTCTTGGATAGGAACTCCAAACCCAACGTGGACACAACGTCCAAAGACATGAAAGGGCAGAAATTGAGATAAGAAATATATATGTATATAGTACCTTATGCATTTTTATTGATGTGATCTGGGACTGTTGAACATGCTAAAAGTGATGAAATTATATGCACTCAACAGAATTTTGTCATTAGTTTTCTAAAGGACCAGTAGATATTTATATTTAAATCTGGTTCAAAATTAAATATATTTCTGTAGAATGGGTAAAGTTAGTAAGTCTCTTAATTGATGGGCATTGTTGTACCAATAGATAAGTTTGATTTTTTTCTTTCCAGAGCAGTCAGAGGTCTCTTTTTTGGATACAAACTATAGATTCATTAGGCCTGAACCTGATCTTTTTCCCTTGTGAAAGACTTCTAGTTCTTCATTTCTTCTGATTTTGTGCATTAAAAATTAAAAACTATGGCTAACATATTCTAAACTTTCCTCAAAATGTAACATACAGTATTGCTAAAAGTTTTCAAGAGTAAACCTTCTTTATCCATGAACAGAGCACAGTATTTCATAGAAATAGTCCCAAGATGGGTTACTAATTTCAAATAAAAATTTTAAATAAAAACTTAATAAAATACACTGAATAAAATTTAATCATTTATTGTTTTTATTTCCTTGAATAGTCAGAACACAGTTGCACATGTCTTATTTGAGGAGATTTTTTAAAAAGAGAGGATTTTAAAATATTACAGACATACCTAGGAGAAATCGCAGGTTACCCTACTACTACAATAAAGCAAATACAATAAGTCACATGAATTTTTTTTGGTTTCCTAGTGCTTGTATGTTATGTTTACCGTGTACTGTAGTCTATTAAATGTATGATAGCACTTTTCTAAAATAGAAAGTGTAAACCTAAATTTAAAAAAAACACACTTTTAGTTGATCCTTCAGTGAGTCATAATCTTTTTGCTAGAGGAGGGTCTTACCTGGGTGTTGACATGTGCTAACTGATCAGGGTGGTGGTTCCTGAAGATTGGGTGGTTGTAGCAGTTTCTTAAATAAGACAACAATGAAGTTTGCTGCATCGATTCTTCCTTCCCCAGTCAATTCCTCTGCAGCATCAGTGCTATTTGACAGCATTTTACCTACAAGAGAACTTGTTTCAAAACTGGGGTCAGTCCTCTCAAGTCCTCCCACTGTTTGTCAACTAAATTTATATAATCTTCTGAGTTCTTTGTTGTCATTTCAACACTCTTTACACAATATCCACCAGGAGTAGACTCCATCTCAAGAAACTACTATTTTTGCCCATCCACAAGAAGCACCTCCTCATGTGTGGAATTTTTATCATGAGATTACAGCAATTCAGTCGTATCTTCAGGTTCCACTTCTAATTCTCGTTCTCTTGTTATTTTCACCACATCTATAGTTACTTCCTCCACTGATGTCTTGAACCCCTTAAAATCATATATGATGGTTGGATCAACTTCTTTCAGACTCCTGCAGTGTTGATATTTTGACCTCTTCCCGTGAATCAAGAATGTTCTTAACGATGCCTAGAATGGTAAATCCTTCCCAGAAGGTTTTCTGTTTACTTCACCTAGATCCATCAGAGGAATCACTATGTGTGGCAGCTATAACCTAACAAAATGTGTTTCTTAAATAAAGTCAAAATTAATTCTTGATCCATGGACTGTAGAGTGAATATTGTGTTGGCAGGCAAGAAAACAACACTAATCTCATTGTATATCTCCATCAGAGCTCTTCAATGACCAGGTGCATTGGCAATGATATTTTGAAAGGAATCTTTTTTTCTGAGCACTCCATCTCAACAATGGGCTTGAAATATTCATAAACCATGTTATAAACAGATGTGCTATCATTTAGGCTTTGTTCTTTCATTTATATAGCACAGGTGGAGTAGATTTGGCATAATTCTTAAGCATCCTAGGATTTTCAGAATGGTAAATGAGCACTGGCTTCAACTTAAAATCACCACCTGAATTAGCCTCTAACAAGAGAGTCAGCCTGTCCTTTAAAGTTTTGAAGCCAAGCATTGACTTCTCCTCTCTAGCTATGAGTACTGACCCCTGGTGGCTCAGTGCTAATCTGCTTGTAATTCAGGAGACCTGGGTTCAACCCCTGGGTTGGGAAGATCCCCTGGAGAAGGGAATGGCAACCCACTCCAGTGTTCTTGCCAGGGAAATCCCATGGAGCTTGGTGGACTACAGTCCATGGGGTTGCAAAGTGTTGGACACAATGGACGTGAGTGTGAGTGAACTCCGGGAGTTGGTGATGGAATCGTGCTGTGATTCATGGAGTCGCAAAGAGTCGGACATGACTGAGCGACTGAACTGAACTGAGCTACTAACACTTTCACTTTCTCTAGCTGACATCTTCTTCCCATATAAGGCTGTTTTGTCTGCATTGAAAATCTATTGTTTCATGTTGCCACCTTAACTAATTGTCTTAGCTAGATCTTCTGGATAGTTTGCTGTAGCTTCTACATCAGCACTTTCTGCTTCACCTCATACTGTTTTGTAATGGAGATGACTTCTTTCATTAAACCTCCTGAACTAAGCTGCGTTAGCTTCAAACTTTTAAAGTTTCCTCATCTCCCTCAGCCTCCATAGAACTGTGGAGAGTTAGGGCCTTGCTCTTTATCAGACTTTGGCCTAAGGGAATGTTATGGCTGATTCAGCCTTCTGTCAAACCAGGGAACCTTCTCCATCTCAACATAAGGCTGTTTTGCATTCTTATCATTCTTGTGTTGACTGGGGTAGCACTTTTGGTTTCCTTCAAGAACTTTTTCTTTGCAATCACAACAACTGTTTGACAGAGGCCTAGCTTTTGGCTTGACTCAGCTTTTGACATGCCTTCCTCACTCACCTTAATCATTTCTAGATTTTGATTTAAAGTGAGAGATGTATGACTCTTCCTTTCATTTGAACATTTTGAGGCCATTGTAGGGTTATTATTTGGCCAAATTTCAATATTGTAGTGCTCAGGGAATAGGGAGGCATGAAATGTGGGAGAGAGATGGAGGAATGACCAGTCACTGGAGAGTTAAAACACACAAAATTTATCTATTAAGGTTGCCATCTTATATGGGTACAGTTCATGGTGCCCTACAGCAATTACAATAATAACATCAAAGATTACCTAGCACAGATCATCACAACAAATAGAATAATAATGAGAAAGTTGGAAACATTGTGATAATTGCCAAAATGTGACACAGATACATGAAATGAATGAAGACTGTTGGGAAATTGCGTGAATTGTGTGCATTGACTTGCTTGATGTGAGGTTGTCACAAGTTTACAGTTTGTATTAAAAAAAATACCTAATATCTGCAAAGCACAACAAAATGAAGTGCAGGAAGTATGCCTGTACATTGCTTTATCCATGTGACAATTTGCTATGTGAAAAGACCACAGAAAAGAGGATACATAAAATATTATTCATGAAAAGTAGAATCTCAAATTGTGAATATTGTTAATATTCTCCAGTTGCAGTCAAGGAGAAATATTTTATTGTTTTGTTCTTTTTTAAAATTTTTGCTTTTTTCCAATATGATCAAATATTTGGAGAGACCCTTGAAAAAGAAAAATAGTTTCTAGGTTAAGTTGTGATATCATTTTTCTGCAAAGACATGAAAATTATAAAAACTTACTTTTTTTAATGTCATTGACCTTCCTGGCTACCAGCTTATAATAATGAAATAAAATGAAAACCAAATTTATATCTTAAAAGAGATTTCAAACCCAGGTATGAATATTTCCTCTGCTGTTTGGACAAATAGCCCATCACTTTCAGGAGAAAGTTTCTCTTTTCTTATTGCCATACCTATTTAAAATTCCTGTGAATTTAATCAGCAAGTAAACCTCTCAAACCCATTCTTTTAGAGATTTTATTGTAAATCTCCACAGTGATTTCTTTGAGGTTGATGTTAGATCAAAGACTTTGACATTAAACTTGGAAATTACTATCATTCCAGAAAATAATGGCTGGAATCATAAAGAAGCTGGCACAGGGATTTTAGAAAATTGTTATGTTTCATTGCTTTGCTTTTTGGCAGTTATGGACCTGAAAAATTTAGCATGCTCTTTATTCCCACTGTCATATGGCTCAGCTACACGCATGAATTCAAAATGGTTTCCATTATTGGAAAGAGACACTCTTATTCCAGAATCAAGCTAGGTAACTTTTAATGTTCCAGATAATTGCTAAATTAAGCTCTCTCTGCAGATATTTTATGGCATTTATTTTGCTCTGAAAACCCCATTCATTTTTAAGGTAGCTGAATAAATCCAGTGATAATAAATTCTTAAAGAGATGAATCAGGAAAAGAAAATTTTGGCTAAATGCAGGGGGAATATTTAAAAAGGAAAATCCTACCTTCTGAGATAATTTCTAAGAAGCACAATATTATTAAGCCCACCCTGGTGCAAAGCAACAAAGAGATTAAACATTGAAGCCAAATTTGATCAGTTGATCTGTTACTAAAATTGAGAAAGCTAGTATATATTCTAATTCAGAATTTTCACAGAATAAATTATGAATGGTGGCACTCAGTATAGCAAAGAGATGCCATATGAAACTATTTCCACTTTTATTCATCTTTTAGCTTGTTGTTGTTTAGTCACTAAATCGTGTCTGACTGTGACCCCGTGGACTGTAGCCTGCCAGGTTTCTCTGCCCATAGAATTTCCCAGTTAAGAATACTGGAGTGGGTTACTGTTTCTTTCTCCAGGGGATCTTCCTGACCCAGGGATTGAACCCATGTCTCTTGCATTGGCAATTGGATTCTTTGAGCCACCTGTCAAGCAGTCTTTTAGATATTGACCCATTAAGTCATAATCTTAAATTAATGTTCATTATTTGACTGTAATTGCATCAAGGGTCAACAAGTTTAATCTTTGGGCCAGATCTACCCAGTCACCTGTTTTTGCATAGTCTCAAAGAGTTAAGAATATTTTTTAATATTTTTAAATGGTTGAAAAATCCAAAAGAATAATAATAGTTTATAATGTTAAAAGTATATGAAATGCAGATTTTAGTTTTCATACATAAAGTTTGACTAGAACATAGTCACATCCATTTGTTTACATTTAGTCTGTGGCTACTTTTGTGCACAATAGCAGAGTTGTTACAGAGACTTCATAGACCACAAAGCCTAGAGTGTTTACCATCTAGCCCTTTACAGAAAATATTTGCCAACCCCTAAATTGCATAAGCATCTTACGGTTATGTAACTCTCAAACATGATTTCTAGATTTAGAATTAGTATTAATTTAGTAGCTTACATAACTTACATGCAAATCATTGTGAAAATGAAGGCATGCCTAGCCCAGATACATGTAATTTGAATGTCTCACCTTCATTAATAGAAAATGAGCAGGCCATATTGAAGACAGATTTGAAATGTTTGCATGATCATACTTCTTTCTAGTTTTTTCTCCTAACTCCCAGGTTACTTGTCCTCATATTCTTTCATAGTATATAATTTCCTGCTTCACTGTTATATGTCCATGTTCCCCCATTATGTAATATAATGTCTGATATTCACATTTGAAACACACATCTGTCTTTTAGTCATGTCTTTCCAATGGATAATGTTATTTACAGCATCATTACATCCAAATCTGTCTCGAGAGCCATTCTCCCTTCTGAACACCAGATCTACATATCCCAAAGACACTGAGCATCTCCTCTAGAATATCACACTCTATAGGAGTTCACCAACTTACTGGCTCTCACTCATGCCAAAAAATACATCTCTTTCTGTGAAAAAGCATCACCACACACACAACAAGCAAAGGTAAAAGCATAAAAGTCATACTAGAACCTTTCTCTTTTTGATTACTCCCTGCATCCATCATACCCTGCAACGTGTGCCTCCTTGGTATCTCTCAGATCTGCCCTCTATTCTGTCCCCATTGCCAATGCTGCAACTAAAATCCACTTTCCTTCTTTTCTAGATTATTTTATTCACCTCCCATCTGAGCTCCCTGTTTCTGGTATGATATGCAGCCCCTAAGCCATGCTTCAGAGTGTCACTGCTAAGACTCAGTTTAATTATGTCCTGTCCTTCTCCCATGATCTGAAGGACATTATTTTGTGCTCCCATTGCACTCTGAGAATATCTCCATAGCATATTGTGTGTCACATCCTGCTGCTGCATATGTTACCATCAGTTGACTCTGTGCACCTCAATGATATTTTAAACAGTATCTGTTCAACTTGGAACCCCCATCACTATACTGAAAAAAGCTAGACCTAGTAGATGAACAATCAAGCTAATTAAAATTGAGTTAAATTAGGTTATTTGGTTCCACTGATATTAGCTTTCAGCAATATGTTTGGGGGATGAGTGTAAGAAGGTGCTGGACATGCATTTATTCAGTCAGTCAACAGATTCCTACTGGTCTTACCCCCTTAGAAAGAGAAGCAAGTGACTAACAGACCAAGGCTTCTCAAAGGTGAATGCGTGTGTGAATTACATGGGAATCTTATTATAAAGTGGAATCTGATTCAGGCTTGGGGTGGGACTGCTGCTGCTGCTGCTGCTAAGTCGCTTCAGTCGTGTCCGACTCTGTGCGACCCCATAGACGGCAGCCCACCAGGCTCTGCCGTCCCTGGGATTCTCCAGGCAAGAACAGTGGAGTGGGTTGCCATTGCCTTCTCCGTTGTGTGAAAGTGAAAAGTGAAAGTGAAGTCACTCAGTCGCGTCCGACTTGTAGCGACCCCATGGACTGCAGCCTACCAGGCTCCTCCATCCACGGGATTTTCTAGGCAAGAGTACTGGAGTGGCTTGCCATTGCCTTCTCCGTGGGGTGGGACTAGGAGACTGCATTTCTCACAATGCTGTCAGTGTTCCTGGTTTGTGGACCACATTTGGAGAACCAAAACACTAGAGAGAAAAACTGTTTCTTGCCGAAGGATTTTTATTGTTAAATACATGTACCAAAATTATATGTATACATTGAAAAGAACAAAATGTATGGAATTTCAAGGAAAATGACTAGCTTCTGTCCCATCATTTGCGTCACCAGATCCATTCTTTGATTCTTTGGCTGTCTCTTCTGATTGAGGCTTCCCCATGGCTCAGACAGTAAATCTGCCTACAGTGCAGGAGACCAGGTTGTGATCCGTGTGTCAGGAAGATGCCCTAGAGAAGGGTATGGCAACCCACTCCAGTATTCTTGCCTGGAGAATCGAATGGACAGAGGAGCCTGGCAGGCTGCAGTTCATGGGGTGACAAAGAGTTAGACACAACTGAGTGATTAACACTTTTTTCACTCAATCTGCTTTGCTATAATTTTTGGGGTTTTTTTTTTTGTTTGTTTGGTTGTTTGTTTTTTTACTTAATAGTTTTAGGTATATTCTGCTTAGTTTATGCTTTACAAAAGTGGTTTGTAACATCACTCCATTTAAATCTTGCTGTAAGTTAGTATCTGCTGGGTGATTTTTATGTGCCAGATAATGTTCTAAGCATTTTGTATGCAATGATTCATTTACTCCTTACAAGCAACCAATGAAATAGGTACTATCTCTGTGGTATAGATAGTGAAAACGAATTAGTCATTTGCCCAAAGTCTCCAGATAGGAAGTGAGGATCCTGTCACTCTGATTTTTTAACCAGTATTCTATTCTGCTTCTGAAAAAAGAATATTTGAATCCATATAAAACATAGAATGATTGAGATTATGAAAATGTCATCAACTATAGAACCAAGTTACTGACACACAATTACATTTTCTTTCCTACAAAGCTTTTATCATCTCTTTTCCTTTCTTTGTAAAGCCATCATTATAATAATTCTCATTTCTTAAACACTGCACCATATCAATTAATCTATTATCCCCACTCCCTTCTTTATATGGCAGAAGCCCTTCCCTGCAGGTTTCTTCCTGAGTTTCTTGCAGATCAGGGTCTCAGTTGGATCCTCTTTTTGTTGCCATTGTTGTTTTCAATAAACTTATATTTTAGAGCACTTTGAGGTTCACAGTAAAACTAAGCGGAAGGTACAGAGATTTCCCATATAGCTCTCACCCCCCACACACGCATGGCCTCCCCACTGACAGAATTACCCCACAAATGGTACTTTTGATAGAATTGGTAAACTTCCATAGACACATCATGTTCACTCAAAGTCCATAGTTTGCACTGGGTCCACTCAATGTTGTTCATTCCATGGGCTTGGGCAAGTGTATAAGGTCTTTACAATAATAATATACCTATTATTATAACATCATAAGGAATGTCACTGTCATGAAAATTCTCTGTGCTTCATTTATTAATCCCTCTCTCCCATAACCCATGGCCCACTGATATTTTCACTGTCTCCATAGTTTTGCCTTCTCCAGAGTGTCATATAATTGGAATCTTACTGGATATAGCCTTCTCAGATTGATTTCACTCACTTAATAATGTGCATTTAAGTTTCCTTCATGTGCGTTCATGGCTAGATAGCTCATTTCTTTTTAGCACTGAATAATATTCCTTTCACTTCATGGGAAATAGATGGGGAAATAGTGGAAACAGTGTCAGACTATTTTGGGGGCTCCAAAATCACTGTAGATGGTGATTGCAGCCGTGAAATTAAAAGACACTTACTCCTTGGAAGGAAAGTTATGACCAACATAGATAGCATATTGAAAAGCAGAGACATTACTTTGCCAACAAAGGTCCGTCTAGCCATGGCTATGGTTTTTCCAGTGGTCGTGTATGGATGTGAGAGTTGGACTGTGAAGAAAGCTGAGTGCCGAAGAATTGATGCTTTTGAACTGTGGTGTTGGAGAAGACTCTTGAGAGTCCCTTGGACTGCAAGGAGATCCAACCAGTCCATTCTAAAGATCAGTCCTGGATGTTCTTTGGAAGGAATGATGCTAAAGCTAAAACTCCAATACTTTGGTCACCTCATGTGAAGAGTTGACTCATTGGAAAAGACTCTGATGCTGGGAGGGATTGGGGGCAGGAGGAGAAGGGGACGACAGAGGATGAGATGGCTGGATGGCATCACCGACTCAATGGACATGAGTTTGGGTGAACTCCGGGAGTTGGTGATGGACAGGGAGGCCTGGTGTGCTGCAATTCATGGGGTCACAAAGAGTTGGACACGACTGAGAGACTGAACTGAACTGAACTGAATATTCCTTTGGGCTTCCCGGATGGCCCTAGTGATAAAGAATGGGCCTGCCAATGCAGGAGTCATAAGAGACATGGATCCAATCCCTGGGTCATGAAAATCTGCTGGAGGATGGCACAGCAAGCCACTGCAGTATTCTTGCCTGGAGAATCCCATGGACAGAGGACCCCAGTGGGCTACAGTTCATGGGGTCGACAAAGTCGAACACAACTGAAGCAGCTTAGCATGCGCGCACACACAGTATTCCTTTGTCTTGATTGATGTACCACAATTTATTTATCCATTCACCTACTGAAGGACCTCTTGGTTGTTTCCAAGTTTTGGAAATTATAAAAAAAGCTGCTGTAAACATTTGTGTACAGGTTTTTATGTAGACATAAGTTTCCAACTTTTTTGTATATATTCCATGAGTGCAAACACTGGATCATATGATGAGTATATTTAGTTTTATAAGAAACCTCCAAACTGTCTTCCAAAGTACCATTTTGCCCTCCCAGTACCTATGTATGGGAGTCCTTGTTGCTCCACACCCTCACCAACTCTTGGTGTTGTCCATTTGATCCTCCGTTTTTTGAATCTTTTTCTTAGCTCATACATCTGTTTTGCTGGAGAACACCCTTAAATATGTTTTAAAGGGCATATAAAGGGCAAGCTCTCTAGATCTTTCTATGACTGAAAATATATTCATTGTACCCTTGCATTTAATCAATGTACCAACCACATTGAGAAATCTAAGATAGAAGTAACTTTTCCTCTGAGGTTTAAAGGCGTTTCTCTGTTTTATTCTACCATTAATGTTTTTGAGAAGCCTGATGCCATGCTGATTTTCATGTTTCTGTAAGTGACCCGTTTTTCCTCTTGAGGGCATTTGTTGTTGTTGTTGTTGTCCAGTCGCTAAGTCATGTCCGACTCTTTGTGACCCCATGGACTGCAGTGTGCCAGGCTTCCCTGTCCTTCACTGTCTTCGAGTTTGCTCAAATTCATGTCCATTGAGTTGGTGATGCCATCCAACCATCTCATCCTCTGTCACCCTCTTCTCCTTCTGCCTCCAACAGTTCCTAGCATCAGAGTCTTTTCCAGTGAATCAGCCCTTCACATCAAGTGGCCAAAGTATTGGAACTTCAGCTTCAGAGGGCATTTAGAATCTTCTTTATGTCATTGTGCTTTGAAATTTCAAAATAATGTGTGATTTGAGCTGGGCAGGGCAGCGATCAAAGTTTGCTGGAAGGTTCTCAAGAGCAGTACTTGGCACAAAGATACAGAAGTGGGAATCAACAAGGAGTGCTTGGAAGATTTGAGAATCAGCTTTCAAACACAGCCCTTCCATTAACCCTTGCATGCCCCTTGAGTGGGGCATTTCATGTTACAGAACATAAGTTTTTGTCCTGTATTATAAAATAAAGGTGTTGACACCTACCTCCTTAGGGCTGTTGGGAGGGTATATTTAGATAATATATAAGTAAAGTTATGAAAAAAATATTCTTTTGGTATTAGGTATGAGAATTCCTTGAAGATAGAATAGATCCATCTTCATTCTAATCTTATTAGGATGCTTTGATAAGTAGTTGGTTTGGTGGATGTGGCATACAGAGACTGGGTGTTAAGCATGGTGTTCCTATAACATGAGGAAGAAAAATAATACTCTTCACAGCAAAGAGAAGGTAGGAATATTCAAAGCTGAAAAACAAGGAGCTAGGAAAGAAAATATCAATGAGCTGGGCCAAATTATGCCTGGAGGATGAATCCAGGAAGACCTTCCTCTCTCCCTCAGTTTTAGTTAAACTAAAGTCAGCTAAATTTGGAAAACTCAGCAGTGGCCACAGGACTGGAAGAGGTCGGTTTTCATTCCAATCCCAAAGAAGGGAAATGCCAAAGAATGTTCAAACTTCCACACAATGGCACTCATTTCACATGCTCAACTTTACATTTCACATGATAATGCTCAAAATCCTAGACTTCAGCAGTATGTGAACTGAGAAATTCCAGATATACAAGCTGGATTTAGAAAAGGCAAAGGAACCAGATATCAAATTGCCAACATGTGTTGAATCATAGAAAAAGCAAGGGAATTCCAGAAAACATCTACTTCTGCTTCATTGAATACACTAAAGCCTTTGACTGTGTGGACCACAACAAACTGTTGTAAATTCTTAAAGAGAAGGGAATACCAGACTACCTTACCTGCCTCCTGAGAAATCTGTATGCAGGTCAAGAAGCAACTGTTAAAAGGAGACATGGAACAATGGACTGGTTCCAAATTGGGAAAGGAGTATGTCAAACCTGTATATTGTCACCCTGCTTATTTAACTTCCATGCAGTGTACATCATGTGAAATGCTGGGCTGTATGAAGCATAAGCTAGTATCAAGATGGCCAGGAGAAATATCAATAACCTCAGATATGCAGATAACACCACCCTAATGGCAGACAGTAACAAGGAACTAAAGAGCCTCTTAATGAAGATGAAAGAAGAGAGTGAAAATGCTGGCTTAAAACTCAACATTCAAAAAATGAAGATCATGGCATCCAGTCCCATCACATCATGGCAAATAGATGGGGAAACAATGGAAATAGTGACAAACTTAATTTTCTTGATCTCCAACATCACTGCAGATGGTGACTGCAACCATGAAATTAAAAGACACTAGTTCCTTGGAAGAAAAGCTATGACTATCCTAGACAGGGTATTAAAAAGTAGAGACATCACATTGCTGACAAAGGTCTGTACAGTCAAAGCTATGGTTTTCCCAGTAGTCATGTATAGTTGTGAGAGCTGAACCAAAAAGAAGACCAAGTACTGAAAAATTGATGCTTTTGAACTGTAGTGCTGGAGAACACTCTTGAGAATCCCTTTAACAGCACAAAGATCAAACCAGTCAATCCTAAAGGAAATCAATCCTGAATATTCATTGGAAAGACAGATGCGGAAGCTGAAGCTCCAGTATTTTGGTCACCTTATGGGAAAAGCCAACTCATTGGAAAAGACCATGATGCTGGGAAAGATTGAGGGCAAAAGGAGAAGGGGGCAACAGAGGATGAGATGGTTGGATGGCATCACTGACTCAATGAACATGAATTTTAGCAAACTCTGGGAGATACTGAAGTATAGGGAAGCCTGGTGTGCTACAATCCATGGGGTCACAAAGAGTCAGACATGACTAAGCAACTGAACAAGAACAAAACAAAGTCTTTGGAGAGAACATAAATAGGTAGTGAACTAGACACTGTTCACCATGTACTGTAAGCTGTAAACCTCTCCTCTATCCCTTTTAGGACATAGGTTTTCAATTCTATGTGCTTTGATAATAATACTTTTATGAGAGCAGACTTTTGTCAAGAGCAACTCAAAGAGAAGGATGAGACAGGTAGCATCTGAATATCATGTGTAAAGCACTTAGTGTAATAGTCTGCACACGCTTAGAGCCAAATCTTGTCATTATTATTGTTAATATTACAATGTAAGGTGGGACCACCTATCATACTATGTAACCCTGACAGTTCTACACAGACAAGAAAACTGTGCCTTGTAATCCTTCATCTGGTTTCTATATGTGCATTTTTACTTCGTATTAAAAACTTTTAAAACTGAAACCAACCATTTTCATGTTGCTGTTTTTAGAGGCACTCAATCTTAATTTGACATGGGAAGATGGAAGAAGAAAGAGTCATGAGATTTTCATGCTGTTGCTTTCTAAAGGAATAGCTAAGTAGAAATGAAGAAATTATACAAAACATCATTCTAATTCTGACAATATTTATCTTAGCAATGCTCTTCTAGAAAAGGGAATGGATACCCACTCTAGTATTCTTGCCTAGAGAACTCCATGGACAGAAACCCCTGGTGGGCTACAGTCCATGGGGTCACAAACAGTCAGACATGACTGAGCGACTAACATTTCACACTTCTACCTTTATACAGCCATTCCAGCTCCTAGGAGCCCCATGAACATTGCTTAGGATTGCCTACAGTTCTCTCAGTTACAAGCTCAGATTCCTTCCAAACAAAACAGTCAGGTTGCAAACTTTCCTTGCTTGTAGTTCAGTTCATTCATTCAGTCGTGTCCAACTCTTTGCGACCCCGTGAGTTGCAGCACGCCAGGCCTCCCTGTCCATCACCAACTCCCGGAGTTTACTCAAACTCACGTCCATCAAGTCGGTGATGCCATCCAGCCATCTCATCCTCTGTCGTCCCCTTCTCCTCCTGCATCCAATCCCTCCCAGCATCAGAGTCTTTTCCAATGAGTCAACTCTTCGCATGAGATGGCCAAAGTACTGGAGTTTCAGCTTTAGCATCATTCCTTCCAAAGAACACCCAGGACTGATCTCCTTTAGAATGGATTGATTGCATCTCCTTGCAGTCCAAGGGACTCTCAAGTCTTCTCCAACACCACAGTTCAAAAGCATCAGTTCTTTGGTGCTCAGCTTACTTCACAGTCCAACTCTTACATCCATACATCACTACTGGAAAAACCATAGCCTTGACTAGATGGACCTTTGTTGGCAAAGTAATGACTCTGCTTTTGAATATGCTATCTAGGTTGGTCATAACTTTCCTTCCAAGGAGTAAGCGTCTTTTATTTTTTTTTAATTTATTATTATTATTATTTTTTACTTTACAATACTGTATTGGTTTTGCCATACATCAACATGAATCTGCCATAGGTAATGGCTGCAATCACCATCTGCTGTGATTTTGGAGCCTAAAAAATTAAAGTCTGACACTGTTTCCACTGTTTCCCCATTTATTTCCCATGAAGTGATGGGACCAGATGCCATGATCTTAGTTTTCTGAATGTTGAACTTTAAGCCAAGTTTTTCACTCTCCTCTTTCACTTTCATCAAGAGGCTTTTAGTTCCTCTTCACTTTCTGCCATAAGGGTGGTGTCATCTGCATATCTGAGGTTATTGATATTTCTCCCAGCAATCTTGATTCCAGCTGGTGCTTCTTCCAGCCCAGCGTTTCTCGTGATGTCCTCTGCATAGAAGTTAATAAGCAGGGTGACAATATGCTGCCTTGACGTACTCCTTTTCCTATTTGGAACCAGTCTGTTGTTCCATGTCCAGTTCTAACTGTTGCTTCCTGACCTGCATGCAGATTTCTCAAGAGGCAGATCAAGTGGTCTGGAATTCCCATCTCTTTCAGAATTTTCCACAGTTTATTGTGATCCACACAGTCAAAGGCTTTGGCATAGTCAATAAAGCAAAAAATAGATGTTTTTCTGGAACTCTCTTGCTTTTTCAATGATCCAGCGGATATTGGCAATTAGATCTCTGGTTCATCTGCCTTTTCTAAAACCAGCTTGAACATCAGGAAGTTCACGGCTCACATATTGCTGAAGCCTGGCTTGGAGAATTTTGAGCATTACTTTACTAGAGTGTGAGATGAGTGCAATTGTGCGGTAGTTTGAGCATTCTTTGGCATTGCCTTGCATTGGAATGAAAACTGACCTTTTCCAGTCCTGTGGCCACTGCTGAGTTTTCCAAATTTGCTGGCATATTGAGTGCAGCACTTTCACAGCATCATCTTCCAGGATTTGAAATAGCTCAACTGGAATTCCATCACCTCCACTAGCTTTGTTCGTAGTGATGCTTTCTAAGGCCCACTTGACTTCACATTCCAGGATGTCTGCCTCTAGGTGAGTGATCACACCATCATGATTATCTTGGTTGTGAAGATCTTTTTTGTACAATTCTTCTGTGTATTCTTGCCACCTCTTCTTAATATCTTCTGCTTCTGTTAGGTCTATACCATTTCTGTCCTTTATTGAGCCCATCTTTGCATGAAATGTTCCCTTGGTATGTCCAATTTTCTTGACGAGATCTCTGGTCTTTCCCATTCTGTTGTTTTCCTCTATCTCTTTGCACTGATCGCTGAAGAAGGCTTTCTTATCTCTTCTTGCTATTCTTTGAAACTGCATTCAGATGCTTATATCTTTCCTTTTCTCCTTTGCATTTGGCTTCTCTTCTTTACACAGCTATTTGTAAGGCCTCCTCAGACAGCCATTTTGCTTTTTTTGCATTTATTTTCTATGGGGATGGTCTTGATCCCTGTCTCCTGTATAATGTCACAAACCTCCATCCATAGTTCATCAGTCACTCTATCTATCAGACCTAGTCCCTTAAATCTATTTCTCACTTCCACTGTATAATCATAAGGGATTTGATTTAGGTCATACCTGAGTGGTCTGGTGGTTTTCCCTACTTTCTTCAATTTAAGTCTGAATTTGGCAATAAGGAGTTCATGATCTGAGCTACAGTCAGCTCCCAGTCTTGTTTTTGCTGACTGTATAGAGCTTCTCCATCTTTGGCTGCAAAGAATATAATCAATCTGATTTCGTGTTGACCATCTGGTGATGTCCATGTGTAGAGTCTTCTGTATGTTGGAAGAGGGTGTTTGCTATAGTTGGTGCTCAATAAATATTAATGTATTCAGAAACAACTAAGAAGTAACTACCCAACTCTTAAAAAAACGGAAGCACTCAAAGAGATCCTAATGTTTGGTTCATGTTTTCAGACTGCAGAGATTTAATCTATTCTAATGTCTTTAGGGATATGTTACTCCTTTCTCAGTATTTTTTTCCTCATGGATAACAGGTTCTAAAAAATAGTAATAAAAATATAAGGGTGTGGAGTTGAAACAGGCATTTGAGTCATTATTGCATGCCTATTGAGACACCCTTAACCAGGGTCCCCCAACACGAGCCATCTGAACATAAGTAACACTTTAGTCCCTACAGCTTTCTGAAGCCTATACCTGGACTTTCTGTGATTATAAAACCGGCAGTTCAACCTGGTACTGGACTGGTATTATTCTCATCCTTATTGGAGTAGAGTTTGCTTCCATTCAAATATTCAAAGATCTAAGATTATCCGATGAGGCAATGTATGTAAAGAGCCTGGATACACAATAGAAATCTCATGAGTGCAGCTTTCTTCCATGGTATCTCCCTGAGAGGAAAACAGCCCGTTGTTTCTCATTTTTATAAAGAATGGACAAAAAGACAGATTTCAGTGTTTACAGAAATAATGTGAAAGAGTTGTGTGTGACCATAGAAGTGCTTAAACAACTAAGAGGACAGAGGATAGATGATTTTAAAAATAAGGCTGGCCATTATCCAGCTTAGAAACTAGAACTAGAACTTCAAAGTAGTCAGTAGCATGGATTAAGGGTCCTACTGTGTCAAGAGCACTTAGTGAGATATTGTGCTATTTTCAAAGGAATAGTAACGTGATTTCTTTTAAAAGAGATTGTTAATAAAAAGATAGCCATGATGAAACAAAATCTAAATAACCTAAAAATATTAATACAGAAGGCAAACAAAATCTCATACACAATAAGTTGTGGTATTTTGGTTCTACTTTGTTATAAATTGATGCTAATCGTTTTTAAGTGACTAGCATGATATACTTCTTTTCCTACAACAACCAATAGTTTGGTAATAATGATATTGTTTTCCAAAAGACCCTAGTAGTAACATACCCTCTAAAGGATTTAGTCTAATAACCGTGAATCAGAAATCTTCACTTTCTTACCATGGCTTCTTATATTCTGTTTGAATCTAAGATTATTATATAAGCAGCATGTGTTAACTGCATCCTCACATATTCATTTTTAAAGGACATTTTGTATGAACAGATTCATTTTTATATTCAGCATTAAAAAATAGTACCTTTCTGCTTAGCCTCATACTTTAGCATCTATAGCACTATCGAACATACTTGTTAAATTTCTGTTTCTTACTTGACTAGAATTGATTGAGGGTAGAGATTTGTGCTTTGTCTATTTGTTAAAGGCTCCTGGTACAGTGTCTGGAACATAGTAGGAGCTCAATACGTTTTATGAAATGAATGAATGATGGTATATTAGATACTCTAGAGGAGTATAAAATTCAGTGGTAAGAGGTACAGTGTAATCTAAGTGTGAATTATTAGGAGAGAAAATCTGGCTGAGATCTTTTTCAATCTACATAGATAGGTGCATTCTGACATCTTAAGTATCTGGCTATTGATTCCTCAGTTAATAAGATAACAAAAGTAAAATCAGATGAAATCAGATATCCAGAGAGTTTGAGGCTGGTTTAACCTGGTGGCCTTTTACAGGTGCAATTTATTTTTACAGCACAAAGAACACTGAATCTTCCCAGAATAACCTGATTCCAACAGAGTTAAATAAAGTTGCTCATTTATCCTGATTCTTGACATACTTCTGTCTTTCTAGACTGTCTAGAAAGATCTCTATTTCCCAAAGGCCTCAGTGTGAATTTTAATGATCCAGTCCATGTGACATCCTTTTTTTTTTTTCATTGCTGTTAGTAAATGACAAGTGAAGGATATTCATTTTAACTTGAAAATGTCAGCTATGCACTTTAAGAGATATATTTTTGCAGCTTGTAATGAGGTGGTGTTTCTTTTTGAAAGAAATACTCATCTCTGATGCAAGTGCTGTGCAGGTGACAACTGATATTTAATAAGCGATGGTTCTTATATTAGTCGCAGTTCTCTAAAGAAAATGTCTCAGATTGCTTTTGAAAAACTCTTAGCGTCACTAGCCCAAAGGCATGATGTGACCTTTTTATTACATAATGAGAATCATTTATTATCTTACAATGTATCTTAAAGTCACAGACAAAATGCCACTTTGATAATTGCTTTCAATTAGCTTTGAGCATAGCATATATTCATAAAATGTCTTCTCTAATTTAGACTTGAATTAGAGAAAATTACAGACATAATCTACTTTAAGGTTGTCTCATTTAAGGTGATTCGTAGTTTTATTTCAAAGAAATCAAAAAGAAGAGCTTTAGAACAGTCTCTCAGAATGTTTTAAACAGGCTTTTCAATATTTGATTCTATTCTATTACCAATTAATTAACAAATTAGAAAGCTAGTTCATCATTTCTGACCTTTTATGCACGTTAGCTTTTGACTTTCATTCTTAATGATTGTTTTGAAATTAAGGCTTGCAGTTCGTGTTGAAAGAGAGAAACAATCTGATTAACAGGGTAAATAAGGCTTGCCTTGGTACCAAGTACATCTTGATGTGGGGCTCTAATTGAGATTCTGAGTACTATAATGGTGTATCCTTTCCTGTCTTAAATAAATAATACATAACTAATGGTCAATAAATTATACTAGATAATCATATGGCATGAATGAGGAATTTGGGGGTTTAATACGAGCCAGGTTAGAAATAGTATGATACTTAAAATGTAATTTCAATTAAGTTTGGTTTCTTGTTAGCACCCTGAGCATTGGTTTAAAATCATACCTTATCTTCCTTAAAAATATTTTTGCAATAATAGAAACTCTGAAACTACATTTTACTCTTGTGCTGTTTCAGTAACACAGGCAATGTGATTAACCTTAACAGAGATTCTCAGAAATTTGTATTGTACCCAAGGATTACTCCCTCCTCTTTCTCTCTTTTTTTCCCTAGATAAAAATTATACACAAGAACCAAGCCCCAATGCTGATGGGTCCTCCTCCCAAAACCGGGTTGTTCTGCTCCCTCGTCAAAAGAACCAGAAACCGAAGCAAGGAATAATCCTGTATCATTCCCCTGTTGGCACTGTAATGAGCATAACTGGGCCACGGAACACTTATGCTGGAAATCTCTGAACAAGTTCAAGTCTCCTGCTCATGTAAAATCATGGAATTGGTTTGACAGTTTTTGTGACTGAGTTAATGTAAAATTCAGCTAATAGGAAATGTATTGTCTCAGTTTTCATGGGCATCTTTGCATGAAGAAAGCGGAAGTTTACATGAAGTGATACTGCATATTTTTGTTGCATGCATTCCCATAGATTTTTATGTCTCCTATCCATTCCTTCACCAATTTCCATGTACTAACCTGTAAGAAAAGTCTGTACAATAACAACAAAAAAAGGAAATGTCACAGAAAATGTGATTCCAGTTATTAATAAGCACTACTTAATAATGCTTCAGTGATCATAATTGCAGATTGCTATACTTTTCCCTTTAAGAATCAAACAGCATATCAATGATCTTTGACCTATGACTTGAGGAGCAACTTTTAATTGAAAGGTTTTATTAAATAGTTGTCTATTTGCTGTATCTAAATAGTTTTCCTTTGACTTCTTGATGCTTCTGAGTGGAATTTATTAATATGCTTCTGAGTGGAATTTATTAATAAAATATCAGGTGTAAAATTTTCTTGTGCTGAGAAGTAGGAAATGGTTTTATTTTGTTTAGTTTTGTTTTTAATTCTACACATAAGTGAAATCATGTTACTTGGCAGTAAAGTGTGTTAATATGGCAAGCCTTATTCCCTTCTGCATGTGAATCTAGAAGAAAATTCTTAATCACAACAGTAACCAAATAGATGTTTGAAACTATGTGCCTAACTGTATTTCCCACCAAAGATTCAGAAAAAGATGCTTGAGAGAAATGGGTTATGCATAATTAATTAAGCATCATGAAGAAAATTTATGGTTCTAATGATTAATTTTGTGATGGCTAAAACTCTGGAAGAGAAGGGATTACCCATTAATTATGATTAAAAATCTCCTTTCACAGACAATAAGCTATGCAACACAATCAAAGCTCAATAGCTAATTTCTTGCTTTTTTGGTCATTTGTGAGTATAGGTGTCTATAATTTTGAATGGGTCAGCTAAGTACACTTGCGAAAGTAAATGATTGTATCATTTCCTTTCGAGTATAAATTGATCCCTGTAATAATATTGAGCTCTTTGAAGTCAATCATGCATGCAGTTGGCATCCTCCCTTTTCAACTCCTGCACTCCTATCTCCATGACTTTTCAAATATTTATTTGGAAATAATGCCCTAGATTGTTATTAAAGTTTTTCATGGCATGGCTGAATTCTCTGATTGTTTGAAGAAATTATGGAATAGTATTTTTAAGTGTTTCATTTAAACCTATGATATAAAATTAAATGCTTGTTCTGAGCAGTTTGGGTATTGTTCATTCATATTGAGCTGCATCTCCTCGTTGCATGTTTTATGTTTTTAAACATGCCATAAGGAAAACAAGTGCTTGAAATGCATGATTTATTAGTTTCTCTCTCCATTCTGCATTAAAGTACTGATGATTTTCAGTTCTGTTTTTCTATTGATTCCTTCATCTTTCAATTACAGATAGCATTTAGTGATTCTTGAACATAATCCTGTACATGGACTTATGGATTTCAAATTAAATTGCTATAATTTTTGCTCTTTGATTGGAAGACTCAACTGAATGTTGTTATAGCAAATAACTACTCTCCAGCAATGTGCTATCCTGGAAGATTATGTCTAAAGCATTTTCTTTTAGTGTTTCAGGAACATTGGATGGTAAATATAAATCAACAAAAGTTTAATTGCTTTAAAAATAAAAGCTTTTGAGTAAATTAAGACATTATTTAGCATTCTCAGGAAAATTGTCGTTATAGTTGCAAATGCGGCACAGCAATCACTTGCCCTAGTATAATAAAAGTTATTTGGCAGAGCAGCGTCTAGACCAGAAGAAATCTCAAAGCAGTAACAAATGCATTACTGACATAATGTTACATAACACACACATTGATTTTTGTGTATCTATGGTTACAGGTAATAAATATTTTCACACAGACTGACAACATTTTCTGTAATGGGCCGGCAGGCTTTGTGTCAGAAACATACTCTGAAGGCACAAATTATTTTGTGTTCAGGACAGCATACAATTATTTCCTGGCTACCTTTCATAGTTTGAAGGCAGCACCAGTTTGTGAATCAGTTTTAACAATCTGTGCACTGAAGAGCTATTGAATAGACAGTGAGATGAGAGAAATCAAGCAACCTGCTTAAGACCTCAATAGTTGAAATACTGGGCTGTAGCTTTCCTTCAATGTAGCTATGTAATTATCATTAGTAATAATTGTAGTTACATCTTCAGTCAGTGGGATTCATTGGTACCAATCATAAATGTTCAAACAGGAATCAAACTTTCCTCTCCCCAGCTCACTTTCCAAAGATACTGATGAGCTTGCCCTTCAAGAACACTACTCAAGGGGTTTGGAAAGTGATTTTTTAAAAACTAGTTTGATAGTTTTGAAATCAGAGAAGATACTCTCACCATTTTCTGACAGCTTCAAGTGAAGAATATGTATTTTAAGAAACATTCCAAACTGAAAGCCCTGTGGTATATAGAAATATTAAATACAGTTAGCTTTGTAAGGTGGAAATTTTCTTATATGTGTGTGGGTGAACGTTTGCATTGTTGAGTCAACCTTTTCTAAATACAGTAGATATAGTTGTATAAAGTTTTAAATGGATGAAGCTCTTGAGTAAATATCATACTGGGATTTCTGGGTTCAGAGGAAAATGGGAAAAGAGATATGTACTTTGCTGAGTATTGCCATACACTGAGTAGATAAATAGAAATTCCAGAATAAAGCTGGATATCTATGCTGCTAACAGGAAAGAAGGTGTCTGTGTAGAATGGAGAATTTTTAAGGACATAAATGTATTCCTCTACTTATGTGTGTATACCATGTATATCTGATGCTGTTAAATTTATTGTGGAAGGAAAATATATCTGGTAGGAAGTAAAGAAAATAGAATTTTAAGAGTTTTTATTTTTAAACAGACTGTGTGATTATAGCCAGAATAAAGCAAAAGACTCAGATATTTAGTGTATTCTACTGCAGGGGGAAATTTAACTCCAGTGAGAATTATTGAATGAGATATATATGTTTTTTTTTCACATTTTGTTCTTTTTTCCTTATTTAGGAGGATGGGAAACAGTTGTGCTTTTCAAGGGAGAATCTGTTTTGAATCTCAGACTGTATTCTACTTGAATAAGACAAAACTTTCCAACAGCCCCATTGCTTTATGTGTCAGAAGTTTGTTTCTCATTGGTTATAAAAAGGAAAATGTTCCTTTCTTGGCACATATTAGCCCAAAGAGCTATTCAAATAGAGTACATATATTCTAAATGAAAATATTAAGCCCTTGTAATATATGTTGAGGATGTAAAATTTAAATAAATAAATAAACAAGCAAAAATTTGCCAAGGAGCTTTTATTTGGGGAAATGCAGAAATCACCCCTTAAGTCTCTCAATGAAAGTGCATTCTATTTAAATAAAGTTTGAATAAAATCACATTTAAAGGATTCTCTATATCCTTATTGTGTTTAAAAACATGGAATTCATTTCATTATACTATCTTATTTTCTCAGAAAGTGTTATTATATATAGTATTCTGCTTTTTGAAATAAAAATGTTAACACTCGATTATGTCATTCCTTTCCACCATTTTGCCCAACTTTTGTCCATAAATTAATTCTTCAAGCAGCTGACAATCTACCCCGGTGGATATCCACTGGGGGTACCAGGCAGGCCACCTGTCTTTTGTCAGAGATAAAGAGTCTGAGTATTGGGGGACTGAATTTTGGTGTCATTAAGAATAGAACAATTTCTGCTTTGCTTGGCCCCAGGATTGTGCTAAGAACAATGTTCCACCAATTTTATAAATTCCAGGAAGGCCAGCAAACCCACTGATAGCATCAAGGGAACCGAAAGACTAGACCGGGGGTTTTGTGAGGGTTACACTGAATTTTCTGGATGAAACTGATTTCTGATTTTATTTTGGGTAACAGACTTCACCAGATATCTCACAGGCACTGAGTAGGCACACAATATTTTACAAAGGAGCTGCAGAAATTAAAGAATTTTTTCATGATGTAAATCTCTAAGTGCCTTTCCATCTATTGGAAGAGTTAACTAAATTGTTGACTAAGGTAAGGACCAAGTTGGGCTTCCCTGGTGGCTCAGTGGTAAAGAATGCACCTGCATTGCAGGAGACAGAAGGAGACACAGATTCAATCCCTGGGTCAGGAAGATCCCCTGGAGGAGGGCAGGGCAACCCGTTTCAGGATTCTTTCCTGGAGAATCCCATGGACAGAGGAGCCTGGTGGGCCATGGTTCATGGGGTCACAAAGAGTCGGACACAACTAAAGTGACTGAGCACACATGCATGAAAAGACCAAGTTAAGCAAAATGTGATACATATTCAAATGAGAAAAGATTACTTGGTTGAATTCAAAAAACCCTCCAGAGAAGATAAATCTGCAAATGGCTTTTCAGGCTAACTTGTCTTTACATGAAGAGACAAAGAGAAAGAAGGAGCTCTTGAATCAGGGAGGATGAGTGAGGGCGTGGGGTTAGAAACCAGGTCCTCAGGCTTCATTGCCTCAGTTCATCAAAAGATTAGGGAATTCATATATTAGACCTTTGAATAGTGGGTCTTTAAAAAATTATTAGAAGCAAGAAAGGGGAAAAAGAGGCATGGAAAAAATAAAGAAGGGAAGTAATTCAGGAGGGAGAGAGAATAAAGGCAAAACCCCAGATTAGGATTAAGTGACTATCAATTAATTTTGCATCCTGGAATCAAGGAAAATCAAGGAGAAATAAAAATACAATTACCAAGTCTGACTTGGAAAGCCTCCAAGCAATATCTGGCCAGCCTACATTTTCTGAGAGTTTTAACTAAAAGTATCTTAATAATATAATTTAAAAACTCTCTAAAATTTACAGAAAGCTAAAGTAATAGAGAATACTAATTGTACAATGTGTTAATGATAACAGTTTTGTAATAGTTTTCTACAGAGCAAATAGATAACTCGGTCTTTTCTCTACAATGGTTGAATAAGTTTTTTATTTTTTTTTTAATTAAAAAAATTTTTTTTTTTAATAAGGTCTTTTTTTTTTTTATTTTATTTAACTTTACAATATTGTATTGGTTTTGCCTTTCTAATTCCTGTTGGTAAGATCCCATGGTCATTCCTCCAAAGTAACATTTTTGTGGTTAAATATTTTTGAATTTTTATCTTATATTGGCATATAGTTGACTAACTGTTGTGTTACTTTCAGGTGTAAAGTGATTCATTCTTTTTCAAATTCCTTTTCCGTTTAGTTTCTTAAAGAATGCTGAGCAGAGTTCCCTGTGCTATAGAGTATGTCCTTATTCTTTATCCATTTTCAATAGAGCAGTGTGAACATGTTGATCTCAAATGCTCAATCTATGCCTTCCCCTGACCCTCCCCTCCCAGAGAACCATAAGTTTGTTCTCTAAGTCAGTGACTCTGTTTCTGTTTTGTAAATAAGCTCATTTGTATCATTTTTGTCTTGTTTTTACATTCCTCATATGCCTGATATCAGCTGGTATTGCAGAGAATTCAAGCCCTTTAACCCCCCTTCAGTTCAGTTCAGTTCAGTTGCTCAGTCGTGTCCGACTCTTTGTAACCCCATGAATCACAGCATGCCAGGCCTCCCTGTCCATCACCAACTCCTGGAGTTCACTCAAACTCATGTGCATCGAGTCAGTGATGCCATCCAGCCATCTCATCCTCTGTCGTCCCCTTCTCCTCCTGCCCCCAATCCCTCCCAGCATCAGAGTCTTTTCCAGTGAGTCAACTCTTCGCATGAGGTGGCCAAAGTATTGGAGTTTCAGCTTTAGCATCATTCCTTCCAAAAAACACCCAGGACTGGTCTCCTTTAGGATGAACTGGTTGGATCTCCTTGCAGTCCAAGGGACTCTCAAGAGTCTTCTACAACACCACAGTTCTAAAGCATCAATTCCTCAGTGCTCAGCTTTCTTCACAGTCCAACTCTCACATCCATACATGACCACTGGAAAAACCATACCTTTGACTAGACAGATCTTTGTTGGCAAAGTAATGTCTCTGCTTTTGAATATGCTGTCTAGGTTGGTCATAACTTTCCTTCCAAGGAGTAAGCGTATTTTAATTTCATGGCTGCAATCACCATCTGCAGTGATTTTGGAGCCCAGAAAAATAAAGTCTGACACTGTTTCCCCATCTATTTGCCATGAAGTGATGGGACCAGATGCCATGATCTTCATTTTCTGAATGTTGAGCTTTAAGCCAACTTTTTCACTCTCCTCTTTCACTTTCATCAAGAGGCTTTTTAGTTCCTCTCCACTTTCTGCCATAAGGGTGGTGTCATCTGCATATCTGAGGTTATTTATATTTCTTCTGGCAATCTTGATTCCAGCTTGTGCTTCTTCTGGCCCAGAGTTTCTCATGATGGACTCTGCATATAAGTTAAATAAGCACAGTGACAATATACAGCCTTGACATACTCCTTTTCCTATTTGGAACCAGTCTGTTGTTCCATGTCCAGTTCTAACTGTTGCTTCCTGACCTGCATATAGGTTTCTCAAGAGGCAGGTCAGGTGGTCTGGTATTCCCATCTCTTTCAGAATTTTCCACAGTTGATTGTGATCCACACAGTCAAAGGCTTTGGTATAGTCAATAAAGCAGAAATAGATGTTTTTCTGGAACTCTTTTGCTTTTTCCATGATCCAGCAGATATTGGCAATTTAGTCATGGTCTAGTTCATTCACATCCTCACAGGACCCAGAGGCCAGTATGCCAGGATGAAAATGGCCACTGAACTCGGAGTAGAGCTGTGTTTGTTGGGGTCCCTTCTACTTGAGGTCAAGATTAGTTATGGATGCTTACCTAGGCTGGGCTTCCCCAGTGGCTCAGTGATAAAGAATCTGCTTGCCAACACAGGAACCGCTGGAGACTTGGGTTCAACCCCTGGGCTGGGACGATACCCTGGAAGAGATTGAGATGGAAACCCACTCCAGAATTCTTGCCTGGAAAATCCCATGGGTAGAGGAGGCTGGCGGGCTATAGTCCATATGGTCGCAAAGAGTCAGACACGACTGAGCGGCTGAGCACACATGCAAGCTCACCTAAGGCTACGTGGAGTGTTGCCCGATGTCCTGGTGGATGAGTTGGTCCCCAGAGTGAAACAGTGCTCTAGGACTCAACCGTATGACTGAGCAGGCTGCCGCTCCATCCCTGTATTCATCAAGCTTTGGAGTGGGCCCATGCCAGTGAGATAAATGGAAGATCTGGCGTGGGAACTTCAAGATAACTCTGCCTTTGGGAGCCCTAAGAAGGTTCTTGACACAGCGGTGTAAAGTTAATCCCAGCTGCTTTTTTCACAGAATATGTTTCAGGAGAAAATTAACCTCTCTAAGCCTCAGTTTTCTCACCTGTAAAATACAGATAAACACAACACCCATTTCAGGGTTATTGTGAGATTAAATCAAGGTAACTTTCAAAATTACTTTCTATTGGCAAGTATTCAAATGACTTTTTTCAGCTTTAATGGAAATGTAATAGTAGTAATTTTGGTAGTAGCAGCAGCAGGAAAATCCTCTTTGTCCCTACTTCAGCCCTTCCTCTTCAATGCCAACTGTATTTGTCTGGAAGTAGATGATTTTCCTTATTGGATCACTATTTTTTACATGATAAAAGTTCAAAATCTTCATGCATAGAGGGCTTTCAGAAGCTGGACCTTGTCAACCTTTCCTGTGTCCTCTCCCCTCTATCCCCATGTGCAAACTTGCTTGCTAAGTCACTTCAGTCGTTTCCAACTCTGTGCGACCCCATAGACGGCAGCCCACCAGGCTCCCCCGTCCCTGGGATTCTCCTGGCAAAAACACTGGAGTGGGTTACCATTTCCTTCTCCAATGCATGAAAGTGAAAAGTGAAAGTGAAGTCGCTCAGTCGTGTCCAACTCCCAGCGACCCCATGGATTGCAGCCTACCAGGCTCCTCCGTCCATGGGATTTTCCAAGCAAGAGTACTGGAGTGGGGTGCCATTGTGCAAACTTAGTTACAGCTATTTGCCTTCACCAAATATACCATGCTCTTTCAGGACCATGCAGTTTGTTTTTATACAAGATTGTTTTTTTATAAGATTTTTATAATCACTGCCACATTCCCTTCCTCAAGGGTTTGTTTACCTCCATTCAGAAGGATTTCTGGAGCCACGCTGGTCTTGAATGCATTAGAATGAGTTATTCCGATGAGTTTATTTTTGTGCTCCTTTAGAACTCTGACATCTATTCTAAAGTTCTTTCACTCTGTATTTTAGATAGTTACATACCTGATTTTCTCATTAAACTTATGAGTCATTTGAAAGCTAGCCTTGGGTCCTCATCATTAACTATTCCCCTGGACTATCCTGTATTAGATATCCAATAATTTTTGAATGAATAAATAACAGCCACTAAAATAAGTCCCAGTCACTATAAAATGTATTCCTTGTTTCAGAAGAAAATATTAAAAAGGAAGGAAAAACTCTATAGTAAATCATAAAATTGATATTAATACCACAGCAGAAGTATTGTATTATGCCTTATAAATGTTGGGTGAGTAAACTTATACTTTATCCTAATGTCCTTTTCATCCCATCACTTTCCCATATGCAATAGTACAGTATTTCCAACTTAGTGAATTTAGTGACCAATAGTGGTAAAGAATCTGGCTGCGATGCAGGAGACACAGGGGACTCAGGTTCAGTTCCTGGGTTGGGAAGATCCCCTGCAGGAGGAAATGGCAACAGGCTCCAGTTTTCTTGCATGGGAAATCCCAGGACAGAGGAGCCTTGAGGGCTGCAGTCCATGGTGTTGCAAAGAGTCTGACAGGACTGAGCACACACAAATGGATGTTAGTCAGTCTGCACAGGATCTGCATGCCCGTGCCAGTAGTAAGAGCAGTGGACAGCTGCCTTCTTCTCCAAAGAAAGCTGGGGAGACAATAAGCAGACTAATGGCCCCCTCATCTTTGGACGGAGAAGGCAATGGCACCCCACTCCGGTACTCTTGCCTGGAGAATCCCATAGCTGGAGGAGCCTGGTGGCCTGCAGTCCATGGGGTCGCTAAGAGTCGGACACGACTGAGCGACTTCACTTTCACTTTTCACTTTCATGCATTGGAGAAGGAAATGGCAACCCACTCCAGTGTTCTTGCCTGGAGAATCCCAGGGACAGGGGAGCCTGATGGGCTGCTGTCTATGGGGTCGCACAGAGTCGGACACGACTGAAACAACTTAACAGCAGCAGCAGCAGCAACCCCACTTCAGTTCAGTTCAGTTCAGTCGCTCAGTCGTGTCTGACTCTTTGCAACCCCATGAATTGCAGCACGCCAGGACTCCCTGTCCATCACCAACTCCCGGAGTTTACTCAAACTCATGTCCATCGAGTCGGTGATGCCATCCAGCCATCTCATCCTCTGTCATCCCCTTCTCCTCCTGCCCCCAATCCCTCCCAGCATCAGAGTCTTTTCCAATGAGTCAACTCTTCACATGAAGTGGCCAAAGTACTGGAGTTTCAAGTTTGTCATCATTCCTTCCAAAGAAATCTCAGGGCTGATCTCGTTTAGGATGGACTGGTTGGATCTCCTTGCAGTCCAAGGGACTCTCAAGAGTCTTCTCCAACACCACAGTTCAAAAGCATCAACTCTTCGGCGCTCAGCCTTCTTCACAGTCCAACTCTGACATTCATACATGACCACTGGAAAAACCATAGCCTTGACTAGATGGACCTTTGTCGGCAAAGTAATGTCTCTGCTTTTGAATATGCTATCTAGGTTGGACACAACTCTCCTTCCAAGGAGCAAGCGTCTTTTAATTTCATGGCTGCAGTCACCATCTGCAGTGCTTTTGGAGCCCAAAAATATAAAGTCTGACACTGTTTCCACTGTTTCCCCATCTATTTCCCATGAAGTGCTGGGACCAGATGCCATGATCTTTGTTTCCTGAATGTTGAGTTATAAGCCAACTTTTTCACTCTCCACTTTCACTTTCATCAAGAGGCTTTTTAGTTTCTCTTTACTTTCTGCCATAAGGGTGGTGTCATCTGCATATCTGAGGTGATTGATATTTCTCCCGGCAATCTTGATTCCAGCTTGTGTTTCCTCCAGTCCAGCATTTCTCATGATGTACTCTGCATAGAAGTTAAATAAGTGAATACGTTACAATGAGGAATTAAGGTCTCAGGAAGAATCAAGAATGCTACTCAGCTGACGTTAAAACAGAGTATTCTGAATTATCCAGATGAGTCCAGTGTAATCTCAAGGGCCCTTTAAAATAGAAGCAGAGGTCAGAAGAGGAGATCAGTCGGAGAGGCTTTGAGGGTGCGTTGATACACTTTATCCTGGTTTTAGTTATTTGGAAGTTTGCAGTATGATTTTTCCCCTTCTTGGGACACCAAGGACACTTGCTACTTTTGCCTGTAGGAGGAAGGAATGATAAAAGATGACTTTAAAGGGGAGGTTTAGAGTTACCTTCTCAAATTAAATGATTATGTCAGTCCCACAATTTCCTGCACGTTCCCTTGCAAGTTCAGCTTCAGCGGGAGCAGTAGCTGAACAGAGTCAACTAATGAAGCTGCCCATTCTTCCAGGTCAGAGCCTTACTTTTGCTTTTGGATTGTGATCCCAGTTTGAAGCCTTGAAAGGGTGTGCTTGGTAAACGCTAATTAATTTAAACTGGTTTATGTGAAAAATATCAGATAGTTTGAGGGGGAAATTAAGATACCTTGCCAATATTTTACAATGTAAAAGACATACTGGATTCTATTTCTAACAAGAATTTCCCAAGTCAAAGGAAGATTGCAGCCAGATGAAAACTTAAACTTAGCATATATTTAAGCTGACTCCTTTTCCTATTCCAGAACCTTCACTATGGTGAGTTGCACACATTGAAATTGCCACCCACCCACCTGGGGGAAATTAATCAATTCGGTGGTCTTAGTACAGTTTAGTGACAAAAATTCCCTCCTGGAAATTCAGGCTGCCCTGAACTTTTCTCCAACTAAGCCTCAACTTTTGGATTTCTTTGTCTCTTCACTGTCCAGCTCCCACAAGAATTCTGTTGAGGCAACTTAGCCAAATTCTCCAACCTCCACATCTGATCATGTGATAGCTAATCAGGTTTCTCATCCCCACCACTCCCCAACAGATGACACTTGATCACTTTGCCTGCCTTCGGCGAGAATGCCCCCTTGCCCTAGATGGTGCTTCTGAGTAATTTTCCATCCAATTCTAAGTAATTTGCCCCTTATCTATAAATCCCCACTTGCCCATGTCATATTTACAGTTGAGTCCAGGCTCTCTCATCTATCGTAAAGTTCCGTTGCAGTGGTTCTATTACCGAACCAAACTTGGGTCTGCACAGTAAAGCCAATCTTCTAACACTGGTTAGTGGTGAAGGAAAATGCAGTTTTTACTGCAGGGCACCATGCACTGAGTGAAGGCAACTAGTGTGTAAAAAGCGGGATCTCCATGACAGCTTTCAGGGAGAGGTTTTTAATGACAGGGTGAGGGACAGTCGCCAGGTATGTCATCAGCTTGTGGACAAAGTTCTGATTGGTTGCCAGTGAGGTCACTGGGAGACATCGTCAACCTTCAGGTTCCAAGGGGTCTGGGGGTCTATGCGCTTTGGTGCAGCATGCAGTTAACTTCTTCCACCTGGTGGGGGTTTCAGCATTTGCAAAGCAGCTCAAAGGATATGGCTCAGAATATTATTTAGTTCCCTTAAAGAGGAACTAAAGGTCCTTGACTTGACTTAATGGCTAAATTATTATTTTGTCTTGCTTGACTGTTTTCCTTCATTTCTGCATTTTCTCACTTCTCTGATTAAAATTATTCTTTGCAACCTGGTGTAGCCCTAGGAGGCTAAGATTTTTCTACAAAGAGGCAGTTGGAAGACATGGGGCTCAGGGGTGGAGAGTCAGGATGGGGAGCCCCCTGGAGTCAGAAAGGCTAAATGGGGTCCTGGTGGGTTACAGTTCCTGTACCTCTCTCTATAGCCCCTGCCCCAATAATGATGTTCTTACCCTGCTTAAACAAGTGTCAGGGAACAAGTGTCAATGTTTTCATTACCATTAATCTCTGGTATAATGAAAAATTCATATAATGATGGCATATTACCAGAGTCTAAGGACTGTCTCAAAGTCCCAGTCCTATAAAATAATATTCCCTTTCAGAAATTTATCCTCCAAATAATTTGATTAAATGCAATCAAATAATTTGAAAAAAAAATCAGAATGTAGGAATAACTGCTACTGTCCTTGGAAAGATTTAAGAAATTGATGCCTTGCAATTTTGTAATATAGGCACTTGTCAAAGGGCCATACACCCCAGATCCTGAGTTCACCTGCAGCTCTGGAAAGATCCCTACCTTGACCTTTCTCTGCCGGGAACACTCACCTGCAAGGAATTAAACCTGCTAGGGCATGCCTAGACTCCACTCGGAAGTGAGGCCTAGTGTTAGCCCCCAGCTCAATTTTCCACCAGTTGGAGTGGAAGTCCACTGATAAATGTCCCAGCTTCTCTTGTCCTTTTAGTCCAGACAATTCGGAGGTGCGGTTTCTCAGAGGGTTCCCAGTGAGACTGAGTCTCAGTTGCCTATATCAGTAGCCCCCTCACTGACATGCACTTTTTTTAACACTTTTTTTTTTACCTTGTCTTAGGTCTCTTGCCTTCCTCTGTTTCTCACTTTTGCTTCCTGGTTTCACCTTCAACATGAACTCAGTTCATTTCAGTCACTCAGTCATGTCCGACTCTTTGCGACCCCATGAATCGCAGCATACCAGGCCTCCCTGTCCATCACCAACTCCCGGAGTTCACTCAGACTCACGTCTATCGAGTCAGTGATGCCATCCAGCCATCTCATCCTCTGTCATCCCTTTCTCCTGTCCCCAATCCCTCCCAGCATCAGGGTCTTTTCCAGTGAGCCAACTCTTCACATGAGGTGACCAAAGTATTGGAGTTTCAGCTTTAGCATCAGTCCTTCCAATGAACACCCAGGACTGATCTCCTACACCCAATCTCCCTCTTCTTTGGAGGGAGCCTTGTCTTGAGGGAGCTTTTCTGAGCACAAAGGCAGCACTAACATCCTACCTAAGACTGCTACTTTTGTAAAGGGAACTAGTTATCAAAGCTTAAGGGAAAGGTGACAAATACCTAAAGAGGCCAAGAGGGTGTGAAAAGGTAAACTGAGTCATGTTAAACATGTTGAGTTAATATGAGTGGTACATATACACAATAGAATATTACTCAGCTATAAAAAGGGGCACATTTGAGTCAGTTCTAATGAGGTGGATGAAACTGGAGCCTATTATACAGAGTGAAGTAAGCAGAAAAGGAAACACATACTGGACATTAACGCATACATATGGAATTTTAGAAAGACAGTACCAAGGATCATCCATGCAGGGCAGCAAAGGAGACACATATGTAAAGAACAGACTTTTGGACTCTATGGGAGAAGGTGAAGGTGCGATGATTTGAGAGAATAGCATTGAAACATGTATATTATCATTTGTAAAAAAGATGACCTTCATGACTGTGCATGAAGCATGGCACCCAAAGTCAGGGCTCTGGGACAACCCAGAGGGATGGGGTGGGGATGGAGCTGGGAGGAGGAGTTCATGATGGTGGGGACACATGTATGCCTGTGGCTGATTCATGTTGATGTGTGGCGAAAACCACCATAATGCCATACAGTAGTTATCCTCCAATTAAAATAATTAATTTTTTAAAAAAGCAAAAATCAATTAGAATCAGTCAGCATCTAATTTAGCAAAAAGAAAGGAGCTCCAAGGACCTGTCCAAAATGAAAGCCTTTCATACACAGAAGGGAGCAGGAACAAAGAAGTAATATGAGCCGAAAAGCTGAGTGGTTATTGCAAGGTTACTTTGCTTGAGTGAGAGGCCGGAATCTTATCAGGCAGATACCTAACTACTGATTAGGAGATTCTGGACTGACTGGTTTAAGATTCCATTTCTCAAGAGCTGAAACTGTATTTAAGTCTGTTTCATGTGAAGCTTAACATAAGCAACTCTATTTTGAACCTGTTTTTTTTCTCCCCCTTAACAGGGGGTAACATAAGGACAATAGCCCTTTGGTTAAATAATGTAAGTGGGCATTGGATAAAGGTGAGAACTGTGCCGGAACTGACACACTAAAACTTGGTTTATAGGTGGCTGGAGCCACATGGGGGCAAGCAGATTGCTACCAAATGAGAAAGGTATGCTGACATCACCATTTCTTCCACTTTCCAAGAGGAATGGCAAATTAAGATTTTTATATGAAGTCTTTTAATTTTAACATGCTGTGTGGCTAACAAACAAGCAAAAACACTTGTAGAAGTGTTGTTCAGCCCCAAACTTTTAAGTACTAAGAATTTTTTTTCTTCTATAAGTTGCCTCTTCTGTAGTTAGGAAAAACAGTGATATTTGTCTACCTGGTGATGGTGAGACTCACTACTATCTTACTACATTCTCTCTCTCTACTAAGAAGTCTGGATCATTGCTAATGTCAGTTGTTTCAACTGAGGTTAAACATGCTGAAACACTGAGATGAAAATGATGTGTATCTCTTGATTCCTTTAACAGATTTAGTATGTGTTTGCTCTTGCTGCTGCGAAGTTGCTTCAGTCACTCTGTGCATAGTCAGTCCGACTTCAGTCAGTCCGACTCTGTGCGACCCCATAGACCCCCTAGACCGCAGCCCACCAGGCTCCTCCACCCATGGGATTTTCCAGGCAAGAGTACTGGAGTGGGTTGCCACTGCCTTCTCTGAATGTGTTTACTAAATGCCTGTAAATGTTTACCAAATGCCTCAGAAAGTGTGTGACTAAAGCAAAGGTCATTGTCCTCATGTAGATTATTAATATATTCTACCTGATGGGACCATGAAGCCATTTAAAATGCCAGTACCTAAAAGTTTTAATTAAAAACATTCATGAGGCCATACTAGGGAAGTTTATAAACAAGTAGTTTATAGAAGAAGTAATAACTTTCATATTATCACTAAGTTTAGGACATTTTTCATTCTTTATTCAGTTTTCCTAATCAAATTTTATTAACTCTTAGTTTCATTCAGAACTTTTCCTGAAATGACTTTACAAATAAAACAAAAGGGACAAACACATAAATATGGTAAATGTTTTATTTATATTACATGATGTTTCTGTTTTTAATTACTGGAGTTGAAGATAATTCAGAGTTTTTAGCTATAAGGAGATTGAATAGGGGCTTAAATCCTACAAAGTACTTCTCATTATTCAACATATACATGCCTTTTAAGGTAGGGTGTCAAAGAGCGAGTATCTTTGGGATTTCCATATTTAGCTAAAATGTGGGAAAAATTTTATGTAAAAACCAACGGAAATCCATATACATGTTTAAAATGGAACAAATATTAAAGTGAAATTTTAGGTTTGCAATAGGTCACTGAAAATAGTCCCTCGAGTTCTCTGATTTATTACATCATAACTTTGGACAATGGTTTGGGTAAAGCCCTGTTCCATACTCAAATCTTCACCAAGAGCCCAATCTCATTTCCAAGCCACAGACCTAATCCAGCTGCCTCCTGGTAACTCTACTTTGATGTTCCACAGGTATCATGGACTCACTGTGCTGGAAATTTGACTCTTCTACATTCTCACCTGACAAACTTCCCGGGTCTGTAGCTGCCTTTTCAATTTAATGGAAATGGTATGACCCACTATTTCACTGGAGATGGAAATGGCAACCCACTCCAATATTCTTGCCTGGGAAATTCCATGGACAGAGGAGCCTGGTGGGCTGCAGTCCATGAAGTTGCAAAGATTCAGACAGGACTAAGCACACAAGCATAGCACTGTTCAATATCTAATCAGTTACCCAAGGTTTACTATTCAGTTTATTTCACATCTTTTCATTTGTCTTCTACTTCTATTCCCCCTGCTGTTGGCTAGCTTTTGTTGTTTATCTCTCATTTGAACTCTTCTCAGTAATTATATAACTCATCTACCCACTTTCACTTTGCTCTCCTTTCAGTGATCCTACAGCATTATGCAAGTATTTTTTTAACACTGACATATTCAGTTCAGTTCAGTCGCTTAGTCATGTCTGACTAAGCCCATGGACTGCACCATGCCAGGCTTCCCTGTCCTTCACCAGCTCCTGGAGCTTGCTCAAAGTCATGTCCATTGAGTCCCTGAGTCCGTGATGGACATCTCATCCTCTGTCGTCCACTTCTCCTCCTGCCTTCAATCTTTCCCAGCATCAGGGTCTTTTGCAATGAGTCAGTTCTTCACATCAGATGGCCAAAGTATTGGAGCTTCAGCTTCAGCATAAATCCTTCCAATGAATATTCAGGACTGATTTCCTTTCGGTTCAGTTCAGTCACTCAGTCGTGTCCAACTCTTTGCAACCCCATGAACCGCAGCACACCAGGCCTGCCTGTCCATCACCTACTCCCGGAGTCCACCCAAACCCATGTCCATCGAGTTGGTGATGCCATCCAACCGTCTCATCCTCCATCATCCCCTTCTCTTCCTGCTTTCAATCTTTCCCAGCATCAGGGTCTTTTCTAATAAGTCAGCTCTTTGCATCAGGTGGCCAAAGTATTGGAGTTTCAGCTTTAGCATCAGTCCTTCCAATGAACACCCAGGACTTATCTCCTTGAGGATGGACTGGTTGGATCTCCTTGCAGTCCAAGGGACTCTCAAGAGTCTTCTCCAATACCACAGCTCAAAAGCATCAATTCCTTCATGCTCAGCTTTCTTTATAGTCCAACTCTCACATCCATACATGACCACTGGAAAAACCATAGCTTTGACTAGATAGATCTTTGTTGGCAAAGTAATGTCTCTGCTTTTTAATATGCTGTCTATGTTGATCATAGCTTTTCTTCCAAGAAACAAGCATCTTTTAATTTCATGGCTGCAGTGACCATCTGCAATGATTTTGGAGTCCCCCAAAATAAAGTCTCTCACTGTTTCCATGGTTTCCCCATCTATTTGTCATGAAGTGATGGACCAGATGCCATGATCTTCGTTTTCTGAATGTTGAGTTTTAAGCCAACTGTTTCACTCTCCTCTTTCACTTTCATCTAGAGGATCTTCACTTTCTGCCATAAGGGTGGTGTCATCTGTGTATCTGAGGTTATTGATATTTCTCCCAGAAACCTTGATTCCAGCTTGTGCTTCATCCAGACCAACATTTCACAAGATGAACTCTGCATATGAGTTAAATAAGCAGGGTTACCATATACAGCCTTGACATACCCCTTCCCTAATTTGGAACCACTCTGTTGTTCCCAGTCTGGTTCTAACTGTTGCTTCTTGACCTGCATACAGAGGTCTCAGGAGGAAAGTAAGGTGATCTGGTATTCCCATCTGTTGAAGAATTGTCCACAGTTTGTTGTGATCCACACAAAGGCTTTGGTATATTCAATAAAGCAGAAGTAGATGGCTTTCTGGAACTCTCTTGCTTGGCTATGCTCCAGTGGATGTTGGCAATTTGATTCTGGTTCCTCTGCCTTTTCTAAATTCAGCTTGAATAATTCACGTACTGTTGAAGCCTGGCTTCAAGAATTTTGAGCATTATTTGGCTAGCGTGTGAGATGAGTGCATTTGTGTGGTAGTTTGACCATTCTTTAGCATTGTCCTTCTTTGGGATTGGAATGAAGACTGACCTTCACCCAGTCCCATGGCCACTGTTGAGTTTTTCACATTTGCTAGCATATTGAGTGCAGCACTTTAACAGCATCATCATTTAGGATTTGAAATACTTCAATTGGAATTCCATTACCTCCACTAGCTTTGTTTGTTGTGATGCTTCCTAAGGCCTACTTGACTTCACATCCCAGCATATCTGGCTCTAGGTGAGTGATCACACCATCATGGTTATCAGTGTCATGAAGATATTTTTTTACAGTTCTTCTGTGTATTCTTGCCACCTCTTCTTAATATCATCTGCTTCTGTTAGGTCCACACCGTTTCTGTCCTTTATTGTGCCCATCTTTGGATGAAACATTCCCTTGGTATCACTAATTTCTTTGACGAGATCTCTAATCTTTCCCATTCTATTGTTTTCCTCTATTTCTTTGCACTGATTACTGAGGAAGTCTTTCTTGTCTCTCCTTGCTATTCTTTGGAACTCTGCATTCAGATGAGTATCTTTCCTTTTTTTCCTTCGCTTTAGCCTCTCTTCTTTTCTTAGCTATTTGTAAGGCCTTCTGAGACAACCATTTTGCCTTTTTGCATTTCTTTTTCTTGGGGATGATCTTGATCATTGCCTCCTGTACAATGTCATGAACCTCCATCCATAGTTCTTCAGGCACTCTGTTTATCAGATCTAATCCCTTGAATCTATCTGTCACTTCCACTGTATAATTGTAAGGTAAGGGATTTGATTTAGGTCATACCTGAAAGGTCTAGTGGTTTTCCCTACTTTCTTCCATTAACATCTGAATTTTGCCATAAGGAGTTCATAATCTGAGCCACAGTCAGCTCCTGGTCTTGTTTTTGCTGACTGTATAGAGCTTCTCCATCTTTAGCTGCAAAAGAATATAATCAAATCTGATTTCAGTATTACCATCTGGTAGTATCCATGTGTAGACCTGTCTCTTGTGTCATTGGAAGATGGTATTTGGTATGACCAGTGCATTCTCTTGGCAAAATTCTGTTAGCCTTTGCCCTGCTTCATTTTGTACTCCAAGGCCAAATTTGCCTGTTACTCCAGGTATCATTTGACTTCCTACTTTTGCATTGCAGTCCCCTATGATGAAAAGGACATCATTTTTGGGATTTAGTTCTAGAAGGTCTTGTAGGTCTTCATAGAAGTGTTCAACTTCAGCTTCTTCAGCATTAATGGTTGGGGTGTAGACTTGAATTACTGTGATATTGAATGGTTTGTCTTGGAAATAAAGAGAGATCATTCTGTCATTTTTGAAATTGTACCAAAGTCCTGCATTTCAGACTCTTTTGTTGACTATGAGGGCTGCTCCATTTCTTCTAAGTGATTCTTGCCCACTGTAGTAGATATGATGGTCATCTGAATTACATTCACCATTCCAGTCCATTTTAGTTCACTGATTCCTAAAATGTTGATGTTCACTATTGCCATCTCCTGTTTGACCACTTCCAGTTTACCTTGATTCATGTTTCTAACATTCCATGTTCTTATGCAATATTGTTCTTTACAGCATCTGACTTTACTTCCATCATCAGTCACATACACAACTGGAAGCTGTTTTCACTTTGGCTCCATCTTTTCATTCTTTCTGGAGTTATTTCTCCACTCTTTTCCAGTAGCATATTGGGCACCTATCAATCTAAGGCAAGAATACTGAAGTGGTTTGCCATACCCTTTTCCAGTGGCATATTACTCATACACTACTAATAACATATGAAAATATGCTGAATAAAATGAATTCTTTTTCATGTACATGCAAATAGCTTTGAAAATCTTATATCTTTACTCTGTTGCATATAGAATAAGCCATTTTGACTGGAGGAGGAAAGAACAAGAGTAATAAAAATACACAGCAATCATCTCATCAAAATCACAGTCCAGAATCGAGTTAGGTATGTTACAGTAAGGAAGGGACCTTCAGTTCACTTCAATCGCTCAGTTGTGTCCGACTCTTTGAGACCCCATGAATCGCAGCACTCCAGGCCTCCCTGTCCATCATCAACTCCCGGAGTTCACCCAAACTCACGTCCATCGAGTCAGTGATGCCATCCAGCCATCTCATCCTCTGTCGTCCCCTTCTCCTCTTCTTTCTGTTTGTTTCCAAGGCAAACCATTCAATATCACAGTAATCCAAGTCTATGCCCCAACCAGTAACGCTGAAGAAGCTGAAGTTGATCGGTTCTATGAAGACCTACAAGACCTTTTAGAACTAACACCCAAAAAAGATATCCTTTTCATTGTAGGGGACTGGAATGCAAAAGTAGGAAGTCAAGAAACACCTGGAGTAGAAGACAAATTTGGCCTTGAAATACGGAATGAAGCAGGGCAAAGACTAATAGAGTTTTGCCAAGAAAATGCACTGGTCATAACAAACACCCTCTTCCAACAACACAAGAGAAGACTCTATACATGGACATTACCAGATGGAGATGACTCTTGGAGAAGACTCTTGAGAGTCCCTTGGACTGCAAGGAGATCCAACCAGTCCATTCTGAAGGAGATCAGCCCTGGGATTTCTTTGGAAAGAATGATGCTAAAGCTGAAAATCCAGTACTTTGGCCACCTCATGTGAAGAGTTGACTCATTGGAAAAGACTCTGATGCTGGGAGGGATTGGGGGCAGGAGGAAAAGGGGAGAAGGGGAAGGGACCTTAGCCACCACACATATAGGAAAGCATTGAGTAATAGCTGACCTAGGAGACTTTGAGCAGAACTCAGAGCTCTTCAAGGAATTGCAGGACCTCTACACCCATAATTTTTTAACCCTCTAATATCCTTGTAGTCTTAGAAAATGCAGGGCTTTTAATATCCTATTATTTATTAGAGAATTCATTAATGTATTCCAAGCTTGTTTCACTGCCTCCAGTCATTAAATTGTGACTTACAATGTAATTGTGCAAGAAATAATGGATAAAATAGGAGTTTAAAACACTTAGCATCTATAAAGAGCTGCAGATGGGCTAATAAATATTTTCAAAATGTTTGCACATATTTGTAACTTTTTCTGCACTCTCTAGTAACTGCATGTTGGGAGCTCTATTTTTCACATCCACGAAGAATTACTTGGGTTTTGGCTTGTAATATTTTAGATTACCTTAACATATGCAAGTCTAAATATCTGGCATGTCTTTTAAAGTTTTTATATCATAGATACTTTTTTTTTCTTCTCAGTGTGTGTTTTCTACCTTTTGGAGAGGTTCTTCGAAACAGACACAAATTTTGTCTACCACTCATTTATTCACAGACACATAACACATACCACCTCACACACAATTTGGCTAAGTAAATATAATTGAAGAATGGGGGAGTCAGTTATAACCTGTATCAATTTCAAGGCATTAAACTTTATAATGTTAAGGGAATTTTGAATGTTATTGGATAATGCTTATTCAGTTGTTTATTTTTTATTTGTATGAAAGAAAACAAATAGGCCAAATAGAGGTTCCCTTTGGTCCATACAGCTGGAAGATCAGTGGTGATTCTTTGGTTAAAAAAGTAATACTCTATTCCTTAATGAATGCATAAATTAAGGTTTCTAAATGATCTTTTGGTTTCAAATAACTTTGCTGCTAAACACATAGTTTTGGCATTTAAGAACAATATTTAGAAGTTCAAGAATAAATTCTTAACTCCTTTGCTCTTATAGTGATTTTATTCTCCTAATTTATAAATGCTCCTACACTAGAAATGTCTGTTGATTTGAGAGAAGGGGTAATGGGCATTTGAAAATAGGAAACAATAGCATCAAATCAGTATTCCATCCTAGAACTCAATCTTCCATTGGTTTCTAGTCCATATATTTTTTGACAAGCATAATAGCATCTAATTTTATAATGGTTAAATTACTGAAAATATCCATTTCATTTTTGAGCTATTTTGGAATTTGACTTTTATAAATTAAAAAAAAAAACAATTTTTTTATAGCTCATTTTAGTTTTTAAATTGTTTTTTAAGTCTTGGGATTTGTACTTCAGGTATGTGAACAGAATTCTCATTCTCTGGTGTCTTTATCTTGTCAAAATTATCATTTACTTTCTACCATATTTTTAATTTATCTAAATCAGCCCCAGTAACACTTTGCACTTTTAGAACCAAATATTTAGGGCTGTAAGAACCCCTCATTAAACATACTTTGAAAAATTATGCTTGCATAGATTAAGTTATTTGTCTACATTCTCATAGTTAACTAGGAATGAAGCACCCACCTATTCCAAGACTACTTCTTTCTTCATAAATAGTTCAAATTGTTAAAAAATACAAAATTCTAAGAGACTTTTCAAATAGAATTCTAGTCTATTTCTGAATTCTCCAATAAAAGCCTATAGTAGTATAGCTATTTTCAAAACACTTGGTTTCAGAGAATAATTAATTGTAGAGGCAATTTGCATAATTATATTTTATTAGGCAAATATTAAAATTTGTTTCTTCTGAAAGAACGATACCTGATAATGGGGATAATTGAGGAGTGGGGTAGACATGAGTTGGCAAGGTTATTCAGAGTTTTAATATGTCCTGGGTAAAATGCAAAACCCCAAATAAGCTAGGTAATTGAAGGTTGTAATTGAAATAACTAAGGATAATGACAACAACAATATGGGAACCTAAGCATGAATATGCTTAAATTAACTATTGATTATTTGTTATTGTAAAAGTTGAGGCTTCAGATTCTTTCAAATTTTTATTTCTGTTTTGTTTAGAAAACTTGATTCAGAAACACTACAGAGAAGAACAAGATGGCAGAGGAGTAGATGGTTGTGGAGTACATGTCTCTCCACTGGATACATCAGGAATACATCTCCAGACACAGAAGTGCATGCAAAACACCAGCTGAGAGCAGACAGGAGTACCTGACCAGTGGAAAAGAATATATAGAACCACGCAAAACTCAGTAGAAGGAAGGAACTAGGGGGGAAACAGGAGTGTTAGTAGGACGGGACCTGCCCTTGGCAGGTGGAGGAACTGGCAATTATCTAAGTCAGAGGAGAAATATTTAAGGCTGAGAGTGAAACAGCTGATCTGTAGCAGCCTAAATGGAATGAGAATCAGACAGTCCTTGTCACAGCCATACATACCCTGGACAGGGACTCGGGTCCCCTAGAAGGCACAGAGGCTGGGAGCTGGAGTTTAGGGATTGTGGAGCAATCCCGGGGAGAGGGCTGCTGTTGACTGCAGAGAGACAGATTGAGGGGATGTGAGGGAGGAGACTGTGGTGGGAAATGCCTGTGGAGGAAAGCCAGGCAGCCATGGAAGCAAAGTGATACTGCTGAGTCACACATAAGGGATTGAGCCATCACCATAGCCTCTCTCTTCCCATATGCCAGCATTGGCAGCTGAACAATGTAGAGGCTGACCCATCAAACTCCTAACACACTCATCTACAGAGTAGGACCCCACCCAGGGTGTCTCCTTAAGTGCCTGATGCACCAATCTACAGAATAGGACCCCAGCCAGGGGGGCCTCTCTATGTGCCTGATGTGCTGTGAGCTATGGAGAAAGACTGGCCAAAGAGGCCCTTTTGATCATCAGCTACAAGAAGATCAAAAAAAGACACTGACAGGGCCATAACTCCTGCAGCAGAGGCAGTCGGTGTCCTTAACACTTGGTGCCACAAGGTTCTCCACAAGCCAAGCAGCTGTGCCACCTTCACGTTCAACTCTCACTGGGGCAGAGATGTCACAGGCAAAAAAATTCTTCTGTCTATGCATGCAGGGTCGCGCTGGTCATGTCCAACTCTTTGTGACGCTGTAGACTGTCACCTGCCAGGCTTCTCTGTCAGGGGAATTCTCTGGGCGAGAATATTGGAGTGTATTGGCCAATACTGGTTGCCATATCTTTCTAGAACACTATATTTCCTGCTGCCCTAGCTGCCATCTCCTCTGAGTACCTGGTGCTGCCAGAACCCCTGTGACCCAAGCAGCTGCACCACCTCCACACCTGGCCCTCACAGGGGCAAACCCAAGTCCTCCAGCGCAGCTTCAGGAGCAAACCCCAGTGGACAACCCTCATTTAGAGGTGGAAATAAAACCACAATTGAAACCCAGGGGCAGTGTGGCTAATGAAGAAGACCTAAACTTTCCCACCAGCTTTACAAGCTATGGATTAAATCCACACAATCAACTAGGCAGACTCTCTCTATGGAATTTATAAAAGGACACTGAGAGCTCCACAAAAGAAAATACACTAGTTCTGATAGCTGTGGACATTGGAGGCAAGAACACACAGGAGCCAGATTAACATTGGAGCTTCCCCCACGGTAGGTCCAGAGACCAGCAGTGTTGGAGGGCATCCTAGGGAGGTGAGGTGGACTGTGACTCCCAACGAGGGAAAGGACTCTGACAGGAGTGACTCAAGAAAAACATTTATTAATTTTATGTTTTGACTTGTTCAGTAGATTCTTTTGGATTTGTTTTCTTTTTTCCTTTTATCCCCCCCTTTTGTAGCTGTCAATTTTATTGGTACTATGAAATCTAATTAAGCTTTTGAGCTTTTTCTTTTTAGTCACATTTTTTGTTGTTATTGTTGTAAACCTTTGGCTCTACAGTGAGCTTTTGCAGTTCTGTGGAGTTTTCCTTCCCCCCCCCCCCCCGCCCCCCTTTATCTTTCTTTAATTTTAATTTTTAACTTTTAAAACCTATTATTGTTTTTTCTACATTTATTCATTTGTTTTCCTATCCTACTGTTCTTTTCCTCTTGTAGTTAATCTTTAATGTATATATATATATATCTTCTTTTTCTACCTCTATTTAACTTTGCACAGCTATTCTTTCTTTCATTTCTTTCTTTCCTTCCCTCTCAACATATTTGTTAGCTTTATTTTCATTGCGTTATTCCCCAACTGACACCTTGGTTTAGTTTTGTTTTCCAGGTTGTGCTTTAGTTACTTTTGTTCTTAACTGGTAGATAGAATTTTTGGTTTCCTTTGTTCTCCAGGTCAGTCTGCTGTACTTTATTTTCATTGGACTGTTTTGACTTTGCTTATGGGTGTATATGTATATGTGTATATTCCATTATTTTAATTATTATTTGCCTGATTCTGTAACTGTCATTTGTCTGGGATTCCTCTTTGGTTTATCAGTTTGGGGTATTTGTTTTAATCTCACTTAATGCCATAACAAACCACTTGTGGAATCTTTGTTCCTGACCAGAGATCAAACCCTGAGCCTTTGAAGTGGGAGCACTGACTCCAAGACCCTAGACTACCAGAGAACTAACCCTAGGGAGAATCAAATTGTGAGAACTCACACAAAGGAAACTACTTGAATACAAGACCCAGCATCACCTAACCACCAGTAGGACCCTGTGCAGGATGCCTCATCTAAACAACAAAAAACAAAAATACAAACCCAAACATCAGAAGACAGGATTACCACCTCACTCAGCCTTGCCCATCAGATGAAAAACAAACAAACAAACACAAAATCAAAAACAAAAAACTCAGCATAAATCTCACCCTATATGAAGCTTACACAAACCACTGGACTATACATAGGAGGGGAGAAACCAAAAGAAAGAATTCAACCTTGAAGCCTGGGAAAAGGAGACCTCAAACCCAATAAGTTAAAAAAAAATAATGAAAAGGCAGAGAAATACTACTCAAGTGAAGTAACAAACTAGAAACACAGAAGTCCAAATAAATAAAGAGAAAATAGGCAAATTACCTGAAAAGGAATTCAGAATAATGATAGTAAAGATGATCAAAAACCTTGAAAACAACATGGAGAACATGCAAGAATCAATTAACAAAGACCCAGAAGAATTAAGGAATAAACATACAGGGACAAACAACAAAATTACTGAAATTAAAAATACTCTAGAAGGAATCAGTAGCAGAATATCTGAAGCAGAAGAATGAATCAGTGAGCTGGAAGATAGAATGGTGAAAATAACTTCTGAAGAGCAGAATTAAGTAAAAAGAATGAAAAAAAACCTGAGGATAGTCTCAGAGACCTTTGGAACAATATAAAATGCACCAACATTCTAATTACAGGGGTCCCAGAAGATGAGAAAAAGAAAGTATGAGAAAATTTTGAAGAGATTATAGTTGAACATTTCCCTAACATAGAAAAGGAAATAGTCAATCAATTCCAAGAGGCACAAAGAGTCCCATACTGGATAAGCCCAAGGAGAAACACATCAAGACACATACTAACCAAACCAACAAAGACTAAACACAAAGAAAAAATTTTAAAAGCAGCAAGGGAAAAGCAACAAGTAACATACAAGGGAAACCTCATATGCTTAAGAGCTGATCTTTCAGTAGAAACTCTGCAGGCCAGAAGGGAAAGGCAGGATATATTTGAAGTACTGAAAGGGAAAATTTTACAACCAAGATTACTGTACCCAGCAAGGAGCTCATTCAAAATTGATGGAGAAATAAAAAGCTTTTCAGACAAGCAAAAGTAAAGAAAATTCAGTACCACCAAACCAGCTTTACAACAAATGTTAAAGGGACTATGATAATCTCAATATGCAGAAAAAGCATATGACAAAATTCAGCACCCATTTATGATTAAGCTCTCTAAAAAATGAACATAGAAGGAATCTACCTCAAAAAAGTAAAGGCCATATATGATAAGCCTACAGCAAACATTATTCTCAATGGTGAAAAACTGAAAGCATTTCCCCTAAGATCAGGAACAAGACAAGTGTGTCCACTTTCACCACCATTATTCAACATAATTCTTGGAAGTCCTAGCTACAGAAATCAGAGAAGAAAAATAAAGAAAAGGAATTGAGATCGGAAAAGAAGTAAAGCTCTCACTGTTTGCAGATTACATGATACTGTACATAGAAAACCCTAAAGATAGTATCAGAAAATTACTAGAGCAAATCAGTGAATTTAGCAAAGTTGCAGGATACAAAATCAATACACAGAAATCACTTGCATTTCTGTATACTAACAATGAAAACCCAGAAAGAGAAATTAAGGAATCAATCACATTTACCATTGCAACGAAATGAATCAGTTCAGTTCAGTAGCTCAGTCATGTCTGACTCTTTGCAACCCCATGAACCGCAGCACGCCAGGCCTCCCTGTCCATCACCAACTCCCAGAGTTTACCCAAACTTGTATCCATTGAGTCAGTGATGCCATCCAACCATCTCATCCTGTGTCATCCCCTTCTCCTCCTGCTTTCAATCTTTCCCAGCATCAGGGTCTTTTCAAATGAGTCAGCTCTTAGCATCAGGTGGCCAAAGTATTGGAGTTTCAGCTTCAACATCAGTCCTACCAATGAACACCCAGGACTGATCTCCTTGAGGATGGACTGGTTGGATCTCCTTGCAGTCCAAGGAACTCTCAAGAGTCTTCTACAACACCAGGGCATCAAACATTCAAAGGCATCAATTCATTGGCGCTCAGCTTTCATTATAGTCCAACTCTCACATCCATACATGACTACTGGAAAAACCATAGCCTTGACTAGATGGACATTTGTTGGCAAAGTAATGTCTCTGCTTTCTAATATGCTGTCTAGGTTGGTCGTAACTTTCCTCCCAAGAAGTAAGTGTCTTTTTATTTCATGGCTGAAATCACCATCTGCAGTGATTTTCAGTTCAGTTCAGTTCAGTTCAGTCACTCAGTCATGTCCAACTCTTTGTGACCCCGTGAATCACAGCACACCAGGCCTCCCTGTCCATCACCAACTCCTGGAGTTCTCTCAGACTCACATCCATCGAGTCAGTGATGCCATCCAGCCATCTCATCCTTTGTTATCCCCTTCTCCTCCTGCCCCCAATCCCTCACAGAATGAGTCTTTTCCAATGAGTCAACTCTTTGCATGAGGTGGCCAAAGTACTGGAGTTTCAGCTTTAGCATCATTCCTTCCAAAGAAATCCCAGGGCTGATCTCAGTGATTTTGGAGCCCCCCAAAAATAAAGTCTGTCACTATTTATGTTGTTTCCACATCTATTGCCAAGAAGTGATGGGACCGGATGCCATGATCTTTGTTTTCTGAATGCTGAGCTTTAAGCCAACTTTTTCATTCTCCTCTTTCACTTTCATCAAGAGGCTCTTTAGTTCCTCTTCACTTTCTGCCATAAGGGTGGTGTCATCTGCATATCTTAGGTTATTGATATTTTACCCAGCAACCTTGATTCCAGCTTGTGCTTTACCCAAACCAGCATTTCACATGATGAATTCTGCATATAAGTTAAATAATAAGGGTGACAATATACAGCTTTGACGTACTCCTTTTCCTATTTGGAACCACTCTGTTGTTCCATGTCCAGTTCTAACTGTTGCTTCCTGACCTGCATACAGGTTTCTCAAGAGGCAAGTCAGGTGGTCTGGTATTCCCATCTCTTTCAGAATTTTCCACAGTTTATTGTGATCCACACAGTCAAAGGCTTTGGCATAGTCAATAAGGCAGAAATAGATGTTTTTCTGGAACTCTCTTGCTTTTTTCATGATCCAGCAGATGTTGGAAATTTGATTTCTGGTTCCTCTGCCTTTTCTAAACCAGCTTGAACATCTGGAAGTTCACGATTCACATATTGCTGAAGCTTGGCTTGGAGACTTTTGAGCATTACTTTACTAGCGTGTGAGATGAGTGCAATTGTGTGGTAGAGATGTGAGCATTCTTTGGCATTGCTTTTCTTTGGGGTTGGAATAAAAACTGACTTTTTCCAGTCCTGTGGCCACTGCTGAGTTCCAAATTTGCTGGCATATTGAGTGCAGCACTTTCACAGCATCATCTTTTAGAATTTGAAATAGCTCAACTGGAATTCCATCACCTCCACTAGCTTTGTTCGTCGTGATGCTTTTTAAGGCCCACTTGACTTCACATTTCAGGATGTCTGGCTCTAGGTGAGTGATCACACCATTGTGATTATCTTGGTCGTGAAGATCTTTTTTGTACAGTTCTTCTGTGTATTCTTGCCACCTCTTCTTAATATCTTCTGCTTCTGTTAGGTCCATACAATCTCTGTCATTTATTGAGCCCATCTTTGCATGAAATATTCTCTTGGTATCTCTAATTTTCTTCAAGAGATCTCTAGTCTTTCTCATTCTATTGTTTTCCTCTATTTCTTTGCATTCATCACTGAGGAAGGCTTTCTTATCTCTCCTTGCTATTCTTTGGAACTCTGCATTCAAATGGGTATATCTTTCCTTTTCTCCTTTGCTTTTCACTTCTTTTCTTTTCACAGGTATTTGTAAGGCCTCCTCAGACAGCCATTTGCCTTTTTGCATTTCTTTTTCTTGGTGATAGTATTGATCCCTGTCTCCTGTACAATGTCACGAACCTCCATCCATAGTTCATCAGGCACTTTATCAGATCTAGTCCCTTGAATCTATTTCTCACTCTCACGGTATAATCATAAGAGATTTGATTTAGGTCATACCTGAATGGTCTAGTGGTTTTTCCTACTTTCTTCAATTTAAGTCTGAATGTGGCAATAAGGAGTTCATGATCTGAGCCACAGTCAGCTCCTGGTCTTGTTTTTGCTGACTGCATAGAGCTTCTCCATCTTTGGCTGCAAAGAATATAATCAATCTGATTTCAATATTGACCATCTGGTGATGTTCATGTGTAGAGTCTTCTCTTGTGTTGTTGGAAGAGAAAATGTACTATGACCAGTGCATTTTCTTGGCAAGACTCTATTAGTCTTTGCCCTGCTTCATTCCGTATTCCAAGGCCAAATTTGCCTATTACTCCGGGTGTTTCTTGACTTACTACTTTTGCATTCCAGTCCCCTACAATGAAAAGGACATCTTTTTTGGGTGTTAGTTCTAAAAGGTCTTGTAGGTCTTCATAAAACTGTTCAACTTCAGCTTCTTCAGTGTTACTGGTTGGGACATAGACTTGGATTACTGTGATATTGAATGGTTTGCCTTGGAAACGAACAGAGATCATTCTGTCGTGTTTGAGATTGCATCCAAGTACTGTATTTCAGACTCTTTTGTTGAATATGATAGCTACTCCATTTCTTCTAAGGGATTCCTGCCCACAGTAGTAGATATAATGGTCATCTGAGTTAAATTCATGCATTCCAGTCCATCTTAGTTCGCTGATTCCTAGAATGTTGACATTCACTCTTGCCATCTCCTGTTTGACCACTTCCAATTTGCCTTGATTCATGGACCTGACATTCCTGGTTCCTATGCAATATTGCTCTTTAGAGCATCAGACCTTGCTTCTATCACAGTCACATCCACAACTGGGTGCTGTTTTTGCTTTGGCTCCATCTCTTCATTCTTTCTGGAGTTATTTCTCCACTCATATCCATAACATTTGGGCACCTACTGACCTGAGGAGTTCATCTTTCAGTGTCCTCTCTTTTTCCCTTTTCATACTGTTGGTGGTGTTCTCAAGGTAAGAATACTGAAGTGGTTTGCCATTCCCTTCTGCAGTGGACCACATTCGGTCAGAATTCTCCACCATGACCCATTGGTCTTGGGTGTCCCTACATGGCATGGCTTTGTTTCATTGAGTTCAACAAGGCTGTGGTCCATGTGATCAGATTGGCTAGTTGTCTGTGATTGTGGTTTCAGTCTGTCTGCCCTCTGATGCCCTCTCTCAGTGCCTACCGTCTTAACTGGGTTTCTCTTACCTTGGATGTGAGGTATCTCTTCACACTGCTCCAACAAAGCACAGCCACTGCTCCTTACCTTGGATGTGTGGTATCTCCTCTCGGCTGCTCCTGCACCATGCAGCTGCTGCCCATGCACTGTGCGGCCGCCGCCCCTGCACTGCACAGCCACTCCTCCTTTCTAGGAATAAACTTACCTAAGGAGACAAAAGAACTGTACACAGAAAATTATAAGACACTAATGAAAGAAATCAAAGACCACATAAACAGATGGAGAGATATTCCATATTCCTAGATAGGAAGAATCAATATTGTGAAAATGACTATACTACTAAGTGCAATCTACAGATTCAATGTGATCCCTATCAAATGACCTATCAAATCTCTAGAACCAAAAATTTCACAATTCATATGGAAACACAAAAGACCCCAAATAGCCAAAGCAGTCTTGAGAAAGAAGACTGGAGCTGGAGGAATCAACCTTTCTGACTTCAGATTATACTACCAAGTTACAGTCATCAAGACAGTATGGTACTGGCAGAAAAAACAGAAATATAGACCAATAGAACAAGATAGAAAGCCCAGAAATAAACCCATGCACCTATGAGTATCTTATTTTTAACAAAGGAGGCAAGAATATACAATGGGGCAAAGATGCAGCCTCTTAAATAAATGGTGCTGGGAAAGCTGGACAGCTACATGTAAAAGAATGAAAATAGAACACTTAACACCATACACAAAGATAAATTCAAAATGGATTAAAGACCTAAATGTAAGACCAGAAACTATAAAACTCTTAGAGGAAAACATAGGCAGAACATTCAATGACATAAGTTAAAGCAAGATCCTCTATGACCCATGACCCACCTCCTAGGGTAACAGAAATAAAACTAAAAGTAAACAAGTGGGACCTGATTAATCTTAAAAGCTTTTGCACAGCAAAGGAAACTATAAGCAAGGTGAAAAGACAACCCTCAGAATGGGAGAAAATACTAGCAAATGAAACAACTGACAAAGGATTAATTACCAAAACATACAAGCAGCTCATACAACTCAATACCAGAAAAACAAACAACCCAATCAAAAAGTGGGAAAAAGACCTAAACAGGAATTTCTGCAAAGAAGACATACAGATGGCTAACAAACACATGAACAGATGCTCAACATCGCTCATTATTAGAGAAATGCAAATCAAAACTACAATGAGATATCACCTCACGCAATGGCCTTCATGAAAATGTCTACAAACGATAAACGCTGGAGAGGGTGTGGAGTTGGTGGAAATGTAAATTGATACAGCCATTATGGCAGACGGTATGGAGATTCCTTAAAAAACTAGGAATAAAACCACCATATGGCCCAGCGATTCCACTCCTAGGCAAATACCCAAAGGAAACCAAAATTGAGAAAGACACATGTATCCCATTGTTCATTGAAGCACCATTTACAATAGCTAGAACATGGAACCAACCTAGATGTCCATTGATAGATGAATGGATAAAGAAGTTGTAGTACATATACATGATGGAATATTACTCAGCCATAAAAAGGAATGCATTTGAGTCAGTTCTAATGACATGGATGAACCTAGAACTTATTTTACATAGTGAAGTAAGTCAGAAAGAGAAACATAAATATCATATTCTAACACATATATACAGAATCTAGAAAAATGGTACTGAAGAATTTATTTACAGGGCACCAGTGGAAAAACAGACATAGAGAATTGACTTATGGACATGGGAGAGGGGAGGAGAGGGTGAGATGTATGGAAAGAGTAACATGCAAACTTATAATACCATACGTGAAATAGATAGCCAATGGGAATTTGCAATATGGCTCAGGAAACTCAAACAGGGGCTCTGTATCAACCTAGAAGGGTGGGATGGGGAGGGAGATAGGAGGGAGGCTCAAAAAGGAGGGGATGTATGTATAGGGGATATTTATATACAGGAGAGTGGGTTTGATCTCTGGATGGAGAAGATCTCCATGAGGATGGTATGCCAATTCGCTTTTGTTTTCTTGCTGGGAAACCCCATGAACAAAGGATCTGGTGGGCTACAGTCCACATGTTGAGGTTTGACAGAAAATAACAAAATTCTGTAAAGCAATTTTCCTTCAATGAAAAATTAATTAATCAAACAAACAACCATAAAAATAAATAAAGAAACACTACAGCCAGGTATGTTTTCTAGTCATAACATTAAGTGTAAAGTTATAAAAATATTTGATGCTTAGATTAAAGAGGAGTATACTATGCTTCCTTTAGGTTCAAAAACGTATTTCTTTAAAAACTGATTTGTAGGAATTTTACCAATAAAATGAAGTCCTCAGTTTAACACTTTGAAGAGTAAATACCTCATATATGTTTTGTACTGTGTGTACTCAGTCGTTTCAGTCGTGTCTGACCCTTTGCCACCACGTGGACTGTAGCCCACCGGGTCCTCTGTTCATGAGGTTTCCCAGCAAGAAAACAGAAGTGAATTGACATAACCTCCTCAGGGGGATCTTCTCGATCCAGGGATCAAACCTGCATCTGCTGCACTGCAGGTGGATTCTTTATAGCTGAGCCACTGGGGAAGCCACATTTTGTAGTATAGGCACTCACTTTTAACTTACCTCTACCAGCTTGACATGGATTTTAAGTTAGGGTCAAAGTCACTCCCAAGGCTTGTTTTCAACCTTTGGTTTGCATGGAAGTGACAGAAGTGTCTCTTCCTTTTCACCATTGCCCATGCTTACAGGGACACGCATTCCTTCTTCTACTCTCTTCTGGTGATGATGTCTGAATCACCTCCTTGTACCATTTCAGTGGATTAATGGACTTTCTAGGTGGCTCAGTGGTAAGGAATTTACCTGCAAGGCAGGAGATGCAGTTTCAATCCCTGGGTTGGGAAGATCCCCTGGAAAAGAAAATGGCAACCCACTACAGTATTCTTGCCTGGAGAATCCCAAGAACAGAGAAACCTGGTGGGCTACAGTCCACAGGGTCACAAAGAGTCAGATACAACTTAGTGACTAAGAACAGAAACAAGCAGATTAATAGAATTTTCTTCTGGCAGATAGAGAAGAAAAGGTATATGTGTTCAATCTTTGACCTTCTACATCAACTTAGGATTCTAAAATAGTCACGTCGCATTTATTTTTACAATTCATTGCTCATGTTTTCACATATCCTGTTCTCATGAAACCCAAGTCATATCTGTTTCTGGTGCAGGAATCACCAGGGCCTGTACTGTGAGCAGAGGAAAGTTTGGGGGGATGGTACAGAGAGGCCAAGAGGAGTCTTGACCCCTGCGATTGTGCCATTGCTTGTTTCAGCCGCTAGGTGACACCAGTAAAGTTTATCAACACACTTCCTGTTGGTGATGCTTCTGCTGGTGCAGATTCCTGCATCCATAGGAGTGACTGCACCCCAAGCATAGGTTCTAAAGTTGGCTTTCCTTTCCTTTATTCACAATGTTTGGCCATTTCCCCCCAATATAAAATATAACACCATGCAGTGGTTGCTCTATCAGTATGGGCTTCCTCCTCCAAGGGAAAGCTTTATTCACACCAACTCTTCTTCAAAAGCATTTAGACCTTTGTCTTATTGTAAACACTACCTTAGACTTTACCTTTCCTCACAGCTATTTTCTTTTGGGAGTGATGTGTACTTTCCCTGCCAGTAGGTCTTTTTGAAAACATCCTGTTCTACTTTGGTCTCTTTACCTTTCCATTTCAGGGGCCAAGGGTCAAGATTTCCAATCTCCCACAAGTATGCCTGTTGCTCGCTTTTTCCCCATCACCCGTGAGGAACCTCAGGAAATCAGTCATGATGAAGTCACAAGGCTCTGTCCTACCATTCTGCAGGTTTCCTGCTCTGCTAGCTCCTCCCTTTCACAATTCCATAAAACCTATACTTACCTGCAGCTCTTCTTGGAGAAGACACATACATACATAAGCATATATAGATACAGTCATAAACATTGCCTGATCAAGTACCTTTTATTCCAGCATTGTCTTGATCTGTGCCTTGATCTGGCTTTGGCCCAAATCACAAATTCAGCAAACTGAACCTTCTTTCAGTGTTTCTTTTTTCTTTTTCCCTTCCATGTTTCTCATCTTCTTCAAGGGTCCTCTTGTGAATCTCAACTATAAATTGTTGCATTCTACCAAGAATGCATAATGTTTCTCACTGAAACAGATCTCACTTGCATCTTGGGTCAAAAAATTGATAACATGGTCAATGTCTATAAGAAAAGTTTATAACCAGATCTAAGATATTCAGGGATTTTTAGTTTTTACAAAGTCCTTCCTTTAAGAAACAGCCTTGGGTAGCAGAATGTACACTGGTTTTGCAGTCAGCTTGACTTGACTCCAAATTCCTAAGAAAAAAATGAGAGAAGGAAAAGGAGGAACCGAATAAGAGCCCAAAGATGAGTGCAAAAAGGAAAAGCTGCACTCATGTTCTAGGTGTTACTCTATTTGGACTCTGCCACTTGGAAACTAAAATAGATGGTGTGGTATTTATATTTGAAGGGAGTTTGCCATGAACTTGAGCAATATAAATAATGAATACTGAATGTTTAAGAAGGTAGGCCTAGTGAAACTTTAAGGGAAATTCCAAGAAAAAAAGTATTATGACTTTAGCTTTAAAAAAAAAGCAACAAACTTTGCTATGTAGCAAATAAACCAGATGTCATCAGGAGCAGATGCCAATGAAAGTTTTCTCTACGGAATTTAATAGAAGGAAACATCATCTGTGACCATTTCCTTCCATGAAAAAGGAGGCTGACCAAATCCCTAGCATTCAAGTTCACAGTGTCAGAAATGAAATCCACAAGTAGAAGCCAGTTTAAATAAAAAAGTGTTGAAGTATTAAAAGAAAATGCTTTAAAAGTAAGGATAATTACTTGCATACCATAGAGGAGATTGAAATGCATTGAATGAAAGAAGAGATCAATTTTTCTATAATTCTAACTTGCTTTGGAGTTGACACAAAGTATTTGGTTTTGATTTTTTTTTTCCTTTAGTTAGTAGCTTTCTCAAGTAAGCTATATATATATATATATATATATATATATATATATATAAAATTTTCTAACCTCTATGTAACAATTTATGAATTGAAGTGAAAGTGTTAGTCCCTCAGTCATGTTCGACTCTTTGTGATCCCATGGAATTCTCCAGGCAGGAATACTGGGGTGGGTAGCCATTCCCTTCTCTAGGGATCCCTGACCCAGGGATCAAACCAGGGTTTCCTGCATTGCAGGCAGATTCTTTATCATCTGAGCAATCAGGGAAGCCCCTGACCATATCTATGTTTCTAACTTTCCTGTGAGGGTTTGTTTACTGTCCTGGAGGTGGTATATTGCATTTCATGGAAACATGCCATGTTAATTTATACTGAAATAGGACTGGTTGTTTTCAACCATTTGTAAGTTTTCAGAAAAAAATGTTTTCAGATTCCTAGAAGTTTTGTACAATTTGCTTTAACATAAAATCAGAAGAATGATTTTTCTTTTTCCCTGTGAAGTTTTTCTAGTCATTTGCTAATTAATGGCCTACTTTTTTTTCCACCAGAAATGTAACTGTTTGGGGGAAGTAATTCAGAGTAAAAAAATTATCACTAGGCTTGGGTTTTGGTAACCCAAGTGTTAATGTTAGCAGATACCACAATCTGCATTTGATTTCTAAGCTTTTCCTGTTATTTACCAAGTGTCTCCTTCTGTGCTATAAATAATTTAGAGTTAAAGTGAACTTTGCCACGAAGTCCTAGAAAGCTCCAAATCACGTTGATTTTGTTTGTTAATGTTTCCCTCATAGAACCAAGCTCTGAACCCTTTATACTTGCTCTCTAATCTTACACAAAAGTCTTATGATGACAGAAGCTGTAAGCTTCTGGCAAGGGGTAGAATAAATCTAATATCCAAAGTGAACTGATACAGAACAGTTCTTATATGCATTAGTAATGACAATATAATATTCTTACGATGTGCATCTCATATAGGAAAATCAGCATTTAACATGACCAGAACAAAGAAGGATTCGAAAACTCAATATGGATTGATTTGTAAAGGGTTTTATTGATACGTTATTCAACAGTGGCATCTAAAATAAAGGGAAATTAAATTTACATGTGTTTTGAGTGAATATGTACATAGCCAGCCTGCAACCCTTGAAAGAATAACGATTTTAATTGAATATTTCTTGCAGCAATGTCTCATGAATAATTTTAAATATTCACTTCAGCATGTTGTGAAAAATGACACAGCAGATTCTTCACAGTCGTGGAAAAATTTTGCTGCTTCCCTGTTGTGGTTTCCTTATGCCAAAAAGCAGTCAGTTCAAATGATTCAAATGATTTGTATTTGTTTTATTTATATGACCTTGGAACACTTTTTGAAGGAGACGAGATCTAACAAAATCAAGATCGTACTTTCACTGCAATGATTACGTAAAGAGAAGTTCAAAAAGTTTTCACTTTGCCAAAGTTATAAATTGTGGCAGGTTTGAAATGAAAGCCCCAAGATTTTGATGGCCTACTCTGGCCATTTTCCTGCCTTTAAGAAGGTTTGTGACACTCTAAAACTCTTCTACAAATACGTCCCACAGACAAGTTTAAGACACTAATAATACAGTGTCATTAAAACAAAAATAGTACTTCAAAAGAATATCTAACTTTGTCACTAATTTTAATGTCTTGCTCGAAACCAAACTACAAAAAATTCTTTTTAATCTTCCATTTTAAGTCAGATTAGAAAATAATAGTTTTTTAAAAAGGACTAGAGCTTACTTACTAATTTGTGTACATAGGGTTGTATCTGGATCATCTTTATCTCCTACATTTAACAAGAACAATACTAACAAGAATAATATTTAGCACCACTGCAGACTCTCTCTAAGCTTGTATGCTTGTTTGTTTCCTGATATCTGAGGGCTTTTGTGTGGACTGGCCTTAGGGATACATGTGAGAAACTAACCTAGTACCTGCTTTGGTTTCAGTTAGGAGAAGGCAATGGCACCCCACTCCAGTACTCGTGCCCAGAAAATCCCATGGACGGAGGAGCCTGGAAGGCTGCAGTCCATGGGGTCTCGAAGAGTCGGACGTGACTGAGCGACTTCACTTTCACTTTCCACTTTCATGAATTGGAGAAGGAAATGGCAACCCACTCCAGTGTTCTTGCCTGGAGAATCCCAGGGACGGGGGAGCCTGGTGGGTGGCCGTCTATGGGGTCGCACAGAGTTGGACACGACTGAAGCGACTTAGCAACAGCAGCAGTGTTACTAAGTGAATAGCTTTACCAAATCATCATTTCCTAAGATTATCTGGTTCAGTTACTCTTACAAGAAACATCTTTGGTGGTTTATGTCCATAAACTCTTTAGTCACTACAACTGCTAGTTAACATCGAGAAATCCATTATGAAATGTGAAGAGACTAATATAGTCTCTCAGACACATGCAATGAGGTGTTTCATAGATTATTCACTTTGATTCTCTCAGAAATCATATATGGCAAGTAGTAAAACCTTCATTGTCTTATGAACACTCAGTTTAAAGCAACTGACTTGGCTAAGACTCCATAGCAATATAAGAGAAGCTGAATTCAAATTTAGCTATGCCTGCTTTGAAAGCCATCAATTTTCTAGTCTATCAGGTGACTATAAAACCTGAAAGATCATGTAACTTTGAAGCTAGAAAAGAATTATTTACTTCTCTATTAGAAAAACAAAGGTTTATAAGCATGTAAAATCCCATCGCAATGTGTTGCCCAATATCAGTGAACAACAGGCTGAAAATCAAGTTCTGAATGTCGTTCCAACGCTGCTGGCTTTAAATGTTGAGGTCGAACTTAGATTTTTGGAATTTCTGTCTCCTATAACTTCAACATTCTTTTGAATTCCCTTTCTCCCAATCAAATGCCAAAAGCAAACACTACACAGACACACACACCCATGGAGTCATGTGCCTCATTTCCTTCATGAGAGACTAAGCTTGCTTTCTCTGATGTGTATCTTGCCTCACTATGCAACATAACCTGACCTCCTACCAGGTCCCTTTTCATGATGCCAAAGTAGAGCCTTCAGGACACTTTCTCAAGTCCTTCCTAAGCCCTTTACAAATCAGTCCTGGTTTATAAACACTGAAAATCAATTCCCAAATGAAATTTTCCAGCTTTCACATGAGTAAGATCAATTGCCTTTCTTTAGCAATATGTTCCAGGTAATATGCTAAGCATTTGGCACATGTGATCTTATCTAGCAGTTATAATAACTGAACACAGTTGACACTGGTCCTCACCCTTATTTTTCAAGTGGGTACACACAGAAATACAAAACAAATTACACAAAGCAACAGAATAACTAAGAGAAGATTCAGGAATGCAAACCAAAACTAGCAAGGCTTCCATAGTCTATGTTTTCAGACTTCCATCGGGTAAGCAAACTTCTGAGCTGCTCACATGTTCAGTTCAGTTCAATTGCTCAGTCGTGTCTGACTCTTTGCAACCCCATGGACTGCACCATGCCAGGCCTCCCTGTCCATCACCAACTCCTGGAGCTTACTCAAATTCATGTTCATCAAATCAGAGATGCCATACAACCATTTCATCCTCTGTCGTCCCCTTCTCCTGGTGCCTTCAATCTTTCCCAGCATCAGGGTCTTTTCCAGAGAATCAGTTCTTCACATCAGGTGGCCAAAGTATTGGAGCTTCAGCTTCAGCATCAGTCCTTCCAATGAATATTCAGGACTGATTTCCTTTAGGATGGACTGGTTGGATCTCCTTGCAGTCCAAGGGACTCTCAAGAGTCTTCTCCAACACCACAGTTCAAAAGCATCAATTCTTTGGTGCTCAGCTTTCTTTGTAGTCCAACTTTCACATCCATACATGACTACTGGAAAAACCATAGCCTTGACTAGGCAGGCTTTTGTCAGCAAAGTAATGTCTCTGCTTTTTAATACGTTGTCTGGGTTGGTTATTTCTTTTTTTCCAAGGAGCAAGCGTCTTTTAATTTCATGGCTCACATGTAGTACCCTGGAGAATCTCCATGAGCAGCAAGAAGTGTTTGTTCCTTTCCATGTTCCCAACTTTTCCCAACCAGAAAAACAAAAACATACAAGCAAAACCCAGGTATTCAAAACTGTGTTCATGGAGAATAGGAACCTGTCATAAACAACCATTTCCTTGACATTTTTGGATCAAATGGGGCTGCCCTGGTAGCTCAGACAGTAAAGACTCTTCCTGCAATGCAAGAGATCTGTGTTCAGTCCCTGCGTTGGGAAGATCCCCTGGGGAAGAAATAGCAACATACTCCACTATTCTTGCCTGAGAAATCCCACAGGATGGAGGAGCCTTGCAGGGCTATAATCCATGGGGTTGCAAAGAGTCAGATATGACTGAGCAACTGACACTTTCACTGTTACTACCTATATCTCTGTAACAATATCAGGTGCTTTGCTTCCTGAAAGAGACTCTGTTGCCATTTTCACTCCCAAGTGTTAAATGTGCTCTCCTTTGAAACCATAATGTTTATGTAAAACAAAATGAATAAAAATCTCCACAAACTTTGTACTCTAAAATATATTATACATTCTGTTAAACTTTCCAACTGATCATAGAAAACCATTTTCGAGTTTAGTTATGATGCATGTTGCTGAGGAAATTTTGGATTTCTCTATTAGTGCTCAGATGGCTGTAATGTAGACAGCTGCTGGGGAAATTTGGCAGGTGTCCAAATGAAGTTAGAAATGTACATGTTTATCACTTAAAAGCTGCATACACCTACTGTTCTTCTTCACCAAAAGATAACAATCCCACATTTTATAGGCAATTTTCTTTCCTTTTTTTGTCCCAGAGGCTCACCAAAATTCAATAAGTTTATTTTAGTGAAAACCACCTTGCTGCACTCAGCATCTTGCCTAAGCAAAATTCCCTAAAATAAAGTGAGCAGCAGCCATTTAGCAGAGTGAACAAAGCCAAAATGATCATGAGCCCATTGCTTTCCAAATGAGCCCATTACTATTAATTTCTCCTGTCCTTAGAGAATATTTGGAAAAAGCAAGTTCATCAGGAGAGTGAAATAAGTGTAAAAAAAAGTTGGTAAAAATATCTCTCCCCTTCAAAACTGCATCCTAAGTAAGGTGATCCCTATAGGACACTAACTCTCAAAGGCACAAGCTCTGCTACATGTTTTAGATGACGAGCTGTGCATGATTGCAGGATGTTTTGACACTGGCATCAAACAGGAGCTAAATATTTGTAGAGCCACTTCAGTCAGTACACATAATGCAACAGATTCCATTCTCAAAGATTTAGAACTTTCCCTCCTTGGAAATCTAGGGAGACTGTCATGGAAAGAATGCTAATAATAGACTCCATAGGTTAAAACATAAATGACATTGAAAGACTCACTTTCTGTAAGTCAAATTCCCTGTCACTCCCTACCCTGCCCTAAGGAGAGCACACGGCTGTGTGTGCAGGATGGGGTATGTGGTTTGAGGGCACAGCTAGAGATGGGAAGTGGGAGGTGAGCAAAGCAATGTCTTTCTTTGGTACTCTTCTGAACCCCAGAGCCTACACTTATAAGCTGTTTCACATTGGACTTCTCAAATCACAGCACTCTTGGTTTTTTAATCTATAAAATGAGAACAGCAATAGTTCTTACCTTATAAATATAAGATATTAAATGTAAATAGCCTAGGACAGTACTTGGTATGTGATAAGAATTTTTTTTAATGGCCATGAGTTTTTATGGACTTGGACAGCAGTTTCCATCTCCTCTCTTTCTTCCCAAACAGAGAGTATGGAAAAGTAAGCATAAACCTGATTCTCTGCTGATGAAAAGTCAAGCAGGATGGGGTGGGATTTGGGGCCACAAAAAGAGTGAGGTGGCTGGCCATACACACGTTTTTAAGAGGGGGAGGTATCCTTTTCCTATGAGTTGAGTTTTCAGTGTTGTTGTTCAGTCACTTAGTTGTGTCCGACTCCCTGAGAACCCATGGACTGCAGCATGCCAGGCTTCCCTTTCCTTCACCATCTCCTAGAGCTTGCTCAAACCCATGTCCATTGAGTCAGTGATGTCATCCAACCATCTCGTCTTCTGTCTTCCCTTTCTCCTCTTGTCTTCAATCTTTCCCAGCATTGGTCTTTTCCAATGAGTCAGCTTTTCCCATCAGGTGACCAAAATACTGGAGCTTCAGCATCAGTCCTTCTAATGAATATTCAGGGTTGATTTCCTTTAGAATTGACTGGTTTGATCTCCTTGCAGTCCAAAAGACTCTCAAGAGTCTTCTCCAACACCACAGATCAAAAGCATCAATTCTTTGGCACTCAGCCTTCATTATGGTCCAACTCTCACATGCATACGTGACTACTGGAAAAACCATAGCTTTGACTAGATGAACCTTTGTTGGCAAAGTAATATTTTTGTTTTTTTAATATGGTGTCTAAGATTGTCATAGCTTTTCTTCCATGGAGAAAGTGTCTTTTAATTTTATGGCTGCAGTCACCATCCACTTTGATTTGGGAGTACAAAAAAAATAAAGTCTGTCACTGTTTCCATTGTTTCCCCATCTATTTGCCATGAAGTGATGGGACCAGATGCCATGATCTATGTTTTCAGAATGTTGAGTTTTAAGCCAGCTTTTTCACTCTCCTCTTTCACTTTCATCAAGAGGCTGTTTTGTTCCTCTTCACTTTCTGCCATAAGGGTGGTGTCATCTGCATGTCTGAATCTTCCATGCTTTCTCACTATATGAAGATAGTCTTCAAATGTAAGCTTGGGAAGAAGATTAGGGTAGACTGAGTTTGACTTAATCTGAGCCTTAAAGAAGCAAAAAGAATTTTCTTAGATCACATAAAGTCCAGCTTACTTTACCAAGATGAAAGACCAGCTAAAGTTTTGGTGCTACTTGAAGTATTCTCTACTATACACATGTGCTTCTCCTGGAGCCCTGTAACAACACAGGAAGTCATTAAAACTCAGGTATCAGGGATGTTTCTTAATGACTTTAAAACAACACTTTAATCTCCAACCACTACCACCTCTGGTTCCCTATCATGTGTTGTCTGTTTATCTGTGTGTGCATGCTAAGTTGCTTCAGTTGTGTCCACCTCTTTGCAACCCTATGGACTGTAGTCCACCAGGCTCTTTGTCAATTGAATTCTCCAGGCAAGAATACTGGAGTGGATTGCCATTTCCTTCTCCAGGGGATCTTCCTGACCCAGGGATTGAATCTGCATTGCAGGCAGATTCTTTACCACCGAGCCACTGAGGGGAAGCCCATCTGTTTTGTATCTCCAAATGACTATTTCTTTCCCAGCAGAGAAAATGTGAACATTATCACAACTTCTGGCCCTTTTCCCTGGTTAGTTGACTTCGTTGACTGAATGATAAACCAGATAAAATGTCCACATACCCAAAGCTGGTTTAAGTGTTTGCTAACCAAGACATCATTAATAAGATTTTCAAAGCAAATTCTCTAAACCAAATAAAGATAAGGTGATCCTTGAAATGTATATACCTTTATTTTTATTCTAAAAGGTTGAAAACATTTAAATAGTAAATGACCTTTTCTTAGCCTACTTCACAGACTGGATAACCAGTAGTATTAAACATGTTAAGCATGAAATAAAAACTTCCATCCCAATCTACACATTCCTTAACTTCTCCAACATTTCCCTGAGGAGGGCCTTGACAAACACCTTACAGAAAAAAGGCTCTGCTCCTGATCATCCAAAACATAGAGGAGTTTTAAATAATTTATCCAAAGCTATCAATCTACATACCTTAATAAAGTCTTTCAACATGAATGCCATATAGGTGAAAGATCCAACTCCCTGCTTTCCTTTGTGCTCAAATATTATACTTCTGGAAAATATCCCAACAGCAGCCAAAAACCTGACATGGAGGAGGAAATCAGTAAAGATCATCTAATAATCAAAACTCTGAATTTTTAAAAAACATTGTACCTTACTTGTAGGCCTCTAAATATTACTTAGTTTTTCTCTCTCCTTGGGTATCCACCAAGTGCATAAAATGAAATGCACTTTATAGAGATGGGTTTTATACTGCAGAAGTTTAATTCTTTTAAAATTCAATGCATTGCCCCTATTTCATTTGATTGATTTTTCTCATAGTAGATGCCAAGGTGCAGTCATTGTTCCTTAGCTATAAACAAAGCACAATATATAGCCTTTGCCTAACTTCCTGGGTCAACCGCAATCCAGTCCAAATGCTTTCTGTATGTGATTCAGGTACTTAAACCATAAATTAATACTCAGTCATAAATGGTAGGAGAAAGATTGCAATGTTGCAGTTGCTCTGTATGGTCTTGTTTATTAGACACTATGATTGTTCAATATAAAATGATCACAGAAGTAAGAAAAAAAAATCTGGGTTCTGGAGAGGAAACTCGGGTATCAGTATGTGCAAGAGTAGAAGAGCACTGCCGAAGTGGCTTTCAAACTCTAACCACAGACAAAACTAAGAAATATGTATTTTATTTTATTCAGTAACACACACACCTGGTAAAGCTTTAATCAAATGACACTTGTCATTGTTACCTGTGACATTATTCTGACATTTTCTAGCCCACTATATCCTATGTCATCTCATCCATCCTGCTGTATTCTATTTCACTTGTGTTGGAGCTACATAATGTTCTCCAGGTATCTGCTGTGGGTCTTGCTATGCATCTCAATGCCAGTCTTTGCCTCTGCTGTGTCAACTATTTCTTGCTCTCTGCCCTGAAGCTTCTCAACCACTGAATGCTACCTTGGCCTAGATGAGAGTACCATCAACTATTATGATACATATTACTAAAAGTGTCAGGTAATTAATTCGTTTTGAAGTAATTTTTGTGAAAAGACAGGAGTCAATGGAAAATCATCCTCTTTCATGCCTCTCTTTCATGCCTCTTCTGAGATGCATGATTCATGCTTTTCAGGGTCAAACCAGTGGGCTCTGCCCCTTGTGCCTGTAGTAACATCCTGGACAAAGCACCTGTGGATTGGTTTTCCATGTACTGGCTTCCCAGCTCTTAAGTCCCCAACTACTATTTCTTGGAACGGGGTCAAATCCTAAATAAACCACTTACACATATATTCTAGACACAAATTCTCCTTTTTGGGGAGAGGAGCATGAAAGGGACTCAGGCTAAAATAACACTTGACTTAAAAAATTCTGGTTGTAAGTTGATTTCATGTTTCATGAACATTAGTTTGCAAAACAGTGATCCAGGCCTTGGGAAGAAAGAGAATTCAAGTGGAAGAGAGGATTCTCAGATGACGGGAGAGCTGAAATTTTCTCATTTGTGTCAGAGAACTTTGCAAAATACCCATTGGTGAATGGTACTCATGAGGCAAGTTTAGCCCAGCTAGCTAGAAAGTATCTCTCTATTCTGTGGTGTATATCAACCTCGCTGACTGCTGTCACCTTTATGACTTCATAGGAAGACAGAATGCACGTCGTGCATTTACATTCAACTTAGCAAGTATTTATTGAGTCTCAATGATTCTGAGGTTACCATGTTAGAATGTTTTTAGAAGCGAGTTGAAACATAACATACATATCTACATAATAAGAAATTGGAAGTCTTCTGGGCACTGCTGCTGCTATCAAATTTTTGTTAGGAGAAATAAGGGGGTTTTAAAGGAAATAAAGAAATTAGACATGACTCTATGTGTGTGTGTGTATTTGATTAGAGACTGAAATAAAACTTGATGGCTTGAGTTAAAATTCATAGAAAAAGAAAGCAGAGTAGCCAATACAGAAAACACTGAACAAGTGTGAATGTGTTAGTCACTCAGTCATGCCTGACTCTTTGTGATCCATAGACTGTAGCCCACCAGGCCCCTCTGTCCGTGGAATTCTCCAGGCAAGAATACTGGTTGCCTGGAGTGGGTTGCCATGCCTTCCTCCAGGTGATCTTCCCAACCAAGGAATCAAACCCAGATCTCCCACATTATAGGCAGATTTTTTACCATCTGAGCCACTCAGGAAGTCAGGAACACACATTTTAACATCAGATTCTTACTATACATGAATACTCAAGGAATGTAAATAAGATACATATGAAAAGTAACTACATGTGTCCATATATGTGTTACAGGGCTTCCCTGATCATTGAGGAGGTTTACAGGCTGCACAGATTTACTTTTCTATGAATTTTACCTGTTATCCTGGGCTGTCAATCAGATTGTTAGTTCCTTTCTATAAATCTGTAAAATTTTAATATATTCTGTCATGTGTGTCACAGATGAAGGCTTACATCATTACTATTTCAAAAGAGTCCCCAGTAGCATCTAACAAACTCTTTACTTGCCATGCTGAATTTAAGAGAAAAATAAAGAGCCTACAAGAGGGCAGTGACTGTTCAAGTTTTATCTCTTGTTAGTCAAAGGGAACAGTTATAAGATGAATAAGTTTTGAGAATCTATGTACAGCATGGTGATTATAGTTAATAATACTATATTGTATATTTGAAAATGGCTGAGTAGATCTCATATTCTCATCACAAAAAAAGGAATGGTAATCATGTGACTTGATGGAGGCAGTGGCTAACACAATGAGGGTAATCATTTTTCAACATAAATGTACCAAATCAGACATTGTACTCTTTAAGTTTGTATAATGTTACATGAATTATATCTCAATTAAACTGCAAAGTAGAGTTTTATCTCTGGTCCAGAAACATAGTATCCAAGGGTTCTCATAAATCTCCTTGAGCCCCTATCATTCTATTGAAGGCAGTATAATGACCAGTGGAGAAGCCAAAGGGTGAAAAACATACAGAAACAGTGCTGGTAGACCAAGGGGCTCATCTTCCATCTTGATCTAAATTTCAGAATATTTAAAATAATCTGTGAACACGTATAAGGTAAAGGAAAAAGATGAAGCACCACCTGTACTTGCCCTGGTTAAGCACAGGGTCTACTAGTGCCTTGCCCCATGCAGTGGCATGCTTACTTGAGTGCCTCTGTGAGCATAGCATCTTAAGAGGGATGCCAACAACTGGAAGCACATCCAGTGATGGACGATGAAGGTCATGAAGGGTCCGAGGCCATGCACTGTGTTGAGTCATCAGAAGTTGGAAGTCATCAGAATTAAGCCTGAGAGAACACACGATGCTGGTGGCCCAGTGGTGCCATGACTGCATGGGCTGGATTTGGAAGTGATATTAGAATATTAGTCTCCCAATGGCAGTAGAGGCCCATGGGAAGAAGTTCAAAAGAAGATAAACTTTCATATTTAGTTCAACAACAAAAATATTAAAGCCCTTTTATATGTGCTGAACAATGCAACTGATGCTAAGGTTAAAAAGTACATGAGACACAATCTCATGTCTCAAAATGTTCTATTGGGCAGGAGAGACTAGTCTCTATACTATTAAAGTTAATAAATAGTGAAAGTAACGTAATATACCAAAGGAGAACCAAGGATATAGTGATTAATTTGCTTAAATACATTCAATCAGTTAATAAGTTACCTCGAAAGATACTGAGATTCCAAACACAGAGGGCATTTGAGCCAAATGTGAGTTGGACTCAAATGCACTTGGACGTGGACAATAAATACAATTGTTTAAAAGCTGACTGAGTTTGAAAAAACAGAGTCTAAGATGGCTGTATTTCCAAGAACATGTTTGCTTAATGGATTTCATTCTAAAAATAAACATGAACTCAATGGTAATCAAAGAAAACTGCTATTGTTTTCATATTTGGCCTGGGTTGCCAGTGTATGATCCATTGTCTAAGTCAGGGATTGGAAAAGTATGACTCATGGGTCAAATTCACATATCTGCCTGTTTTTATAAATACAGTTGTATTGCGACATAGCCACACTCATTAATTCATGTATTGCCCAAGGCTCTTTGAGTACTTGTGGAAGATTATCTAGTTCTCAGATCTAAAATAATTAGTATCAAATTCTACAGAAAAAGTTGGCTGAGAGTTGGTCTACATAACCACTCATTATTCATGTTGAAGCTGGGGTGGTAGGTTGGCTGATGGTGGTTATTGGGTTAAATGTTGGATTAGGTTATTTTCAACTTTACAGGATGTGTTAAAATCGTAATTATTCTATTTTTCTTGTTAGATCCCAAGTAAATTGTTGTATTAATGTAGATAATCATATTCTTATCAGTTAACAAGTAAAAACAACACTAACTCCCTGAGAGTTGGGAAATTCTCAGTGTAATCAATCCAGTTCAATTGGATCATGTGTGTTTTCTCCTCCAACCTAAAAATTACATTATAAATCTACAGATGACTGGGGTTTCATCACTGTTTCTGCTCAAAAATACATTTAAATTGATTAGAAAACAGTTGACATGGTACTACTATAGCAACAGGACCTATATGATGAGGTAATGCTCGCTTGATATTTAATGTTAAATTAATGAGAATTATGCACTCATGACTACTCTTAGAGTGCCAGTAATAGATGTTTTATTATGATGTGAGCAGAGAGATTCCGTCTTCTCACTATTTCGCTCTTAAACTGATTGATCTTGCCAAGCTTCCTGGAGAATTGAGTGCTGAGGTGTATTGTAAATGCAGCCAAGGAAGTATGAAAACTATTTTTTAAGCATAAACTGCTAAGTTAAATATTTGTATAACTTTAGAAAAGTCCATTTATCCAGGCCTTCAGCATGCAGATCCATCCTCTCAAAAATAGAACGCTTATGCTAGAAATGTGAGACCTGGTTCTCCCATGGGCAGCTGTGGGAGCCAACCTCTAATATGGCCCCTCATGGTCTTCATGTCCTCCTACAATCACTGTCTTATTGTGCCCTTCTGTATTAAGTGGGACTGACTTGTGCAATCATCAGGGTACTGCAAAAATGATGGAATGTGGTATCCAAAGCTAGGTAACAAAAGACATTAAGGGATTTCTCTAGTGGTTCAGTTGCTAAGATTCCATGAGTCCACACTGCAAGGGGCATGGGTTCAATCCCTGGTCAGGGAACTGGGATCTCTCATGCTGCACAGCATGGACAAAAAAAGAAAGAAAGAAAATGGACAAATAAAAATAAAAGACACTGAGACTTATACCTTGCTTTCTTGGGTCACCTGAGAGGTCAGGTGGTATTAGAGAAGGATACCCAAGCAGCACTGTGGGAAGCAGACTGACAAGGAAAGGAGACAATCTTGCCAAGAGTCAAGAGCAACTTGAGAGCTTACATGGGATAACAACTTTGGAAGGAGATCCTCCAGCCACAGTCAAGACTTCAGATGGTGGCAGAGATCTTGATTGTAATCTCATGAGAGACTTAAAGCCAGAATCACTCAGTTATGATTCTCTCAAATCCAGGCAATACAGAAAGATGATGAATGTTTGTTTGAAGCCATTAAATTTGGAGATGAATTGTCATGGGCAGTAGATGACTAATATAGCAGCAATACCATGTGTGGGCTTCCCTGGTGACTCAGGTGGTAAAGAATCTGCCTACAATGTGGAGGACCTGGGTTTGACCCCTGTGTCAGGAAGGTCCCCTGAAAGAAGACATGGCAACCCACTCCAGTACTCTTGTCTAGAGAATTCCATGGATGGAGGAGCCTGGAGGGCTACAGATCACGGGGTTGCTAAGAGTCAGATGCAACTGAGTGGTTTTCACTTTCACTCTGTGTGGGACAGTTATGAAGCACTGCTTCACTGAAAAGATCAATGCATGCTATAGAGCCTTGGCAGCTGGGAAGAGACTGTCCTGTCCCACGGATGTCGTGCCCCAGAGATGAAGGTCTCCCTCTCTAGGTAGATTAAGCCCGATTGGGATGCCTGGTTTATTGATGGGAATGATGCAGAGAAGTGTTTTGAACTAAGAGGCTGGCAAAGATACCTGTTCTACTCATGTAAAGCCATATGACATTGGCCGTGGCACATGAATTCTAGACTTCCTTTCTGTAGTTGAAATGACTCTCTGCTTTTTCCAAGTCAAATAAGGGAACACATGTGAAAACATGTTTGAAAATAGTGTAGAGCGATTGCTGTGATTGCTGATCCTTGGCACCTTCTTTAAAAGATGAATGCTAGCTCTTGCTTGTTTATAAACGTTGATGAAACTGTCCATTTTTCTTCATCAGAATTATGGGACACATGAGTATATCATTATCTTCCATACCTTGATGTTCCCTCCTCTGTGAGTACCTGAGTTTATTCACTCTCAATTTTAACTACAAAGTCAAAGAAAAGATTCTTTTCCTAAGCTAATTGCCATCATGTTTCCCCTTCTAATGGTTTTCAGCTTGGCCTGCCATATCTATCCAGTCTGAGAAGACCCTGAATCTCCATTTTTAATCATCTCTGCACTCTGTGTTATGAATCACCCAGTGCTAACCACCTATAAGGAATAAAAGGAATACACTTTTAGTATATGTTGCTCATACCATCATGAATGTCAAAAAAATACATTTTACAACATTGATTCATTGACTCATTCATTTCATAACATTAATACTTTGTACTATAATTAACATACATATCATGAAAATTTATATTCTGATCATGCTCTATTCTAGATACTAGAAATACAGCTGTGAACAAAGCAGAATCCATACTTTCACAAAGCTTTTAGTTTATTAGTGAGTGAATGCATATCATAAATAATCTCCATGAAATACATAGCATATTACATGGTGCTACTGAAAGAAAAAAAAAAAATGAAAGAATTATAGAGAGTACATGGAGGGTGTAGTTTCAAGTACAGTTGCCAAAAGTCTTCATGGGGAAGCTGACGTTTGAGTTAAGATCTGGTGGAGATAAAAAGTGACACGGGGTCCCGAAGAAGAACACTGCCACCAGAGGAAACAGTGGGAAGAAAGGCCCTCATGTGGAAGCATTTTTGTTTTGTCTCGGAGAGAAAGGAGGTTAACGTGACTCAAACAAAGTAAGAAAGGAGCAACTGTTACTTCCCAGGAGGCACAGTGGTAAAGAATCTGCCTGCCGGTGCTGGAGAAGCAAGGGACCAGGGTTTGATCCTGGGTCAGGAAGGTCCCTTGGAGGAGGAAATGGCACCCCACTGCAGTTTTCTTGCCTGGAAAATTTTGTGGATAGAGGAGCCTGGTGGGATACAGTCTGTGGGGTCGCGAAGAGTTGGACATGACTAAACATGCATGCACAAGGCCAGAGGGTATTTTTTTCTTTTTCTTTTTTTTTTTTTTTTTTTTTGAGGCTACAGGTTTTAACAGGAATTTAGATGTTTTCCAATGACTTGTACATGGAATGAGATAGGAAGCCTCTGAAGAGTTGAGCAGAATGTTGATTTGATCTGACTTGTGGTAGCTCCACTGGTAAAGAATCCACCTGCAATTCAGGAGACCCTGGTTGGACTCCTGGGTCAGGAAGATCCTCTGGAGAAGAAATAGGCTACCCACTCCAGTATTCTTGAGCTTCCATGGTGGCTCAGACCATAAAGAATCTGCCTGCAATGTGGGAGACCTGGATTCAATCCCTGTGTTAGGAAGATTCCCTGGAGGAGGGCATGGCAAACCCACTCCAGTTTTCTTGCCTGGAGAATTCCCATGAACAGAGGAGCCAGGTGGGCTATAGTCCATGGGGTCACAAAAAGTCAGACATGACTGAGCGACTACTCACAAGCACATATTTTATAAGAAGCACTCTAACAGTTGTGATAAGAACAGAATGAGGAGGCCTATAGCAGATGCTGAGTAATTGGTAAGAAGGTTTGAGCATTAATTTGAGTGAATAATAATAATGAAGTCTTTTACTAGAGAGACTTTTTTAAAGGTGTGGAAAAGTGGGCAAAAATTCTGGGTATATTTTGAAGGGAGAGCCAGAAGGAGTTACTGACAGATTGACTTAGGATGTTAGAATATTATTCCAAAGATTTTTGGCATCACACAAATGGAAGAATGGGCTTCTTTTAAAGTGATGATAAAGACTGCAGGGAAATGCAATTTGGAAAGTTAGAACCTAAAGAGTTCATTTTGTAATATTTTAACCTGAGGACACCTAGGTGAAAATGTCAAATAGGCAATGAATTGTTCAAGTTGGGAGTTCAAGGATGAGGTATGGGCTGAAGATGTTCATTTATAATTCATCAAAATTTAAATGATGTCAAGGCAGAAAAGATGTGTTGGTTAAAAAGATAAGTGGTTCAAATACTTAGTTCTGGAACACTCTAAGTTTAGACATAGGTGAGGAGAGGAGACCACAGCATAAAAGAGCTTGAGGAGGAGCAACCTGTTACTCAGGAGAAAATCCATGGCAGTGAGCATTCTGGAAGCCAAGTTAAGACAGTGTTTTAAGGATGAGAGACCCATTAGCTCTGTCAAATGCTGTAGATAGGACAATAGATGGGGATTACGAATAGAAGCAACACAGAGTTTACTGGTGATACTGACAAGAGTCGTTTCAGTGGAGTTGGAAGCATGAAAACCTGAATGAGGTGAGTTGAAGGTACAAGATAGGAAGAGAAATAATGGAGTGCCACCGAGGATGACTATTTTGAGAAGTTTTTCTTCAAAGTAATGAAAGAAAATCTGAGGTAGTATCTGAAGAAAAAAGAGAGCTCCAAGGAAAATTGTTTTAAGGAGAGAGATAATAGAGATTATTTTGTGTTTATGGGAAAATCTCAGTAGAAAAGAAACAATGATGGAGCAGAGGGGGAGATTGGTGGAAGCCATGTGCTTGCATGGTTGAGTGAAACTGGCATGTAAGTGGAAAGACTGCTCATTGCTTGGAGTACAGTTTATAGCAATAGACACGGTTCATAGGCACAGGTACACGTAGCAGGCATATCTGTTTGGGGCTCTTTGAAATTTTCTTCTGTTGCTTCAGTATTCTCAGAAAACACAATATGCTATGCCATGGGCTAAGAATGTGCACAAAAGAGTAGGTGTTGGAAGCTTGAAGAGAGAGAAAACCATTTAAAATAGTTATCCAGGAAAATGGAAGAGACACTAGATTGGGCAACTAAAACGTGAATCCCAGGTGTCATTAAAAGCTCACTTGACATTTGTAGTCACATTGAAAGAACTGTGGTGTCTTTTCCCCCAGGATGTTCAGCTGTCTGGTTTGGGCAGGGAGTAGAAAATGAGATAAGTGAAATGTAAACAGGTACATATAGGCTTTGTTAAGAGGGGAGAGAAAATAAGTGAAAGGCAGGGAAGCTGAAGATAGAGGTCAGGGAATGGTTATAGCGACTGAACATGGAATAAGCAGAATAAGGAGGGATGTAGAAATGGAGGATGGGTGAGGGATAAACAAAGGTGGTCGGGTTAACAGTAGAGATCCATGACTTAAAGAGCTTGTTGGAGTTGGAATTTTAGACCAATACACTGAAAAGATAGGATGTGGTTATTGGAGGGAAAAAGAATGTTGTAAATGGAATTTGGAGGGACTGTAGTTACTGTCAACAACAAGCTTTAGGAGCTGGAGACATGGGCATTGGAAGAAAGGATGTCAAAGAGCTCTAGGCAAAGATATTGGAAGGACCATCTAAGTGGATACCACAATTCTTTAGAAATATGGTAGGAGTAGTGGTGGAGAGAGCGACTGTGAACCAGGAATTAAAATTTTCAAGGAGTGAAAAAGTGACGAGAGAGTCATACCAACTGTGAAGGAAAGATGCTAGATAGAATGGTCTCATGACATGGAATCGTGGGAGTAAAAACTGGATTATTTTAAAGAATAAGAAGCAGAAATGTGACTGAGTTCTCCTCCAGGAGAGGAATATGCAGTATGTGATGGAAAAAACCTATGCCCCTTGAAACAATTTCAAGGAGACAGATTTCAATTTTGAAAAAAAAAAAAAAAAAGAGTGAAGAACATGAGAGATTTCACTGATGACCTATCATGGTAGAAAGGTCAGTGAAATATTTTCATGTTCTATTCTTTAGTAACTTGGTTATATGTTCAAGAAAATAGGTGTAGAGGAGAAATAACCTGTATACATGCAGGTACTACTGAGCCAGAGTGCAGTTCAATTGTATTAATTATTCACCTACCCCCCACTAGTGACCCAGGTGATGGGCTCAGGGGCACAAAGTCAGAACAGCCTCTGGACTTTCTGAGCCATTTTTAGTTCTATAGTCATAGAACTATAGTTTTTGTGATATGGAAAAACAGTGTTCCTTTGGGTAGTCAGATGGAAAGTAAGAAAATGGTATAAGATTTCAGAATGAAATAGTAACCGATATCAAATATAAATTTGGCATGCTGATAAAAATATATCTAAAATAAGCAGCAAGATGATAAAGAAGTGGGAAAAGCCTCTGCTAGATAAGCTCTAGCATTATTTACCCCACTTTTTGCCCAGTCTCACTGGGCTTTGATTTTTCTATAGGAAAAAAATATATGGTATAAGCTGAGAGGGTCTGACCACATAAATCCTAAGATCTTGGCTCGAAAATTATAATGTGTTAACCTTCTGACAAGGAAAATAATTTTTAAATGTTTCCATATAATAAATTTCCTTTATACTACTCTGCTTTAAGCTGTTTTAAAATTGTTTATATAATTTAAAATGGGAGCTCTCAATAAATAACATTAGATAAGTTTTGTTTTTGTTTTAGAAAGCAACTGAATGAATGCCACAAAACACATGCCTATATATACAGAACAAAAGAATAGAATTTATTTTCTTTCCCTAACCCCAGGCAAAGAAAAGCATTTTCCTAGATATTTCATTTCCCTAACAAATTCCAAGATATATGCTGCTAAGTCTCTGCTGCTAAGTCGCTTCAGTCGTGTCCGACTCTATGAGACCCCATAGACGGCAGCCTACCAGGCTCCCCCGTCCCTGGGGTTCTCCAGGCAAGAACACTGGAGTGGGTTGCCATTTCCTTCTCCAAAGATATATGCTAATCAGCATTATATTAATAACTGATTTCCTATTAATATGTAGCCAATATAAATTTCAAAAATGATTAAAAGGAATAATGGATGATAGGGAAAATGGTAAAGATTCAAATTTAAAAAAGAAACCATTTCTCTAAAAATTGTGGTTGTAAGAGTTTACCCTTCATCTATCATGTGTGACAGGTTTGAAATAACAAGTACTAGCCTCCCAAAGTATACACTTCAGCAGGATTTCTTAGGACCTTTTATACTAAGATTTAGCTCTTCCTTATCCATGCACTCAAATTATAGCCTTTGTGAACTGAGGCTACAATTGATCACTCTCAATAAAGCTGCAATATAGTCCAGAGCAGTGCATTCCAACGTAAGATCAGAAGACTGACTGCCCATCTCTAAATAGTTTCTTGCTAGTCTGCAGTGAGAAAAGGACCTTGGTTCAGTTCCATTCAGCTCAGTTCAGTTGCTCAGTCGTGTCCAGCTTTTTGCAACCCCATGAACTGCAGCACTCCAGGCCTCCCTGTCCATCACCAACTCATAGAGTCCACCCAAACCCATGTCCATTGAGTCGATGATGCCATCCAACCATCTCATTCTCTGTTGTCCCCTTTTCCTCCTGCCCTCAATCTTTCCCAGCATCAGGCTCTTTTCCAATGAGTCAGCTCTTCTCATCAGGTGGCCAAAGTATTGAAGTTTCAACTTCAACATCAGTCCTCCAATGAATAGCCAGGACTGATCTCCTTTAGGATGGACTGCTTGGATCTCCTTGCAGTTCAAGGGACTCTCAAGAGTCTTCTCCAACACTACAGTTCAAAAGCATCAATATTTCAGTGCTCAGCTTTCTTTATATCTTCACGACCCAGATAATCACGATGGTGTGATCACTCACCTAGAGCAAAATATTCTGGAACATGAAGTCAACTGGTCCTTAGAAAGCATCACTACAAACAAAGCTAGTGGAGGTGATGGAATTCCAGTTGAGCTATTTCAAATCCTGAAAGATGATGCTGTTAAAGTGCTGCACTCAATATGCCAGCAAATATGGAAAACTCAGCAATGGCCACAGGACTGGAAAAGGTCAGTTTTCACTCCAATCCCAAAAAAAAGGCAATGCCCAAGAATGCTCAAACTATCGCACAATTGCACTCATCTCACATACTAGTAAAGTAATGCTCAAAATTCTCCAAGCCAGGCTTCAGCAATACGTGAACCATGAACTTCCAGATGTTCAAGCTGGTTTTAGAAAAGGCAGAGGAACCAGAGATCAAATTGCCAATATCTGCTGGATCATCAAAAAAGCAAGAGAGTTCCAGAAAAACATCTATTTCTTCCTTATTGACTATGCCAAAGCCTTTGACTGTGTGGATCACAATAAACTGTGGAAAATTCTGAAAGAGGTCAGGTCACCTGACCTGCCTTTTGAGAAACCTGTATGCAGGTCAGGAAGCAACAGTTAGAACTAGACATGGAACAACAGACTGGTTCCAAATAGGATAAGGAGTACGTCAAGGCTGTATATTGTCACCCTGCTTATTTAACATATACGCAGAGTCCATCATGAGAAACGCTGGGCTGGAAGAAGCATAAGCTGAAATCAAGATTGCCGGGAGAAATATCAATAACCTCAGATATGCAGATGACACCACCCTTATGGCAGAAGGTGAAGAAGAACTAAAGAGCCTTTTGATGAAAGTAAAAGAGGAGAGTGAAAAAGTTGGCTTAAAGCTCAACATTCAGAAAACTAAGATCATGGCATCCGGTCCCCTCACTTCATGGCAGATAGATGGAAACAGTGGAAACAGTGTCAGACTTTCTTTTTTTGGGCTCCAAAATCACTGCAGATGGTGATTGCCGCCATGAAATTAAAAGATGCTTACTCCTTGGAAGGAAAGTTACAACCAACCTAGACAGCATATTAAAAAGCAGAGACATTACTTTGCCAACAAAGGTCTGTCTAGTGAAGGCTATGGTTTTTCCAGTGGTCATGTATGGATGTGAGAGTTGGACTGTAAAGAAAGGACCTTCGTAGAGTTTGCATAATGAGATAAGGAGCTTGTACCAGAACATAAATTACCTGCATCATGAAGTATACTCTTAACTTCAGTTGCTGTTTTTTTCCTAGTAAGACTTTTTCAGTGAAGGCAACAGTGTGTTGATTTTCCTTCAGGCACACTCATGGACCTCCTCATAGACAAGAACTTTGAGTAGCACAGGCAAAGATATTAACCTTGGAGGGCCTTTCCTCTTGCTACAATGTGAGTATGCTTAATTACTTCAGGCTCTTCATATTATAGCATAAATTAATTACAGTATAGATCAATTTCTCTGTAAACTGCTTAGTGTCTGTAGTCTTCACTACTAGATTCCCACTAGCAAGCACAGAGTTGGACATTCAATAAATGTCTGTTAAATGAATTAACTGCAAAAAATAAAAGTAGACAGAGAAATAAACACAATCCTTGAGACTATTTCCTACATCATATCCAAAATCCATCTTTAATAGGAATTCTTATTTGTTTCTATTATGTTATTTTTGTTTGGGGATTTAAGCAAAGAAACACAGAAACAAAATCATAGTAGAATATATACAAGTATCAGTTGCTCACTTGTGTCCAACTCTTTGTGACCCTTTGAACTGTACCCCACCAGGCTCCTCTGTCCATGAAATTTCCCAGGCAATAATACTGGAGTGGGGTGTCATTTCCTCCTCTAAGGGATCTTCCCCACCTTGGATCAAACCATCTCCTGCATCTCCTGCACTGGCAGGCAGATTCCTTACCACTGAGCCATCCGGGAAGCCCTGAAATATACAAAAGAGACAGTCATCTCCATCATTAACTCAAAGAGTAAATGGTAAAGAATGAAAATCTATTATGACTCATTATTATCTATTGCTGTTACTGGGACTTCCAGTACTAAGTTAAATAAACATGGTGAGAGTGGGTGTCACCTTGTTCCTGATCTTAGAGGAAATGTTTTCAGATTTTCACCACTAAGTGAAAGCTGTGGGCTTGTTGTATATGGCCTTTATCATGTTGAGATATGTTGCCTCTATACCAATCTTGTTGAAGGTTTTTATCGGTGTTGAATTTTATCAGATGTTTCCTCTGCATCTATTGAGATGATCATAGGCTTTTACCCTTCATTTGTTAATATGTTGCATGACATCAATTGATTTGCAGATGTTGAACCATCCTTGTATCCTTGGGGGTAAATCCCACTTGACTGTAGTGTGTGTGATATTTTTAATGTTTTAATTCAGTTTGCAAATATTTTGTAGAAGATTTTTGCATCTATGTTCATCAAAGATATTGACCTACAGTTTTCTTGTAGTGTCCTTGTCTGGTTCCCCAAAACTTTGGTCTCAAAACAGCAGTCCACTTTTAATCCCCCATAGCTTGTACGGGTCATGAACTGAGGAGCAGCTTGGATGGGCAGTCCTGGCTTGATGCTTCTCACAATGCTGTAGTCAGATATTGGTCAAGTATTATCTGATGTCTTAACTCTTCCAGAAGTACCCACCTCCAAGGTGGCTCAATTACATGATTGGCAAACTGGTGCTGGCTGTCTTGAGAAGCCTCAGATCTCCACATAAACCTTCCACAGGGCTGCCTGAGTATCTTCATGTTGTAGCAGCCGGCTTCATCTAGAAGTGATACCAAAAAAAAGTTTTCATTTTTTGAGACCTGGCCTTGCTTTTCATCACATTCTGTTTACCAAAAAGGATTCACAATTCCACTCCAGCCCACATTCAATGGTAGGGAAATTAAGCTTCTCCCTTTGAGGCAAGGAATGTCAGTGAGCTTGCTGAAATATTTTGAAATCACTGAAGATTATCTGGAGGATTAAAATTTCCTTTTTTTTTTTTTTTTTTTTTTGCTTAAAAGACTGATTATTTTACTGTAATAGCTAGTAACTTCACTAAAAGATAATTGGCTATTTCAATAAAATGGAAAATAAATTGGCTTTTCCAATAAATTGAATATCTTTCTTCCTTCCTGTTTTCTCCTCCTCCTGTAGGTTTTCTCCTCCTCCTGTAGCTTTTCCTCTCTTCTCTAAGACTGGCTGTCTTGCTCAACTGGCCACCACAGTTGTCTGTTTGGAAATCTAGTAGTCATAACATAAATGTTTCTTCCAAGGTCACCCAGCAAAATGCAGCACTCACTCTAAGTTTTCCAGTGACAGATTCACTCATATTATTTTTAGTTATTTTGAAATAACCCATCAATGACAGCAGCTTTACCTTTTTCCCAAGGCTCTGTGATTTTTGAATATAAGATTCAAGAAGTGAGTTTCTAATGACAATGAGACAGATACTGGGGTCAGGGGGGTACTTGAAATGACAAGGTCAGAGAGAGAATTTTGTCACCCACAGAGTTGATGTCTGGATGCATGATGTGGTAAAAAAGAAATTGAATTGATGATTAGATAATGGACTACAGACCTTTCAAGTAGCAGGAGCAAAAGTCATTTTTTTCTTTTATTTCTTATTTATTTTAATTAATAATGCATGATGGTGATCTCAGCAGTTTAGCACAGCAAGTTCCAGTTCTCTCATTTTCTATCTGCAGTAGAGCGATGTGACTTTGCCGTCAGTTACAGGCTGTGGCATTTGTTATATAATCAAAACCAGAACCATATTTAGTGTAGCTAACTTCTTGAACCTCTTTGTAACAAAAGGATACATTGTTTTTTTAGGCCAAGAGAAAATATTGTCAGTCTTCTTTGAGATAATGGAGTAAGGTTTATACAGAGATCAGAGGTGGGTATTGAGAGAGCCATTCCCTGAATATCACTTCAGAGTTTCATAGACTGTCATAACTAAGCCATAGCAAAGCGGTATAAAATATAGCCATTCTTTTATAGCTTCGGTAGGTACTACTAACATATATTTCACATTTAATTTCTAGTAAATTGTGTTTTAAAGGCTAAAATGTTTAGCTGAGACCAGCAGAATTGTTCAAAACTATAAATACCTTTGCTTCTCTCAAGCTAGGTTTATGCTGTACTTTCCATCTGAATTTCAGTGCACATGGATCAGACTGGTATCAAAAGGACTTTCTCTGATATTGAAGGTCATAAACATCAAAAGTAGTGCTAATAGAAAAAGACTAATAGAAAGGTGCTATCCAAGACTGTCTGCATTTAGTGTACATTCAGACAGCTGAATATTTTTCCCATAGTTTAGGTATAAAGTAGACATTCTCACCCCAACTTGCATTGGAAGAATTTTTAAGTGGTTTCTTATGAAAAAGAAATTCAGTCCCAATTATTGAAAAGCAACATGATTGTCAGTGTTTATTCTATGCAATTTACAAGAATAGGAATGACCTGGGAGTATGAAAGCAGTGCTAACTTGTATCATAGAATGTTGTTTAATCACAAAGTCGTGTCTGACTCTTTTGCGACCCTATGAACTGTAGCCTGCCAGGCTCCTCTGTCCATGCAATTTCTCAGGCAAGGATACTAAAGTGGGTTGCCATTTCCTTCTCCAGGGGTTCTTCCTGACCCAGGGACCTAATCGGAGTCTCCTGCATTGGCAGGCAGATTCTTTACCACGGAGCCACTAAGGAAGCCTGCATTATAGAATAGTGACTTCTAATATAAGTTAGTTTAATATCATAGCCAGTTTTGTGACTTATGAAAAAGAAATTACCAACTGATCCTTGATTTTTAGACTCATCCTGTATTTTAGAGCTCTAAATTTTAAGACAATTGTGGAGAAACTGAAACTTTCTTTCAAATGTTTCTAAACAATGAAAGAAATAGTAGCATTTTTTAACAGAGGGCTGGAGCAAACTACTGTAGGAATACATCACTGAGTTTAAATTTAAACATTTTCCCCAAGACACATTTTAGATTGTGTAAAATTCTAAACAAACTAAAAAAGTCTAACAATAAAATAATTTAGTCATTCAGAAAATTATTTTAGCACAAAAACAAAAATTTCAAAGTCAGTTAATTCATGAAATCTGAACAGTAATTACCATTGCTTTTTTCCTTGTCAGTGTTTTTTTCTAACCTTCAAGAAAGGAAAACCCAAGAACAGCGGAGCTAGGAAAGAGAAGCAATATCCTATCTGCATTTTATCAGATTAAGTAAGGGTGGAGTTAGTTGCTAACAGGAGACATTCCCACCATTTCTTTTGTCATGAAGGGGAGAAAGTCAGCTAATAAAATGTGAGCTTTCTTTAATGAGCATAAATTTCTAATTAAAACCTTTTCATAATTTGGCTGAATGTGGAAACACTAGAATCTCTTGACATAGCCTACAGGGAGGTGGGCAGGAAAGAGTTAGGCTGTGAATTTTTATACCATTTAAGGTGAAGTGGAGAAAGAAGGTGCTGTTTGATGCTATAATTCAAGACGTATCAAAGAAGGCTCGGGGTCAAAGGCGATCTGAAAGCTTCTTTCTTTCATCTAAAAGACAAGCAGGGCCATACTATTCCTCCCAGTTTTTCTGAGTAGAAGAAGAGTATAGAAGAGAGCAAAGAAAATATTCAAAGTGAAGATACAGTCAGACAAAGAGAAAGGACCTCATAATTTGCAAGGGTCAAAGACAGGATTTTAAGCAGACTAGACAATAAAAGTGTTGGAGTGGCCAGAGCAGCTAGAACCATAGAAATAGAGTTGACAAAGTCTGAGCAGTTGCAGAAATAAATGGTCATGGAACATGGACACTGAGAGCCATAGAAGCAGGGCCACGAGTGGAAAATAAGGGGACAGTGTAAAAAGGATTCAGGTAAGACTGTTATGTTGACACAGAAATTCATCCTTAAGATGTTGATTTCACCAGAGTAAGAGACTGAAAGAATGAAAGGTTACCTCTGTGCATGTGTGTGTGTGTTTTACCCTCTTTCCTTAGGACTCAGTAGTTGTGCTTTGGATGCAGAGAGGTGATCTTCAACCTCTAAAATAGCATTTTTCATCATCTGGAACTTACATGTATATAATTTATACACATTTGTGTGTGTGTGTGTGTGCATGTAGGAGGGGAATGGATGTGAACAGATGCTACTGAGCTTAGGTTGTGGACCTGAAAGCAATACTTTTCATCTTCCTTGACTAGGAAGGGATGAGGTTGTTGTACAGTCTGTGTAGTTTTCTCAGTGATGGCTTCTTCTTGGCAAGCTGGAGGGGAGGTGGAGTTAGGATGCTTGTGAAGCCCAGGTCACAAACATGAGCCCTAGAGAGGAGCAGCAAAGTTCTTTATAGTTAAGCCTGCTATGAGTGAGATTCACCCTTGAGCTTCTCAGAGGCATCATTGCTTGACAGAAATAGGAAGAGAAGGTGTTCACTGGTTGTGAACAACAGGATTTGCTGTGATTTCAGCAAACTCTCCCATGTTCCACACTTCGTGTAAACCTCAGCTTCTGCTGTAGAGGAAGAGCGACAGAGAGATCCAAATTTTTCATATTAGAATCTCCGTCAACCTTAATTTGCTTTTAAATAACCCTAATGATCTTCTTGCCCTTGAATATTGAGTAAATGGCCATTAAATATATAAATTATGCTCAGTACACTGTAAAAAGTTTGCTGTCTGAGTTTTATTTGTACATGAAAACGATGTTCAAACTTTGAGTTCAATGGACAAACTGAGGTTTCCTTTCTGAAGGAAGAGGGGAAGAAAGACCCAAATGACAATATAAGCAGGAGAGGATACTAGAAGTAAAAAAGTTCTATGATGTGCAGTAGAATGAAAAATGGAATGAAAAGAAGTAATAATAAATGATTCTATTTCTCAGATGTCCAAAAAGAAAATGGAGACATGAAATACGTGGTAGAATACGATATTCCCAAAGAAGTTGGCGAGCCCTCAAAACCCCACAATACACGATTCTTGTCTCCTTCTAACGCTGTTTACTTACTTTTTTCTTCTCTTCTGTTAACTCTCAACTATGTTTCTTCAAAATGTTAAACTTTTATCTTTTGGCTATCAGATATATCTCAACTTCACCACTCAAAAAAATCTCCATAACTTTTATAGTCGTCCTTATTTTAAGTATTATTTTAGTCTAACTTATATATTCTTAGTCTTATAATTTCCCCAGTTTTACTCTTTGGTCTTAATTTTTGGTTGTCTCTTTCACATTTAAGTCAATTCTGTTAGGTTTGAAATTTTGCTTTAATATCGGTTTAAAAAAAATAAAAAAAATAAATAAAGTTTTCTGTTCTTTTAATAATCACATTTTCTTCTTAAGGACTTCCCTGGTGGCTCAGATGGTAAAGAATCTGCTGCAACGAGGGAGACCTGGGTTTAATCCCTGGCTTGGGAAGATCCCCTGGAGGAGGGCATGGGAACCCACTCCAGTATTCTTGCCTGGAGAATCCCCATGGACAGAGGAGCCTGGCAGGCTACAGTCCATGTGGTCACCAAAAGTTGGACATGACTGAGCGACACAGCACACCACAGCATTTCCTTCTTAAAGTTATCTGTTACTTATTTTTATGACTTATTTGCACCACAGCTGAACAGTGGAGAGAACTGCTATTATGTGTAAGAGAATGGCATCTTTCTTTGATCTTCCTGTTCTGATGTGTGCCACCCCTGTTTCCTAAGTCTTGCTGTATTTATGTGTTTTTTTTATTTTTATTTTTTTTAAATTTTATTTTATTTTTAAACTTTACAGTATTGTATTGGTTTTGCCAAATATTGAAATGAATCTGCCACAGGTATACATGTGTTCCCCATCCTGAACCCTCCTCTCTCCTCCGTCCCCATACCCTCCCTCTGGGTTGTCCCAGTGCACCAGCCCCAAGCATCCAGTATCGTGCATCGAACCTGGACTGGCGACTCGTTCCATATATGATATTATACGTATTTCAATGCCATTCTCCCAAATCATCCCACCCTCTCCCTCTCCCACAGAGTCCAAAAGACTGTTCTAACTATGTGTTTATTTTAAATAAACAGGGATATTGTATGAGCAGAGTGATACAGGAATTCAGTTTAGATTTTTCCATATGCATAATTGTTCCAGTACCATTTATTCCATAGTTTGGTAGCTCAGATGATAAAGAATCTGCTTGCAATGTGATAGACACAGGTTTGATCCCAGGGTCGGGAGGATCCCCTGGAGAAGGGAATGGCATCCCACTCCAGTAGTCTTGCCTGGGAAATCCCATGGACAGAGGATCCTGGTGTGTGTGTGTACACATCACACACACACACACACACACACACACACATATACACACACACACATATGTGTGTGTGTGTGTGTGTGTATATAAGAGTATATGTATATGGGGCTTCCCAGGTGGCTTAGCAGCAAAGAATCCTCCTGTCAATGCAGGTGACACAAGAGACAGGAATTCAATCCCCGGGTCGGAGGGATCTCCTGGAGTAGCTAATGGCAACCTACCCCAGTATTTGTGCCTTGAGAATACCATGGACAGAAGAGTCTGGTAGGTTACAGTTCATGGGGTCAGAGAATTGGACATGCGAAAAGAAATGCAAAAAAGCAAAATGGCTGTCTGGGGAGGCCTTACAAATAGCTGTGAAAAGAAGAGAAGTGAAAAGCAAAGGAGAAAAGGAAAGATATAAACATCTGAATGCAGAGTTCCAAAGAATAGCAAGAAGAGATAAGAAAGCCTTCTTCAGCGATCAATGCAAAGAGATAGAGGAAAACAACAGAATGGGAAAGACTAGGGATTGCTTCAAGAAACTCAGAGATACCAACGGAACATTTCATGCAAAGATGAGCTCGATAAAGGACAGAAATGGTATGGACCTAACAGAAGCAGAAGATATTAAGAAGAGATGGCAAGAATACACAGAAGAACTGTACAAAAAAGATCTTCACGACCAAGATAATAACGATGGTGTGATCACTCACCTAGAGCCAGACATCCTGGAATGTGAAGTCAAGTGGGCCTTAGAAAGCATCACTACGAACAAAGCTAGTGGAGGTGATGGAATTCCAGTTGAGCTATTTCAAATCTTGAAAGATGATTCTGTGAAAGTGCTACACTCAATATGCCAGCAAATTTGGAAAACTCAGCAGTAGCCACAGGACTGGAAAAGGTCAGTTTTCATTCCAATCCCAAAGAAATGCAATGCCAAAGAATGTTCAAACTACCACACAATTGCACTCATCTCACACGTAAAGTAATGCTCAAAAGAGAAGAGTTGACTCATTGGAAAAGACTCTGATGCTGGTAGGGATTGGGGGCAGGAGGAGAAGAGCCAACAGAGGATGAGATGGCTGGATGGCATCACTGACTCGATGGACGTGAGTCTGAGTGAACTCCGGGAGTTGGTGATGGACAGGGAGGCCTGGCATGCTGCGATTCATGGGGTCACAAAGAGTCGGACATGACTGAGCGACTGATCTGATCTGATCTGATCTGACCTGACCATATATTCCATTGCCAACATCCGCTGGATCATCAAAAAAGCAAGAGAGTTCCAGAAAAACATCTATTTCTGCTTTATTGAATGTGCCAAAGACTTTGATTGTGTGGATCACAATAAACTGTGGAAAATTCTGAAAGAGATGGGAATACCAGACCATCTGACCTGCTTCTTGAGAAACCTGTATGCAGGTCAAGAAGCAACAGTTAGAACTGGACATGGAACAACAGACTGGTTCCAAATAGGAAAATGAGTATGTCAAGGCTGTATATCGTCACCCTGCTTATTTAACTTATATGCAGAGTACATCATGAGAAATGCTGGGCTGGAAGAAGCACAAGCTGGAATCAAGATTGCTGGGAGAAATATCAATCACCTCAGATATGCAGATGACACCACCCTTATGGCAGAAAGTGAAGAGGAACTAAAAAGCCTCTTGATGAAAGTGAAAGAGGAGAGTGAAAAATTTGGCTTAAAACTCAACATTCAGAAAACTAAGAATGTTTTCTGGTCCCATCACTTCATGGCAATTCTGGTCCCATCACTTCATGGCAAATAGATGGGGAAACAGTGGAAACAGTGGCTGACTTTATTTCTGGGGGCTCCAAAAGCACTGCAGATGGTGACTGCAGCCATGGAATTAAAAGATGCTTCTCCTTGGAAGGAAAGTTACAACCAACCTAGACAGCATATTCAAAAGTAGAGACATTACTTTGCCAACAAAGGTCCATCTAGTCAAGGCTATGATTTTTCCAGTAGTCATGTATGGATGTGAGAGTTGGACTATAAAGAAAGCTGAGCACTGAAGGATTAATGCTTTTGCATTGTGGTGTTGGAGAAGACTCTTGAGAGTCCCCTGGACTGCAAGGAGATCCAACCAGTCCATTCTAAAGGAGATCAGTCCTGAGCGTTCATTGGAAGGACTGATGTTGAAGCTGAAACTCCAAAACTTTGGCCACCTGATGCGAAGAACTGACTCATTTGAAAAGACCCTGATGGTGGGAAAGATTGAGGGCAGCAGGAGAAGGGGATGACAGAGGATGAGATGGTTGGATGGCATCACTGACTCAATGGACATGAGTTTGAGTAAACTCTAGGAGTTGGTGATTGACAGGGAGGCCTGGTTTGCTGCGGTCCATGGGGTCGCAAAGAGTCGGACACGACTGAGGGACTGAACTGAACTGAGCGTGCTTCCATGCCAAATCATATGCATATAAGCATATATGTGTGTGTGCTCAGGTTGCTATAGTTGTGTCCAGCCCTTTATGATGGCAAAGACTGCAGCCCTCCAGGTTCCTCCATCCATGGGATCCCCCAGGCAAGAAAGTAGAGTAGGTTGCCATTTCCCTCTCCAATAAACATACATATATATAGTTATATTCAGACACCAACATATATGCAGTAAGCATAAGAAATATCATGATTGTGATTACATGGGGGAGTTGGGTAGGAGATGCATCTGAGAAGGGCTTCAAAGTTACTAATATTAATCTCTTTAATTAGGGTCACTAGCATGTCCATATGTGTTTATTTTCTTAATAGCCATTTAATAGTCATTAAATTGTACATTATGTACACATGTATCTTTTGCACATCTGCTTTATTTTCAACAGTGAATAGATGAGCAAGAATATGAATTGTTTGTCATGTTTAATAAAATATACAATCATGTGGAATGCAAGGTAGAGATCTGAGATGAGAAAAGGTAAAATTCTCTTATGGTCACTTAAGTTACAGATAGCTGTGAAATATGTAAGTGCAGAGAGGTATTTGTTTCTCGAGCTCAAAATAGAAGTTCATGCTACAGATATCAATTTGGAACTCTTAGCTCAACTAACAGGTATGTAAGCCAGGGATGAACAGGTGTGGAGGAAATGAAAATAGCTCCAGACTGTACCCTGAAGGTAACTTCTCTTCAGAAGTCAAGGAGAAGAATTCAGACAAAAGATAGCAAAATCCTTGCCAGTGAATTAGGAGCAGTTTGTTTCAGGAAACCCGAGGGGAAAAATATTTAAATAAAATCAATAAATAATATTAGAAAATTATGTCAGGAGATCGAGAAAGACAGGTTCAAGGAGTTGTTTTGTTGTTTTCTAACCAACAAGGAGGCTACTGTACCCCCTGATGGAACAGAGGAGTGGTGGGAGCAGTTTGGAAGGATTAAGGAGTGAATGGAGAATTTTACCCTAAGAAGTTTCTCACAAAATCTGTCTCTTCTTTCCTAAAATAAGACCTGTGATAAAATTTATAAATAGTAAACAAACAATAATAACTTAAATTAGGAAACTGGGAAAGGGAAAGTGTGTAGGACTCTCCACAAGAGTAGATAGAGCTTGGCCTGGATCCTGTCCCTCCCAGTGATGGTTAATTTTATGTGCCAACCTGATTGGGCTAAGGGGTACACAGGGAGCTAGGAAAACAGTATTTCTGGGTGTGTCTGTGAGGGTGTTTCTGGAAGAGATTAGTGTTTGAATCAGCAGATTGCACAGACAAGATGGCCTTCACCAATGTGGGTGGACCTCACCCAATCCCTTGAGGGAACAACTGTCAAAGGAGGGGTGGATTGTCATTCCAGTCTTGAGCTGGGGTGTCCGTCTTCCCATGACCTTAGACGTGGGAGCTCCTGGTTCTCAGGCCTCCAGACTCTGGGTACACCATTGGCTCACCATTTTTCAGGCCTCTGTACTCAGACTGAATTATTCTTCTGGCTTTCCTTCTTCTCCAGCTTACAGACAGTAGATCTTAGGACTTTTTGTTTACCATGATGACGTGAGCCAATTCACAAAACATATCTCCTCATATGTGTATCAATATATGTGTTTTACTTGTTCTGTTTCTCTGGAGAACCCTGACTCAAACACACTGTCATTTGCACAGACAATCCCAAGCAATATGGCAAAATATCGGTAAAGCCACCAAAGGTGGAACGTTCTCTTATTCTTCTTCTGATCATGAAACAAAGGAAACTGTATCTGGAAACTTCTGTAGAGTCTGTAAAGCGGGGAAAGAAAATGGAGAAGATGACTCTGATAGAAATAAAGGTATCAGGACTACACATTGCATAATAAAAATAACTTTGAGTGACATGGACAAAGGATTCAGGCAGCACCTAGTTAAGGCAGATTGACTGTAAGCCACTCGGATTTCCCTGGTGGCTCAGTTGGTAATGAAAATGCCTGGAATGCAGGAGACCCAAGTTCAATCTCTGGGTCGAGAAGAAGCCCTGGAGAAGGGAATGGCGACCCACTCCAGTATTATTGCCTGGAGAATTCCATGGGCAGAGGAGCCTGGTAGGCTTTGTCCATGGAGTTTCAAAGAGTCAGACACGACTGAGTGACTAGCACTTTCACTAACATAATAAAGCTTAAGATTCAGGGTTCCCTCACTTATGTGAGTCCTTTGGACCTAATTTTGTTTTCATAATTTTGCCATATGTTCCTTAACAAGGGCTCTAAAATTTTTGTAAACTCACTCAATCTCAATTTACCCTTGCCTATAACTAATAAGAGTAAACATTAGTAGTGTACATAAAAAATTCATAAAGAAAAAAGCAGAGATTCAGTTGGAAGTAACACCACCATCTCTACCCTTTCGACTGTTTCTTGTCCCACAGAAATTGGACAGAAACAATTATGCAGCCTTAACACTGCATCTCAGGGAGAAAATAAAGCGGTCCTGGCCTTGATACTGCAGGAAGATAGCCAAGTTACTTTCACAATTAGCCAAGCAAATGGAGTGTCTAGATCGGTGCAACCAAGAATAAAAAAGAAAAAATTAACTGTCATGGCAACCAAGCAAATATACTATGGCAAACAGCTTAAAAGAGAAAGCATGGGAAGAAAGAAAAGGGGCTTATCCAATAGGAAATTATTACTTGAAGCACAAAAGGAAATTCTTCTCAATTGCTTCACATTGTAGAACAAATTGAGAAATGTGGCTTCTATAAAAAGCTCCAAGATGAAATGATAAGATAAAAAATAGTTTGAAAATAATTGCAAATGTAAGAGGAAATGAGAATTAAAGCCCCATAATAAAATTAATAAATTAATTAGCAAGGAACAAAAATGACACAACTAAAAATAAAATTTCTGACATAGAGGAAGGATTTGAAATAATCACAGATTAAAAAAACTTAAAGAAGCAGAATGAAAAAATTGGATGTGGATGGTAGAAAAAGATAAGCTGAACCTAACTATAATTTTTGCTCTTAAACTAGAAACACTCAACAGAGAAATCCCCTGAGATAAAGAAATCATTAAATCAACAATTTGAAAGAGAACCCTATTCAAGGATAATTTGATACAGAAATTTCAAGACCAAAGCATTTTCTAAGTCAGATATTTAAGTAGTATTTTAAAAGAAGTCTTTTTAGGATATCTAGACTTGAAACTCAAATCACCTACAATTGGAGAAAATCAAGCTTGCATCAAAGTTCTACTCACCAACCTTCAAAGCCAGAAGACAAAGAAGTAGTTTCCATAACAGTCTTAGAAAAGTGTGACCCAAAAACATTACCCCAAAGTATTAGCCAAGTATAAAGGCAACAGGGATATATTCTCAACTGTGAAAAATATCAGGGCACTCTCCTTGCACTGTTGCTCAGGTGCTCAGTCATGCCTGACTCTTTGTGACCCCATGGACTGCAGCACGTCAGGCTTCCCTGTTCTCCACCATCTCCCAGAGTTTGCTCAAACTCACGTCCATTGAGTTGGTGATGCTGTCTAACCATCCCATCCTTGGTTACCCCCTTCTCCCCCTACCCTCAGTCTTTCCCAGTAGCAGGTTCTTTTCCAATGAGTTGTCTCTTCCCACCAAGTGGCCAAAGTATTGGAAACTCAGTGGTAAAGAATGTGCCTGCCAATGCAGGAGACCTGAGTTTGATTCCTCACCCAGGAAGACCCCACATGCTGCAGAGCAACTAAGCCTGTGCACCACATCCACTGAGGCTGTGCTCTGGAGCCTGGGAACTACAATCACTGAGCCTGCCTGCTGCAGCTACTGAAGCCCATGTGCCCTAAAGACTGTACTCCTCAATGAGAGAAGCCACTGCAATGAGAAGCCTGAGCACCACAAGTAGAGAGCAGCCCCCATTCACCTCAACTAGAGAAAAGCCTGTGTAGCAACAAAGACCCAGCACAGCCAAAAATAAATAAATAAAATTATTTAAAAAAAAAAAAAACCTCAGGGAATCTACAACCTAAACATGCTTCTTGGAGGGAAAAAATGTTTGACAAAGAAATTCAAAAAATTAAAAGAAAGATGTCAATGAAGAAGAGAAAAGCATAAAATGAATAGTGGTAAACATTAGACCAAAAAATTCAAAAAACTAATTGTAAATAACATTGAGAATATTTTTATAGAAGAAGTCATAGGTTTATAGAGTATAAAATATTAATAGCAAAATTAAAATGAAGTAAAATATTTTATTTAAAATACATGCAATATAATTCCATTTTTATAAAATATGAATCATTCATTTTTACATGTATAAATGATATATGCACTTGCTTTGTATCAATGAAGATAATTTCAGGGAAGTGGTATTTGGAGGTTTTTTTCTCAAATCTTTTATCTTTATAATTTTTCTGCAAAATGTGTAAACTTTATAATTTGTATTTATCATTTTGAAAAACAATAAAGTGATTAAAAAAATGAAATACCTTCATAATGCTAATCAGAGTTAATTAAGGGTAGTAGACATGTGAATGATTACTTTCTTCTTTTTTTTTTTCCTGCTGTGTTCTGACTCCCTCACCCCACTTTACTGTCCAAAAATTATAAAACGTGAATGTAAGTAAAGTAGTAGAAGGAGTAAATGTAGGAGTGTGTTTGAAAAGATTTTGGTTAAGTCAGAGAAAATGCCTTAATTGGAAGAAAATGTGGACTTAAGACAGGGATTTTATTAGAGGAAACTATATAATGTTTCTTGTTGATGTGAGAGATGCTGCTGCTGCTAAGTTACGTCAGTCGTGTCCGACTCTGTGCGACCCCATAGACGGCAGCTCACCAGGCTCCCGTCCCTGGGATTCTCCAGGCAAGAATACTGGAGTGGGTTGCCATTTCCTCCTCAAGTGCATGAAAGTGAAAAGTGAAAGTGAAGTCACTCAGTCGTGTCCGACTCTTCCCGACCCCATAGACAGTAGCCTACCAGGCTCCTCCGTCCATGGGATTCCCAGGCAAGAGTACTGGAGTGGGTTGCCATTGCCTTCTCTGGGGAGAGATGCTATATAGATGCAAATTGATGCTGAGGGTGAGGTGGAGATAACTAACAGAAGGACTATGGTTCCTTGAAGAGGTTATAAATAATGGAACCCAGAGCACTAGCAGGGTGATTGTCCTTGGAAACAACGATGGCTAGTGATTCCATTGTGAAAAAGAGAAGAGGAAAAAATGGGTACAATGTAAGTCAATTGTTTAGGGATGGAAAATGAAGAGAATTTGATTCTGATAGTTTCAATTTTCTTAACAAAAATTGTATATTATCTGAAAATACAGTAGGAGGAAGGCATATTGTATTAGAATAAAAATACTAGTAAACATAACAAAACAAATCTCAAATTCTTAGCAACTGAGAGCAAAAGAAAACAAACAAAAAAAATCCCTATTTATTGTGTACACAAAACCCACATGAATATTCATGATGGACCAGTTATCTTCCTCACAGTCACTCATGACATAGGTTCTTTCCAACCTGTGACTTCACCATCATCTAGGTCCTCACTGTACTCTTCCATTCAGCCGGCAGAAAGAGAAGGATTGTGTGTAGAAGATTCTTATGGGCCAGGTCCCAAAGTGATGGCTACATCTTCTGCCTACATTCCATTGGCCAGAACTCAGGAACTTGACTGCTTTCAATTACAATGGAGGCAGAAGAATATAGTCAGCTTGTGAGTCCAGGAGAAAAAGAAAATGGCTTAGATAAAAGTTAACTAATTTCTGCCCCAAGATAGTGGTATAAGATAGTTTCAGGTAGTGGGGCAATCTGTCTATTGGAGATAAAATTATTGGGCTACACTGAGTGCAAAAAAGAAAATCTTAAATTCACCATGTTAAATTTGTAAATGTAAATGTCAAAAATGTGCAGAAAAGTCTCACTGGGCTCAGGTGTGTGATTTCCTCAATAGCAATATTGCAGTTCAGTTCACATACAGAAAGGAAGTTGTTAGGCTCATCCAGACCTACTGTGTTCCTAGCTGAATAAAATAGAGGAAGAGTCACACAACCAATTGACAATATTTGTAAAAGATAAATGTTATTTATGGACCACAGAAATTAGGCTGATTCAGGAAGCAGATGGATATTGAAAAACTGGTGGAGTTAACACATTGGGGGTCTCAATGAGGTCAGATATTTGTAGACATAGAAATATTTGATAGAAAAGCTATAAGAATGAAATTGTTGATCTTACAGTGGATTGCTTTATTTATTTAAATTTTCTAGTGATAATATGGTTTATTTGTATTATGATAAGAGGGAATGGCAGCAGTAGAATGAATGAAAGGTCATTGGGAAAGAGAAGAGCAGAAAACTGAAAGATTTAGGGAGAGCATTTAGACATTTGAAGTTTAAAAGAAAAGTGATATCAATAGAAAAACTGTTAGCTAAGCTTTGGTGTTAAGTGAATAAGCTGGGTGAAAAACAAAAAAGACTGTTTGATGACAGTGGGAATGAGAATGATGAAGCAATTTACCAAGAGGAATAAATCTGAAAAAAAATGAAGTTTAAGTCGTGGATTGTAAGGAATAATAGAAACTGAGAAATTCTGAGTAGTATGCCTCAAACTGGTAGGGAATGAAAAATGAAATAACTTCAAGCTAAGAATAGAAGAAAGTTACGCCAGTAGACATCTGGAGTTCACAAAAGGCAAGGAGGAGAGAAGAAAATGCCAAGAGGAGGTGAAAGGTCCTGGGGAGCTCTCTGATCATAGTGAGTAATCCAGTAGTTGTAGGAGGTTTGTGAAGAAGGTTGTGGGGGTGCTTAGGTAGGATGAGTGGATAGCAAGCATGGAGTAGAAATTAGAATGATAACGTCTTACCTGGAAAGATCCAGCATCTGGTGGTGACAGGATGAACAGAGATAGGAAGTATGATGCAATTATAAGATTATAAGTATTAATATTATAAGCAATACTCTTAGTATTATTCTGGATTCTGCTTCTAGCCTGAGAGGAAAACATAGAGAAAATAAAGTAAATGAGAGTCGTATGGGATTATTTGAAAGGTAAAATATTATAGCATTTGATGATTGATCGGAAGAGATAAAATAAATAAAAAAGAATGACTTCCTCATTTCTGGTTTAAGCAGTGGGATGGCCATTGGTGTAATCGTTGAATGTAGGAAACATTGGCCCAGGAACATGGATATTATGGCCTGCTTTTATTTTGGAAAGTGGAAAATGATAATCATTCAAACGGAGATGTTGAGTTAAATATATGTAAAAAAAAAAAAAAAAAAAAAGCCAGCTCAGGAGAGATATCTGGGCTGTGAATATAGAAGAACATCAACAATTATGGGTTGATTAGAAAGGGATAGCAAAAAAGACTCAGAAGACACAGCCAGAGAAATCAGAGAAAAACCACTAAGAAATTGTACTATAAATCCATTCAACAAGAGGGAGCAATAAATCAATAGGGTGAAAAATAATGCCAAAAGGTAAATAAGCAAGATGTTTCAAAAGTATCAGTTGATTTGTATGACATGGGACAAATATAGTTCCTACTTCTGCAGTAGTCCCAAATTTTCTGAAATGAGACTCTAGTAGGTTTTCAGATTTTCTGAAAATCATTCTACTATACTCAAATATATCTTAATTTCATCACTGTAAGCATAATCTATATTAAAAGATTATTTCAGATACAGTAATTTAAATAAATTATTATCAGATAATATGTTTAAGTTTAGTAGTTTAGAAATACATCACCCTCTGTAAAAGCCATTTTCAGTACAGGTGCTAGTCCAATTTTTTTAAACTCCAAATACTCACCAATAGTGGAGAAATAATGTATAAAGTAAAATAATCCATCACAGTTGATTATTTTCCAGCACAGTTTCTACATGAAATATAATATCTATGGGAATTTAATGTAAAACTTTCTGAATTAGTAATTCAAATTTCCATTTCCTAATAATTATTATATATATACCAAATATACCTTAAGTGATTATTTTCTCAAAGACAAAAAAAAAACACAAAAAGTAGTGTAACTGTAACTCATTCAAGAAAAGGAATTTAATGTAAAACTGCTAGAGATCCTGTCAGATCCTCAGATACTCGTTTACAAAAATCAGTTTATCAAAGAGAAGCTGAATTTGAAGCAACAGGAAATCCTCTGACAATTTAGGGAATGTCTCCCTCAAGTCTGACAGATTTATTAACACTGATATTTTTCCCCCTACAAATGCATATTTATTATTTGCCTGGTACTGTAATGATTTACGGACACAGCAGATTCAAAATGTGTTTTACAATACAGGGCCTAATGCCAAGCATGTGTCTACTTTTTAGCCTTTTTTCCCTTTCTTTTCTATTTCTTACGGCAGCCTTACATTCATAATATATTTATTCCCCTGCTGAAATGCAAGGCAGCAGTCTGTTTGTGTGGGTTATAGTCTTTAAGACTGCCTAGATTACTTTCAATCTTTGGATCACAGAAATCTACATAATCACAATTTCATTCTCATTTTCACAAGGATCCTCAGACAGCCAGCACAGTACTGGAAGGTCAGTAAAGGCACCATGGAAAACAAAACTCACATGTGGCCAGCCATATGAGAATCTGTAAAGGTTTCTTGAGTTTGCTCATTGGTTTAACAAACAGCTACAGTAGAACTATGGGCGAGAGCTAAGAGAGTCCACTTCCTCAGATTTGCAAGGCAAAGTTGATGGCAAAAGATTTTTTGCAAAGTCAATTCTCTTTCTAAATGGGGCAATCCTTTACATTTATCCTATACAGTTATTTCTTTTAAATAGTAGAAACAAGACTAAAGGGAATATTTTTAACCTGTATATCTGATTAAGAATTCCTCTGAATGATATATTTCATTTCTAATGAACTAAATTAGTTTTATTAATTCAAAAATTATGGTTCCAGCCGACTATGGAATATAGCTCCCAAGAACCATAGCATAAATGCTGAAGAATGTGAGCATTGTAACAAGTCTATGTGACTTTGATTTCCAGCTCTGCCAATGCTTGTAAAACTTTGCTGAAGTTACTTTCCCTCTCTTTGCCTCAGTTTCTTCTTCCATAAATGGGAATAATAATGACAATGACAACTTTCAGAAGGTTGAGTAAGGACTAAGTTAATATACATAAAGAATTTAGGACATCGCTTGGCATGAATTAAGCTCTACCTGAATATTAGCCACCATAGATATTAGCTAGAATAAAATTTTTCTCATTTTCAAAAAAGCAACCTCAATTCATCTTGCTGCTGCTGCTGCTGCTAAGTCGCTTCAGTCGTGTCCGACTCTTCTCGACCCCATGGACTGCAGCCCACCAGGCTCCTCCATCCATGGGATTTTCCAAGCAAGAGTACTGGAGTGGGGTGCCATTGCCTTCTCTGCAATTCATCTTAAATTGGGGCAATTAATTTGTTGGGCAAAGTTCTGCCATGTCTGTTGCAGGACTTCTAGCAAAGAAATTCCAGAGGATGTAACGAACATCTAGGGAACATTACTCACAGGTTAATCCAACAAGCATTTATTAAGTGCCTGCTAGGTGCCGGATGGCTTCTAGTTTCTAAAGTATAAAAAAATGGACACGTCTATGCTCTAGGATCTCTCCATCATGTTTGCAAACAAGTAGATAGATGACATCAAGGACTGATGGGTGGTAAGACCTATGTTTGCCACGTGGACTGGGAGTAGAGAGTCTGGAGTCTGCTCAGTGGAGGCAGGCAAGGTTCAGAGGCTCCCATCTGGACCGACCCTGAAGCCTGACTCCAAGCTGCAGCCTATTTCAGTGTTCATCTATCAAGGAACATTATAAAAATCTCTGCCCTATAAAACTAAATATATAATGGAACTTGACTTTCACATCACTCTTACAATTATAAGTGAAGGTGAGGGGTTCACACCAATTCTAGATGCCTCATTCCTCTTTAATTCTCTCTCACAAAAGGCACAGATGAATACAGAACATCAGTGACTGGTATGATGAAAACCGTTGTTTCCCCCGCCCCTTACATTTCTTCACAGATATAATGCCACAAATGCTATTCTCAAGGATAAATTGCTGACAGAGAAGAGAGGACACTGCAGAAATATTTGAACATCACAATGGATTTAAATGACAGGATACTATCATTGAAGTCATAGTTGAAGCATAGATGGATCCACAGACAGTTGTCATAGCATTTAACTTTTTTCCTGTTTTAGTCTAATGTTCAAATCCACAGTTTCATCATGTTTGGCTTGGCAGGCGCATCCCACTCACTCTGAGGGTGTGTGGCAGGGAAGAAGAGCCAGGAGTAGACAGATCCCAATCGCTTACTCATCTCATGGCAGAAAGGCTTTTTTTTTTTTAAGTTGTAGTGCTGCCAGCTTGGAAAGTGAGGACCAGCTGAAGTGACTTATAATCATTTGCAGATACTTTGAGACACTGGTATGTCTTTTTTGGCCAAAGAACATCAGAGGAAGCTTGGTAGCTAAGAGTTAGAAGGGGCCCTCTTGAGTTTACTACTCCACCCCTCACCCCTGTAGTTAAAATAGAAAGGCTGTAACCTGGGAAAGGTGAAATGCCCTGAACAAAATCACACATCTATCTGGTACCAATATCAAGGCTGGAATCCAGATTTCCTGGCTTCCAATCATGTCTTATTTCCACTCCACCATGAATTCTTTCTGATAATTATGAGTGAAATATAGTAAAGCTTTCATATTCTGGCAAAATGCTTTCTAAGACCTTCTCAAATTCAGGAATAGCTCTAAGCATATATTTTGTTCTTTCAAATACAATCGAGTATAACTGGAAAATGCCAGTGATACCTTTGGGTTTTTAATGCATCTGTTATATGGGACAATGGTTTATTTATACAGCTATTAAAATACCTGTCTCCAAAAGCACATTTCCTTCTAAAGTTAGTTAGGAGTTAATTGGTTTTTCAGATTTTACTGAAGTTTCATCTTTCACAATAAGAACAAATTTTGGACTATTTAGAAAATTTGCCAAATCAGATTCACAAATCACTTTTTCATGTCTCCACATAGAACTAACAATGGACTTGACAATTTCAGATTTCCAAGCCACCATATAATTCAGCAATCTGCTTTGAATTTATCCAAAATGTTAATTTATGGATAAGAACATTAATACTTTTAATGAATCTCCCTGATGGCTCAGATGGTAAAGAATCTTCCTGGAATGCAGGAGAACTGGGTTCAGTCCCTGGGTTGGGAAGCTCCCCTGGAGAAGGGAATGGCTACCCACTCCATTCTTGCCTGGAGAATCCCACGGACAGAGGAACCAGGTGGACTACATTTCATAAGGTTGCAAAGACTCAGACATGACTGAGTGACTAGCATACTTTCCACCACTGGCAGCTGGATTTCTTTCAGCGTCATTTTTGCATATAAAACGTAGTTTCATAGCCCTTCAGTAGAATTTTATAAACTATAAATATTAGACAAGAGCTCAAATTCACAATGAATGTGGATCATCTCACATATCAAGTGGTCATCTCACTCACTAGCTAAAGTTCCTTTCTATCCATCAGCCTTGTGCTGTAAGTCACTCACTCTCACAATTAGCAAAATTCAATATTGCTATATATTACTAATAGAGGTGTGCACAACTCTCTCAGTAATCCAGAGAAGTCTGTTAAATGTGTCGTATCAAGATATCTTCTACTCTTATTACATCCATCTTCTAGCCTGTACTTCAGAAAGTGCAATGTTGGCCCCATGTCACAGGTGGAAACTGAATTAGCATGAAGTTCAGTTACATAGAGTGTGTCCCTTTGTAGCTTTCTTAACCTGTATATACACAATAGATACTTCAAGACCTGTGAAGTTTTCCAAATCAAGCATAGCACATTACATAACAAAATACTTTCTTCTCCCTGTTTCCACTAAAGAACTTTTCACTGTGGAACAGATTGAGCCTCTGAAGAAACCCTCCATGACGTGTCCAAAGTGTTTTGGGAATGATGCAACAAAATTTCAACAAGTTCATTCCAACAAGAGGGAACTTAAATTTTTTTTTTTCCACTTTTTGTAAAACTTTAATTTCTGAGACATTTGGTACCAAAATCTAGAGAGTTATTTCTATGATCACGTCCCAAAATTTTCCTTTTGCAGTTTTTCTCTCTGTTGTTAGTGATTTGATCTTTTTCTGAAACAGGCTTTTTCATCTCCAGGTTACATGTCTTCAATGCAATTGTCCCAGGTTCCTGCTGATCTTTATGATTCTTTATTCTACTTCTTACTGGTTGGTAGTGATCTCTTTGTACTTAAGATATTCTGCTTTCCAATAGGTTAGTCCTTCTCTCCATATTAATAGAATTTAACCTATAAGTATTGGTGTTTTGGATAATTCATAGATTTGGTAGTACAAGGAAGAGATTGTACAGAAAAACCTATCTTTGAGGCAATATATTAACACACAATCTTTCAAAATTTACAACACTTGATCTAAACCCTATAATTTGGGTTTATGAAATAATCATAGTAAAAAATAGTAGCTTCTTAAGACTTTGTGTTCTATATTTGCACTAATATTCCATATATGTTCAGAAATGAACTTACAAATTAGAAGATATAAAAAAAAGTAACATTTTCACAGGGTCTCACCCTTTTCATTTGTGCTCCATCAAGACAGCTGTCCAATCTCTTGGTATTTATTCTAATAAAGTGAGAGTCTTCCTTATGATTTCATAGTATATCAGAAAGCAGAATTGTGAAGCCTTTAGTTACATGGCAAAGAGCAATTTTTAAAATGAAGAATTTTCCTTTCAAATGTCATTGGAAATAGTGATTGACTTCATATGACCCAAGGCTTTGGGAGGAAATATATATATATATATAAAAGATTTTGAACTAAGAGTGAGGGGTCTATTTTAAAAAAGAATATTATGTTTAAGATTGAAATGTGTTATAACTAACATTTATTTCCTTGGTAATTCTTCAAAAATGGACTTAGAATGTATGACCTAAGTCAGACTAAAGAGTATTTTCTAGGGCATTTGCTAAAGTTTTCAAAAGTAAAGCTAGTGTTTTGGAGTTGAAGATAGTATTATTGGCCTGGAGTAGTTGTAGCCATCTCTGTACTGGAAGACTGTTGTCTGGAAATAAAAAGAACCTATAAGAAAAGGAGATTAGAAATAGAATAGAGAGATCGTACTCACTCCTAGACATTTCATTTATGAAAGTCAAGATATTCCATTTATTGCTTAAGCAAGAATAAACAGATGATTAAGATTATCTGTTATGGAAGATTGACAACAGAAAAGAAAAAGACCACAGTGAATAAACAGAACAGTTAAGTCCATAGAAAGGGATATAATGCAAGAAGTAAAAGATTGTAAGATTTATAACACTTTTACAGTGTTTGGAAGTTACTGTAACTAGAAAAATAAAAAAAAAGAAAATAGGATTATATGAAAGAGTCAGTGTATGAGCAAGTAACAGTTAAAATGTCACTGCCAAAATAAAAATTTAATAAGGTGAATCTATAGAATAAATAGTACCATATAAGATAAAATCAAATTTCTGGACTATAGAGCAAAACCAAAAAAAAAAAAAAAAAAAAATAGGAATCAAATCAAAAGACACTATTTTCAGAAAATAGAGCATCTCATCCCCAGAGGGTTAGAAGAAAAAGAATGAAAAGGAAGAAATTAACAAAGAAGAAAAGAAGATGAGAGAGAGAAACTAAAGAACATTTCCCAAGCTGAAGAAAAGATTTAAGTCTTAAGATAGAAAATATCAAAGACAAAATTGAAATGGGGGGGAACTTAGTTATAGATACATACTACTCTAAGGTTCAGAATAAAAAGCATAGAATATCTTGTGTGTGCTCAGTCACTCCCAATTCTACTGTAGCCTACCAGGCTCCTCTGTCCATGGAATTTTCTAGGCTAGAATATTGGAGTCAGATGCCACTTCCTTCTCTAGGGAATCTTCCTTTCCTAGAGATCAGATCAAACTGCATCTCTTTTCTCTCCTGTGTTGGCAAGTGGATTCGTTTACCACTGTACCACCTGGGAAGCCCGTAAGGATTTACTCAAGTGCTTTATCCTTGAGCTGATCTGGATGATGGGATTCTGGATTCTGGAGCTTACATACTTTTAAAAACAGCCTGTAGAGAATATCTTAGAATATCTATAGAATATCTTAGAGGCTATATATTACAGTTCACCCTGTCATCCAAAATTCACAACACTTCCACAGCAAAATATTCTCGTTCCCTGCCAAGATTTCTTAAATTCTCATCCCCCCAAAGAATGTAAGCTCCAGAATCCAGAATCTTTAAACATGTTTTTGGAGGTCCTGGCCAATGTAATACAGTAAGAAAAGAGGGAAATTGGTCTTATCTACGTTAAGAAGAAAACCTCAATGCAAAAGTTCTTATACTGCTATTTTTTTATGGAGTACAATTACTAGGAAGCAGGCATGAGTTAGGAAGGAAAAAAATGACAATACAAGGTTGCATTTCTGAGCTGGCCTTTGCTTGGTGTCAAGATAGTTGGTTGTTCTGTCTCGTAGAACTATCTTTAAAAAGTCTGTTCTGGGAGGAAAATGAAGTTATAAGATTTATCCAATGACTTCCATGACATTTTGATCTCCCGTAGAGAGTTGACACATGCAAATTTTTATCTTTAAATACATGAGAATCAATAGTGTGTATATACCTTCAGTATTAAGAGTGAAGCCCTGAAGTCTAAGGCCAGTGGGAGCATCGGCAAAACTACAGATACGTGAGCAAAAGAGGATCTAAAGCTGAATGTAAGATGTGTCTAATAGAAGTGGTATAAATGTTAGAAAGAGAAAAACATGTTTGCAGAATACATGATGGCCTTCTTCGAAATCTAAGGTGCATCAAAGTAGTACTTGTGAGAAGATGGCAGTTGGTGGGTGCCAACAGAGGATTTTAATATTTTATTCCAAACATGTTGGTTTCAGTTCTATAATGGACAGTTTCACTCTATAATCATTATTAAGTAAGAAAAAATTAATATATTTTTAACGGATACCGTCTTAGAAGGATTGTTCACATTTTTATGAGTTTAACCTTCAGGATCCTCTCCAGAGTCTCATGATAAAGATCAGAGAAAAGCCTCCTTGTGCTCTGGAATGGCAAGAAAGATGATAGTGACCATTTCAGAAATACAACTAGAGCGTTCATCTCAGTATTCAGGTCTTCATATTGTAGTTGTATTCTCAGGGTAAGCTACCTTGGCAGAGCCTTATCTAGCCTAAGACAAGGACTGTTAGACAACTCCAGCCAAACTAGCCTCCCTGTCTACATAAGAGGAGGAAAATAAAAGTCTAAGAGACTCTCCAAAAAGTCACACACCAAAAATTAAAGACTCTCTGAAAAATAAAATAAAACCTGAGATTTAAGCAAAACATAGAATGCTTCACCTCCCCAATAACTTCCAACACTTCAACATAGCTTAATAAAACACCAGTAGATTATAACTAATAGAGGTGAAAGACCTCAACTCTAAGAAAGAATGTCTATGGTAGCCCAAAGGTAACAACAAGAACATTAGAAGATAAACATAAAACCTCATAATAAATGCCAATTTATCTCAGTTCCTATTACCTGATAAACCTTGTCTGGCTTTAAACAAGAAAATTGCAAGGCATGCTTAAAGTTAGAGAAAACCCATTCTAGAGAGACAAAGCAAGCATTAGAACCTGATGCAGACGTGTCAGAGATTTTGGACTTATCAGGCTGGGAATTTAAAACAGCTAGGATTAATATGTGAAAGGTTCTAGTGGAAAAAATAATTGACAATGTGCAAAACCAAATGGGTAACGGAAACAGAGAAATAGATACACTAAGAAAGAATCAAAATGGAATGCTAGAAATCAAAATCACTTTAACAGAAATGAAGAATGCTTTTGGCTTGATTTGTAGACTGAACACAGCAGAGGGATGCATCAGTGAGCTTGAAGATATGTCAATAAAACTTGTTTAACTGAAAAGCAAAGAGGCAAAAAGAACAACAAAAACAACAACAAAATAGAAGATCCAAAAACCATGAGAAAACTACAATAGAGTAACACAAGCATAATAAGCATAACAGAAAGAGAAAAAACAGATAAAATATTTGAAATAATAGGAGCTAAAAATCTTTCAAACTTAATCACAGACACCAAACGACAGATCCAAGAAGCTTAAAGAAGCTTATCTTTTTCTTTTTTTGTCTAAAATAATAGTCCTTATTTTTACACAAAACAGTACAAAATGAGGCAGTTCCTCAAAGGGTGATGTGGAGCCAGAAAATCTATCGTGAGCTTGAAAATGTTAGTATTAGACACTCAGTCATGTTCGATTCTTTGTGACCCCATGGACTGTAGCCCACCGGACTCCTCTGTCCATGGGATTCTCCAGACAAGAAGAAGCTTATATTTTATCAAACAAGATAAAAACCAAATAATTCACACCTAGACATATCATGTTCAAATTGCAGAAACCAAAGTCAAACAAAAAATTTTGATTTATACAGACATAAGTTAAAAATTAACGTCATACATCTCTCTTCAGAAACCATGCAAGAGAGAAAGGAGTGGAGAAATTACCTAGTGCTGAAAGAAAAAGAAAGAGTATGTCTGGATGAGTTTGAGCTTTAGTCAATCTTTCATGTGGGTTTTGATTGAGAGCCTGGCAGATCTCTTCTTTGGTTCTGAGACACTGGGAGGGATTAATTTCTACCATTATTAGGTTTTGAGATAAGCGTTATAAACTTCTACTTTATTGAGGTTCAAAATATGATGTATTATATAAAGACAAAGATGACTATGAATTTGAAGCAGTCCCTCTAGGAAAACTTTCTCTTAAGTACCACAAAGCTACAAAATATTTCACTCTGCTTTAGAATACTTCTAACCCAGACTTCCACACAACCATAGAAGTCAGCAAATATCCCAGGATGAAAGGTAGCCACGCATTTGAGAATCCTCAAATAACAATCCGTAATTTAAGAATGTACGATTGGTTAAAGCTCTGCTGGTTTCCCTTTCCCTCCTCAGGGACCCTCTTCCTAAACTAAACTAATCTCAGCTCATATTTGGTAAATACTCCCAAAAAAGGAGACAACTAGAGATCCGGAGCTCTGCAGGAGGGCTTTCATTTCATTTTGGGAATTTGGTTTCACTTAGGTTTGCTAATCCAGAGTACTCTAAAATTAGTTTTATTTATGTTATCCTTTTTTTAGTTTTAATTGTTGTAGCAGAACAACAACTAAACTAATGGCATACCACAATATATAGCACATAACATAGAAGCCATTTAGTCCTTTAAAATATATATTAAAAATATTTTACATATATTTTATAATGTAGTTTGAATGCTAGAACAAAAGTACAGGTTATTATTTATTACCAAAATTAATACCCATGTACTAGGTGTACGTATTTTAACTGTTTTGCAAATGTTGATATATGATCAACAGTGTTTAGAGTTCAACTGATGAAAACTACCATGTTACACTGCTCCAGGGAATCCCTGGTAGCTCAGATGGAAAAGAATCTGCCTGCAATGCACAAGACCTGGGTTCAATCCCTGGGTTGGGAAGATCCCCTGGAGAAACGAATGGCAACCCATTTCAGTATTTTTGTCTGGAGAATTCCATGGACAGAGGAGCCTGGTGGGCTACAGTCATGGGGTTCCAGAGAGTCAGACAGGACTGAGTGACTAAAATTTTCACTTTTCACACTGCTCCAAAAGCCACTCGTTTTAATAAGCTCACAAATTTACTCCAGAAGAAATTAAGCTTTTCAATGGTCTTTGTTGAAGAATATGGATACATATGTAGAATCTGATTTTATAGGACATATATATCCACAAAAATTTGCAACTGTCCTTAAATAAAGATATAATAGCATTCTGCATTGGAGGAATTGTTTTTTCTTGAAAAAATGATGAACTATAGGAGCACTTTTTTAAAAAAAGAAACATGTTAATTTTGCTGAGAATCATTTTTCTTATTTAAACAAGTAACCAACATATTGATTTTCTTCTGGTTGAATTCTTGATGTTCACAACTCATGGCCTAGAAAAAGAAGTATATTATATTCCTTACTATTCAAGGTAAATAAATTAGGATGAGCTTTATCTTTCATAAAGTGAGCTTAAACTGGTTGTTCTGTTTTCTAGAGCATCTTCTATATATCGTCCAGATGTTCCTCTCACCAAGATGTTTTGAATATCCACTCCTTTATGGTGGGTTCATATATCTCAAACTTCAGTAGTTTTTTGTTGTTCTTATTTTTAATCTTTTATCTTACTTTACTTTTTGGACCTATTCTGTCAAGCTTTTTGTGCTGTTTGAAAAGCACTCAGCTATCTAAACATCTGGAAATAAAACTTTGCAATTAACAGTCACATTTTCATCACTGGAAGTCTGTTAGTTTGTGAGTATCTTGTTTTTGCCTTTTTCCTGTGCTATGTTGTTCTGTGCTAAGTCGCTTCCGTCGTGTCCAACTCTTTGCAACCCTAAGGACTGTAGCCTGCCAGGCTCCTAAACTATACCACCTGGGTCTAATGAAGGAAATGAAAACTGAACATCAGAATACTCATGACATGGTCACCCAATGCATGCCTGTGCCTTATTTTACCTATACATTTGTTTTACTTTCCTTGGGCTAAGTGCTTCTTTTTCACTCCATGTTGCTAAATTGCCAATGACACAAATAAGTACCAACGTCCTTCAAACAATTATTTAAAATTTCTATGCTTTGATGAAACTTGGGTTCTTAACATGAGTTCTGAATTTAATAAGAGTACATACTTCTTTTGAGTATCTAGTCTTGTTTTGACTTGAATTAAATGCTGTTTAGGAATCTCACACTTTCTCCTGGCTGTCTCACAAAAAAATGGAATCTAATTTATGAGGTTCTAGGTGGGCTGCCGTCTATGGGGTCACACAGAGTCGGACACGACTGAAGTGACTTAGCAGCAGCAGCAGCAGGACAATGTAACTCAAACTCTGAATCCCTTGCTACAGAAATATAAAATACCACATTGCTGTATTTTCATGTTATTTTGTCCTGGAATCTTGCAGGGACAAATTATAAGTGACATCTTGTTTAATTTCCTTAAATAATTAGAAATTTGCTAAAATATTAGGCTGATTTTATATTAAACATTTACATGTAAATTAGGGTTTTGTACCTGAGATTTTAAGTCAATAAATGAAATTGAAAATAGTTGAATCCGCAGGTTTTCAGATTGAGCTAAGTGGATTTCTGGTAATTTCAAGGAGTCCCTTTGGGTGGGGATTCAATGGAAACAAGGGTTGGCGAATGTGGATAATAGAAGTAAGTAGGGTTCCTCTAGGCCTTCCCATTATGATCAGGGAAGATTGACTCACCTGTTTTGCATTTTAAGTTTCCTTGTAAGATTTCATTTGAAAAACCTTTCCTAGGACCTTAAAAAAAAAAAAAAAAAAGACATTAAAGTCAATGGTATTATCAATGCCTCACTTTGGAGACTAAAAAACGAAACCTAAGATGACGCCCTTTCCCAGATGCCAGTTGACAGCTAATTCATGAGAATTATGGCTTCCCTGGTGGCTCAGAGGGTAAAGCGTCTGCCTGCAATGCAGGAGACCTGGGTTCGATCCCTGGGTCAGGAAGATCCCCTGGAGAAGGAAATGGCAACCCACTCCAGTACTCTTGCCTGGAAAATCCCATAGACAGAGAAGCCTGGTAGGCTGCAGTCCATGGGTCCACTAAGTATCGGACACGACTGAGCAACTTCACTTTCACTTTCCACTTTCATGCATTGGAGAAGGCAATGGCAACCCACTCCAGTGTTCTTGACTGGAGAATCCCAGGGACGGGGGAGCCTGGTGGGCTGTCGTGTCTGGGGTCACACAGAGTCGGACACAACTGAAGCGACTCAGCAGCAGCAGCAGCAGCAGAACTCTTTCATCTCACAAAACTAAAATTTTATACCCATTTCCTCTTCACTGCCCATCCCCATCCCCATCCCCAGAAACCATCATTCTACTATGTGTTTTCATGGTTTTGACTGCTCTAGATATCTCATATAGTGGAATCATGTGGTATTTGGTATTGTCCTTTGGTTATTGGCTTATTTAACTCAGCATAATTTCTTCAAATTTCAGTGATACTGTAGCATGTGACAGTAGTTCCATATTCTTCAAGGCTGAATAATATTGCATGGTAGGCATATATGCCACATTTTCTTCATTCATTCATCTGTCCATGGATATTTGGGCTTCCTCTAGCTGTTGGCTATTGTGAATAATTCTGCAATGAACGTGAGTATGCAGATATCTCTTTGATATTCTTCTTTCAACTCTTTTGTGTGTGTATATATATGTGAATATATACATATGTATGTGAATATATATGTGAATATATACATATATGTATGTATATATATGAAGTAGAATTGCAGGATCATGTGGTAGTTCTATTTTTAATACCTTCATACAATTTTTTCACAGTAACTGCAACATTTTGCATTCCTGCAAATAGTGTGCCACCATTCCAGTTTATCCACATCTTCATGAACATTTCTTTTTGGTGTTGATTGTTGGTTGTAATGGTCTTCCTACTGGGTGGGAAGTGATATCTCATTGTGGTTTTGATGTGCACTTCTCTAATGATTGAGATTTTAGCATCTTTTCATATACTTAATGGCCATTTGTATATCTTTTTTGGAGAGATATCTATTCTGGTCCTTTATTAATCTTATAATCAGGTTACTTATTTTTGTTTTTCATTTGCATCAATATCAGTTTTACTGTATGTTTTATCAGCTCTTATAATATTTCTATCCATAAAAATGGTATTAACTATTTTTATAAGTAATATTATGATAGTTGGGACATGCAGCAGATAAACTTATATGAACAATTCTCAGCACCTTTGTAAGCTTTTGCCATCATAATTAATGGTCACACAGTGTTTATTCAGATTATTATGATTATTAAGAATTTGTGTTCTCCAGATTGCACTTAGTAAATCTTCCCTGTAAATTGCTTCAGGTCATGGGTTCTTGGTAGTAGACACATCCCAGAAAATGAGACTCAAAACACATAACTGCATTAATATTGCTGGACCTCAGTTCAATTCCTGGGTTGGGAAGATCCTCTGGAGAAGGGAAAAGCTACACATTCCAGTATTCTGGCCTGGAGAATTCCATGGACTGTATAGTCCACGGGGTCGAAAAGATTTGGGCACGACTGAGCGACTTTCACTTTCATTTCACTATGGTCATAGTCAGAGTTCATATCATTTTATTCATTTTGACAACATAGACAACTCTTGAATATGTGTTAGAATTGCTATTATCCATCTCACCACTTAGTTCTTTATACCAGGAAGAGGTTTCAACAGAGTGCTTCCCTCCAAGTGCATATGAGTCAAAGCTAAGGGAGCTATTATTCTTTTTCTCCAAGCCTCTCTCCAGGCACCAAAATTATATATATTAACATTTCCCTTTTTTCACATGCATTCACTGACTCCTTCTCCCTCAGTTACAATCTCCCCTTTCTTTCATTTATCATTAATTTTCATCTAAACCTTTCCTGCTGAGATAGGTTCTGACACTGATCATTCATATTGCTAGCAGCAAGATGAAGCACCTCTTTTATCCCATTCCTACCTATGGAGGGTCATATGGAACAAATACTCAGAAATAGGACTATCACATTCATTTGGCAATGAAACAATTACGACCATCAACCCAAACTTGGTAAGGTATGGAGAAGATATAATCCATCCCTTCAATCCTTCAAAATTTTTTTAGTTAGTTTCGAATCAGTAGATGTACTTTCTTATTTCTAGCCTAGGAACTACTGAGATTGGCATTGAAAAAAATTGAGCTTAAATGCAAGAGAAAACTTGTACATAAGTTCCTATATCATCAGCCCTCATACCTTCTTCCCCAATTTCACCACAAATGCATAACGACTTAGCTAATTAAGACCCATAATTAGACCTCTTGGCATTAAATTGCAAAAATAAGGCTGGAAGTTCATAGATTAGCCTTTAATCTTTTGTCACCATCTATCATTTTAAACAAATATTTTAGTTGACTATGTCAGGTATTATTAACCTACCACCTTGAGGATGATAAGGAATAAGAAGAATTCATTGAGAGTGATGCACTTCTATACCCACTGTTGCACGAGGTGGATAGAGAATTGAATGCCTTGATCTAATAAAAAGTAATTGTGAGAGTCAGACTGGTAAAATATTATTTTTCCTAGTCTTTTTATAGTATTAGCTTTGACTCCATTGTTTCCCAGTCTTTTAATAGTATTAAAGCATTGACTTCAGTTCATACATATGGAAATTCCAACCTGGAATATGAATCAAGTCCTGTCAGTGTCCATTTAAGCCCTCTTCCCTACCCAGTGTGTGTGTGTGTGTGTGTGTGTGTTCAGGCGTTCAGTCATGTCCAACTCTCTGTGACCCCACAGACTGTAGTCTTCCAGGTTCCTCTGTCCATGGGATTTTCCAGGTGGGAATACTGGAGTGAGTTGCCATCTCCTTCTCCAAGGGATCTTCCTGACCCAGGGATCAAACCCATGTCTCTTGCATCTCCTGCACTGGCAGGTGGATTCTTTACCATTGTGCCTCCTGGGAAGTTCCTAGATATAGATAAAAAGCAAAAGTAATCTACTTGCAAACTATGTGCTGGCAAGGATGAATTATAGACTTTGCCTTTTCTGGTTGTTCAACATTTGACTTTGTGGGGAAACTACCAGTACTTTTGCCTAGGAAATCCCATGGACAGAGGAGCCTGGTAGGCTGCAGTCCATGGGCTTGCTACAGTCGGACACGAATGAAGCGACTTAGCAGCAGCAGCAGCAACCAGTATATATCACCATTTGGCATATTGTTACATGCTTTGAGTTCCTTTATGTTTCTTCATGTTGTGGACTTCTAAGCTGCCACTTCAAGAGATCAAACTAGTGTGTCAACTTCATGATTCCAATTATCTCCCAACCCTGGAACAGGGTTGTTTTGGTTAAACATCAGTATATCGTACTTTGATTTTATCTCAGAATTTCTGTAGCGCTTTTCAAAGTGTAGTATCCTTTATAAAGGTCCTCTTCATGACCCATTTTGTCCATTTTACAGAAAAAATTACAATCCCAAGAGTCAGCATACCCAAATAGTAGAACTTTTGTTTGTTTCCAATTCTTTTATCATTGCAAGGAATACAGCCTATAATTCAGCTCTTTCGATGAGGATCTTGGAAGAGCTGAATACCCTTTCATACTGTTCATACCCATGAACAGTATGAAAAGGCAAAAAGATAGGACACTGAAAGATGAACTCCCCAGGCCGATAGGTGCCCAGTACATACTGGAGATCAGTGGAGAAATAACTCCAAAAATACTGAAGGGATGGAGCCAAAGCATAAACAACATCCAGTTCTGGATGGGACTGGTGATAGAAGCAAGGTTCGATGCTGTAAAGAGCAATACTGCATAGGAACTTGGAATGTTAGGTCCGTGAATCAAGGTAAATTGGAAGTGGTCAAACAGGAGGTGGCAAGACTGAACAGAAATTTTAGGAATCAGTGAACTAAAATGGACTGGAATGGGTGAATTTAACTCAGATGACCATTATATCTACTATGTGGGCAAAAATCCCTTAGAAGAAATGGGGTAGCCATTACAGTCAACAAAAGAGTCTGAAATGCAGTACTTGGATGCAATCTCAAAAATGACAGAATGATCTCTGTTTGTTTCCAAGGCAAACAATTTAATATCATGTTAATCCAAGTCTATGCCTCAACCAGTAATGCTGAAGAAGCTGAAGTTGAAGGGTTCTATGAAGACCTACAAGACCTTGTATAACTAACACCACCAAAAGATGTCCTTTTCATTGTAGGGGACTGGAATGCAAAAGAAAGAAGTCAAGAAACATATGGAGTAACAGGCAAATTTGCCCTTGGAGTACAGAATGAACCAGTGCAAAAGCTAATAGAGTTCTGCCAAAAGAATGCATTGGTCATAGCAAACACCCTCTTCCAACAAAACAAGAGAAGACTCTACAAATGGACATCACCAGATGGCCAACACCGAAATCAGATTGATTATATTCTTTGCAGCCAAAGATGGAGAAGCTCTACACAGTCAGCAAAAACAAGACTGGGAGCTAACTGTAGCTCAGATTATGAACTCCTAATTGCCAGATTCAGACTTAAGTTGAAGAAAGTAGGGGAAACTACTTGACCATTGAGGTTTGAACTAAATCAAATCCTTAACAATTATACAGTGAAAATGAGAAATAGATTTAAGGGACTAGATCTGATAGATAGAGTGCCTGATGATCTATGGATGGAGGTTCATGACATTTTACAGGAGTCAGGGAACAAGATCATCCCCAAGAAAAAGAAATGCAAAAAGCAAAATGGCTGTCTGAGGAGGCCTTACAAATAGCTGTGAAAAGAAGAGAAGCCAAAAGCAAAGGAAAAAAGGAAAGATATTCCCATTTGAATGCAGAGTTCCAAAGAATAGCAATGAGTGATAAGAAAGCCTTCCTCAGTGATCAGTGCAAAGAAATAGAGGAAACCAATAGAATGGGAAAGACTAGAGATCTCTTCAAGAAAATTAGATACCAAGGGAACATTTCATGCAAAGATGGGCTCGATAAAGGACAGAAATGATATGGACCTAACAGAAGCAGAAGATATTAAGAAGAGGTGGTAAGAATACACAGAAGAACTGTACAAAAAAGATCTTCATGACTCAGATAATCACGATGGTGTGATCACTCATCTAGAGCCAGACATCCTGGAATGTGAAGTCAAGTGGGCCTTAGAAAGCATTACTACGAATAAAGCTAATGGAGGTGATGGAATTCCAGTTGAGCTATTTCAAATCCTAAACGATGATGATTTGGAAATGCTGCACTCAATATGCCAGCAAATTTGGAAAACTCAGCAGTGGCCACAGGACTCAAAAAGTTCAGTTTTTATTCCAATCCCAAAGAAAGGCAATGCCAAAGAATGCTCAAACTACTGCACAATTGCACTCATCTCACACACTAGTAAAGTAATGCTCAAAATTCTCCAAGCCAGGCTTCAACAATATGTGAACTGTGAACTTCCAGATCTTCAAGCTGGTTTTAGAAAAGGCAGATGACCAGAGATCAAATTGCCAACATCTGTTGGATCATCAAAAAAGCAAAAGAGTTCCAGAAAAACATCTATTTCTGCTTTATTGACTATGCCAAAGCCTTTGACTGTGTGGATCACAATAAACTGTGGAAAATTCTGAAAGAGAGGAATACCAGACCACCTGACCTGCCTCTAAAGAAATCTGTATGCAGGTCAGGAAGCAACAGTTAGAACTGGACATGGAACAACAGACTGGTTCCAAATAGGATAAGGAGTACGTCAAGGCTGTATATTGTCACCCTGCTTATTTAACTTCTATGCAGAGTACATCATGAGAAACGCCAGACTGGAAGAAGCACAAGCTGGAATCAAGATTGCCGGGAGAAACATCAATAACCTCAGATATGCAGATGCCACCACCCTTATGGCAGAGAGTGAAGAGGAACTAAAGAGTCTCTTGATGAAAGTGAAAGAGGAGAGTGAAAAATCTGGCTTAAAGCTCAACATTCAGAAAACTAAGATCGTGGTATCTGGTCCCATCACTTCATGGCAAATAGATGGAGAAACAATGTAAATAGTGGCAGACTTTATTTTTGGGGGGCTCCAAAATCACTGCGGATGGTGATTGCAGCCATGAAACAAAAAGACGCTTACTCCTTGGAAGGAAAGTTATGACCAACCTAGATAGTATATTAAAAAGCAGAGACATTACTTTGCCAACAAAGGTTTGTCTAGTCAAGGCTACGGTTTTTCCAGTGGTCATGTATGGATGTAAGAGTTGGAATATAAAGAAAGCTGAGCATCGAAAAGCTCATGTTTTGAACTGTGGTGTTGGACAAGACACTTGAGAGTCCCTTAGACTGCAAGGAAATCCAACCAGTCCACTCTAAAGGAAATCAGTCCTGAGTGTTCATTGGAAGGACTGATGTTGAAGTTGAAATTCCAATACTTTGGCCACCTGATATGAAGAACTGACTGATTTGAAAAGACCCTGATGCTGGGAAAGATTGAAGGTAAGAGAAGAAGGGGACTGCAGAGGATGAGATGGCTGTATGGCATCACCAACTCAACAGACATGAGTTTGAGTAAACTCTGGGAGATGGTGATGGACAGGGAGGCCTGGCGTGCTGCAGTCCATGGGGTTGCAAAGAGTTGGACATGACTGAGCAACTGAACTGAACTGACCTTTTCATTTGGATCTGGTTAGGAGGAATTTTCATTCAATTATTATGTCTATACCAATTATCTACTCAAGTAATATAGATGCCATCAAGACATATATATTTTTTATCATACATTCCAAAATTTAAACAAAGATTAATTTTCCCTGCTACTATAGCATCTCCATTTCCCTGTACATTAAGTTTATACTATTAAGAGGATTATTATCAGGTCTAAGCAGTACTATACACTGTACTTTCTTATCTAATACACCTAAAAATGTTTCTATTCAACCCTCAATCCACTTCACCAATATTGAAGCACTTTACTGGAGACTGGGTCAAGTGACCTTGATCTTCATGTCAATTTTCTTCTTACATGGAGCATTTTGACAACCAATACTGGAGGCCCATCAGAATTTTTCTGTTATTGTTCTAAGTTCAGATTGAGCATACCAGACTTGAGATTTTTATATCCTAGAAAGTTCAAGGCAAGAGTTGTAAGTGTCTAAGTTACCTATAAAATTCTACCAAGCTTTCTGTGAACACGCTGTCAATCTTCTGTTACATAGCATTTATAAATAACCATCTCAATACGTGCATATTATTATGTCCTGAATGGCTGCCTCCTTTCATTATGTTAAGGGAGCTTCCCTCATGGCTCAGGTGGTAAAGAATCTGCCTGCAATGTGGGAGATTCGGGTTCATTACCTGGGTCGGGAAGATCCCTTGGAGAAGGAAATGGAAAACCACTCCAGTATTCTTGCCTGGAGAATCCCATGGACAAAGGAGCTTGGCAGGCTACAGAATATGGTATGGCAAAGAATTTGGACACAACTGAGTGATTAATGTTAAAATTTCATATGAGGAAGCTGGGATACAAAATCTGGGATACAAGCTTATTTTACATTTGTCTAGGGTTCAACAGCAAAATCACTTGCAGTACATTGCTAGTAGCATTTCTTTTATTACAGTATAATTATGCTAGGATAGGGGACAAGTATCCGTTAGGAATTTTGTTTCCTTTGGAGTAGAGGGACACAAGAAGGAACCTGTGGGCCTGAGTTCCTCTACTACTGAGTGAGGCCAGGCAGTCTGCTTTGGTTAAATCCCTACCTATACATTCCCTCAGCCAATACCAACAATAAGCAGTGAGAGCCCTAGTGGCATAAGATAAGCCATAAAGACCAAAATAAAACCAAAAGGCTAAAATAAAAACCCCATAAAATCAAGCTGTCATTGGAACAACAGCCCACCAAACGAGGCTAGAATCTGCATGCTAAATGGAATGGCTGATTGCTAAAAGAGAAGATTTAAATTAGAACTAGAGCCTGTTAACACAATGGGCAAAGGTATAGGGTACAAACAAAAATCCCTTATCATAGTAAGAACTATAATAAAATAATATGGAAAACAAAAACTACAATGAAAAAAGAGAATCAACATATGTCAACAGAGATAAATCAGATATTGAATTTGTCAGCATTCAGTCTAAAGTAGTTCATAAAAATATTTCCACATCAATTATAAATTGTCTTGAAACAAATGAAAACAGAAATCTTAGGAAAGGAATAAAAGTTATAGAAAAAGAACCAATAGAAGAAAATGGAAAATATAGAACTGAAAAGTTCAGTAACAAAATAAGAAGCTTGCTGGTTTGATCCAATACTAGACTGGATATGTCAGAGGATAAAATCAGTGAACTTAAAGACAATCAAATATACCCAATCTGAACAACAGGCATAAAAATAGACTGAAAAAAATTGATTAGAGCTTCAGGGACCTCTATAACAATAACAAATATCCAACATTAATATAATTGGAATCCAAGAAGAAGAGATAGACTAAGAGTGTTCAGAGAAATAATGACTGAAAACTTTCTAAACTTGGCAAAGGACACAACCCTATGATCTAAGAAGTCAAATGAATCTCAACAGGATAAAACCAAAGAAATCCATACCAAGGTGCATTATAATTTATTCTTGAAAACAACAAGAGAGACAGAACATGTTACCTTTGGAGGAACATCAGTTCAAATAGTTTCTGATCTGTATCAAAGAAGACCGGAAGCAAGTGGCACAATATTTTTCCAGTGTTGAGAGAAAAGTACTGTCAACTATGAATTATATATCTAATAAAAATATCCTCAGGAATTAAGGAGAAATAAAGATTCTCAGAAGAAAGAAAACTAAAGAAAATTTTCACCAACATACATACATTAAGGTTCTCTAAGAAAGTCCTTTAAACAGAAAAGAAGTGAAATAAAAGAAAATCTTGAAGTGTTGGGACTGAAGAAAGAACAACAGAAAGAGCAAAAATGCAAGTAGATAAAATGGATTATCTTTTCCTCATGAATTTTATAAATTATATTTGAGTGGTGTTGGAGAAGACTCTTGAGAGTCCCTTGGACTGCAAGGAGATCCAACCAGTCCATCCTAAAGGATATCAGTCCTGGGTGTTCATTGGAAGGGCTTATGGTGAAGCTGAAACTCCAATACTTTGGCCACCTGATGTGAAGAGTTGACTCATTTGAAAAGATCCTGACGTTGGGAAAGATTGAGGGCAGGAGAAGAAGGGGATAACGGAGGATGAGATGGTTGGATGGCATCACTGACTCAATGGACATGAGTTTGGGTAAACTCTGGTGATGAACAGGGAGGCCTGGCATGCTGCAGTCCCTGGGGTCAGAAAGAGTCAGATACAACTGATCAACTGAACTGAACTGAACTGATTGAAGGAAAAATTGTAATGCCATCCAATACTCTAGATAGTGATATTTATAGTATGGAAAGTAAAGGAACCTAAGAGGAAGTGAAGATCTCTCATGTCACTGTAAGTGGTAAAATATTTATACTAGTAGACTGTGATAAATAGCATTTGTATATTATGATACCCAGCCTATAAATAATATGGAACACTAAAAAAACAATGTTCAAGTAATCCATAGGAAGGAAGGAAAGGAGAAATAGATGAATATCAGAGAACAAACAATATAATGATAGACTTAAGTCCTAATATGAATAATTACCCTAAATGTCAATCAAATGATAGTTTGGTATGAAAGATTTTAAAAATAGACTGCATATTATTTATAAAAACTCATCTCAAATTCAGTGACATAGCTAAGTTGCATCTAAAAGCGTGGAGGAAGATATATTGTGCAAACATTTATCAAACAAACAAAAAGTAGTGGATACGTAAATATCTAGTCATATGAACATTAAAACAAAGAAAATTACTGGAGTAAAGAAGGATGAGATCTAATGATTTTTTTTTTAAATAATCCATCTACCAGGAAAATGTATGATCCTAAATGTATATACACCAAAAAACAGAGTCTCAGAATACATGAAGCAAAAAGCTAATTAAGTTAAAAGGAGAAATAGACCCACAATTACAGCTGGAAATTTCAACATTCTCCTCTTAGCAACTAATAGAACTAATAGGCAGAAAATTATCAAGGATCTAGAAGAATTGAACAGGCACAATTAACTGAGAGGATTCAATTCATGTATACAAAACATTCCACCCAACAAGAGCACAATGCACATGGAAAATTAATCAAGATGAGCTGTAAAATTAAAAAAATTTTGTTTAAATTGGTATCATATACAGTATGTTCCCTGACTATACATTTAACTAGAAATCAGTAACAGAAAGACAACAGGAAAATTGCTAAATATGTTGAAATTAAACAACAAACTTAGATTCATGAGTGAAGGATGAAGACTCATAGGAAATTTAAAAAAGTATAGAGCTGAAGGAAAACTAAAATATAGCAAAATATGTGAGATGCAACTACAACTATGAGAAGAGAATATATAGCTAAATGTTTACTTTAGAAACAAAGAAAGATCTCAAATCAGTCTTCTAGGTTCCCACATGAAGAACATATTAAAAAAGGAAAGCGCAAAAGGAACTCATAGAAAGTAGAAGGAAGGAAATAAAGAGCAGAAGTCAATAAATTAAAAACAAAGGAACCATAGAGAAAATCAATTAACCAAAAGTTGGTCTTCAAAAGTAATCAATAAAATTGACAAACTTCTAGCAAGACAGACAACAATAAAAACAAAGAATACAAATCCCCAATGTCAGGAATGAAATAGGGACTATCATCAACACATCCTATAGCCATTAAAAGAACATTAAGGAAATAGAGCAAATAAGTTTATGCTCAGGAATGTGACTACTTAGAAAAAATGAAAACTTTTTGGATACCTGGAAAACTGTGAACTACTGAGAGAGTTAATTCTTAGGTAGGTTGATAAGGAGTCCAGGGCCCTCAAGGAGGAAGGATTCTGGGGCCCTCAAGGAGGAGAAAGGGGTCCTGGGCTTTCAAGGAGGAGAAAGGGACAAACTTTTTCTACATTGCTTTGTCTTAGTCACATAAACTCAAGAGTTTTCCTAAACTTTGAGTTGTTATGACAACAATCCTTAAGACTAAGTTTCTTTAAGGCCAGAGCTAATGTTTACACAACAAAACAACTCATCTTGCTCAAGGGTAGGTTTTTCCTTAAGCTCTGTACTAATGATTATATAACAACAATGTATCTTACTTGAGGACATGTTTTTTCTTCTTAACAGGAACCTTTTGACTAATCCTGTTAGCTTATAAGGGAGTGGGTCTGGTAAGACCTCTCTATTGTTAGTTATAGTATGCATGTGAAAGTCCCTCAGTCCTGTCCGACTCTTTGTGACCCCGTGGACTATACAGTCCATGGAACTGAGCAGGCCAGAATACTATAGTGGGTAGCCTTTCCCTTCTCCAGGGTATATTCCCAACCCAGGGATTGAACCCAGGTCTCCCACATTGCAGGTGGATTCTTTATCAGCTGAGCCAGAGGGGAAGCCCTTGTTAGTTCTAATCTTGTTAATTTAAGATATATGTTGTGGGAGTGGGTCTGGTAAAAGTATATAAAGCCTTGATAAGACTAGGAAGTAGGGCATTCTCTATCCCCCTTCTGAAGTCTATATCAGAAGTTTTTTCTGTCCCTTTTCATTGTAATAAAATTTCTGCCACATAAAAGCTCTGAGTGATCAAGACTGGTCACACTGATCCTGAAGCTAAATCTTTTTCTTCAGAGATCAGAAATCTGGTTCACCACAAGCTACCACTACCTAAACTGAACTGAAATGAAATAGATCATCCAAATAGTTGGATAACTATTAAAGAAGTTTAGTCCATATTTTAAAAGCTTGCAAAGTTGAAAGTGGAAATCGCCAACTCCAACTCCAGCTGGTTTCACTGGAAAATACTACCAACACTTAAAGAAGAATTAACACCAATTTTACAAATTTTGCACTATCTATGTCAGAAGTAGAAGAGGAAGGGACACTTCCCAACTCATTTTATGAAGCCAGAATCACTCTGATACCAAAGTCAGACAGTACAAAAAATGACAGATCAATATCTCTCAAGAATGTATACATAAATGCCTTTTATAAAAATATTAGTGAAACTTACACAACAAAATATTAAAAGAACTCTTTATCATGACCAAGTGATAGTTATTCTGGATATACAAGTCTGGTTAAATATTTGACTATCAAAATCAGTGTAGTCCATCATATCCATAGGTTGAAAAGGAAACTGTGTGGATCATGCCAGTTGGCCCAGAAGAAGAATTTAACAAAATCCAACACAAATTTGGAATTTAAAACATTTTAGCAAATTAGGAATAAAATATAATTATCTCAAATTGCCAAAAAGCATCTATAAAATAACTTGTAGCCAACAGCACAGTACTTAATGATGAAAGACTGGATCCTTTTCCCTTAATATCAAGAAGGAATAAATATCCACTCTCATCACTCATATTCAACATATTACCAGAAGATTTAGTTACCATAGTAGGACAAGAAAAGGAAATAGATGACACACAATTTGAAACGGAAGAAGTAAAACTGCCCTATTTGCAGCCAAATGGCTATAGCAATTCCAGACTTCATATGTGTACACTGCACTGTTCAGAACAAAAGAGAAATCTTTTCTTCTCTTCTCTTCCTTTTCCAAACATTGGACTCTGAGTTGTACATTTGTGGCCAGGAGGATGTCTTGCACTGAATAGCTTAGGTCTCTGGTACTGACTTTTTCTGAACCATTTATTCTGGCAAGGGGGGAGAAATTATTCTGATGAATTTGTGCCAATCATGTCCCACTCTGATGCTGAGGAGTATCAGTACCAAGCAATGACATCATTATTGTTAACCGATAACTGGGGGTTTGAGTGGGGAGATAATGCAACTCTCTTCTTGATAAGTAAATCCATCTGTGGAAATGACATTTTAAGATAATATAAATGCTATAAAAGTATTCAACAGGTAATGAGACAGATACTGACTGTACATAGAATGGGTACTGTTTTTAGATGGGATGGTCAAAAAAATCTAGGTGGCACCAGTGATAAAGAACCTGCCTGCCAATGCAGGATTCCTGTAAGTAAGAAATGCAGATTCAATCCCTGGGTCAGGAAGATCCCCTGGAGGAGGACATGGCAACCCACTCCAGTAAAAACCATCTTAGAGAAGGTATTGTTGGAGCTGAGGCCTAAAGGATAAGATGGAGGGGGTCTTGTGAGGAGCTTGGAAAAGGACAATGTAGGCAGACCAATTTGGAGGTGGAAATGGCAACCCACTCCAGTATTTCTTGCCTGAAAAATCCCATGAACAGAGGAGACTGGCAGACCACAGTCCAAAGGGTTGCAGAGTCAGATAGGACTGAGCGACTAAGCATCAGCACAGAGGCATAGCAATTATAGTTTGGTTGCTTGTTTCATTGTAGGTCTCCTCTACAAATCTGTACAGTCATTAAGATTGGGGATCATGCTGGCTAACTCCCTGCTGTATCTAGCAGGGCCTTGCAAAGATTAGCTATTCAAGTATTCCTGATTAATGAAGGGAATTCCAAGCAAAAATAAATGAAATGAAATTTCATTGAGATTTCAATGAAATCTCAATGAATGCTTTCGAACTGTCTCTGAAAGAATGGGAAAGGGATAGCAATTTAGGCCAGTGAGACAAATCAACAAAGGCATGTCCCTTGTAAGAAAGAATGGGCCATCTCAAGTTCAACAAATGAAATATAATGTGGGGTAAAGAGGAAAGGAGCTTAAAGTAGTAAGACTGGCTTCAATTACAGAAGTTTTAGGATCCAAATAAAACTTACCTCTGCTGGCCTAGGCAGTGGGGAAGCATTTTTAGTTCTTTAACAGTGGAATAGAATGATGAAAATTGAATAAGGCTATTTTGGATGGAATGAGTAGGCTGAGCAAAACGATAATTATCATCTTTAATTATTACTGTGTCATGTGTGTATAAAAACCAATGCTGTTGAAAGGGTACTAAATAAACCAGACTATATTCTAATAATATTCAGTGGTTATTATGCATTTTACAGTGTCCTAACCACTTTATATGCACTTATTTGACACTCACATAATCTCATAAGGTAGATATTATTTTCCCATTTTACAGGTGTCAACTAAGGTACAGAGTGCTAAGAAAATTGTCCAAGTTCAGCAAGGTAATAAGGCGTAGAGTTGAATGGGATTATACACTTAAGCAGTATTTGATATTACCCTTCCTTAGTCCTGTGGAAATAAAAGGCTTTTAGAATTTTCAAGAGAGGTAGAATGGACAACATTTGAACTCATATGTTGACTATGTCAAAAGGTGACTCAGTATCTCTAAGGAATAATTGAGCCCTTTTTTCCCAAATGTTATCTATTACCTTTTGAACTATATTATCCATAAATTCCATTATAAAAAAAGCATAAGGGTTTCACTTTTCTACATATATTTTTCATTTTATTTCTTCTACAAATTTATTTATTTATCTATTTGTCTAGAACCTTAGGTACACATTTAATGTTTTCCCATAATATCATTGTTTTTTTCTTCTTGCATTCAAATATATTTCACTAACAATCTGTAATTCTTACTGTTCAGGGAGTTTTCCTTCAGTCTTTCTTATTTCAATTTTGTTGAACACTTAAAATTTCTGAATACCTTTGATTTACACCCTAAGTTGTGATTCTACATATAAGAAGTATATTAAAGTTAAGAAATATCCCCACAAAATACTGTGTGTTCTTTAGAGTAAGTATACTTGCATTAGAAATGCATGATTCCATACGTTCATAAAATATATTGTTAAATAATATCTATGTGCTTAATTTGGACTCCCCTGGTAGCTCATTGGACAAAGAATCTGCCTGCAATGCAGGAGACCTGGGTTCCACCCCCAGGTTAGGAGGATCCCCTGGAGAAGGGAATGGCAACCTACTCCAGTATTCTCCCCTGGAGAATTTCATGGACAGAGAAGCCTGGTGGGCTACAGTCCATGGGGTCGCAAAGAGTTGAATGTGACTGAGCAACTAACACACACATGCACACAAATGTGCTTAATTTAGGAGAAATCGTTTCTGTGATAACCCAATTGGTACTCCACTTCTCACCCATTATTCTCATTCCTTCTTTGTTTTTATTAATATGTCAAGTTGGTGGAAGGGTTGCTCTCAGTTAAATGCTATTTCAAGAATATTTATAGGGGCATTTCCCTTACTTTTTATGTTTTACTATGAAAAAGTAAACTCTTTAGAAAGACATTTATTAGTGAGTTCTTTCAATGTCACTGTCTAATGTGGCATGACCTAGCCATCATTTTCTTGGAGGTAGTTAATATTTCAGTACTAATTTTTGATGTTCTGCAAACATCATATTGATTGTACACTATAATGTATAATCAGCTTTCCTAAGCAGAAATACTCTTCATCTTTTCATTTTCCATACGATGTTTTATCTGTAATTAAAGGATCAGCTATACTGAAAATAAAATCACTGTACTTTGCTCTTTATAGTATTATTGCATAATTATTGATTGTCAAACTACTTTTAATTTTCCCTTGTTAGTATAGACTACATCACTTAAAAATATTTATTATATTAAAAATTCCTCAAATATTGTTATATCCATTTTTCCTAGATCTATTCAATATTTTTATATCAATGCTAATCAAAAAGAGCAAATTGTATAGCAGATTGTTAACCTGTTAGTTGATGTAATTAATGGCTAAGCATATCTAAACATAAAATGCATTGATAGGTTATAAAAGTTTTGTTCCAAATCTCCATCTTTAAAAGTTCTCTGTGCCAAAATGGACCAACATCTGTGCATCTAATTTTACAGAAATTTGTTTGGTATATACCTTAATGAAATCAATCATTGAATAACTATTGAAGATAATTTGTGATTTTTTTTTCTTAAATGAAAGAAGTGACTTGCAGCTGAAGAACATATGGACATATCAGGAAAATTACTTGCTTTCTCAAAGAATAAGTTAGACTGCATGCTTCATAATCCACCTTGGGAAATTCAAGCAAATTCTGTTTGAATATTTACTTTGTTTAGTTATCTTTTCTCTAGCTCATTGATTCATGAACCTGAACAGAGTTACAAAAGAAATAGGGAGACATTAAGCTTCTCTGAGCCAGTTATTCCACATATTCTTAACCTTAATTATATTGGTTTGCCCTTCTCCTGAGGCTGTTAAATATTCTAGTATGCAAAACTATCCTTGGTACTATTGACAAATATGTCAAACTCTGTGTTCATCAAAACTGATCTAAGTGTTTTGTACTCTGGCATGTTCAGTCATATCTAGGTCTTGAAGTCAACTTAATGAAATTCTGTGGAAATAAAAGTAAAAAGCAGAAACATCTGAATCTCAGAGAGAAGAATTAGTTGGTGTGTCCTGGCTTTTTGAATCCAGCTCTTGGGCTTTCCAGGTGGCACCAGTGGTAAAGAACCCATCTACCAATGCTGGAGACTGGGGTTCCATCCCTGACTCGGGAAGATCCCCTGGAGGAAGGCATGGCAACCCACTCCAGTATTCTTGCCTGGAGAATCCCCATGGACAGAGGAACCTGGTAGGCTACAGTCCTTGGGGTCGCAAAGAGTTGGCCACAACTGAAGCGACTTAGCAAACAAATGTGTGTGGCAACTTGTGATCACAAAATATAGAAATTTATTGAAGTTAGCCCAAGAGAGATGGAATTTACTAAAGAGGGTGAATCCATCTGAGGCCAATAAGGAGAAGAGTCACAACAATTTGACTGTATGCAAATTATAGTGTAAAGAATGATTAAATTAAGATAAAAGAGAAACTAGTAAGGACATACAGAGAACTCTGTGGGTTAGTTAAGGGCTAGGAAAAGTGTGCAATGAAGGGCAAGTTTGCAAAGGTGTGGCGCGGGGACAGGGTTTCAACAAACTGGATCTTGTTAGAAAAGGTGTGGTTGCAGCCCCTGGGAGAGTTTGCTAGGTTGCTTAGGTCAGAGCTAGTTTATCACAACAGGATATAAGTTTGCAGATAGTCAAGACCCTAAGTGAGGTATACAGAGATTGGGGGTTCTTTTGCTGGAGAATTACAGCCTGTGGTGTAGACAAGGCCCTAGGAAGCAGCCCTTCCAGATGTGAAAACAAGCCAAGGCTTGGGACAGGTGCACAAAGGGATGTCAAAGAACTGCCATGAGTCCTGGAGTGCTTGTGTTCATAGGCAGAGCTGGTGGGGAAGCATACCGAGTGGGGAATTTTAAGTACGTGGTATTCTGGGAGAGAAGACCACCTAGATAGTAACCAGAGAGGCTGCAAAGTCACTGAGGAAGTGCAGGTTCTAGGGGTATAACTGGGACAGTATCAAAGGAGAGCCTACACATTCACAGACTAACAGAACACACAGTAGGAGTCAAAAATAAAATACAAAACAAGCACCTCAGAATCAAGTCTTCTTCCTCCCGCCATGTCTCTCCTGTGCCCTCTACGGACAGTTGAACATGTGTTCATGTAAGGGAGAAATGCTTGAAGTCAAATCCATGATTGAAGAACATGTACTGAAGGGTGAATGTGGAGCTGAGAGGCAGTCAAGTGGTAACTGGCACAACTGTGAATGGAATGAACCTATGGAATGACACTAGAAAATCATGAGCAATCAGGCCTGTTCTTAGGGACCAGTTCCTTTTTTCTGTTTCTTTTCCTCCTAACCATAGGTCTTGTCTCAAGGTATCTCTCTTAAATCTACCCTTCTCTCATTCTTGGGTTGCTTCGTTATCATTTAAACTTAAATGTTCATTGTAGTTCATTCTTTGTGAGACATTTCAGCTTCAACATCCATTTCTAACATGTATTCTATCAGGACCTAATGTCCCAAGTTCTTGAAAGAGGGAATCTGTTTAGGAAAGTTCATTATTTTACTCCAGACATCATTACATGTATAGATTAACTGTCTTTGAGACCACTCCTAGTCTAACTGGTTCTGTACCTGGGAGTAGGATCACATGGATAAAACATGGCTCCCAGAAAAAGCTCTTCAGCAGGAGTCACAGAGAAATAGTTCTCCTCCCCTATTGCAAGAGGAAGAGCCACAGACTGAGAGACACGTTGATTGACGATGTCTCTATTAAGTTTGGTATATAATTATATCCGTTCAGTTCAGTTCAGTTCAGTTGCTCAGTCGTGTCCAACTCTTTGCGACCCCATGAATCACAACATGCCAGGCCTCCCTGTCCATCACCAACTCCTGGAGTTCACTCAGACTCACGTCCATCGAGTCAGTGATGCCATCCAGCCATCTCATCTTTTGTCATCCCCTTCTCCTCCTGCCCTCAATCCCTCCAAGCATCAGAGTCTTCTCCAATGAGTCAACTCTTCGCATGAGGTGGCCAAAGTACTGGAGTTTCAGCTTTAGCATCATTCCTTCCAAAGAAATCCCAGGGCTCATCTCCTTCAGAATGGACTGGTTGGATCTCCTTGCAGTCCAAGGGACTCTCAAGAGTCTTCCCCAACACCACAGTTCAAAAGCATCAATTCTTCGGTGCTCAGCCTTCTTCACAGTCCAACTCTCACATCCATACATGACCACTGGAAAAACCACAGCCTTGACTAGATGGAACTTTGTTGGCAAAGTAATGTCTCTGCTTTTGAATATGCTATCTAGGTTGGACATAATTTTCCTTCCAAGGAATAAGTGTCTTTTAATTTCATGGCTGCAGTCACCATCTGCAGTGATTTTGGAGCCCAAAAAAATAAAGTCTGCCACTGTTTCCACTGTTTCCCCATCTATTTCCCATGAAGTGGTGGGACCGGATGCCATGATCTTCGTTTTCTGAATGTTGAGCTTTAAGCCAACTTTTTCACTCTCCACTTTCACTTTCATCAAGAGGATTTTTAGTTCCTCTTCACTTTCTGCCATAAGGGTGGTGTCATCTGCATATCTGAGGTTATTGATATTTCTCCCAGCAATCTTGATACATGGCAAAATTTTTCATAGAAATCAGTCAACTATACCTAAGCCCTTTTATATTTTATTCCCTCTGGATTAACTGTCTTTGAGACCACTCCTAGTCTACAAACTGTATTCATAAAATTCATTTTTCTATTTCATAAAATGTTTTCACTAGACCACTTTCATGGTCTTCATAACATCTCCTTGTGGTATGCAAAAGTCAAAATGAATATAAAAAACTTTATAATGAAAGAATTATATCCTGATTTTTCTTAGACATACTTTTTGCATTTCTCAGGATCTTTATAGTTGTAAAAGAGGGAAACAACTAAAATCAGTCTAAGTCAGAAAGGGAGATTCGTTATCTCATGTATTTGAAAAATACTGACTTCAGTTCCTGCTGGGTTCCAGACTCAAATGATGTTACCCATTTCTCAACTCAGCTTTACTCTGAGGTGGCTTAATCCCCTATGGTTTCTCTCTACTCGAGAGCCCTCACTACTCTAGACTGCTGTCATTTTTAAGAGTGTCAGAGCAGTTTCAGCCAATGGTTACTGCTCCCAGGAATGAAAGCAGTGTCACCGAGGACACATATCACATTGCCCATGGAGAAATAACAGGAGTGTAAAATCTGGTTGTGCTCATGTTCTTTTCTTTCTGTGGATTTCTTTAGCTTATATGTAAACATGTGAATATATATGATTATCTTTTGAACTGAAACAGCAGCTAACTTACAAATAAATAAATATCCATTATGAATTATCTTTTGAGAAGTTGGATACACACTTTATGTGATCTAAATTGGGTTAGAAAACATTTGGTTTACTTATTGCTACTTTGCCATCCCTTGCAAATATCTCTGTACTAGTGGTTCTCACCAGTGGCAGTTTTGCCTCCCAGGAGATAGATAATAATTTTGGAGACATTTTTAGTTGTCACAGTTGGGTGCATAGATGCTCTTTTGCATCTAGTAGTAGACCCAAAGATTCTCCTAAACATCCTACAATGCACAGAATAGCAACCCACAGCCCACAACAAAAAATTTTCATCTCTATATGTCAGTTGTGTGTGTTGAGAAGCCCTGTTCTGCATGATCATGCCCACTTCCCTGTCTCGCTCTATCTCCATATTTTCAATCCCTCTATTCCTCTCTCTCTCTCTCTCTCTCTCTATATATATATATATATATACACACACACATATAAACATATGAGTGTGTGTGTGTCTGTGTGCATGCGCTCATGTCCAACTCTTTGTAAACCTATGGAATGCAGTTCACTAGGCTCCTCTGTCCATAGAATTTTCCAGAAAAGAATACTGGAGTGGCTTTCCATTTCCTACACCAGGGGATATTCCTGACCCAGGGATCCAACCAGAGTCTATGGCATCTCCTGCATTGGTGAGCAGATTCTTTACCACTAGTGCCACCTGGAAATCCTATATATATCTTAAATTCCATCTCAACCCAATATCGCAGGAAGCTAGTTCTGGTAGGGACTATATTTGACATCAAAATAAAACCTTTGACTACTAGCTAGAGCTTACTGGGGAACTACTAATTATCCTGGGTTGAACTCTTTTGGTTGCATCTGACATAAACAATATTTCATCCCTCATAATCAACAAAAAATATCATTAATATGAGATACTATGCTGATGAACTCAAGAACAAGAATTTACCTGGATAAGAGGAACCACCAGATACAGGGATGCAGATGCCACAGAATATTCTTTGCATCTCTCAACTCTGCTCTTCTTCTTCTGCCAGCTTTTCTTCAGATTAGTCCCAAACAACTCACATTTTACATGTTACCACGTGCAAATCACAGAACAATTATACACAAGAAGTTATCACACTGTTGCAAAAGTTCTAGGGCCCACAACAGATTTCCTGAACTGGGGGTCTGGCAAAAGGACTGAGAACCCCTGGGAATTTGACTTTGAAGGTCAGTGGGATCTGACTACAGATCTTCAACAGGTTTGGGGTAACAGACTCTTGGAGGGCCCAAAGAAAACCTTGTACACACCAGGACACAGGATAAAGGAGCAGTGAACCCACAAGAGACTGAGCCAGACTTACCTGGGAGTGTCCAGGAGTCTCAGGCAGAGACATGGGTTGACAGTGGCCTGCCCTGGGGCCAGGAGCACTGAAAACAGCAGTCCTGGAAGATGCAGCATACTGGCATAACTCCTTTTGAAGGACTTACCCCAACAATAGTGTTTTGGCCTCAGGCCAAACTACAGGGAGGGAACACTGTCCCATCCATCAAGAGAAAATTGTATTAAAGATTTTCTAAGCATGGTTCTCTTTGCCTTGAGAACCCCATGAGCAGAATAAAAAGGCAAAAAGATATGACACTGAAAAAGGAACTCCCCAGGTCAGTAGGTACACAATATGCTACTGGAGAAGAGTGGACAAGTAGCTCCAGAAAGATTGAAGAGGCTGAGACAAACCAGAAAACAATACCCAGTTGTGTATGTGACTGGAGATGGAAGTAAAGTTCAATGCTGTAAAGACTGCATAGGAACCTGGAAAGTTAGGTCCATGTCAAGGTAAATTTGAAGTGGTCAAACAGGAGATGGCAAAAATGTGAACATCGACATTTCAGGAATCAGTGAACTAAAATGAACCAGAATGGGTAAATTTAATTCAGATGACCATTATATCTAATACAATGGGCAAGAATCCCTTAGAAGAAATGGAGTAGCCCTCATGGTCAAATAATGAGTCTAAAATACAAAACTTCAGTGCAATCTAAAAAATGACAGAATGATCTCTGTTCATTTCCAAGGCAAAACATTCAATATCATTGTAATCCAAGACTATGCTCCAACCATTAACGCCAAACAAGCTGAAGTTGAATGGTTCTAGGAAGACCTCCAATACCTTCTAGAATTAACACAAAAAAAAGATGTCCTTTTCATCATAGGGGCCTGGAACGCTAAAGCAGGAACTCAAGAGATACCTGGAGTAAAAGGCAAGTTTGGCTTTGGAGTACAAAATGGAGCAGGTCAACACCTAACAGAGTTTTGACAAAAGAGCGCACTGGCCATAGCAACACCCTCTTTCAACAACATAAGAGACAAATCTAATGTGGTCATCAGCAGATGGTCATTACAGAAATCAGATTTATTATATTCTTTTGTAGCCAAAGATGGAGAAGATCTATACAGTCAGCAAAAACAAGACCAGGAGCTGACTATGGCTCAAATCATGAACTCCTTATTGCAAAATTAAGATTTAAGCTCAAGAAAGTAGGGAAAACCACTAGACCATTCAGGTATGACCTAAATCAAATCCATTACAATTATACAGTGGAAGTGACAAGCACATTCAAGGAATTAGATCTGATAGACAGAGTGCCTGAAGAATTATGGATGGAGGTTTGTAACATTGTATGGGAGGCAGTGATAAAATCATCTCAAGTAAAAGAAATGTACTGTTAAAGTGCTGCACTCAATATGTCAGCAAATTTGCACAATGGTTGTCTGAAGAGGCCTTACAAGTAGCTGAGAAAAGAAAAGAATTTAAAGGCAAAGGAGAAAAGGAAAGATAAATTCATCTGAATGCAGAGTTCCAAAGAATAGCACAGAGAGATAAGAAAGCCTTCCTCAGTGATCAATGTAAAGAAATAGAAGAAAACAATAGAATGGGAAAGACTGGTGCTCTCTTCAAAAAAAAAAAAGAAAGAAAGAAAATTAGAGATACCAAGGGTTATTTCATCCAAAGATGGGCACACTAGAGGACAAAAACAGTATGAAGCTAAGAGAAGCAGAAGATATTAAGAAGAGATGGCAAGAATACACAAAAGAACTGTACAAAAAGAAGATTCTCAATGACCCAGATAATGACAATGGTGTGATCACTCACCTAGAGCCAGACATCCTGGAGTCTGAAGTCAAGCAGGCTTTAGGAAGCATCACTACAAACAAAGCTAGTGGAGGTGATGAAATTCCAGCTGAGCTATTTCATCATCCTAAAAGATGATGCTGTGAAAGTGCTGCACTCAATATGACAGCAAATTTGGGAAACTCAACAGTGGTCACAGGACTGGAAAAGGTCAGGTTTTATTCCAATCCCAAAGAGAGGCAATGCCAAAGAATGCTCAAACTACCGCACAATTACACTCATCTCAGATGCTAGCAAAGTGATGCCCAAAATTTCCAAGCTAGGATTCAACAGTATGTAAACCAAGAATTTCCAGATGTTCAAGATGGATTTAGAAAAGGAAGAATAGCTAGAGATCTAATTGCCAGCATCTGTTGGATCATAGAAAAAGCTAGAGAATTGCATAAAAAACATCTTCCTCTGCTTCATCACTACGCTAAAGCCTTTGACTGTGTGGATCACAAAAACTTGTGGAAAATTTGTAAAGAGATGGGAATATCAAGCCACCTTACCTGCCTCATGAGAAATGTGTATGTAGTTCAAGAAGCAACAGTTAGAACCAGACACAGAACAGCAGACTAGTTAAAAATTGGGAAAGAAGTACATCAAGGCTATATATTGTCACCCTGCTTATTTAACTTATATGCAGAGTACATCATGCGAAATACCAAGCTGGATGAAGCACAAGCTGGAATCAGTATTGCCAGGAGAAATACCAATAGCCTTAGATATGCAGATGACACCACCCTTATGGCAGAACGTGAAGAGGAACTAGAGTTTCTTGATGAAAGTGAAAGAGGAGAGTGAAAAACTTGACTTAAAACTCAACATTCAAAAAAAGGAAGATCATGGCATCCGGTCCCATCACTTCATGGCAAATAGATGGGGAAATGATGAAAACAGATAGACTTTATTTTCTTGGGCTCTAAAATCACTGCAGATGGTGACTGCAGCCATGAAATTAAAAGATGCTTGCTCCTTGGAAGAAAAAGTATGACAATCCTAGACAGCATATTCAAAAGCAGAGACCCTCTCCCTCTGTGGGAGAGGGAGAGGGTGGGAAGATTTGGGAGAATGGCATTGAAACATGTAAAATATCATGTATGAAATGAGTTGCCAGTCCAGGTTCGATGCACGATACTGGATGCTTGGGGCTGGTGCACTGGGATGACCCAGAGGGATGGAATGGGGAGGGAGGAGGGAGGAGGGTTTAGGATGGGGAACACATGTATACCTGTGGTGGATTCATTTTGATATTTGGCAAAACTAATACAGTTATGTAAAGTTTAAAATAAAATTAAAAAAAAAAAAAAACCAAAAGCAGAGACATTACTTTGCTGACAAATGTCTATATAGTCAAAGCTATGGTTTTTCCAGTAGTCATGTATGGATGTAAGAGCTGGACCATAAAGAAGGCTGAGTGGTAAAGAATGCTTGAGCTGTGGTGTTGGAGAGGACTCTTGAAAGTCCCTTGGACTGCAAGGAGATTAAACCAGTCAATCCTAGAGGAAATCAGTCCTAAATATTCATTGGAAGGATTGATGCTGAAGCTGGAACTCCAATATTTGGCCACCTGATGCAAAGAACTGACTCATTTAGAAAGACCCTGATGCTGGGAAAGATTGAAGGCAGGAGAAGAAGGGAACAACAGAGGATGAGATGGTTAGATGGCATCACCAACTCAATGGATATGAGTCTTAGCAAGCTCCAGGAGTTGGTGAAGGACAGGGAAGCCTGGCATGCTGCAGTCTATGGGATCACAAAGAGTCAGACATGACTTAGTGACTGAACTGAACTGACACCTACTATTCTAGATGACAATGCTAAAAATCCTGAAACAGGGTGCTAGAGAACCAGATTTAAGTCAGATGCACATTTTGGATTGATAAACTAATACAAGGGCTTCTCTTGATGGCTCAGCGGTAAAGAACCTGCCTGCCAATTAGCAGACACAGTTTTGATCCCCGGATTGGGAAGATCCCCTGGAGAAGGAAATGACAAGAAATATTTCTTTCCTGGAAAATCCGATGGATAGAGGAGTCTGGTGGGCTACAGTCGACAGGGTCACAAAAAAGTCAGGCACAATTTAACAACTAAACAACAACAGCATACTATGACAAGAGGCACTGAGAGATAGTATGCCAAATAGCTCACCCACTCACCCATGCCCCCCATAACCATATGTATGAGGGTAGAAGGTAATTTTCAAAAGTAGGGAGTATTTGGCCAACAGGCTCATTCTCACCCCCTTATGCTATCACTTGATCAAAAAATTCTGATTGTCTTAGATTAAAATATTCTAAAAAAAAAAAAACTCCAGTAATTACTCTTCTAAATGTATCACTTCTTTTCTACCATATCTTCTCACACAAAAAAGAACTAAGTTGTATAAAAAATTCTGTGAGTTCCTTGTAATTGGAGAAAACTTTTAAACTTGTAGTTGAATTCCAGACTTTTTAAGGGGGCTTTCGTGATGGTCAACAGTTGGTAAAGAATCTGCCTGCAGTGCAGGAGACACAGAAGCCCTGGGTTTGATCCCTGGGTCGGGAAGATCCCCTGGAGAAGAAAATGGCAACCCACTCCAATATTCTTGCTTGAAAAATCCCATGGACAGAGGCGCCTGGAGGGCTAATTCAAGATAATTGGAGAAAACCTATTCAACTTACAGTTGAATACTTGACTTTTTAAAAGAGATATATATATATATATATATATATATATATATATATAATCATTTCTTAACACACAGCAAGCTTAAGATATTTTGTTCTAGTAAGTAGAAAATAATGTAAAATGAGGATCACAAAAAACCAAGCTACATTAAACAATACCTGTCGAAGACTAAAATTATGTGCTTTATACTGAAAGTATAATTCAGATTACTGAAAAATTTAGCAAGAGTTTAAACCAGCTAATCCTCTTCAGAGAGAAGTATTTTCCTCTGTAACATAATACTCTCTAGTTCTGTAAGTCCCTTTTATTCTTTGGAAAATAAAAATAAATTTCTGTCTAGTCATATTTGTCCAACTTACCTCAAATTCTAAAACAGAACTTCATTGCAATTGTAGAAGAACTTTTACCATGACTGTTCAATATAGACTGTAAAGTGATATAACCTTGGCTGTTACCTGAAAAATTTTTAAATGTTGTGCCAAAACCAGATACATCAATTTGACATAGAAAGAAGAAGAAACATCTCAGGCAAGTATTGTGTTCCATATCCATTAATTGAGTGGCATCTATTAAACAAACCAACATTCATGGTCTGATGGAACTACTGAAAGTGAAATATTTCAAAACTCATCATTATCATGATGATTATGTTAATGATAATCATGATCATATCATTTAACTAGGAAGGCAGAAGCCTCCAACCAAAATCTTATAGCTATTTCACAGAATGATAAAGTAAGGGATGAACTCAGTGGAGGGCACATCGTAAGGGGTGTTTGGGTGGTTGAATAAGTTGGTGAGGAGGGCAAGCGATCATCTAGTTCAAGTTCAGTTTCCATCGCATGCAACAGCAGTCCTACCAAACACAACAATTATCAGTTAAGATGATCAGAATGTAGACTTCAACACAGTCCATTCAGTGTGATGTATTCAGCAATTTAATGCACTAGATACATAAAAAGCAACTTAGGGGGGATAGAAATATTTTCTCCTTGGGTTTACTTCCTGTTACACTCATTCTCTCAACATTTATTGGATGACACTATGTTTCTAACACACTGTTTATTGGCGATAGAACATAATTTTCTACCCCTATTGTGTAAACTCACTAAAGTTTTTACGGTCTTGTGTTGCTGCTCAGATGCCCCTCAGGGCAATCATCCCCTCAAAGGTCAGGGGTTTTCGGTCCTGAAGGCCAGACCTCAGTCCCTCTCCAGAAAGTGCCTTTGGTTTTAAGGAGACTGCCTTTTTAAAGGAACAGCCCCCCTAGCAGCTGCACTGGTGACTGCTTGGGGTGGGAAGGGGGAAAGGGGGAACAGAGGCCTGGTCTTTAACCCACGTGGGACCACTCTGCATGGCCTGGCATCCAGGACACCTCCTTGGTATCACTGAGACCTCTGTTGTGATTTCATCACAGTTTATCTCTCCCTTTACCCAGTCCAGTTACTCTCACACCTCATGGTTGTTCTTCCCAAAATTAACCTTTTGTCAAAAATCTCAGAGTCTTTGCCAGGGAGTCTAATCTGCTGTACTTATACTTATTTTGTAAAGTTTTATATAAAATACTTTAAATGAAGATAGTTTTTATTGAGTCCAGAATTAGCCAAACAAAAGTTGGCTAAAATAAATATGTAAATGTGAAAAAAAACTGTACAATTTTATAAGAAAACAAAGTAATTTTATAAGCTTGAGGTAAGAAAAAAATGAAAGTGTTAGTCACTCGGTTGTGTCTGGCTCTTGGCGACCCCATGGACTTAGCTCGCCAGGCTCCTCTGTCCACGGAATTCTCTAGGCAAGAATACTAGAATACTGGAATAGGTTGTGATTCCCTTCTCCAGGGGATCTTTCCAACCCAGAGATCAAACCCAGGTCTTCTGCATTGCAGGCAGTTTCTTAACATCTGAGCCACCAGGGAAGAAAATTTTTCTTTATTAAGAAAGATTTGTTATTAAGACTTCAAAATCACTAACATTAAAATGATTCTAAAGTAAGAATATCTGTTCACCAAGCGATTCCAGAAAGGAAGTAAAAATAGAAGCCACAGCCTAGAATAAAGTATTTCAAATCATGTTAATAGTAAAGGATTACAGATATCCAGATTTAAGATTTTACATCATTAATAATTTTAAAAAGCAACCCATAAAAAGGGACACAAATAAATGATCAGCTACTACATAGGAAAACTTCATAGTAATAATATTTAAAAAAAAGAGTTCAACCTCACTAGTGCTCAAGAAAACACATACTAAAATCAAGACGATGTTGGTTTTACAAACCACACAGGCAAAATTTAAGAATTAGAAAATTTCTTGCTTTGGTAAGGATCTGCTGCAAAGAAAATTCTAACAAATGGCTAGTGAGACTGTTAATTGGTATAATCACTTTGATTTTAAAAGCTGACTTTTTTTTGAAGAGTTGAATGTGACAGTTACCTGTGATCTAGCGATTCTATTCCTTGGTTCATATTGTAGACTCTTTTCTACATGTGCAATAGGAAATACATTGCTCATAATAGAAAGATAACTAGACAAAATCAAAATGTTTATGATTAGGATAAAGGGTAAATAAACTGTGATAGTCAATTTACAAAGGATTACACAGCAATGATAATGAGTGAATTGCAGCCACACAAAAGACTACAGATAAAACCAAGAAACATTATATTATACGAAAAGAAAGCAAACTGCAGTATATGATACTTTTTTAAAGCTTATAAACTAGTAAAACTAAGCAACATATTGCTTCAGAACATATACATGTGTGATAAAACTGTTTTTTTTTTTAACTCGTACTGGAGAATAATACCGTCTACTCATTGTTCACCTTCCAAATCACACACAAAACTCTCTCACTGGCAAAAGTGAAAACAGGACCTGCTGAAAAGTGAGTTGGAGTAATGTCAAATCTGTTTTCAGTCATTACAAAACAGAGGACAATATAAAAGGTAGATGTTATTGTGAAACAATAAATATTATTTCAGTTCAGTTCAGTTCAGTAGCTCAGTCATTTCCGACTCCCTGGGAACCCATGAACACATCAAGCCAGGCCTCCCTGTCCATCACCAACTCCCAGAGTCCACCAAACCCATGTCCATTGTGTCAGTGATGCCATCCAACCATCTCATCCTCTGTTGTCCCCTTCTCCTCCTGTCCTCAATCTTTCCCAGCATCAGGGTCTTTTCAAATGAGTCAGCTCTCTGCATCAGGTGGCCAAAGTATTGGAGTTTCAGCTTCAATATCAGTCCTTCCAATGAACACCCAGGACTGATCTCCCTTAGGATGGACTTGTTGGATCTCCTTGCAGTCCAAGGGACTCACAAGAGTCGTCTCCAACACCACAGTTCAAAAGCATCAATTCTTCAGCACTCAGCTTTACTTATAGTCCAACTCTCACATCCATACATGACTACTGGAAAAACCATAGCTTTGACTAGACGGACTTTTGTTGGCAAAGTGGTGTCTCTGCTTTTTAATATGCTATCTAGGTTGGTCACAACCTTCCTTCCAAGGAGCAAGCGTCTTTTAATTTCATGGCTGCAGTCACCATCTGCAGTGATTTTGGAGCCCAGAAGAATAAAGTCAGCCAATGTTTCCACTGTTTCCCGTTTACTTGCCATGAAGTGATGGGACCAGATACCATGATCTTAGTTTTCTGAATATTGAGCTTTAAGCCAACTTTTTCACTCTCCTCTTTCACTTTCATCAACAGGCTCTTCAGTTCTTCTTCATTTTTTGCCATAAGGGTGGTGTCATCTGCATATCTGAGGTTATTGATATTTCTCCCAGCAATATTGATTCCAGCTTGTGCTTCATTCAGCCCAGGGTTTCTCATGATGTACTCTGCATATAAGTTAAATAAGCAGGGTGACAATATACAGCCTTGACGCACTCCTTTTCCTATTTGGAACCAGTTTGTTGTTCCATGTCCAGTTCTAACTGTTGCTTCCTGACCCGTTACAGGTTTCTCAAGAGGCAGGTCAGGTGGTCTGGTATTCCCATCTCTTTCAGAATTTTCCACAGTTCATTGTGGTCCACACAGTCAAAGGCTTTGACATAGTCAATAAAGCAGAAATAGATGTTTTTCTGGAACTCTCTTTCTTTTTCAGTGATCCAGTGGTTGTTGGCAATTTGATCTCTGGTTCCTCTGCCTTTTATAAAACCAGCTTGAACATCTGGAAGTTCACGGTTCACATATTGCTGAAGCCTGGCTTGGAGAATTTTGAGCATTACTTTACTAGCGTGTGAGATGAATGCAGTTGTGTGGTAGTTTGAGCATTCTTTGGCATTGCCTTTTTTCAGCATTGGAATGAAAATTGACCTTTTCCAGTCCTCTGGCCGCTGCTGAGTTTTCCAAATTTGCTGACATATTGAGTACAGCACTTTCACAGCATCATTTTTTAGAATTTGAAATAGCTCAACTGGAATTCCATCACCTCCACTAGCTTTGTTCGTAGTGATGCTTCTTAAGGCCCACCTGACTTCTCATTCCAGGATGTCCAGCTCTAGGTGAGTGCGAGTGATCACACCTTCATGATTATGTGGGTCGTGAAGATCTTTTTGGTACAGTTCTTCTGTGTATTCTTGCCACCTCTTAATATCTTCTGCTTCTGTTAGGTCCATGCCATTTCTGTCCTTTATTGAACCCATCTTTGCATGAAATGTTCCCTTGGTATCTCTAATTTTCTTGAAGAGCTCTCTAGTCTTTCCTATTCTATTGTTTCCTCTATTTCTTTGCACTGATCACTAAGGAAGGCTTTCTTATCTCTCCTTGCTATTCTTTGGAACTCTGCATTCAAATGGGTGTATCTTTCCTTTCTCCTTTGCTTTTACTTCCCTTCTTTTCACAGCTATTTGTAAGGCCTCCTCAGACAGCCATTTTGCTTTTTTGCATTTCTTTTTCTTGGGGATGGTCTTGCTCTCTGTCTTCTGTACAATGTCATGAACCTCCGTCCATAGTTCATCAGGCACTCAGTCTATCAGATCTAGTCCCTTAAATCTATTTCTCACTTCCCACTGTATGGTCATAAGGGATTTGATTTAGGTCATACCTGAATGGTCTAATGGTTTTCCCCACCTTCTTCAATTTAAGTCTGAATTCGGCAATAAGGAGTTCATGATCTGAGCCACAGTCTGCTCCTAGTCTTGTTTTTGCTGACTGTATAGAGCTTCTCCATCTTTGGCTGCAAAGCCTATAACAATCTGATTTTGGTGTTGACCATCTGGTGATGTCCATGTGTAAAATCTTCTCCTAGATGTAACCAAACTTCTTATGGAGCTTCCCAGGTGGCATGGTGGTAAAGAATATGCCTACCAAAGCAGAAGACACAAGAGGCGTGGGTTCAGTCACTGGGTAGGGAAGATCCCATGGAGAAGAAAATGGCAACCCACTCCAGTATTCTTGCCTGGAGAATTCCATTGACAGAGATGCTTGGTGGTCTACAGTTCATGGGGTTGCAAAGAGTCAGATATGACCAAACATACACACAACATTCACACACACTCAAGCTTCTTACTATCCAGTCTTTCTAATTTAGAAACTACAACTCATCAACAAGTTTCATCAACTTGATCCCTAAAACTATCTCAAGTCTCCCCCTTCTTACCATGTCCATTACTTGTCTAGGCCTCAACTTCTCACCTGGATGATAGCTGAATGTGGTAGTCTAAAGATTTGTAGTCCATCTTCCTCTTGTGTCTACAATAAATGCAACCAGACTGATTTTAGTAAATAAGATCATGTTACTCGTCTTTTTAAGAACTTTCTGTGGTTTCCTATCCTACATAGAGTATAATCTAACATCCTCAATTTAAAGTGTCTGATCTTCTCTACATTTCAACCATTATGATCTAGTAACACTATCATTAAATTTCTTCAAATTTACTGAGTTTATGACATGGCTTGCATGCAGTATCATTCCCCCTTCTACAGTCACATGGCTGGTATCATTTTGTTGTGTACATCTCAGCTTAATACCCATCATGGAGAGACTTTTTTCCAATCTAAAGTAACACCTGGCACTTTAATTCTCTTCACAGCACTAAGAAATTCTTTAATTTACTTGTTTAATGTCCATCTCATCCCCAAGCATTAAGCATCATAAAGCAAGGATTCTGTTGATTTTGTTTACCACTACAGCATGGTGTCTAGAACAGGCATAGGGAGATAAAACTTGCTTAATAAATAAGTACTGAATGACTTACCACGCTAGCATGCATTGTGATAACGGTGCTTTTTAAAAAGATAATAATGATGCTTCTTACACGATTACATTTTACTGAATATATCAGCCCAGATGCCATAATTGGCCCATGACTCTTTATAAGTAATCATTCCTTGTTGATAGCATCTGTTAAAGAGTTAGTCCTTAGGACTCAGTCTTGGTCTTGAGTATATTCTATTTTCTTGAATAAATACTGGTAAACATCTCAATGTGGTAGTTCATGCATGAACTACCAACAATTATTATATGGAATGCATGAAATGGAATGGCAGTGTTTCTTACTTTATTGTCTAAAAGATATTGTCAGTTCAGTTCAGTTCAGTTCAGTCGCTCAGTCGTGTCTGACTCTTTGCGACCCCAAGAATCACAGCACGCCAGGCCTCCCTGTCCATCACCAACTCCCGGAGTTTACTCAAACTTATGTCCATCAAGTCGGTGATGCCATCCAGCCATCTCATCCTCTGTCGTCCCCTTCTCTTCCTACCCCCAATTCCTCCCAGCATCAGGGTCTTTTCCAATGAGTGAACTCTTCGCATGAGGTGGCCAAAGTATTGGAATTTCAGCTTTAGCATCAGTCTTTTCAATGAACACCCAGGACTGATCTCCTTTAGAATGGACTGGTTGGATCTCCTTGCAGTCCAAGGGACTCTCAAGAGTCTTCTCCAACACCACCGTTCAAAAGCATCAATTCTTTGATGCTCAGCCTTCTTCACAGTCCAACTCTCACGTCCTGACAAAAGATATTGTCAGGGAAATGTTAAATCCAAATTACTAGCAGTAGCCATTAATCCTGAAAGAAATTTTTTGAATCAATGAAATATTATTTTATCTTCAATTAAAATTGACATGTTAAACATTTTTCTTTAAAGGGTTAGTCCTTAGGAAACCATTTTGTAAAATAAGACACTTATTGCCATTTACCAGATGGTGATCTAGGAGTGTGTCTGAAACAAAAACAGCCAATTCTGACTGACCAATTACCTAAACTATAAATATACCTGCTAGAGAAGATTGTATCTCTTATGATTTATGATTTATGTATAAGAGAGTAAAGTAAACAGCAAGGAAGCTGAAAGCTGATATATAAAAAAAAGCTAATATATAAAGCCAGAAATAGGGTGTGGGTGTGGATGGACTTGGGCTGTGCTCAAACCAAGGACATGAGAGAGTAAAAACTCTGCAGACAGAAAAAAATACATTGTCTGAAAGCAGGGAGGAAAAATGGTGAAACCTGCCCAGAGCTGCTGAATCAAGTTAAAGCATCAGTGCTTAAGTGAAGATCCAAAAACTGTTATTGCCTATATCCCCTGAACTGACTTGGTATTACCTGGTAGCAAACCTAAGAATTCCTGACTTCTTCAGTATATATCACTTCTACATAAGTTGGAAAACCTTGGCTGAATTTCCCTTCTTTATATCAATAGAAACCTAACTGGTGTAGTTCACGGCTCTAGTTTCCATATTTTGTCTTGTCATTTAATCTTTCATTCAACAGATATTTATTTAGCAACATCTATGCTTTAGACTGCAAGGAGATCCAACCAGTCCATTTTGAAGGAGATCAGCCCTGGGATTTCTTTGGAAGGAATGATGCTAAAGCTGAAACTCCAGTACTTTGGCCACCTCATGTGAAGAGTTGACTCATTGGAAAAGACTCTGATGCTGGGAGGGATTGGGGGCAGGAGGAGAAGGGGATGACAGAAGATGAGATGGCTGGATGGCATCACTGACTCGATGGACGTGAGTCTGAGTGAACTCCAGGAGTTGGTGATGGACAGGGAGGCCTGGCGTGCTGCGATTCATGGGATCACAAAGAGTCAGACACGACTGAGTGACTGAACTGACTGGCTGATGCTTTAGACACTGTTTTAGGTTTTAGAACAAGATACTAAACAGAGCAAGAAAAATAAATTCCTGATCTCCTGAAAATTATGTTATAGAAAGGGATATTCCATAAAGAAGATAAAAAAGTTAAACATACCTGATAACATCATTCCCCAACATTTTTGGTGCCAGGAACTAGTTTCATGGAAGACAGTTTTTCTATTAATGGGATGGGGGGTGGGGAGGTGGTTTCAGAATTATTTGAGCTCGTTACATTCATTGTGCACTTTATTTCTGAGCTAATACCACCTTGGATCTGACAGGAGGTACCAGTCTGTGGTCCGGAGGTTGTGGATCCCTGCTTTATAAGACAGTGATGATGCTACAAAAAAAATAAAATAAGACATATGAAGGGGATATGAAATACTGAAGGAGGGAAGGTGGGGTGTTGAATTTTAGATGAAGTGGCCAGAATAGGCCACAGGAACAGCTACTTTTCAGTACAACTTTCACGTACAAGAGCATTCAGTACAAGAGCATTACTATGAGCATACTTGGAAAATTCTAGGCAGACAGGGGAAAACAAACAATGGGGCCTTCGGCTGAGTGTGTTGAAAGACTAACAAAATAAGCAAGAGGAAGCACATTAGGGGATGAGGTCAGAGAGCCACGGGCAGGGGGAGGTGAGACCAGGAGGGACTGAGATGCTGAGGCCCAAATCACGATGAGTCTTTCAGTAACAGTACAGATGGTGGATTTTATTCCAGATGAGGTGGGTTGCCTTTGGAAGTTTCCAAGTATAGAAGTGGCATGCTCTGACAAGATTTAAGAGCATCACTTTGGTTACTGTGTTGGTGACAGACTACAGGTGCCTAAGGGGAGAGAGAAAGATGAGTTATGAGGCTGTTGCTCTATTTAAGGTAAGGGCTGAATGGTCATGTTAGGCCAGACTGGTGGCCAAGGGGGTGTTGGGAAGCCAGCTGATTCTACATATATTGCAAAAATAATACTGAAAGAATATGCTTTTAGGTAGGCTTGGAGGGTAATGAAAAAAAAGGAATCAAGATTTGGGACCTGAAATGAAAAGCCTAAAGGAAGAGCTGATGTAGCTTTAAGCTGTAGGCAAGTATATCAGGAACTCCATCTTAAGCTTAAGCATGTTAAATTTAAGACATCAAATTTAAGTGGAAATGTCAAATAGGCCAGTGAAGGACAGAGATCTGGAGTTCTGAAGAGATTTCTGAAATGGGGATATATAAATCTGATAGATAGTCAAGAAGGCAGATAAACAGACAGATAGACAGACTATAAAGTCATGACATGTGGTATTGTCATTGTTCAGTCCCTAAGTCATGTCCAATTCTTTGCAACCCCATGGACTGTAGCATGCCAGGCTTCCCTGTCCTTCACTAACTCCTGGAGTTTGCTCAAACTCATGTCCATTGAGTCAGTGATGCCATCCAACCATCTCATCCTCTGTCATCCACTTCGACTCTTGCCCTCAATCTTTCCCAGCATCATGATCTTTTCTGATAGTCGCTATTCACAGCCCAACATTTGGAGGTCAGTGAGATGAGAAGGAAAGCAAGTGAGATGGTGCAGCCAGAAAGGTGAAGAGAAAAATTAGCCCACAGTGATATCCTAGAATACCAGAGAAGGAAGTATCAGAGAAGAGTAGTCCTCACTATGAAATGATGCTAATAACATACCTAAGATGATGGGCAGATGCAAGGATGCAAATGTGGTTGAAGGACCTTGAGTACATTCTCCTCTGACAGTTTCTGTGTTCTTGATGGTATGCAGAGCGAGTCATCAGCTGAGAGTGAGGATGCAGGGGGAGTTAGACTTTCACTCTAAATTTCCAATTATAATGCTTTTCACTTATTGATTAGTGTTTAATATTTGTGGACTATGTAACCAACAAAAGAAAAAAAGAACCCTTAAAATGAGAGTGAGAATATAAGAGTTAGAGGCCCCACTCTAATTCCTATTGTGTTGAGTAAGTCACTTACTTCCTCCACCCTTTAAGATTCAGTTTTCCCATTAATAAAGATAGGCTAATTATAACTACTTCAGTTCAGTTCAGTTCAGTCACTCAGTCGTGTCCCACTCTTTATGACCCCATGAATTGCGGCACACCAGGCCTCCCTGTCCATCACCAACTCCCAGAGTACACTCAAACTCATGTCCATCAAGTCGGTGATGCCATTCAGCCATCTCATCCTCTATCGTCCCCTTTTCCTCCTGCCCCCAATCCCTCCCAGCATCAGAGTCTTTTCCAATGAGTCAACTCTTTGCATGAGGTGGCCAAAGTACTGGAGTTTCAGCTTTAGTATCATTCTTTCCAAAGAACACCCAGGGCTGATCTCCTTTAGGATGGACTGGTTGGATCTCCTTGCAGCCCATGGGACTCTCAAGAGTCTTCTCCAACACCACAGTTCAAAAGCATCAATTCTTCGGTGCTTTTCTTCACAGTCCAACTCTCACATCCATACATGACCACTGGAAAAACCATAGCCTTGACTAGACGGACCTTTGTTGGCAAAGTAATGTCTCTGCTTTTGAATATGCTATCTAGTTTGGTCATAACTTTCCTTCCAAGGAGCAAGCGTCTTTTAATTTCATGGCTGTAATCACCATCTGCAGTGATTTTGGAGCCCAAAAATTAAATTCTGACACTGTTTCCCCATCCATTTCCCATGAAGTGATGGGACCAGATCCATGATCTTAGTTTTCTGAACTACTTAGTGGAGGAGAAAAAAAAAAAAAAAATCCCTGATTGATAGAATTTGTGGGTGAAGTAATTAGGAAACGATGTCTTGAGTATTTAGTACCTTTGTTTCAAATATAATTTATGTGATTATAAGTTACATAGGTTAATATTTAATTTTATTGAACTTATTTCTGAAAATTTAGCAATCAGCTCTCAGGAAATGAGACAGGCTGGCTCCAGAACACCACAGCATCTACTTCTGAGTTTTAGTAAGAATTGAATAAAATCATGTGTGAGGGAGAGTTTACATTTGGTAAAAATCTATTTATACGAGGATCATTCATCAAGGATCATTATATTTTGAGATGTTTTAGACCAAGTAAGAAAGGCAAAAGATAGAGTCCCTGCCTTGTTTGTGTTGGAATTTATGACATATTTTCAGAGAGTAACTAACAAGTAAATGAACAATGAGCTAAGTTTCCACAGATGAGTTAGACAAAAGGTTTCCTGATTATAAAAATAGAGGGAGATTTTAACCATTTTTTTCATTCAAGATTTAAAAAGTTAATTTAGTCGTTTTCTTTTTTGTAATTTTAATGTTTTAACATGCTTCTCTCTATAGATTAAAGGACCAACTATAAAATTTCTAAAATATTCCTTTAAATTATGGGTCCTTTTTTTCTGGAATACTGTGGTAGACTTCAGTTTCAAGACTCCTTTCTATTCAATAATAAGAGATATGATGAAAAAGAGTTAACCACTAACACTTCAAAAAATGACATCATTTATATGGTGCATAGAAGGTACCCCTTGTTGTTGAACTCTCACTTTCTTATTATCACTGTGGGTCATATGTTGTTTACCAAAGTGGAGAAATGAGAGTTGGACTGTGAAGAAGGCTGAGGGCCAAAGAATTGATGCTTTTGAACTGCATGTTGGAGAAGACTCTTGAGAATCCCTTGGATTGCGAGGAGATCCAACCAGTCCATTCTGAAGGAGATCAGCCCTGGGATTTCTTTGGAGGGAATGATGCTGAAGCTGAAACTCCAGTACTTTGGCCACCTCATGCAAAGAGTTGACTCATTGGAAAAGACTCTGATGCTGGGAGGGATTGGGGGCAGGAGGAAAAGGGGACGACAGAGGATGAGATGGCTGGATGGCATCATCGACTCGATGGACGTGAGTCTGAGTGAACTCTGGGAGTTGGTGATGGACAGGGAGGCCTGGCATGCTGCGATTCATGGGGTCGCAAAGAGTCAGACACGACTGAGTGACTGAACTGAGATTTATATTTAATACCTATTAATAACATGTTAAATAGTTTACTTAATACCTGTGGCTTTAGTTTCATAGTTTCTGAATTAACTTACCTATTTTTTTTAAAAAAAAAATTTCTGATTTAACCTTATAAGATACACATTTGAAAAATTCCTATGGAGAGATTAAGGATTATCATAATATCTTAAGGATTATCATAATATCTATTTTCATGTATAGATTATGGTTAAAAGAGATGGTATCCATTACACCATAAAATTTTCAAGCAAGATTAAAATATCTCATTATCATTCCTTGTCACCTCTCACTCTACTCAAGTTCGAGAAAGATAAACACAGAGAAAAAATTTAGAGGATATTAAGGGTCACATTCAAATATAAATCATAACTAATATGCAAATGACAGTCACACAGTATGGCTTTTCTAAAATAACTAATATTTATTAGCCCTGTTTTCAAGCCCAGTAGTTTTTTGATTTGGTTTGTTATTCCTTGACTAACAATCAATTTGTTACTGATATTGGGGCTTATTTTTGTTTGTTAATATGCTTCCTTTTCCTTTTCAGAACCAGTCTGGTGGTTTCTTACCACCTATAGAGTTTGTTCAATTGCAATAGTGACATGAAAGACATTTTTATGTCCACTTAAACAAAATGCAAGGAAAGAAAATCTCAATAATTCCTTAGAAATTAAAGAAAGTGAAAAATCTTCTAGAAGCAGAGATGCCCTAAAAAGTGAAGATTGGTGAGAATCTTATTGGTGGGGCTCCAAATTCAATGCTACATTTAAAGATTTTATTTTCTTAGACTTACAAAAAGACACCTGTTTTTTAAAATTATGTTTCCATTATGTGGACAATGTTGCCCAGGAAAATTTCTTCACAAAAATGTGCAAACAGTACACAAGCTGATGTTCAATGTGTCAAAAACTCTGAATTTTCACACGTGTATCTTCACAGGCATTGTCAAAGTAATGGAAAGACTTACTGTCTTTTCTCTGACAGACACATCCATACTACAGATAGAGTCTGCAAGAGGTAAGAAAGCTTTCCTTTTCTGACAGAGGGTTAGCATTTAGGATTGTATTAGCATGCTTTATTAGAAGATAGTTACCCTCCCACCATTTGATAATATATACATATAAATTTATAAGTTTAATTTATATTATTTTCAATATTGATTTTTTAAAATATTTATAATATTATACCATTTTCTAATTTTAGGACAATTTCACCTAATTCTTTTTACTCTGTTCTTAAAATTGGTTTAAAACACAAATCTTTGCAGATTATACTTATTTAATACAGGGTATCAGCCTATCAGCGATTCTTAACCTACGGACCTTTTGGTACTAGTCTATGGATTACAGACTAAGTTCTGAGAATGATGTTTTGAAATGAATAAAACAAAGCAATGGGGTTACAAACAAAAAATGGAGTTACAAACAAAACCAATTATATGAAAATGCAACTATTTAATTTTCTTTAATTGTGTGACTCCATTAACACATTGTGGAGAAGGCGATGGCACCCCACTCCAGTACTCTTGCCTGGAAAATCCCATGGATGGAGGAGCCTGGTGGGCTGCAGTCCATGGGGTTGCGAAGAGTCGGACACGACTGAGCGACTTCACTTTCACTTTTCACTTTCATGCATTGGAGAAGGAAATGGCAACCCACTCCAGTGTTCTTGCCTGGAGAATCCCAGGGACGGGGGAGCCTGGTAGGCTGCCGTCTATGGGGTCGCACAGAGTCGGACACGACTGAAGCGACTTAGCAGCAGCAGCAGCATTAACACATTGAATAATAAGACTTAGCAACATGTAGAATCACTGTCGAAAAAGTGATGAGCATAAACAGTAGTTGGTGATGTCACAACCGTAATGTGGTCTTAAACATCTCTGATTTCTATTGATGATTTAACTACAGGTAGTGCTACTACGGTTGCCTGCATTTATCATTGAAGGAAATACGAATTTCAGTTGGAGGATAATGAAAAGAAAGTTGTGATCTTTCCCCATACAAGTTCATGTAGCCCTTGAAATATGTTTACGGATCCAGGGTTTAGTGGATGTGAGGTTATGAAGCCCAGATATAGAATTTCATCTTAAAATGTCTTCCTTGTATAGCTGCAATTTAGAGTATTTTCCACCAAGTCATTTAGTCTTTTAGATTCCTTTTATAGTGGATGCAGGTTTGATTCCTTTCTTTTCTTTCTTCTCATCCCTTTAGCACGTGTTTTACTCAAATGCTAAACTCTCTGAATGCTAGTTAAGTGAGCAGTTTGAAGGAAGGCAAAATGTCTCAGTTTTTCAATCTACATGGCATGACTAGGACATAATCTGAAGGGGAGGAAACCATAGCCTGTCTTCCCTACTATGTACTGGTTACACTTATGCTTAACTATTCATTTTGGGACTAGTTAGGCCATGAAATTTTGCTTTTAAATTTTGGAGAAGGAAATGGCAACCCACTCCAGTATTCTTGCCTGGAGAATCCCATGGAGAGAGGAACTTTGTGGGCTGCAGTCCATGGCGTCGCAAGAGTCAGACACGACTGAGTGACTTTGACTACTACTTGAATAAGCCATGAAATTTTGCTTTTAAAGAAAGGACTGTACCCTCACATGCAAGTATGACCTTGCTAAGAGAAGAGAAAAATGAGGCTTTCCATTTATTTACCTTGATGAGATGCTTTGAAGATAATATATGAGAAAGGAAGCTGAAATGCTAAGAACTTAAGTCACTTGGTTCTAAATCACAATTATTATGCAGTTAAACCTCAGTCTGATTTTCAGAAATTCAGTCCAGAGACTTTTATGTTCCCATTATGTAAAAGATTTTCTGAAATATTTTCCAAAATGATAAACATTTCAGTGAAATTGTGTATATTCTTTCTTCAATGATAAGTTACTTGTCATCTATATGATATCAAAACCTAGAATATTATCATTTTCATGTGTCCATAAAGAAAAAAGTTATAATGATGAGCCAAAAGCATTCCTTAAGAGTGCATTCCTTAATTATATATAATTTATCTGCTACGACTGTTTCGAAGAGAATTATGGAAATGTTTGTAATTTTTGCCAGTACAACATTATTCCCAGATATAAGAACCTGTTGTACTACAAACCTAAAACGTGCTCATTCATTTGGATATTCCATTCAATTGATTTTATAGCATGTTGAAACTGAAAATATGATATGAAAAAATAGGAAAGTGAAATAAAGTAATAGCTGAAAAAAAATAAAGACTAACTTCAGAACCAACAATTCAAGAGATACATTCTTCTGATACAGAATGGCAGAGTGATCCAAGATTTGAAACAAGACATTCTGCTCATGGAATTGAACCCTCATATGAAAATAGCTTCAATAAGTAGTTTTTTAAAATCTACTATATTGAAGACCATTGGTGTTATTAAAAATGTGAAATGACACCTACATTTAAAAACCGTTCTCTTGTGTCTCTGCTTCTTCATCTGATGATCTTCTTATAAACATATGTTATATTGGATTAGGGGCCTACCCTACTATAATATAAACTGATCTTAGCTAATTATATCTACAAAACCTCTATTTGCAAATAAAGTCACATTCTGAGGTACTAGAAGTTAGGACTTTGACATATCTTATTTTGGGGACTGAGAAGATATAATTAAACCCATTACACATCAACTCTGTTGATGTAAGGATGCTTTTTCCCTTCAAGGAACTATATGTTCAATTTTAAACAACGAACAAAACAACAGTCAGTATTCTTTTAGCTAAAAGCAACCCAACTTAAAATGAAAAAAAGTTTTGGAGAGAAGCTCACAAAATTAAAGAGGATTGCTGAGTCGAAGGGGAGCTCTGGAACCATATATCGTTCTGCCTCTCACCTTTGCTTCTCTCTGGGTATGTACTATATCCTCTCAAGCTTATCCCTGCATTGCTGCATATGATTACCAGAAGTTCTAGGTCCATGTGCTGTGAGCCCTCTAGGTAAATAATTAGAGAACATGCTACCTCCTTCAGTAGAAAAAGCCTACAGAAGGACTTTGAATGATCCTGTGCATAGCCTGGACAGATGACTACTGCTGCTAGAACGTGCTATGATCACAGCCTAGCCAAAAGCTCAACCCTTCTGTCCATTGCAGTAGGTCTAAAACAGGAGGAGAAATTTGTCAGGGTAAATGTTTTAGTTTTCTAGGGCTGCCATAATAAAATATCACAGGCTTAAGTAACAGACATTGAATTTCTCATAGATCTGCAAGCCTATGAGATGTCTAAGATCAGGGTACCATCATGGTCGATTTCTTCTAAGATCTCTTTCCTTGGTTTGTGGCTAGCTGATTTTTCTCTTTCCTCTGTGTGCTCATATATCTGTGTAAAAATCTCTGCTTTTGAGGACATCAGTCATACTGGATTAGGGCTCACAAATATAACCTCATTTTTCTTTACTCAGCTCTTGAAAGGCCCTATCTCCAAAGACAGCCACATTCTGAGTGTTAGGACTTCAGTGTAGGAGTTTTGGGTGGACTTAAATGAATCAGTTCATAACAATAAAGTCTGATGAAAGCCAACAAGTGTTTGCCTCAAAACCACTGTCTCCTATAAGGCATCTCTTCTGTTAAACAGACATATCATGGACTCTTTCCAAGAATCTCACAAGATTGACATTGTCATTGCCCAGAATTTTACATATGAATTGAAAATTTTAAAAAGCTAATATTTTGTCCAAGGTAATAGAGAAAAGCTGAGATTCAAACCCAAGTTGCCCTGGTTCCAAACTCTACAAGCCCAACCACTACATTGTAATTATAGAATTGGTTTGGGGTTTTTAGTTTTGGATTTTGGCTTGAATTTGTTTTATTTTTTATAAAGATGGGAATGATCCTAAAACAAAGAACATTTAAATCCTTTAGTATTTTTGCACCACAGACTTTTGGAGGCATTAGATAAACTGTAAAGAAATTTCAAATCATCTCCTAATAATCTTAGTTCGTAGCTGTAAATAAGGTAGATCATTTCAGGGGAAAATTGAAGAAGTTATTTCTTAAGAAAATGTGAAAAGTTTAAATGATGCTCTGGCAAAATATATATATATATTTTTAATGGAAGTTTGTTTTAGCCTATACATTTTTGGAGAGCTGCATTAATTGGCAAAATTTAAGTGCAATTTTGGGGAAGTAAATAAAGACCATTTCAATTCAGTGGTATGTATGAATGATCCTACTTTCCTTTTTTTTTTTTTTGGATCCTACTTTCTAACAGCCAAAACTGAGTATATTGTACAAGTTGGAGCATTGGTTATTGTTTACACTTGCATTTGCCAAACACAGAACTATAGTCAACCTTTCTTTTTAAAGTAGTTTTACAGTTTCATCACAAAAATAAACTGCACATTAATAATATACAATAATAAAAACATGCTGTTTTTTGTGGGGCACCTATACTAATCTTTTTGGGGGGCAGAGAGAGTTCTGTGGCTGGCTACAATATCAGGCTGATTATTATGGAGAATAAAGGGCGGGGGACGAGGGCCACATTCACTTGTTTGCTTGTTGATGATGTATGCTCCAGATCAATATCTGAAACCTCACATAACACAAGAAGACTAAGCAATTTTGTTTCATAATAGGTTGTGGAAAGCGACCACACTTTGCATTTCCTGACTTTGTGGTGGTTTGGGGCTTTCAGTGGTTCCATCAACAAAAAGAAAATGAGAGTCTAGTGATCTTCACCTTCATAGTTCTGCAAAAGTACATGGAAAAACTAACAATCAGGAGGAAGCAGACAGATCTATATAGTAGTTCAAGTTTCAGTCCAAACTCCATCTGCATCTTCACGTCATTTCAAAGTGCTTAAAACTTGTAAATGTTATGTAGGCCAAACTATGAGCACTTGAAACTTACCAGTTCTCGGAAAAGAGAGGGGATATTCTCTCGAATTCAGTGTGTTGAATTAATTGCACTGAGTTCATCATTTAATTGATGATCATTACTAGTAAGCTAACTTTATTTATTAAGAAAAATTAAGTTCAGTATTAAGAATTTTACGACTTTCTCAGTACAATCTTCGGAGAAGGCAATGGCACCCCACTCCAGTAGTCTTGCCTGGAAAATCCCATGGGCAGAGGAGCCTGGTGGGCTGCAGTCCCTGGGGTCGCTGCGAGTCAGACACGACTGAATGACTTCACTTTCACTTTTCACTTTCATGCATTGGAGAAGGAAATGGCAACCCACTCCAGTGTTCTTGCTTGGAGAATCCCAGGGACAGGGGAGCCTGGTAGGCTGCCGTCTCTGGGGTCTCAGAGTCGGACACAACTGAAGTGACTTAGCAGCAGCAGCAGCAGCACAATCTTTTGAAAGAATGGGATTAACAAAGTCAAAATATGTCTGATCATTCCTTTTTTTTTATTTTCAGCTTTAGGGAGGCTTAATTGACCAGTGAAATGACATTGTACTTTGTGATAGGATTCCCACTGAATTAATTAATATATCCATTAACTCACATATTTGTGTTTTGTGGAGTTTATTTGAAAACTTTTAAGTTCACCTCTTAGCAAATTTTAATTGCACAATACATTGTCAACTATAATTGCCATGTTATATATTAGATCCTCAGACCCAGATTCATCTTATAACTAAAGTTTATTCCTTTTTACTGCCTATCCCTACTTCCCTCAATCCCAGACCCTAGCAACCACCATTCTAATTTCTATGAGTTTGACTTTTATTATTTTCTGATTCCACATATAGTCAAACTATGTTGTAATTGAATTTTTCTGTCTGGCTTATTTCACTTAGGATAGTGACCTCCAGTTTCATTCATGTTATCACAAATGGCAAGTTAATAATATTTAATACCCATATTAATATTCATAAATACATCATATTTCTTAATCAATTCATCCATTGACTGAAATTTAGGTTGTTTCTATACCTTTGTGATTAATATTGCAGTGAATGTGGAAACACAGATAACCTTGTTGAGATAGTGATTTCATTATATATATCCAAGATATAAATATACCTTACCTCCAAGATAATCTCCTTGAGATAGTGATTTCAAGATATATATATATATATATGAAGTGGACTTGCTGGATCATGTGGTAGTTCTATTTTTAATTTCTTGAGGAACCTCCATAGTATTTTCCACAGGGGTATACCAGTTAAATTCCCACCAACCATTTACCAGGATTGCCTTTTCTCTACATCTTCACCAACATTTGTCATCTCTTGTCATTTTGGTAATAATTTTTGTAAGTGTAAGGTGGTAAGAAGCTTTTCATTCTGGCTTTGATTTGAGTTTCCCTAATGATTAGTAATGCTATTTTCTCATGGACCTGTTGGCCATTTGTATGTCTTCCTTGAAAAAAAAAAAGTCTCTTCAGATTCTCTATTTTTAAATTGGATAATTTGGTTTATTTGCTAATGAGTTGTATGCCTTCCTTATATATTTTGGATATCAACTTCTACCAGACATGTGGTTTGCAAATGTTTTCTCCCATTCCATAAGTTGCCTTATTGTTGATGGTTTCCTTTGCTGGGCAGAAACTTTTTAGTTTGATGTAGTCCCATTTGTTTTTTTTGTTTTTTTTTTCTTCTGTTGGCTTCTGGTTTTGGCATCAAATCCAAAAGAATTATTGCTAAGACCAGTGTCAAAGAGCTTACCCTCTGTGTTTACTTCTAGGACTTTTAAGTTTTTAGACCTTATGTTCAAATCTTTATCAAACATTTGAAATTGATTTTTCTATATGGTGTAAGATAAGGATCAGTTTCCTTCTTTTGCATGTGGATATCCAGTTTTCCTGGTAGCCCAGATGGTAAAGAATCTGCCTGCAATGTGGCAATGGGTTCAATCCATGGGTAATTGGGAAGATCACCTGGAGGAGGGCATGGCAACCCACTCTAGTATTCCTGCCTGGAAAATCCCCATGGACAGAGGAGCCTGGCGGGCTATGGTAAATGGGGTCACAAAGAGTCGGACATGACTGATCAACTAAGCACAGAACATCTAGTTTTCCCAGTACTATTTATCAAAAAGACTATCCTTTCTCCATTGTATATTCCTGGCTCCTTTGTTGACAATTAATCACATGCATTTGTTTCTGGTCTTTCTCTTCTGTTCAATGATCTTTGTATCTGTTTTTTATGGCAAAGCTACCTTATTTTGATTACGTTAACTTTGTAGTATACTTTGAAATCAGAAATTATGGTTCCTCCAGCTTTGTTCTTCTTTCTCAAGATTGCTTTGGCTATTGGGGATCATTTGTGGTTTCATTTGCTGTCTGATCATTCTTAATATTCCAATTAAACCAAGAAAGCTGCTAGGATGGCATAATATATTGATAATATTATACAAACACATGTATATCAGGATTTGATGTTAAAAGTTAGTAAGACATTAGCAAAGGCATAAGATACATGATGTTAATATTAAGATAAACTGTTAACATGTTGACTTTTATTTCAAACCAATGTAAGATAACTAGTATTTGATGTCTGTTTTACTGATGTAATAACTAAGATGGCAAAAAAAAAAATCTAGAACGTCTCTGGCTGTACAGAAATAATAGAAGTGGATGAAATGCCAGAATGCTAAACAAACTGCACAAAGCACAATCATTTCAAGACCCTTGAAATAATTACACTTGATAATCCTTATGTCTGGAAGCTTACTAATCACTTAGACTTCTAGGCACAAAAAGAACGAAAACTCTCCTTTGGGGCCTTTTAAATTTGGTCTCTGGCTAACACAGAGAGTTTCTAGCTCTCAACTGCCAAAAAACAAAACAAAAACAAAAAAGTTATAGCTATAATATATTGTTATTCTGACCTAAGAGCAGCATATTAGCACTGCTACTAATGAGAAAAATGGAACCAATTTGAATCATTTATTAATCTTGACGAATAGCAAGAATTTTGAGGCCTAGGCAAAAGATAGTTCTTTTATTTCCTAGTCCTACATGTTAATATAGTGATACAGCATTTAGATATATATTACCTCATGTAACCCTTAGAACCTACTGAAATTTATTTTGGCCCTAACTGAACTTTATATATGACCTTCGCTTTACACTGGGAATAGGCAATTAAGGGCCTTGTTTCCATCTATTTTAATTTTATGCCACTAGTCCACCTCAGAAAGGTTTAAAACATATTTAAGTGCCTGACGTCCATAACCCTATACTGTTTTGATTAATATCTTGGCAGTTTTACAAAATGTTTGTTTTTAATTACCAAAAGGAACCAATCCATATTAAAAATTAAATGGTTACATTTTTTAAAGCTCTGCTGCTTATTAAGCTAGAGTTAGCCATAAAAACGTTTTTGGCTTCCCTACAACAGAAGATTTATCTAAGCTACACTATTAAAAAATCCATTTAGGCTGTCAACAAGTATGTCAAATATCAAGCGAATATGATTTAAAGCTTCAAAGCCATAAAAGAGAAATATTCCTTGGACTATTGTAGAATCAGTATGGTTTCAAAGAATCAGAGAGTGACAGGCTGGCACAAAGACAAGAAGATGATTAACAGTTACCTGGGGTAACAGAGCGCTGGTCATACCCGCCTGTGCGTGCCTGTTGTCTGGCCCAGCCAGACTATGACCTCCACTTCCCCTGATTCTGTTTCCTCTGTGTATGCATTCCTGTCGAGTTCCTATGCCAGTTCACCTTTGCAATTACGGCTTTATTAGTCTCATTTTAAGTATATTTTGTATTGTAATCCCATTTCTCTTTTCCCCTAGGATCACTTTTCTTCTGTCAAATACAGAGGCATTGATCATTTGCCACAATTTCTAGGGAAAATAAGTGATAAGAATTTGATTCCAGTCCTTAGAGAGCTCACAAGCTAGCAATCACCTGGTAAAACTGTTGAGGAAAAGCTACGCCATGAATAAACCTTTGCAATGTCACCTTTTCAACTTCCTTTATTCCTAAATTCCTCTAAATACAGTATTTAATCTTCGCAGTCTTTATTTCCATAGGCCAAAATCATTAGTCCTTATTTAGAGATAAGCAAAGTAACATACCTTGATTTTCAAACTACTGCCATACCTATTAAGTAAGTAGCTATATAATAACAAACATGAATGTATTATCTTAGAAATTATATTCTTTGACTTAGTGAAATCAATACCACTTACTCCATTTTCTATTAGACTTCAACATCTTTTCAAGGAGTGAAACTTAACATTTTGGCAGTAATTTCATATATATACAAGAAACTAAACTGAAAAGAAAATTCAATAATTTTTATGTATGTAGAAATAAAGTACTGCAAATTTAGTATTTACAGTTGAACTGCCCTTGTGAAATAGAAATATTTACTTAATGATGGTTTTCAGTACTTCCTCCGTAATGTACTATAAAAACTACGATATGCCTACTATTAAAGAATTATACTTCAAGTACCTTTCATACTGGCTGAATAAACACCTGTTGATACAGATACCAAGGTCATAACAATCGTGTCCTCTTTTCAGAAGAGCTTGAATTCACAGTGGAGTGTTCTAACAATGAGAATTATTCTTTATGTCTTGCTACTTCTGGCCCCTTGCTCCAGAGGTGGCTGGAAACTCAAGTCAGGTTGAGTCAGTCCAGATACTTCATCCTAAGAACTTACAATTTTGAACCCAGAGGCAGGGAAAAGGGAAGTTTAGAAGACTGAATCATATCAATGATAATACTTTGCAAAGCAGCCTGTGGCTGGCAATTGCTGAGACCAGTGATACTGCTGTGATCACAAAACTTTTTAAATATCAATCATTCACCTCTTCCAGGAGGGCAAAGATTTATTACAGTATCCTTCCAATATTTTGTCTACTGTATTTGAGTTAACAGGGAAGAATTGCTTTGAGAATATAATAAAAATAGTAGACTTTTAGAGCTGAAAGTGATCTCGATCATTTCATTCAAATTTGCCATAAAAGGAAACTGGGGCATAGTGAGAATAGTACTTGGCCCCAATTTATGAAAAACATGAGTGTATTTATGTATGTGGGTTTCCCTGGTGGCTCAGTGGTAAAGAATCCATTGGCCAATGCAGGGGACACAGGTTTGATCCCTGGGTCTGGAAGATTTTCTGGAGAAGGAAATGACAACCTACTCTGTCCATGGGATTTCCTGCCTGGGAAATCCCATTGACAGAGGAACTTGGTGAGCTACAGTCCATGGGGTTACAAAAGAGTTGGACATGACTTAGTGACTAAACAACAGCAACATATACATATATATGTGTGTATGTATATATATTTATATTTAAATTAACATTTCCTTCCTCAGTACATTATGATGACAAAACACTAACATATTTCAACTTTCAAATAATGTTATCCACAGATTGATATAATTTGTTGTTTTAACTGAAAAATGGACCTCATATGATGATAAAATATTACCTCCCTGGATTTAAATTACTGGCAATAGCATATGAAAATGGCATTTGTCATACATTTGAGACAGCATATAGACTTGGTTGAAAATTTGTCTAACTGCTTCTGATGTTCATCAGATATAACCTTTTATGTCCAGTGTTGACAAAATTGCCACCATTTTAAGTTTAAGAAGGCAAAATACAGGCTATTATTTTGTGAGAGTAAAAGGAAAATATTTTATGTTTGGTTATTGCATAGAACGTCTCTAATAAGAGAAACTGTGTCTGATGAGAGGTTAGAGGGAGAGAAGCTGGCAGAGAGTTGTACAAAGAGGTTTTTCTCTATATTTCTTTTTGTGAATTTTGTAATACATGTACATATTACCAAGTCCTAAAAGAAATGAAGTTCATCAAGAAAAACAAGTGTGTGAAAACAGCTAAGAAAATTGTAATAAAATGACAAAAATATGAGCGGGGGGCTTTATTATCAAATGTCACAATAATCCGTAAAGTTACTAAGAGAGCATATTATTAAGCATGTTATTAAGAGAGCATATTACCCGAAATAAATAGATAACTAACTAGGTAGTATGGAATGAAGAATCCAGAGAGAGGAGTTTAATACATGGTTTTCAAAGGAGGATATCAAGCTTTGAAAGCAGTTACTAAAACTTGATGAGACAATTAACTGTCAGTCTGGAAGAAAAATAACACACCCTGTGACAAAAGTAAATCCCAAGTGGATTTAATACATAAGTATCAACAACAAAAGAAGGATAAAAGTACTAGAAAAAATGATATGATATCACTTTTATGACTTTGGACATGTTAAACTATACCATGAATAAATGTATTAAAAAGCAAATAAAAATGAAAGAACACAGAGGAAAAAATATACAAGCAGAACTTAATAAAATACAAACAAAATTACAATAGAGGTTCAACCAAGAACAACAGAAGTTTGTCCTTTGATAAAAAAAACTATGACATGTACAATCTTCTAATGAGAATAATGAAGAAAAAAATAAAAAAAGACCATTTGGAAATGGAGTGTAATTAGGGATATAATAAAGGATAAAAGGTAGAAAACACAAAGAAATACTCATCTATATTAAAAATACCTAATGCAAAAAATAGAAAATTCCTAGGAAAAAAAAAAGCCTTACCAAAAGTGACTCAAAAAGCATGGAAAAAAAATAAAATCTGAAGTTTTCGATATTCATTAGTTAAGCTTATTAACTGAAAATCTTCTTACAAAGATGGCACTGCTGCTGCTGCTAAGTCGCTTCAGTCGTGTCCAACTCTGTGCGACCCCATAGACAGCAGCCCGCCAGGCTCCCCAGTCCCTGGGATTCTCCAGGCAAGAACACTGGAGTGGGTTGCCATTTCCTTCTCCAATGCATGAAAGTGGAAAGTGAAAGTGAAGTCGCTCAGTCGTGTCTGACTCTTTAGCAATCCCATGAACTGCAGCCTACCAGGCTCGTCCATCATTGGGATTTTCCAGGCAAGAGTTCTGGAGTGGGGTGCCATTGCCTTCTCCAAAGATGGCACTAGTCTCTATCAACTTTTAGGAAAATTCCACCAAATATTTTTGGAACAGATAATTAAGAACATGTATAGTCTCAACCATATGAAGAAGAAAATCTTCCCAAACTGTGTTAAGACTAAAGGTATTACAGTGCCAGATGGTATTATATAAACTACCTGCTGCTGCTGCTGCTAAGTCGCTTCAGTCATGTCTGACTCTTAGCGACCCCATGGACTGCAGCCTACCAGGCTCCTCCATCCATGGGATTTTCCAGGCAAGAGTACTGGAGTGGGGTGCCATTGCCTTCTCTGATATAAACTACCACTTATATGCAGATAAAACATCCCAAACAAAACATTAGCATACAATCTAACATGATGTAAAGATAATATTAATAGATAATCACCAAGTTAGGTTACCAAAGAAATAAAGGGTATCAACACTAGAAAATTTCTAAATTTCATTTAAATATTAACAGAGAAAGGAGGAAGGAACAAGAAAAAGATCATCTCACTAGGTACAGAAAACCTGCTGGAATATTAAAAAAATAATGAAAACTAGCAAACTTGAGACAGAAGAGAACTCTCTAAGCTATCAAAGTTATCTATTAAAAAAAGAAAAAGAAAAAAACGTACAGCAATCATCTGACTGAATTATAAAAAGAGGCTAGGGACAAGACTAAAGTGCCTACAATTTGATGGACTCACTAGACCCTACTCATAGACTCAAAGAGAGTCCTTTAGGAAGCCTTCTCCCTCTTTCCACCTCCAAGATACTGTTGGTAGCTTGAAAATGACCATGGTAAGGGCTTCCCAGACGACTTTGTTCGTAAAGAATCTGCCTGCGATGCAAAAGATTGCCTGCATTGCAGGAGACCTGGGTTTAATCCCTGGGTCAGAAGATCTGCTGGAGAAGTAAATGGCAACCCACTCTGGTATTATTGCCTGAGAAATCCCATGGACAGAGGAGCCTGGCGGGCTACAGTCCATGGCGTCCTAAGAATCACACATGACTTAGCAACTAAACCACCACCAAGAATCATTTCTATCACTGAAAATGGCAAATACTACAAATCAAGGACTTCAGAGTAGAGGGTGAGGGGAAGGTGGGGCTCCATAGGAGGAAGCTTGTTTGTCAGAACGTGACCAAGTAGAGGGCTAAAAACAATTAAAGAAGAAAAACAAATAAATGAGACAGCAATTGGAGTGGACAAAATAGAACAATCATTACTTAATGGTGTTATGATTGCCCACATAGAAAACACAACAAAGTACATGGGTAATTATAATTAAAAATAGGATTTAGTAAGTTTTTTGAGCATAAGAAAAATACCTGAAAAGAAATGAACTACAGATATAAGTGTCAGCTTGTAATCAATTTTGGAAATACTTCTTTGAGTGAAGAAAGCCAGATACAGAAGAATGCAAATAGTACAGGTCCATGTTTTCAGAGTTCAAAAACAAGCAGAATTCAGCACCATGTCTAGGAGTACATACATATGTGCTAAAATTATATTTTTGAAAAATAGCAAGAAATGAGAAAAGAAATAAATTTCCAGATGATTATCTCTATGGAGTGGGAGCAGGTAAGAGGGTATATTTAGGAAACAGCACACAGAGACCTTTCATAGGAAAAATTAATGGAAAATATTTGTAACAAATATAACATATCTATGTTGAGCCGTAAATATAGATATCCAAATCATTAGATACAAATCAATACAAAAAAATAAGATAGTCCAATTCAAAAATGGGCAAAGATTATGTAGCAATGGTTATTCCCACTAAAATATTAAGTAAATACCAGTTAAATATTTTTACCCATCATTGTTAAAAAATTTAAAATATTTTGAAATGGATTATTGAAGAAAAGATCCTCTCAAGAACTGTTAATGAGAATACAAATTTGATAGAGTCTTGTTTAGCAGATAAATTTGTTTTTTGCTCAATAATTCCACTTACAAAATTATGCTCTATAGTAAAAAAACAGTGTTAAGTGTATACCTCTGTGTGTACATTCATTGCACCATTGATTGTAATGGAGTGAAAAAAAATCCTACATGTCTGTCAATAAAGAGATCATTAAATAGAATAGAAGATTATTATGTAAGCTATTAAAATTAATGAGAGAACTATGTATGTTGATCTGAAACAATGTCACTGATATTGGAAATGGGAAATCCTGGTAGGGATGCAATAGTTAACAGAAATGATCTTTGAGACCTGGGGTATATATTTATGCCTCTAAATAAATTTTATATATAATACATATAAATATTTTCTTATATCTATAATATATATTTAAGTAAAATTTATGTGAATGTTCAAATTTGAGATTCATTTAGAAAGCTGGGTAAAGTGGCACTACATGGATTGCTGCTGCTGCTGCTGCTAAGTCGCTTCAGTCGTGTCCGACTCTGTGCAACCCCATAGACGGCAGCCCACCAGGCTCCGCCACCCCTAGGATTCTCCAGGCAAGAACACTGGAGTGGGTTGCCATTTCCTTCTCCAATGCATGAAAGTGAAAAGTGAAAGTAAAGTTGCTCAGTCGTGTCCAACTCTTTGCGACCCCATGGACTGCAGCCTACTAGGCTCCTCCATCCATGGGATTTTCCAGGCAAGAGTACTGGAGTGGGGTGCCATTGCCTTCTCCAACTACATGGATTACCTTTTCATAAAAGAGTGCCCTAGTAGAAGAATTTGGAAGGAAGAATATTAATTTTTAGACATAGTCCAGTTTAAAGAATGTAGAAAAATATTAATGATGGATGGAGTAGGACACACAGCTACGTGGCTAGAAGCACCTCAAGGGAATGATTGTCAGTTGTGCCTACAGAGGGCTTCCAGGTAGAAAAACCTAGGCAGGCAGCACACGTGCCCATCGCTTCACCGACTGGTCTCCAGAAGGCTGGAGGAAGGCGCTGCATGAACCCATGAATTCTTCTAGCCACGCCATTCCCTCCTTTTGCCTTACCCACCTCACTAAAGCGACACACCCACATCACACATCATTCAGTGTTAAATCTAAGTGTGGAACGAACCCAATTCTTATCTTGTCTGCACATAGTGTCTTCCACTTATACATTTCTTTTACATTGACCCAATTTACCTGCAGACTTCATGATTCTGTTTGAAAAGCTTTCTTATAATTAATCTTTTACTGACAGTTTTGTTTTTATTCTTTCTGTGGTCTTTCAAATACTAAATTTATAAAGGTCTTATGACTGTGTGAGTAGGGAAGGATTCATAAGAATGTGGTGTCTCTGTATCAGTAACTCTTCACCACTATCTTATTGAAGTTAGTCCCACATAAGAGGTAAATATATTAAAAAGCAGAGACATTACTTTGCCAACAAAGGTCCATCTAGTCAAGGCTATTGTTTTTCCAATAGTCATGTATGGATGTGAGAGTTGGACTGTGAAGAAAGCTGAGTACTGAAGATTTGATGCTTTTGAACTGTGGTGTTGGAGAAGACTCTTGAGAGTCCCTTGGACTGCAAGGAGATCCAACCAGTCCATCCTAAAGCAGATCAGTCCTGGGTGTTCATTGGAAGGACTGATGCTGAAGCTGAAACTCCAATACTTTGGCCACCTGATATGAAGAGCTGACTCATTTGAAAAGCCCCTGATGCTGGGAAAGATTGGGAGCAGGAGGAGAAGGGGACGACAGAAGATGAGATGGCTGGATGGCATCACCGACTCGATGGACTTGAGTTTGAGTAAACTCCGGGAGTTGGTGATGGACAGGGAGGCCTGGCGTGCTGCGATTCATGGGGTCGCAAAGAGTCGGACACGACTGAGCAACTGAACTGAACTGAACTGAAGAGGTAAATAGAAAAATAGGAAAAAGAAGAGTCTCCAGGAAACTGTCTACCTCTCTTATTGGGGCTATAGCTTGTTTTCATCCTGCCACTAATGTATCACTGGATTAGGTAATGCAACCTTCTCCTGGTTGTTTAGTCATATTTCTCTCAGAAGAGCCTGAATATAAACTCAGTTAAAAATTCAGGAGGCTGGAAGGTAACCATAGATTTTTAAACCCACAGCTGTGGTAATTTATCCTCTCAGGAAAGATATACTAGTTAGGATGGTATTATAAATGGAAAACTGAGGGGAGGGAGCCATTTGAGTCTGAATAACTCTGAAACCAAGCAATAACTTCACAAATAGAAATTTCAGGTGAAAAAGATTTATGTATCAGAGAGGAATGAAGTGAAATAGATATTCTAAATACAGGACAAAATTTTCCATGTGAAGATAACGCTGAGGTAACATACTGTGTGAAATCAGTGATGTGATCTGTTGTTTTTAAGTTTTCTCTGCTACTCCTTTCTGTGGGACTACTTCTTTTTCCTCCCCATCTAGAGTTTCAGGGTCTGCCTCTCTTTGGCTCTTCTTTCTGTTTATAAACTTAGGCTACTGATTGTGTTGTTGTTCAGTCACTCAGTCGTGTCCAACTCTTTGCAACCCCATCGACTGCAGCACGCCAAGCTTCCCTGACCTTCTCTACGTCCCAGAGTTTGCTCAAACTCATGTCCATTGAGTCAATGATGCCATCCAAATACTGAAGTGAGTTGCTTACTCACAGGCTACTCCCAAATACAATATTTAGTCCTGATCACTCTATTATATTCTCTACAAACTGTAAAGACAGGTCAGAGTCCAGTATTGAAAAACACACTAAAAGCCACATAGCTGTCATCCTATAACAGATACTTCCTGCCACATCTTAAAGAAACAGTGCTCCCAATACACCTGAATCCATCCTCTGACCGAGCGTTTCACAATTTTTTAAAAAATTCTTTCTTCTATTGTTCAGAAATTGACTCTCTGAAACCTCTGTACACCTATTTCATTTGATCTCTAGGGTCCATGAAAAATGAGTGTTATATCCTCTCTACATGACAACACTTCAAATGTCAAAACTAATGACCATAGCTAATACGCTGTACTGCCTGCTAATCAGCCTAATTTTCCAAGCATTCTTCGTGTGGCATGGTTCGGAATAAATACAGCAGATTGCAAAGTACTGGTCACAGCTTCTTTCCATCCCTGTATGTGCATGCCTTTGTAACTTGTCACAAGAATAGAGGGATGTAGTTGCTCCTCTACTTTGAATCCAGATTGGCCTTGTAGCCTGCTTTGACCAATAAAATATGAAAGAAGTAAGGTTATGAGAGGTTTAAATATAATTCCAAAGAGGTCTCATTGCCTCTAGTCTCTCTTTCTTGGAATCTGAGACATCTATGTGAAGAAACCTGGGGTGATCTCCGTGAGGGTGAGAGTGGCTCAGCTGTCAGTCACCAGCCATCTGTAGACACATAAAGGAGCTCTCCAGAACCAGTCTAGAGACCAGATGACTTGTTTGGGGTCCCAAACAAGACCAGCAGAAGAACTGCCTGGCTGAGCCTAGCTCAAATTGCTAATTTCCAGAATCATGAACAAATGAAACGACTGTTGTTTGAAACCACAAAGTTGTGGTGTGGTTTGCTACCTACCAAAAAATATTTGTTGTTGTTCAGCCTCTCATTCATGTCCCAGTGACCCCATGAATTATAGCCTGCCAGACTCCTCAGTCCATGGGATTATCCTAGGAAGAATATTAGAGTGGACAGCCATTTCCTCCTCCAGGGGATCTTCCCGACCCAGGGTTGAACCCAAGCCTCCTGTGGCTCCTGCATTGCCAGGTAGATTCTGGTGGCTCAGCAGTAAACAATCTGCCTGCCGGTGCAGGAGCCACAGGAGACTTGGGTTCAATCCCTGGGTTAGAAAGATCCCCTGGAGTAGGAAATGGCAACCCACTCCAGTATTCTTTCCTGGGAGATCCCATGGACAGAGGAGCCTGGCAGGTTATAGTCCATGGAGTGGAAAAAGACTCAAAAATGACTGAGTGACTGGGCACACACCACACACATCAGTGCTTATTCCATTACTTCATCCTTGGAATATCTGTCCCTTGAAAGTATGGTACAGAATATAGTATCCCATTTCCAATATGACTAAAGCAGAGTGGATTAAAATTAGCCTCTTTGTTACACATAATTCATTTCATTTGTTAACATATTAAAATTGCTCTGAATTTTAATAGTATCACATTTTCTGATCCCTATTACAGCCATTCTTTATATATAAAAGAACTACAGACTAAAAAATATTAAAATATGCTCAAGACACTTTATGAATTTCTTTAAAAATATTTATAATTTCCTCGAATTTTTCTTTTGTTGCTTCTTTGATAATTTAACTCCCTTCTCTTTTGTGTCTTTCTAAAAAACTCTCTTTCTTGGATGTTGGTCATTTCAGATCAGTCCTCTGATTTTTTTCTTTATTTTTCACTTTTTTGCTTCTTTATTCTAATTTATGAGATTTTCTCTTTTATCTTTCTACCTTTGATTTATAGTCACTGTCAGCCTTTTATAATAGCATTCTGTTCCCATTTTGGAGATGTAATAAATATTGTTATCTCTTTGATGCTATTAAATGTAAGCTTCCTTCTGTCTCCTGTGTGAGGTCTGTTTCTTCTAGGTTCTTGTTTCTGTGTTTTCTTTTTTGTTTGTAATGTTTTATTTGGTGTCTTCTTTTTATGTCAGAGATTTTCTTGCAATAATTGGTGACCTTTATCTGACAAACCACATACAATAATAAAATGCTGGAAAGCTGAGAGGAGCTGTGGGGGCTGGGAGGGGAGTTTGTAGAAAAAAGATGAAGAAATATTTTTTTGGTCTCAACTTACTAATTGAGGAATCAAAGGTGGTTTTAATCATTCCACAAGGTTGTCATTGAGAGTAAAATAGTATGTATATGTTTAAAAAGCTTGTCTTAGCTCTTGATGCATTCTCAATGGTTAATTAATATTGAATAATTCTTCTTTTCCAATAATTCTAATGATCTTTATCCTGAGCTCTAGGACCCAGATCTTTCATTGTTTGATGTTTTATTCTCACCGTGTCATTACACTATGTCATAATCCACATGCCCTTAACTTGAGGTAGTAGAATTTGAGTGACTGAGACTCTCATATATTAAGATATAGTGAGGTGAGATTCTTACTTCTTTTCCAGGACTATTAGTTTCTCAGGAGAAGTCTCCTTGGGTTTATGGCTGGTGTTCTAAGAGCCAGATAAGCAAGGAAGCCTGGAAGCTTTCAAATTCACTGTGCTTGTAACTTGACTTCCTTGTTTTCTGTTCCATTCCTCTCCAGCTCCTCATCAGAATGGAGAGCCTTGAGCCCTGAGCTTCTCAGGTTCATTACTTCCAAGCAAATGTCCATTTCCTACTAATTATGGAGACATTGAAGGAACGTGAGTCTGTGAGAGAGTCGAGACCACAGCGGTAGGGAGACGGCAACTACACATTTCATATGCAAACTTTAAACCAATCTTTGCTTCCATGCCTCACATCTTAACTTCCTTCTCTACTTGCCTCGGTGCTGGCCTTCAAAGTGCTGAGTCTCGCTAATATTTTGCAGTTTGAGGTTGAGATCAGCCCATCCCTTTTCCAGGCCCTCCTCCACTAGTACTTAGCCTCCTCCACTAATCTAAGTCACCACCACTCCTTCTGCTTCCCAACTTAGAAACATACCATTAGAATTTTGGCCCCTTATTTCACTCCAGTTGTCTGTAACCTTGTGGGTTTATACCTTTTTAAATTATTTTCTTTTTTAAATTGAAGTGTAGTTGCTGTTCAATATTATTTGTTTCAAATGGACGGTACAGTGAATCACAGTTTTTAAAGGTTATAATCCATTTATAGATATTACAAAACATTGGCTCTATCCCCTGTGTTGTATAATATATCTTTGTGGTTTATTTTGTACCTAATAATTTATACCTCTCCATCCCCTCCTCTGATACTGCCCCTCCTCCACCTCACTAGTAACCTAACTAGTAACTAGTTACTAGTTAGTAACTGGTAACTAACTTGTCCTCTACATCTGTGAGTCTCCTTCTTTTTTGTTACATACACTAGTTTGGTTTGAATTCTTTTATTGGTGTTTCCCTGGGACTCTGAGACAAAGATGAGTGATGAGACAATTGGGTGTGCATGTCAAAGGTTTGGAAAGCTTTAAATTAAGAAAGTAGATAATATGTTGTTGCTTAAACCCTATAGGGAATTCTCTGTTGATCCAGTGCTTAGAACTTCATGCTTTCACTGCCAAGAGTGCAGATTTGATCCCTGGTCACAGAACTGAGATCACACAAACTGCATGGCACAGCTAAGAAAAAAAGTTTCAATTCTATATATTGTCTAATTCTTCAGTTTTCTCTCCTAAAAATATGAAGCCAATGATAACACAAAGATAGCTTTTCTCAGATTTCTTTTCTAAAGTTAAGAAGTTTAATGTTTTAAAAAGTTTGTCAACTCAGCAGGTCTCTAGGTATCACTTGGAAAACTAGAACTCTCAGCCTTAACTGAAATACTCCTGAATCGAAATGCCACAGCATATCATTACCTTGGTCTTTCATTCTCAATCACCACGCTTTAGATCAGGGCCAACAAACTACTGCAGCCCATGGGCCAATGACCTGTTTTTTGTGAATAAAGTTTTATTGAACCACAGTGACTTTCATTCATTTGCAAATTGTTTATGGGGGCTTTCAGGCTACAAACCCTAGGAGTTATACCAGAATTGTGTGGTTACAAAAACATTTGCTCCCCATGTCTTTACAGCAAAAGATTGCTGACATCTGCTTTAGATGGCTATCCTGCAGAAATATGAGATTTGGTGGCTATTTTGTTACCAAATAAATAAGTGGAGAATCAGATGTGAAGAGTAGCAGATATTTCTCTCTATTTCTGAATTAGGTAAAACTAATTATTAAACTTATGTTCCCTCTTAAGTATAAAAGATAGGTGAAAATAATGCTTCATGTGCAGATTATGTTTGAAACATACCAAAGCCAAAACCAAAACTCTGTTTACTATGAATCTAATTAAGTAAAGGATGCAAGTATCTGGCAACGGGGTTAAATTTGTTCATTTTAATCATAGTGGATACAGCACTATATGAGGGATAAGGGACGCCTGAGCTTGATTCTTCTCTGTGCTTCCTATACACACTATGGCCTTGGGCAAGTCACAATGCCTCTAAACTTAAATTTCCTTAGCTGTAAAGACAGGGAATTAAATTGCATAGTTTTGCCTCAACTGTGATTCCTTAAGGTAGTGAAAACAGTGCAGTTAACATCTTCCTTGCTTGCACATGATGTTATTAGGCTGTTCTACTGGTTTTAATATTTAAAACAAAAGCGTCAAGCACTAAAAGGAGGAATCCTGTGGCTATATTATGATTCCTCTACCCTATACTTTATTTGGATTCCCTTCAAAAAATCATTTATGCAATTCCATGCTCCAGTTTCCTTTTTACTAAAGCAGCAATAATAGTGTTTGTTTCTTAATATATCAAGATATACTATTTTTTTGAAAAGTTATTATATTTGGAAAGTATTAAAATAAAAGAAGTACGTGCATATTAAATTTTGCTTTGAAACTAATGTAGGTTATTATTTCAAAAAATACTTACTCTTGCCCTTTAAAATATTGTGTATAGAATGTAAATTAAATGCTAAATTTTACATAGTCCTTACTAATGTGTGAAAAAATTAGATATTCTGCATCATAGACAACTCTTCTGAAATAATATCACCATGTAATACCACTGTTAGCTTTCCCAGCTGAGAAATGCTGTTTTCATGAATAGTGATAAGAGGTGAATTTGAATGGAATTTTACATTCTCATGCCTTGTTACATAAAATTGTCACTCAGGACTATAAATTTTATCCCTTTTATACCAAATATAAACTATCAATTTTGAACGTGTAGTATAGATTTAGATGCATTTCTTCCTATTTTTATATGTCAGGTAAACATTCTTAGGTAAAGAGAACTCTGTTGGAAACATTTAATCTAAACCACAATCCCTTTCATTAACATATAATATTAAAAACCTTACTATTTATGTGCTATTTAGCAATTGGAAATGTTTGAGTTAGTAATCTAACTTTCAGTAAACATTTTACAGAATAAAAATTTTTCAATGTCTGGACCTTTTCATACTGTGGTAAAATTGTGTGCTAAGTCACTTCAGTCATGTCTGACACTTTGCGACCCTATGGATTATAGCTTGCCTGGCTCCTCTGTCCATGGGATTCTCCAGGCAAGAATACCCAATGGGTTGCCAGGCCCTCCTCCAGATGCTAAAGTTACTTCTTTTAAAATATTCTTTGTTAGGGTTCGATACTTACATTGGTAATTAGGTTACACAAATTGTATCTGGTATTTAAATAGAAAATATGAGTTTATATCCAATGCACTATAAATGTTTTATAGGAGATAGTAACTTAATAAAAAGATATATGCTAATTAAAAATACTATTAAGCTTTCTTTAAAAGTTGTTTTATCTGTGGATAATGTAGCAGTCCAGAGAATGTAGTGCTGTTATTGTAGATCCTGTCATTGTCTGCTGAGTTGAAATTAATTATTTAATATTTATTAATCATCAATAAAATTATATGGAAACCCACAAAGCCTGATCATTATCTGAAAGAGTATCTGCTAAAATAATCAGCCTTTGTAAGAAGTTACTAATGAAAGAGCTGGTGGAAAAAAAGGCAAAATATTGTATAACAATAAAGTTCTTATAATATTTTTGTCCTTTGGATTTCCTCACTTCCTCTTGCTGTTTCATCAAAACAGATAAATGATGTGTACTGTTTTACTGTCACAATATAGGTACACATGCCTGACCTTACTTCTATTATAATAATGGTATATTTTACACCTATCCTATTATACTCACTTTTTAATTCATTTATTCATACCTTGTAAGTTGTCTCTAGTTTTCACTTCAAGTCTTGTGAAATTCAACCTGCTTAACTTCTGTAATAGTTTTGTTTTTTCTCTTTATTATTGTTGTTGTTGTTTAGCATTATGATTTTTGTTTTCCATCTGATTTTGTTTTGTGACTTTTTACAGAGTATTTCTCTTCTGATCATTCTAAATATTGCAGCCACCATAGCATGCGTTTTTTTTTTTTTTTTTTTGGAGTATAATTGCTTTACAATATCATGTTAATCTCTGGATTTTGATGAAGTGGATCAGCTATAAATACACATTTATTCCCTCCATCTTGGACCTTCCTCCCAATCCCCTCCATCCCACCTCTCTAGGGAATCACTGAGCACTGAGCTAAGCTCCCTATGCTTTGTAGCAGGTTCCCACTAGCTATCTATCTTAATTAATAAACTAGCTCTGGATAACAGATTCATTTCCTACCTACTGATAAAATCAAAACTGCTCAGGAAAATCGTACAGGTCACAAGACCAGCTTCGTATGATTTCTGAGATACTTTCCATCATGCACAATGCTGTGAATTCATGGTAATAGCTTACATTGCCTACTCTTAGCAGCAAGATTTTAAACACACTCCTGATTTAAGGACAACAGTGATGAGATTGCTACCATCCTTGTTGTTCCCAAAAACTTCTTAGGATTTGGATGCAATGCTTTGAAAATCGAACATTTCTTCAATGTGTCTAGATCAAATGGCCTGAGAGGGTATAGCTCACACAGGATATCCAAGGAGCCAATGGGATTGAAGCAGAGTGACCCAGAGGAAAATGGCAAGAGAAAAAGTCAAGTGTGTAATGGAAGAGGAGCAGTCATTTGTGGTGAGCAGCTTTCAGTCGGCTGCCAAGGGTGCTCACCTCCTGGTATTCACACTCATATTTCATTCCCAATGATGTAGTGCACGTTGGACCTAGTGGCTTGTTTCTGGTGAAGAAAATAAAACAGAAATCCTGGGATATCACTTCCAAGATTAAGTTTAAAAACACTTGGATTCCAAATTTACTTGACTTCTCTTACTTTCTTGCTGCCTTGATCTGCTGGAAGTCATGTACCATGTTATGAACCGACCTGAAGGAAAGGCCCATGGCAAGAACCAGGGGAGACCTCCAGCCAATAGTTAGCAAGGAATTGAAACCTGCCAAACAACCACATGAGTGAGACCAAAAGTGGGTTTTCCACAGTGATCCTTTCAGGAGACAACAGCCCCAGATGTCACCTTGATTGTGGCATCTAAGAGACCCTGAGCCAGAGGAACAAACTAATTTGCACTCAATTCCTAACCTACACAAACTGATTTACAAGTGTTTCTTCTGTTAAGCCTCTACATTTTGGGGTAAGTTGTTATACAGTCATAGATGATTAATGTATTGACAGCGAAGATGCTTGTTCCTTAGAAGAAAAGCTATGACAAACCTAGATAGCATATTACAAAGCACATACCTCACTTTGACAACCAAGGTCCATCTAGTCAAAGCTATGGTTTTTCCAGTAGTCACGTATGGATGTGACAGTTGGACCATTAAGAAGGCTGAGAGCCAAAGAATTGTTGCTTTTGAACTGTGGTACTGGAGAAGATTCTTGAGAGTCCCTTGGACAGCAAGGAGATCAAACCAGTCAATCCTAAAGGAAATCAGCACTGAATATTCACTGGAAGGACTGATGCTAAAACTGGAGTTCGAATCCTTTGGCCACCTGATGAAGAGCCAACTCACTGGAAAAGCCCCTGATTCTGGGAAAGATTGAGGGTAGTAGGAAAAGGGCATGACAGAGAATGAGATGGTTTGATGGCATCACTGATCCGATGGACATGAGTTTGAGCAGATCCAGAGAGATGGTGAAGGACAGGGAAGCCTGGCATGCTGCAGTCCATGGGTTGCAAAGTGTTGGACATGATTTAGCGACTGAATAACAACAAGAGAGACCCTATAGGCCATTGTGGTAACTTTTTATCACTCTGGCTGAAATGAAAAGCCCTTGAAAAGTTGTAAGCAGAACAGTGATGACTTACATTTTGAAAGGATTACTCTTGCCTCTCCATTGGGAATAATTTTAGGAGAATAAGGACATAAGCAAGAAGAAGAGTATCTTAGTGCTTTCAGCTGCATGACAAAATATCATAAATTTGATGGCCTATAAACAGCACCAATATATTGCTCACAATTCTAGAGGCTGTAAGTCTATGATAAGGGTTCCAGCATATTCAGATTCTGGTGAGAACCTCTTTTTCCAGGTTGTAGACTGTTGACTTCCTGCTGTACCTTCCCATGAGAGAAGGGTTTATGGAGTTCTGCAGGGTCTCTTTCATAAGAGCACTCATACCTTTCATAAGGGCTCCAGTCCCATATCTTAAGCAACTTTCAAAGATCCCACCTCCTAATCTCATTATATTGGGCACTAGATTTTTTCATATGATTTGAGGAGACTAAAATATGCAGTCCATAGCAAAGTGTTAAGAGGCTTTTGCTCTAGTTCAAGTGAGAAGATGGAGGCTTAATCTTGGGAGGCAGCAGTAGAGGTGTTAAGAAGTTGTTAGAATCAGATACATTTGAAGAAAGAGCCAAAAGTCTTTGCTGATGGAATAGATGAAAAGTGTGAAAAAGAAAGGAAAACGTCCAGAATGTCTTGAACATATCTGGCAAAATGGATCTGCCATCTACAAAGATGGGGGAAAGCTCTACAAAAAGGAGGTTTGGAGGTGTTGGGTAAAGTAGCTGAGTTTGAAGCCTGTCCTGTGAATACATGTGATGCATGCCCAAGTGAAGCTTTGTGTCATCAACTGAATGTCTGGGTTAGTTAATCGAGAGAAAGGGCCCATTTGCAAACATGAACTTGGGAATTTCAGAATATTTATAGGTAGTATTTAAACTCTTAAGTTTGGATAATGCCGCCCAGAACTAATGTGTCAACAGGAAAGAGAAAAGATCTAAGGACTAAAATGGGAGTCACCCCAAAATTTTGAGATTGCAGAGTTGAGGAGGGTTCATAAGAAGGTGCCTGAGAGGAAGAAAAGGAAGCCCAGGATGGTGTGGTGTCCTGGGGTCCAAGGAAAAAACATACTTCCACTCGCTGTGTCAAGTATGCTTGTCAAAGGCTGCTGACAGATCAAATACAATAAGCTTTCTTATTGTATGAAAGGGAAATGGAAAATTAGTTTTAGCAATATGGATGCCATGTTGCTTGGTGACTTTGATAAAAGTGTTCTGGCAGAGAGTTAGGGTGAATTGAAGAAAGAATACATAGAGGAAACTTTTTAAAAATATAGACAAAGCTTTGGAGTATTATTGCTGTAAAGAGAACAAGAAGAAATAAATGGTAGCTTGAAGAATAAGTGAGATTGACAGAGATTTTTCTAAACTGAAAAAAATAATAGAAACATTGCTGCTGCTGCTAAGTCGCTTCGGTCATGTCCAACTCTGTGTGACCCCATAGATGGCAGCCCACAAGGCTCCCCTGTCCCTGGGATTCTCCAAGCAAGAACACTAGAGTGGGTTAATAGAAGTATTGCCTCCTGATAATTCATTTAAGGGCTTCCCTGGTGGCTCACCAGTAAAGAATCACCTGCCATTACAGGAAACTCAGGTTTGATCTCTGGGTTGGAAAGATCCCCTGGAGGAGGAAATGGCAACCCACTCCAGTATTTTAGCCTGGGAAATCCCATGGACAGAGGAGCCTGGTGGGCTACAGTCCATGGGGTTACAAAGAGCTGGACAAGACTTAGTGACGAAACAGCAATTCATTTAAAGAATATAAATTGTTGCCAGAAAATGAGGCAAACATTGGAAATAGAAAACCATTTCATGAACAAGGAAATGCACTTTTTATTTTTGTAGGAAAAATCTAATTCAGATATTGAGTGGAATTGTGCTAAATCCTAAATTTCTACGATTCACTTGAAATGGATCAACATCTTTGGAGGAGGTGGTGGTATAGTTGCTAAGTCATGTCCGACTCTTGCGAACTCATGGACTGTAGCCTTCCAGGCTACCCTGTCCATAGGATTTTTCAAGCAAGAATACTAGTGTGGGTTGCTATTTCCTTCTTAGGGGATCATTCCGACCCAGGAATCAAACCTAGTTCTCCTGCTTTGCAGGCAGATTCTTTACCAACTGAGCTATAAGGGAGGCTTGTATCAACATCTTTTCAGTAGTGAATATTCACATCTACTGTCTTTTCATTTCTACAAATGCTATATAAAAAGGTATTAATTTTCTAGTGACTTTTCTGCCTGTTTTTCAGGTTTACTAATTGGTATTTTAGGATTTATGCTTGCTAACTGGTATTTTATCTTTTGGTAGAAGTGGGGTATACTTTTTATTCTCAATGTACGTTTTAAGTAAGAATATTTTTGATTTGGATGTATTTATTTTGTAATGCTTTTTGTATTGATACATTTACATTGGCTTTAAATAGTTTCAGTTGATTAGCTTTGGTTTTCTAATAAATAAACATATCCTAATTGCCAACATCCACTGGATCATGGAAAAAGCAAGAGAGTTCCAGAAAAACATCTATTTCTGTTTTATTGACTATGCCAAAGCCTTTGACTGTGTGGATGACAATAAACTGTGAAAAATTCTGAAAGAGATGGGAATACCAGACCACCTGACCAGCCTCTTGAGAAACCTATATGTAGGTGAGGAAGCAACAGTTAGAAGTGGACATGGAACAACAGATCATATCAGATCAGTCGCTCAGTTGTGTCCAACTCTTTGCGACCCCATGAATCGCAGCACGCCAGGCCTTCCTGTCCATCACCAACTCCCGAAGTTCACTCAGACTCACATCCATCAAGTCAGTGATGCCATCCAGCCATCTCATCCTCTGTCATCCCCTTCTCCTCCTGCCCCCAATCCCTCCCAGCATCAGAGTCTTTTCCAATGAGTCTACTCTTTGCATGTGGTGGCCAAAGTACTGGAGTTTCAGCTTTAGCATCATTCCTTCCAAAGAAATCCCAGGGCTGATCTTCTTCAGAATGGACTGGTTGGATCTCCTTGCAGTCCAAGGGACTCTCAAGAGTCTTCTCCAACACCACAGTTCAAAAGCATCAATTCTTTGGTGCTCAGACTTCTTCACAGTCCAACTCTCACATCCATACATGACCACTGGAAAAACCATACCTTTGACTAGACAGACCTTTGTTGGCAAAGTAATGTCTCTGCTTTTGAATATGCTATCTAGGTTGGTCATAACTTTCCTTCCAAGAAGTAAGCGTCTTTTAATTTCATGGCTGCAGTCATCATCTGCAGTGATTTTGGAGCCCAGAAAAATAAAGTCTGACACTGTTTCCATTATTTCCCCATCTATTTCCCATGAAGTGGTGGGACCGGATGCCATGATCTCCGTTTTCTGAATGTTGAGCTTTAAGCCAACTTTTCCCTCTCCACTTTCACTTTCATCAAGAGGCTTTTGAGTTCCTCTTCACTTTCTGCCATAAGGGTGGTGTCATCTGCATATCTTAGGTTATTGATATTTCTCCCGGCAATCTTGATTCCAGTTTGTGTTTCTTCCAGTGTTTCTCATGATGTACTCTGCATATAAGTTAAATAAACAGGGTGACAATATACAGCCTTGACGTACTCCTTTTTCTATTTGGAACCAGTCTGTTGGTCCATGTCCAGTTTTAACTGTTCCTTCCTCACCTGCATATGGTCATGGTGGAGAGATTTGACAGAATGTGGTCCACTGGAGAAGGGAATGGCCAACCACTTCAGTATTCTTGCCTAGAGAACCCCATGAACAGTATGAAAAGGCAAAATGATAGGATACTGAAAGAGGAACTCCCCAGGTCAGTAGGTGCCCATTATGCTACTGGAGATCAGTGGAGAAATAACTCCAGAAAGAATGAAGTGATGGAGCCAAAGCAAAAATAATACCCAGCTGTGGATGTGACTGGTGATAGAAGCAAGGTCTGAAGCTGTAAAGAGCAATATTGCATAGGAACCTGGAATGTCAGGTCCATGAATCAAGGCAAATTGGAAGTGGTCAAACAAGAGATGGCAAGAGTGAATGTTGACATTCTAGGAATCAGCGAACTGAAATGGACTGGAATGGGTGAATTTAACTCAGATGACCATTATATCTACTACTGTGGGCAGGAATCCCTCAGAAGAAATGGAGTGGCCATCATGGTCAACAAAAGAGTCTGAAATGCAGTACTTGGATGCAATCTCAAAAACAACAGAATGATCTCTGTTCGTTTCCAAGGCAAACCATTCACTATCACAGTAATCCAAGTCTATGCCCCAACCAGTAATGCTGAAGTAGCTGAAGTTGAACGGTTCTATGAAGATCTACAAGACCTTTTAGAACTAACACCCAAAAAAGATGTCCTTTTCATTATAGGGGACTGGAATGCAAAAGTAGGAAGTCAAGAAACACCTGGAGTAACAGGCAAATTTGGCCTTGGAATACGGAATGAAGCAGGGCAAAGACTAATAGAGTTTTGCCAAGAAAATGCACTGGTCATAACAAACACCCTCTTCCAACAACACAAGAGAAGACTCTATACATGGACATCACCAGATGGTCAACACCGAAATCAGATTGATTATATTCTTTGCAGCCAAAGATGGAGAAGCTCTATACAGTCAGCAAAAACAAGACCAGGAGCTGACTGTGGCTCAGACCATGAACTCCTTATTGCCAAATTCAGACTTAAATTGAAGAAAGTAGGGAAAACCACTAGACCATTCAGGTATGACCTAAATCAAATCCCTTATGATTATACAGTGAAAGTGAGAAATAGATTTAAGGGCCTAGATCTGATAGATAGAGTGCCTGATGAACTATGGATGGAGGTTCGTGACATTGTACAGGAGACAGGGATCAAGACCATTTCCATAGAAAAGAAATGCAAAAAAGCAAAATGGCTGTCTGGGGAGGCCTTACAAATAGCTGTGAAAAGAAGAGAAGCAAAAAGCAAAGGAGAAAAGGAAAGATATAAACATCTGAATGCAGAGTTCCAAAGAATAGCAAGAAGAGATAAGAAAGCCTTCTTCAGTGATCAGTGCAAAGAAATAGAGGAAAACAACAGAATGGGAAAGACTAGGGATCTCTTCAAGAAAATCAGAGATACCAAAGGAACATTTCATGCAAAGATGAGCTTGATAAAGGACAGAAATGGTATGGACCTAACAGAAGCAGAAGATATTAAAGAAGAGATGGCAAGAATACACAGAAGAACTGTACAAAAAAGATCTTCACAACCCAGATAATCACGATGGTGTGATCACTGACCTAGAACCAGACATCCTGGAATGTGAAGTCAAGTGGGTCTTAGAAAGCATCACTACGAACAAAGCTAGTGGAGGTGATGGAATTCCAGTTGAGCTATTCCAAATCCTGAAAGATGATGCTGTGAAAGTGCTGCACTCAATATGCCAGCAAATTTGGAACAACAGACTGGTTCCAAATAGGAAAAGGAGTACGTCAAGGCTGTATATCATCACCCTGCTTATTTAACACATATGCAGAGTACATCATGAGAAACGCTGGGCTGGAAGAAGCACAAGCTGGAATCAAGATTGCCAGAAGAAATATCAGTAACCTCAGATATGCAGATGACACCACCTTTATGGCAGAAAGTGAAGAGGAACTAAAAAGCCTCTTGATGAAAGTGAAAGAGGAGAGTGAAAAGTTTGGCTTAAAGCTCAACATTCAAACGAAGATCATGGCATCTGGTCCCATCACTTCATGGGAAATAGATGGGGAAATAGTGGAAACAGTGTCAGACTTTATTTTTTTGGGCTCCAAACTCACTACAGATGGTGTTGCAGCCATGAAATTAAAAGACGCTTACTTCTTGGAAGGAAATGACCAACCTAGATAGCATTTTCAAAAGCAGAGACATTACTTTGCCAACAAAGGTCCGTCTAGTCAAGGCTATGGTTTTTCCAGTGCTCATGTATGGATGTGAGAGTTGGACTGTGAAGAAAGCTGAGCGCCAAAGAATTGATGCTTTTGAACTGTGGTGTTGGAGAAGACTCTTGAGAGTCCCTTGGACTGCAGGAGATCCAACCAGTCCATTCTGAAGGAGATTAGCCCTGGGATTACTTTGGAAGGAATGATGCTAAAGCTGAAACTCCAGTACTTTGGCCACCTCATGTAAAAAGTTGACTCATTGGAAAAGACTCTGATGCTGGGAGGGATTGGGGTCAGGAGGAGAAGGGGACAACAGAGGATGAGATGGCTGGATGGCATCACTGACTCAATGGACATGAGTCTGAGTGGGAGTTGGTGATGGACAGGGAGGCCTGGCGTGCTGCAATTCATGGGGTCGCAAAGAGTTGGACACGACTGAGCAACTGAACTAAACTGAAGTAAATAATTTGGCATCCTGCTGTCAGTCTTCCATTTCTCAGGCTCTCTCTGCATCATCAAGCAACCCAAAAGTTTATACTGAAGTATATAGACTAGAGGACATATGCAAAATGGGATCTTGAAAGGCTATCTGATACATCTTCTGTCAGGACCAAATGTCTGGCACCTCTAATGAATGACTGCTTTAAAGATTAAAGAAATTTTGCCAGTCTCATTTGATGGATTTTTCAAATATACATACTTATTCTTATGTCAAAATTTCTGTCCATAGTACTGAGTAGACTTTTAATTTTCCCCTTATGCTTTAAGGAGTAATGAGTTCATGGAGGATAAAAGAAGATACACAGCAAGCTGGATACAAAGAGAAAAGAAAGCCAAGAAAAGAAAGCCCCCATGGTGTCCTGTGAATAATTTAGCATAGTGTCTGGAATACAGTTGGTTCTGAATGAACTTTAAATAAAAGTTACCTCTGAAAGGCCTGGAGGAGAGTCTGAGGGAGAATCAATCATGTGTATGTATGACTGAGCCACTTTGCTGTGCCCCTAGACTATACCAACATTGTTAATCAGCCATCAGTTCAGTTCAGTTGCTCAGTTGTGTCCTACTCTTTGCAACCCCATGGACTGCAGCATGCCAGGCCTCCCTGTCCATCAGCAACTCCCAGAGCCTGCTCAAACTCATGGCCATGGAGTTGGTGATGCCATCCAACCATCTCATCCTGTTTTCCCCTTCTCCTCCTGCCTTCAACCTTTCCCAGAATCAGGGTCTTTTCAAATGAGTCCATTCTTTGCATCAGGTGGCCAAAGTATTGGAGTTTCAGCTTCACCATCAATCCTTCCAAAGAATATTCAGGACTGGTATCCTTTAGGATTGACTGGTTTGATCTCCTTGCAGTCGAAGGTACTCTCAAGAGTCTTCTCCAACACCACAGTTCAAAAGCATCAATTCTTTGGCATTCAGCTTTCTTTATACTCCAACTCTCACATCCATATATGACTACTGGAAAAACCATAGCTTTGACTAGACGGACCTTTGTTGGAAAAGTTAATGTTTCTGCTTTCGAATATGCTGTCTTGGTTGATCATAGCTTTTCTTCCAAGGAGCAAGCATCTTTTAATTCATGGCTGCAGTCACCATCTGCAGTGATTCTGGGGCCCAAGAAAGTAAAGTCTGTCACTGCCTCCATTGTTTCCCCATCTATTTGACATGAAGTGATAGGACTGAATGCCATGATCTTAGTTATTTGAATCAACTATAGTCCTATATTGGAGAAGGCAATGGCACCCCACTCCAGTACTCTTGCCTGGAAAATCCCATGGATAGAGGGGCCTGGTAGACTGCAGTCCATGGGGTCACTAAGAGTCGGACACAACTGAGCGACTTCACTTTGACTTTTCACTTTCATGCACTGGAGAAGGAAATGGCAACCCACTCCAGAATTCTTGCCTAGAGAATCCCAGGGATGGGGGAGCCTGGTGGGCTGCCATCTATGGGGTCGCACAGAGTCAGACATGACTGAAGCGACTTAGCAGCAGCAGCAGCACACTCCTATATAAAATAATAAGTTTAAAGACAAGGCCCAGAAAAAAATGATGAAAACTTTATAAATGAGCCTTGATTACTTAATCTGAAATTAAAAGGAACTTTTTTTAACACTGTGCTCTACCCTTCCAGAGCAAAGGAATCACCAGAAAGAATATCACTGATAAGAACAGCAAATAAAAATTCTGTTATCAGTTTAAAGTGACAACATATTACCGCTACCTTTTCTCAGTCACCATCTTCACAAACAAATAACAATGAGCAGTTTTGGGGTTTAAAACTGGAAAATTACAACTGATGATAGATACCAGTTGCTTCTCCAACTCTGGAAATTTTTTGCATTCGTTTCTCCTTAATCTTTCAGTTCAGTTCAGTTCAGTTCAGTCGCTCAGTCGTGTCCGACTCTTTGCGACCCCATGAATCGCAGCACGCCAGGCCTCCCTGTCCATCACCAACTCCTGGAGTTCACTCAGACTCACATCCATTGAGTCAGTGATGCCATCCAGCCATCTCATCCTCTGTCATCCCCTTCTCCTCCTGCCCCCAATCCCTCCCAGCATCAGAGTCTTTTCCAATGAGTCAACTCTTCGCATGAGGTGGCCAAAGTACTGGAGTTTCAGCTTTAGTATCATTCCTTCCAAAGAACACCCAGGACCAATCTCGTTTAGAATTGACTGGTTGGATCTCCTTGCAATCCAGGGGACTCTCAAGAGTCTTCTCCAACACCACAGTTCAAAAGCATCAATTCTTCGGCGCTCAGCTTTCTTCACAGTCCAACTCTCACATCCATACATGACCACTGGAAAAACCATACCCTTAGCAAAATTATGTCTCTGCTTTTGAATATGCTATCTAGGTTGGTCATAACTTTCCTTCCAAGAGTAAGCATCTTTTAAGTTCATGGCTGCAATCACCATCTGCAGTGATTTTGGAGCCCCCAAAAATAAAGTCTGACACTTTAGGCCTGTTTCTCAGAGTGGGTTTGCAATATCTGTTCTGGTTTGGTTAGATTTTGAATAGTGGCACATAGCATATTTAACTTATTTCCTTTTCTTTATGCATTGTAAGTTACTACTGCTTTCATAATCATAAGAAATGTGGATAAATGACTGGTGCTTTAGTCTTAATAGAGGTTTGAGCCTACAGTGAAGAAGAATAAAGCTAAATCTGACATTCAGCATGTTTTATAGAGTACCATTCCTTTCAACAGTCAATGCTTCAACTTCTAGATGATGAATTTATTTTGAGCTGTCAGTTTTCAGATAGTGAGAGAAAAATGTTCAAGGCAATGATAACGTCCCACTTTAAAGTTCTCGTGTGTCTGCTTAAATAGTTACAATAACACATGCTGTAGAAATTTCCTATATTTATTTTAGAATTACTGCTATGTGCATATGTATTATTCTTGGTAGGATGGGCATCTTCATATCTAGGGCATCCCACTATGATGACTGATTATGTTCCAGCTGGTCTTTCTCTACTTGGGAGTGAAAATTTTTACTGGAGTAAATTTAATCAGACAACCTTGTTAAATGTGGCACTCGTCCCAATCAGTTGAACGTGTCGAAAAGAGAAGATACAAGAAGAAAGACAAAAGCTACAGTCTTTAATAACAGGAACTTACCCAATGTGAGTTCTAAATTTGGACAGTCTTTGACTCACATTCTGAATTCCCGGATAGCTCCGTTGGTAAAGAATCCACCTGCAATGCAGGAGACCCTGGTTCGATTCCTGGGCAGGGAAGATCCCCTGGAGAAGGGATAGGCTACCCACTCCAGTCTTCTTGGGCTTCCCTTGTGGCTCAGCTGGTAAAGAATCGCCTGCCATGTGGGAGACGTGGGTTCAATCCCTGGGTTGGGAAGATTCACTGGAGAAGGGAAAGGCTACCCACTCCAATACTCTGGTATGGAGAATTCCATGGAGTGTGTAGTCCATGGGGTTGCAAAGAGTTGGACATGACTGAGCAACTTTCACTTTGCTTCACTTCTTCTGAACTTATGAGTTAGCTATATGACTTTCAAAATGCTGTAAAATCCCTCTTATTTTCCATTTTCAGTAACTTGGAGAAATACTATTAATAGCTACATTTTAGGCTTACAAAACAGTAAAATGAGATACTGTGTGCCTGTATTTAGCCAAGTCAGCAATAAGTGTTTCCTTTTATTGTTACTATCATATTCTGAGGAGTCTCAAAAAATGATTTGCAATCACCTGCATTTTTATCAATTGAGATACTTATTAAACTGCAAATGTTGGGTTTGTCTCAGTATCAACTGTTTCAAGATCTCTAGGGCTGATGCCCAGAAATCTGTGTTTTCCATAAGAACCCCAGGTTATTTTTATGTATATTAAAACTTTTTTTCCCATTCTTAATCATTTTTTTAATTGAAATATAGTTGATTTACAATGTCATGTTAGTTTCAGGTGTAGACACTAGTGACTCAATTATACATGCATACATACATTTATGGGCTTCCCGAGTGGCTTAGAGGTAAAGAATCTGCCTGGAATTCAAGAGGTGTGAGTTCTATCCCTGAGCTGGGATGATCCCCTGGAGAAGGAAATGGCAACTCACTGCAGTATTCTTGCCTGGGAAATTCCATGGACAGAGGAGCTTGGCAGGCTACAGTCCAAGGGGTGGCAAAAGAGTCAGACACAACTTAGTGACTAAACAACAACATGCACAGACACAGATATACATATATATATATATATATATATATATATATATATATATATATTTATTTATGCATCCCCACCCTTTTCCCTTTAGGTAATTATAATTATTTTTTCTATGTTGGTTAGTCTATTTCTATTTTGTAAATAAGTTGATTTGTATCTTTTTTTTTTTTTTCCAGTTTCCACATACAAGCGGTATCATATTTGTCTTTCTCTGTCTGACTTACTTCACTTAGTATGATAATCTCTAGGTCCACTCATGTTGCTTCAAATGGCATTATTTCATTCTTTTTACGGATGATTAATATTCCATTCAGAGAAGGCAATGGCACCCCACTCCAGTACTCTTGCCTGGAAAATCCCATGGATGGAGGAGCCTGGTAGGCTGCAGTCCATGGGGTCGCTAAGAGTCGGATACGACTGAGAGACTTCACTTTCACTTTTCACTTTCATGCACTGGAGAAGGAAATGGCAACCCACTCCAGTGTTCTTGCCTGGAGAATCCCAGGGACGGGGGAGCCTGGTGGGCTGCCGTCTATGGGGTCACACAGAGTCGGACACGACCGAAGTGACTTAGTAGTAGTAGTAGTAATATTCCATTGTGTATATATACCATATCTTCTTTGTTCATTTCTCTGTCAGTGAAGATTTAGATTACTCCAGATCACTCCATATCTTTGTTGTTGTTGATCGTCTGTTGCTAAGTTGTATCCACTTCTTTGTGACCCCATGAACTGCAGCACACCAGGCTTCCCTGTCCTTTACCATCTACTGGAGTTTGCTCAAACTCACGTCCATTGAATCAGTGATGTCATCCAACCATCTCATCCTCTGTTTTCCCCTTCTCCTCTTGCCCTCAGACTTTCCCAGATGAAGGTCTTTTCCAATGAGTCAGCTGTTCATATCTGATGACCAAAGTATTGGAGCTTCAGTTTCAACATCAGTCATTCCAATGAATATTCAGAGCTGATTTCCCTTAGGATTGACTGATTTGATCTCCTTGCTATCCAAGGGACTCTCAAGAGTCTTCTCCAGTACCACAATTTGAAAATCAGTTCTTTGGCACTCAGCCTTCTTTATGATCCAACTCTCACATTTGTACATGACTACTGGAAAAACCATAGCTTTTACTATCTAGAACTTTGTCAGCAAAGAGGTGTCTCTATTTTTTAATATGCTTTCTAGGTTTGTCATAGGTTTTCTTCCAAAGAGCAAGTGTCTTTTAATTTCATGGCTTGAACTCATGTCTCTTAGGTCTCCTGAATTGGTAGGCAGGTTCTTTACCACTGTTGCCACCTGGGAAGCCCTCTCCATATCTTGGCTTTTGTAAATGGTGCTGTTTTTCTGCTATGAACATTGAAGCACATGTATCTTTTCTTATTTTTTTAGTTTTATTGGAGTGTAGTTGATTTACAAAGTTGTGTTAGATTTAGGTACACAGCAAAGTGATTCAGTTATACATATATTCATTCTTTTTCAGATTCTTTTCCTTTATAGGTTATTATAGAGTAGAGTAGAGTTCCCCGTGCTATACAGTAGGTCCTTTTTTTTACATGTTATATATAAGAAAAAGGATATATATATATATATATATATATATATATAGAGAGAGAGAGAGAGAGAGAGAGAGAGAGCAGTGTGCATATATTAATCTCAAACCCTTTTGGGAATCATACGTTTGTTTTCAAAACCTATGAGTCTGTTTCTGTTTGTAAATAAGTTCAGTTCAGTTCAGTTGCTCAGTTGTGTCCGACTCTTTGCAACCCCATGAACCGCAGCACGCCAGGCCTCCCTGTCCATCACCAACTCCCAGAGTTTACTCAAACTCATGTTCATTGAGTTGGTGATGTCATCTAACCATCTCATCCTCTGTTGTCCCCTTCTCCTCCTGCCCTCAATCTTTCCCAGCATCAGGGTCTTTTTAAATGAGTCAGCTCTTTGCATCAGGTGACCAAAGTATTGGAGTTTCAGCTTCAACATCAGTCCTTCCAGGACTGATCTCCTTAGAATGAACTGGTTGGATCTCCTTGCAGTCCAAGGGACTCTCAAGAGTCTTCTCCAACACCACAGTTCAAAGGCATCAATCCTTCGGCACTCAGCTTTCTTCACTGTCCAACTCTCACATCCATACATGACTACTGGATAAACCATAGCCTTGACTAGATGGACCATTGTTGACAAAGTAATGTCTCTGCTTTTTAATACAGAGAACAAATAGGTGGTTGCCAGGGGTGAGGGAGGCTGGGGGAGGAGGCACACATGTGAGCAAAATTAACAGGTACAAACTTTCAGTTATAAAACAAATGAGTGACAGGTATGAAATGTACAGTGTTGGAAATATAGTCATTAATTTTGTAATATCATTGTATCGTGACATATGATTACTACATTTATCATGGAGATCATTTTGCAAGTATAGAAACATCAAATCAATATAGTGTTTACCAGGAACTAACAGTGTTGTAGGTCAATTGCACTTCAAAAACAAGCACATAGAAAAAGGGATCAGATTTGTATTTACCAAAGGCTAGGGTTGTGCAAAAGGGGAATTGGAGGAAGGATGGTACCAACTCCCAGTTATAAGATAAATAAGTACTGGGGATGTAATGTACAACATAACAAAGATAATTAACACTGCTGTATGTTATATATGAAAGTTTTCAAGAGAGTAAATCCTTAGAGTTCTTATGACAAGGAAATTTTTTTATATTTATTTAATATTTTATCCACATAAAATGATGGATGTTCACTAAATTTACTGTGGTAACCATTTTGTTATAGTTAAAATGGTTTATTTATATAGTATAAATATATATATACCCCTTATATATATATAAGGGGTACACTATGCTGTATCCCTTAAACTTACACAGAGCTGTAGTCAATTATATCTCAATAAAACTGTAGGAATAAAATGAAAATGAAATGTCTGCTCTCTCCCCAACTCACCTTAGTTCAAGGGCATTGAAAACTGCTTCCAGCTCCCCCTTGAGCCTTCCTCAGCTCTTTTCTTCCTACATATAACCAGCTGGAACTTTCTAGCACTCACCATGCATCTTCAAAACTTTTGGTTGTTAGCCATCTTCTATATTATAAAGTCTAAGCTTCTGAACATAGAAATCAAAATCCTTAAAATATGGCCCCTACCTCTTTTCAGCCATGTATCTACCCTATCCCTGACCTAGTATATTCTCCTGAAGGAAAAAAAAAAAAAAAATTCACATAAATAGTTTTGCCCCATTTCAATGCCCTTCCATCAATCAACAATTGAATTTAAATTTCTTCCCATTGAAATCATCTCCTTCAAGATCCAGTTTGAATGCCACTTCCTCCCAAGAGCTTTTCCTAATCTCTTCAGCTGCAAGAGATTGCTGTCTTAAAGTCAGTAACACTCTTAAAACACTTAGATTTTTTTCTTATTTTCTATTATGTCCCCTTATTAGATTTTTCATTTCTTACAGACAAAAGAAACACATCATCTTCTCTTTCTATTCATCTCGTGTTGTACTTGGCAGAAGTTTTTGGACTCAGGATGATTGTTTCAAAGGAACTACTGAATGAATTAATGACAGCAACCTGTAAATCTAAATAATAGTTTTCTAGAGACACTCAAATTATGAAATATTTATCTTTGGCATTTTAAATTGTTCTTCGAATACAAAGGTGTTCTCGCTTTATTGACCATATATGAACTTTAAAAACTAACCCATCCAACACTAGAACTACAGTGGGGAATGCAAATAACACAATGACTTGCCCAAGTCATACTATTAAGGATGATACTGTGTCCAAAGGTGTGTTGGACTAATTCTCTCTTCAAACGTATTATATATTAATTTCATTTGAATGTAAGTACACTTATATTTTTTGCCTTTTCATACTGTTCATGAGGTTCTTAAGGCAAGAATACTGAAGTGGTTTGCCATTCCTTTCTTCAGTGGACCACGTTTTGACCACTGGAGAAAGAAAGCTTTCCTCAGTGATCAATGCAAAGAAATAGATGAAAACATTAGAATGAGAAAGACTAGAGATCTCTTAAGATAATCAGAGGTACCAAGGGAACATTTCATGCAAAGATGGGCACAATAAAGAACAGAAATGGTATGGACCTAACAGAAGCAGAATATAGTAAGAAGAGATGGCAAGCATACACAGAAGAACTGTACAAAAAAGATTTTCACAACCCAGATAACCACAATGGTGTGATCACTCACCTAGAGCCAGACATCCTGGAATGCAGTCAAGTGGGCTTTAGGAAGCATCACTATGAACAAAGCTAGTGGAGGTGATGGAATTCTAGTTGAGCTATTTGAAATCCTAAAATGTGATGCTGTGAAAGTGCTGCACTCAATACGCCAGCAAATTTGGAAAACTCAGCAGTGGCCACAGGACTGGAAAAGGTCAGTTTTTATTCCAATCCCAAAGAAGAGCAATGCCAAAGACTATTCAAACTACTGCACAATTGCACTCATCTCACACACTACCAAAGTAATGCTCAAAATTCTCCAAGCCAGGCTTCAACAGTACATGAACCATGAACTTCCAGATGTTCAATCTGGATTTAGAAAAAGTAGAGGAACCAGAGGTCAAATTGCAAACATCCACTGGATCATAGAAAAAGCAAGAGAATTCCAAAAAAAAAAAAAAGCCCATCTATTTCTCCTTTATTGATTACACCAAAACCTTTAACTGTGCAGATCACAACAAACTGTGGAAAATTCTTCAAGAGATGGGAATACCAGACCATCTTACCTGCCTCCTGAGAAATCTATATGCAGGTCAAGAAGCAACAGTTAGAACTGAACAAGGAACAGCAGATTGGTTCCAAATCGGGAAAGGAGTACGTCAAGGCTGTATAATGTCACCCTGCCAATTTAACTTATATGCAGAGTACATCATGCAAAATGCCAGGCTGGATGAAGCACAAGCTGGAATCAAGGTTGTGGGAGAAATATCAAATAACCTCAGATATGCAGATGATTCCATGCTTATGGCAGAAAGTGAAGAGGAACTAAACAGCCTCTTGATGAAAGTGAAAGAGGAGAGTGAAAAAGCTGGCTTAAAACTCAACATTCAAAAAACAAAGATCATGGCATCCGGTCCCATCATTTCATGGGAAAAAGATTGGACAACAATGGAAACAGTGACAGACTTTATTATCTTGGGCTACAGAATCACTGCAGTTGATGCATGCAGCCAGAAAATTAAAAGAATGATGTTCCTTGGAAGTAAAGCTATGACTAACCTAGAAAACATATTAAAATGCAGAGACATTACTTTGCCAACAAAGTTCCGTCTAGTCAAAGCTATGGTTTTTCCAGTAGTCATGTATGGATGTGAGAGTTGGACTATAAAGAAGCTGAGCACCGAAGAATTGATGCTTTTGAAATGTGGTGTTGGAGAAGACTCTTGAGAGTCCCTTGGACTGCAAGGAGATCAAAACAATCAATCCTAAAGGAAATCAGTCCTAAATATTCATTGGAAGGATTGATGCTGAAGCTGAAACTCCAGTACTTTGACCACTTGATGCAATGAACTGACTCTTTTGAAAAGACCCTGATGTTGGGAAAGACTGAAGGCAGGAGAAAAAGGGGATGACAGAGGATGAGATGGTTAGATGGTATCACTGACTCAATGGGCATGAGTTTGAGCAAGCTCTGGGAGTTGGTGATGGACAGGGAAACCTGGCATGCTGCAGACCATAGGGTCACAAAGAATTGGACACGACTGAGCGACTGAACTGAACTGAACACTTATATATTAGCATATTTATATTTCACATTTGTAGAAGTTTCCTGTATAAACTTATTCTCTTGCTTCAACAATCCTGTATAATCATCAGAGTTCCACTGACAAGCAAGAAGCATCGATCCTCAGGTTAAGGAGACTGACAACCAGTTTTTCAGCTGAAGTATGCTGATTTCTGGAATAAGCTACAGTTTAGCTGGGCTTAGCTACAGACTGATGACTGGGTTCAGGTTTTATTCATGTGTTTTTTTTCCTGATGTCCAAGCTAAAGGAGCAGCAGCTATCCAGGGCATACTGTTTTTTGCTTTTTTCTAAATTGTCACACTAACATTTCTGCCTACATTCCATTGGCCAAAGGGAGTAATTTTTATTATATTTACATTTATATTTAATATCTGAAATGTGAATGTATGTCAAAAAGGTTTATTTCTAAAGATACTATTATGCTCCTTGTAACAAGTTCAACTTTTAAGAAAATAAATGAAAATTAACCAATATGAAAGTTTAATTTCTCTGTCTCCATTATTAAACTGAAAATATATATATATGTATTAGGTTTTGTCTCTATACTTGACAAAATATTTAATGACTAGTCCATACTTATTATTCTTTATTTGGTAATATTTGTACTATATGAAAAACTATAGTGATTTCATTTAGATGTTAGCAATTTAAATGAGTAAAGCTATGTTTTAAAATATTACACCATTATATCTAAAATGGATAACCACCAAGGACCTACTGTATAGCACAGGGAACTCTGCTCAATGTTATGTGCAGCCTGGATGGGAGAGGAGTTTGGGGCAGAACGGATACATGTATACATATGGTTGTGTCCCTTTGCTGTCTACCTGCAATTATCAAAATATTATTAATCAGCCATACTCCAATACAAAATAAAGAGCTTAATAAGAAAACAAAATTACTCAAAAATATTGAGGGATTTGTGTTTTCTGTTTGCACCAAATAGAAAAATTAAAAGGTACAATTTTTAGTGGACAAAAATGAAATTCATGAGAAAATTGGTTAAGATCTGAATTTCCAGGATTTACTCTGGTTGATTCTGATACATGTTACCCAAAATCAGTTTCAGTCAACACTTCCTTAAAAGGGAAACATCATGGATTATGTTGATATAGATACACTGCAGAATCTTTTACACATTGAAATGGACTTACTTGTGAAAATGATATCATTAAACAAAATATTCAGCATTTATTACTTTTACTAAATCTTTGCTACCTTGAGTGATTACTAGTGATCCCCTATTGTCTAAATAATATATTATATATTATGCAATTTTATTTTAAAACTCTCACTACTTTGCCATGATACTTACTATTATCTATCACTATGCATTTAATTAAATTTTGTATTAATAATACTGAGATGGTCAGTAATACTGAAATTCTTTCAATTCCTTTATATGCTGAATGAGACAGTTTTAGACAGCTCAAAGTAATGATAATTTAGGGATTCAGTTCAGCTCAGTTCAGTCGCTCAGTCGTGTCAGACTCTTTGTGACCCCATGAACTGCAGCATGCCAGGTCTCCCTGTCCATCACCAACTCCCGGAGTTCACTCAAAGTCATGTCCATCGAGTAGGTGATGCCATCCAACCATCTCATCCTCTGTCATCCCCTTCTCTTTCTGCCCCTAATCCCTCCCAGCATCAGGGTCTTTTCCAATGAGTCAACTCTTATGAGGTGGCCAAAGTACTGGAGTTTCAGCTTTAGCATCAGTCCTTCCAAGGTAATCCCAGGGCTGATCTCCTTTAGAATGGACTGGTTGGATCTCCTTGCAGTCCAAGGGACTCTCAAGAGTCTTCTCCAACACCACAGTTAAAAAGCTTCAATTCTTCGGCACTCAGCTTTCTTCACAGTCCAACTCTCACATCCATACATGACCACTGGAAAAACCATAGCCTTGACTAGACGGACCTTTGTTGGCAAAGTAATGTCTCTGCTTTTGAATATGCTATCTAGGTTGGTTATAACTTTCCTTCCAAGGAGTAAGCATCTTATACTTTCATGGCTGCAGTCACCATCTGCAGTAATTTTGGAGCCCCCCAAAAATAAAGTCTGCCACTGTTTCCACTGTTTCCCCATCTATTTGCCATGAAGTGATGGACCAGATGCCATGATCTTCGTTTTCTGAATGTTGAGCTTTAAGCCAACCTTTTCACTCTCCTCTGTCGCTTTCATCAAGAGGCTTTTGCGTTCCTCTTCACTTTCTGCCATAAGGGTGGTGTCATCTGCATATCTGAGGTGATTGATATTTCTCCCGGCAATCTTGATTCCAGCTTGTGCTTCTTTGAGCCCAGCGTTTCTCATGATGTACTCTGCATATAAGTTAAATAAGCAAGGTGACGATATACAGCCTTGACGTACTCCTTTTCCTATTTGGAGCCAGTCTGTAGTTCCATGTCCAGTTCTAACTGTTGCTTCCTGACCTGCATACGGGTTTCTCAAGAGGCAGGTCAGGTGGTCTGGTATTCCCATCCCTTTCAGAATTTTCCACAGTTTATTGTGATCCACACAGTCAAAGGCTTTGGCACAGTCAATAAAGCAGAAGTAGATGTTTTTCTGGAACTCTCTTGCTTTTTCAATGATCCAGCGGATGTTGGCAATTTGATCTCTGGTTCCTCTGCCTTTTCCTTAGTTAACTGTTTTTTCCCCTTGGAAATTAATATGCAACTAGGAACTATTTTGTAGAAGGCAATGGCACCCTACTCCAGTACTCTTGCCTGGAAAATTCCATGAATGGAGAAGCCTGGTAGGCTGCAGTCCATGGGGTCGCTAAGAGTCGGACACGACTGAGCGACTTCACTTTCACTTTTCACTTTCATGCATTGGAGAAGGAAATGGCAACCCACTCCAGTATTCTTGCCTGGAGAATCCCAGGGACTGGGGAGCCTGGTGGGCTGCCGTCTATGGGGTCGCACAGAGTTGGACACGACTAAAGCGACTTAGCAGCAGCAGCAGCAGGAACTATTGTACAACACTCATACTGAAGACCTTGGATGTGAAAATTGAAGGTAAAAAGTTGTATAAATAATGTTACTGTAGCAAATTTAAAGATGCAATACTGAAATCTCTCTAACTCTGTTATTCTATATTTGTTTGGGTTGACTATCTAAGCCAAAACCCACTGGCCCAGTTTTATTAGAATTTCTATGTCAAAATAGGCCTGACAATTCTGAATTTTTCTCCCACAAACTGTTAAAATAATTGCTATTCTCGTTCTCATTAGGAATTCTGAAGAGGGCAACCCCTCAGGTATATTATTTGCCTCCAGTTGCCAGTTAGAGATCAGCTAAGACAGATTTCATAAGCAAGTGGGTCCCCAAACTATCATTACATCATAAATAAAAAATCATTTATTCCTGCCTAAACATTTTGATTTTCTGCTGTCTTATAAGGTGGAGTGGAGAGGCAGGAAGAATGCTTTAATCTGAAACAATTTGTAATGAAAATGAATTTTCCATTTCTATGCATTTACTGTTTTATTGATTGATTTCAACTAGGGTTTGTATCAGCCAAGACATATGTGCAAATTGCTCTGAAACTATAGTCATGTTTGACAATGTTGGTGTTTTAAGAAATTCTTTGGTTTTCATTGGAATCATTTATCCCTATTCATAAGGTAAAGTGTTTGAATTTCTCTAACACAAAGTTCCTGGATTGGGAGTTAATACTGACTTTACCAAAGTACATGATGGTAAGAATGAGGATGTCTCACTCTGGATCTTAGTTTCATTTCCTGTAAAATAAGGAATTGGTACTGTCATGAGCTTCCGGGTCCCTTCTGGTGATAGGATACTGGAGTAATAGACAGCTGTACTTAGCCATTATTTTTATTTATCAGTATTTGTAATGATCAAAATACAAAGTACATTGATGGCAGAATGTGTGATAGGATAACTTATTGAAATATCAATTTGTGTGTTTTGTTTTCATTGCTATGGATAACAAATGTTGGCAAGGATGTGAGAAAGAGAGAACCATTGTGTCTTTTTGGTGGAAATGTAAATTGGCACAGCCACTATGGAAAAACAGTGTGGAGGCTTCTAAAAAAATTAGAAATAGAACTGCTGTATGATTCAGCAGTTCCACTGCTGGCATTTATTTAAAGAAAAAAAAAACCCTACTTCAGAAGGATATATAGAGGTTCATATTCATTGAAGTATTATTTACAACAGCTCAGATATGGAAGCAACTTACATGTCTATCAATGAATGAATGAATAAAGAAGACACACACACAATGGAATATTACTAATCCATAAAATAAAATGACATCATGCTATTTGCAACAATATGGATGGAATTCAAAGGCTTTATGCTAACTGAAATAAGTCAGAGAAAGACAAATACTGTATAGGTAGATGTGTGTGTGTGTGTATATATACATTAAAAATATATCTATAAAACTAAGTTTATAGGTACAAAGAAGAGAAGTGATTACCAGGGATAAATGGAAGAACCATTTTGTTTTAGTTTAAATAAATTGAGTAAAAAATTAAATTAAAATATGATTTTTTTTTGAAAAATGTGAGCCTGGATATTAGCATATCATTAAAATCATGCTTGACTAAAGAACTGAGGCCTTCTCCCATTATCCAGTTTTTCTGTAGAACTTGTGGGTTTCTGTGTGGTCCTAGAAAGGCAGATGGATGTTGCCAAAATCATTGAATTTGGATCACTTATCAACCAAACAAGAAGAGGCTTGGAGTCAGATTCAATTAGATTTAATGACAAGAAAGATAATGTGACATTTCTTGCTTGTGAGTTTTAGAAACTCAAAATTATGACAGCAAGTATTGAGAAATAAAAATTCCTTTGAAAATTAACTATAACATAACTCCAAATAATTAAATTAGAATTACTTTCCTCTGTTACAAACATTGAAAGGCAAAGTTCAAACTATATATATCAAACAGACATATATATTCCAAGACAGTAAAAGTAGTGTTATGGTTGTTTGAATGTATTATCATAGGTAAAATGTTCTAAGACCTTTTTTTATGAAATAAAAGTGTATAATTTCAGCAATTCTACCTATGACTTACGGAGAAGGCAGTGCTTTAATATTTGTACAGCTCAACTCCAGAAAAATAAATGACCCAATCAAAAAATGGGCCAAAGAACTAAATAGACATTTCTCCAAAGAAGACATACAGATGGCTCACAAACACATGAAAAGATGCTCAACATCACTCATTATCAGAGAAATGCAAATCAAAACCACTATGAGGTACCATTTCACACCAGTCAGAATGGCTGTGATCCAAAAGTCTACAAGCAATAAATGCTGGAGAGGGTGTGGAGAAAAGGGAACCCTCTTCCACTGTTGGTGGGAATGCAAACTAGTACAGCCACTATGGAGAACAGTGTGGAGATTCCTTAAAAAACTGGAAATAGACCTGCCTTATGATCCAGCAATCCCACTGCTGGGCATACACACTGAGGAAACCAGAAGGGAAAGAGACACGAGTATCCCAATGTTCATCGCAGCACTGTTTATAATAGCCAGGACATGGAAGCAACCTAGATGTCCATCATCAGATGAATGGATAAGAAAGCTGTGGTACATATACACAATGGAGTATTATTCAGCCATTAAAAAGAATACATTTGAAGCAGTTCTAATGAGGTGGATGAAACTGGAGCCTATTATACAGAGTGAAGTAAGCCAGAAAGAAAAACACCAATACAGTATACTAACGCATATATATGGAATTTAGAAAGATGGTAACAATAACCCTGTGTACGAGACAGCAAAAGACACTGATGTATAGAATAGTCTTATGGACTCTGTGGGAGAGGGAGAGGGTGGGAAGATTTGGGAAAATGGCATTGAAACATGTAAAATATCATGTATGAAATGAGTTGCCAGTCCAGGTTCGATGCACGATACTGGATGCTTGGGGCTGGTGCACTGGGACGACCCAGAGGGATGGTATGGGGAGGGAGGAGGGAGGAGGGTTCAGGATGGGGAACACATGTATACCTGTGATGGATTCATTTCGATATATGGCAGAATCAATACAATATTGTAAAGTTTAAAAATAAAATAAAATTAAAAAAAAATTTTTTTTAAATGTTAATTTTTGTTTACTTAGAACAGCATTCTATAGTATATGTACATATAAATACCATGGCAAATTGAGACAATAGATGAAATTTAAAAACTTTATATTTTAGTACCTTTAGTACTTTTTCCTGCTTTTTACATTAAGCTTTTTATTTTGTACTGGAATATAGCCTATTAACAATATTGTGATAGTTTCAGGTGGAGAACAAAGGGTCTCAGCCATACATAAACACGTATCCATTCTTCCCCAAACTTCCCTCCTAGCCAGGCTACCACACAACATTGAGCAGAGTTCCCTGTGCTATACCATAGGTCCTTGTTGGCTATCCGTTTTAAATATGGCAGTGTGTACTTATCCACCCCAAACTCCCTAATTATCCCCTACTCACATCCTTCACCCCCGACAACCATAACTTCATTCTGTGCTCTGTGAGACTATTTCTGTTTCTAGGACTTTTCAATGCACAGAAAAATTTAAAGCTTTCAAATTTGTTTTTACAAACCCAAGGGGTGAAGCCTAACATAAAAAAAATACAGCATTCTTTAGTCCTTATCTTTGTACATTACTATGCATTCAAGAGATTTGCCTCTACAAAGCTTAGTTATTTTGAGAGACAGCCCAGTGAACTTGTCACCATTCATGAAGCAGTTGTGGGAAAAAAAACTCTCCTGTGTGTCAAGTATCCTAATTCTAGTCCTAGTTTCTAATTTGACATCTGTGTACTTGGTTAAATTGCTTAAGTCTTTTCTCAGAAGTATTGTCTCTAGGTTAAAAAGATCATAATGAGATACTCCAAAGCTTCAGCCAGCTTGAATTTGCTATTACAATGATTATTTTTTCCAAATAGTTTATTTCCCTAGCCTTTAGCCAAATATGCTAAGAACTGCCATCTTGACTGCCATTCATGTATTAATGTTGACAGTTAAAGGAGTCACTACAAAGATTCTCTCATCAGCTAATACTTCTAGAATTTTGTTTTCTTATGTGTTTAGAGTCCATCTGAGTTACACAACAAACTGAATCTCATTACTGGTATGTTAAACTCACAACAGTGTTAGAAGAAAAGCAACATTATCAACTTTGTTTTAATCACAAGATGCGCTCCAAAAGATATAAGTTGTTTCAAAGAAAATCCACACTCTAAGACTCCCCTATATTAAAAGTATTCAACAAGAATATGCTGCAGGCATTGATGCCAGCTACAAAGGATGAGATCCGAAAGTGTTTTAGGTGATGGCAGTTATCTTTGAAATAAACAATATCCTTTAGTCAATATATTTAATTCACTAAATATAAGGCCTGTATGTTTGCCTTATTTACTATTTTCTTCTAGAAATGCCCTTTTCTAGAGGCATCTGTTATGTCATGTGCCCACCACTAATAGAGAGCTGAAATATCAGGGCTCCAGCATTCTTTTGAATGGAAAGATCTAGAATGTTTGCTGGAACTCAGTTCGATAATAATACACTCAGAATGGGCATACTTTTTAATTTATTTATTTATTTTTGCACATTAGCCTTTATCAAAGGGCTGTTTGCAATACTTCAATGAGACTAAAATCAAAGGCATTCATTTGAAACTCTGAATAATCAGATAAGTACACAGGATTTGAGGGCAGGAAAGAAAAACTATTGGCTCCATTTTATAGCTAGGTTAAGCAGAGACATAATTTGAAATCCAAAAGTTATGGAGCAGGCAATGTTAAACCTAGAGCATAATGAATTTTTTTTAAAGACGTGGAGTCAGCTACAAATTGGCACTTGCCATCTACCTCTGCAAGGATTAAATCACGTGCTGCCGCAGCTGCTGACCTTTAACATTCCCTGAAGGAGTTCAGGGTGGAGAGCAGAAATGAGGCACTCTGTGCTCAGGGATGCGGGGGAGGTCTTCAGATAGTTAGATATATTCAGGAGCCGAATTAATGAGCCCAATTTTTAGATCTCCCCATATCTACAATGGCACTAAAATCTTTCATAGTAATGACTGTTCCTTGTGACTAACAGAAAGCTTCATGAGACTGGTAGAAACCTTGTAGAAAAACCTGTGCTTGATTGCATGTATTCCTCCTCCCAAAAATCACACATATATACTGACCTTCCACCCTGGCTCTTCAGAACAGTTTCTCAGAGCTATCTGAGGTGTTGTCTCCCAGGCTGCAGTCCTCATTTTGCCCCAAATAAAGTTTAACTCACAATTCTCATGATGTACATTTGTTTAAGTCAACATCAGTTTTATTCAGAAGAACCCTGCATGTATTTATCAGTTATACTACCTTAATAGGTAGCCAGCAAGTCATTTCTTTTTGAAAAATTGATAACTATCAAAGACACTTAATATAATATTGACAATGGCCTTCCTTTTCTTGTCTTTCTATTTGACTGGCAGATTGATGTCCCAAGACACCCTAAATAAAATCCATATAAGAACATTATGCTTGTGAGGCAAAAGCACTACATGTTCCACTGTCCTTCCTCTCAGTCAGAAGAGATTGTTGGCTGATTGTCATCTGAAGTCCTCCCATTAAGACATTCTGGAGCCCTCTTCATGTGTTAGAACCAAGATAGTAGTCTCGAAGAAAAAAAGAGCAATCAATGCAGACTTCAGTTAACATGTGACATCAATAGGATTGGTGAAAATTTCAATGGCAACACCCCTGAAAATGTTGTTTAGCAACTACATTGTTGTATAACAACTATATACTTAAACATTTATCTTCTGTTGGATGAAAAGAAAGTCAGATGGGTTAATTCTGTCAGTAAAACGTTCTGGCTGTCCTTTATGCCTACCAAAGTACAAGCATATTTAGCAAATAAAGTTTTTGTCTACTTCTTAAAGAAAAAGAATAAGAATAACTGACATGAAGTAGGTAATAACAGGGGGTGGGAGGAATGCAGTCTGCCTTGTGAAGCATCTATGAAATTTTTACATCTAAACAGCAAAGAAATCTTATCTTTAGTTTCTTTAACCCACAGAAGATAAGCTAAGCACTCAAATTGTAAAAACTTGTGTGATTAGAGAAACATGGCATAAATATTTTTCTTTCCCCATATTTATTTTATTTTTTAATGTTTACTTATTTACTTGCCTATGCCAGGTCTTAGTTGAGAGACATAGAATCTTAAGTTGCGTCATGTGGCATCTAGTTACCTGACCAGGGATCAAACCAGGCCTCCTGCATTAAGAGCTCAGAGTCTTAGCCACCAGGGAAGTCCCTCATCCCATATTTAAATATATATAGGAGATCAGCCCTGGGATTTCTTTGGAAGGAATGATACTAAAGCTGAAACTTCAGTACTTTGGCCACTTCATGCGAAGAGTTGACTCACTGGAAAAGACTCTGATGCTGGGAGGGATTGGGGGCAAGAGGAGAAGGGGACAACAGAGGATGAGATGGCTGGATGGCATCACTGACTCGAGGGACGTGAGTCTGAGTGAACTCCGGGAGTTGGTGATGGACAGGGAGGCCTGGCGTGCTGAGATTCATGGGGTAGCAAAGAGTTGGACATGACTGAGCGACTGATTTGATCTGATCTGATCTGATCTGATATATATGTGTGTGTGTGTGTGTGTGTGTGTGTGTGTGTGTACACTCAGGTGTGTCTGACTCTTTGTGACTCCATGGACTGTATCCTGCAAGGCTCCTCTGTTCATGGGATTTTCCAGGTAGAACTAGAATGGGTTGCCATTCTCTTCTCCAGGGGATCTTCCTGACCCAGAAATCAAACCTGTGTCTCTTATGGTTCCTGCATTGGCAGGAGGATTCTTTACCACTGAGCCACCTGGGAAGCTCCTATACACACATACTTACTCAACATTCAGAAAACGAAGATCATGGCATCTGGTCCCATCACTTCATGGCAAATAGATGGGGAAACAGTGGCAGACTTTATTTTTGGGGGGCTCCAAAATCACTGCAGATGGTGACTGCAGCCATGAAATTAAAAGACGCTTACACCTTGGAAGGAAAGTTATGACCAACCTAGATAGCATATTCAAAAGCAGAGGCATTACTTTGCCAACAAAGGTCTGTCTAGTCAAGGCTATGGTTTTTCCAGTGGTCATGTATGGATGTGAGAGTTGGACTGTGAAGAAAGCTGAGCGCCAAAGAATTGATGCCTTTGAACTGTGGTGTTGGAGAAGACTCCTGAGAGTCCCTTGGACTGCAAGGAGATCCAACCAGTCCATTCTGAAGGAGATCAGCCCCGGGATTTCTTTGGAAGGACTGATGCTAAAGCTGAAACTCCAGTACTTTGGCCACCTCATGCAAAGAGTTGACTCATTGGAAAAGACTCTGATGCTGGGAGGGATTGGGGGCAGGAGGAGAAGGGGCCGACAGAGGATGAGATGGCTGGATGGCATCACCGACTTGATGGATGTGAGTCTGAGTGAACTCCGGGAGTTGGTGATGGACAGGGAGGCCTGGCGTGCTGCAATTCATGGGGTCGCAAAGAGTTGGACACGACTGAGCGACTAAACTGAACTGAACTGAACTCTAAATTACCCGTTTTTTCAATTCCTGATTTAAAATTCTCAACTTTTTCCTTTTTAGACTTAAGAAATTATACATGTATATATGACATCTTTTTGCCTTTTTATACTGTTCATGGGGTTCTCAAGGCAAGAATACTGAAGTGGTTTGCCATTTCCTTCTCCAGTAGACCACGTTTTATCAGAACTCTCCACCATGACCCATCCGTCTTGGGTGGCCCTACATGGCATGGCTCATAGCGACATTGAGTTAGACAAGGCTGTGATCCTTGTTATCAGTTTGGTTAGTTTTATGTGATTCTAGTTTTCATTCTGTCTGCCCTCTGATGGATAAGGATAAGAGGCTTGTGGAAGCTTCCTGATATGAGGGACTGGCTTGGGGGAATCTGGGTCTTGTTCTGATGGGTGGGGGCATACTCAGTAAATCTTTATTCCAATTTTCTGTTGATGAGCAGGGCTGTGTTCCCTTCCTGTTTTTTGGCCTGAGACCAAACTATGGTAGGGATAATGGTGACCTCCTTCACAAGGGCTTATGCCAGCACTGTTATATTCAGTACCCCTGACCTTGCAGCAGGCCACTGTCAACCCACACCTCTGCCTGAGATTCCCGGACACTCACAGGCAACTCTAGCTGAGTCTCTTGTGGGGTCACTGATCCTTTCTCCTGGGTCCTGGTGTACACAAGGTTTTGTTTGTGCCCTCAAAGAGTCTGTTTCCCTAGTCCTGTGGAAGTTCTATAATCAAATCCCACTGGCCTCCAAAGTCAAATTCCCTTGGGGTTCTCAATCCCTTTGCTGGATCCCCAGGTTGGGAAATCTGTTGTAAGTCCTAGAATTTTTGTAACAGTGCAAGAACTTCTTTGGTATAATTGCTCTCTAGTTTGTGGGTCATCGGCTTGGTGGGCTCTGTGGTGGGGCTCACACACTGTGACTCCCAGCTCTGCTGCAGCCAGAGGCCCTGCCCTTGAGTCAGGCCGCTGCTGACAAGTGCCTCCCCAGGAGACACTCAAACCCTCCACAGCAGGTCTGGCTCAGTCTTTGTGGGGTCTCTGTGTCCTGGTGTGCACACAGTTTTGTTTGAGGCCTCCAAGCATCTCTGGTGCATATGGGGTTTGATTCTAAATGTGATTTCACCTGTCCTACCACCTTGTTGGGACTTCTCCTTTGTTCTTGGACATGGGGTATCTTTCCTTGGTGGGATCCAATATTCTCCTGTCGATGGTTGTTCAGGAGTGAGTTGCAATTTTGGAGTTCTTGCAGGAGAAGATGAGCACACGTCCTTCTACTCTGCCATCTTATTCTCTCTCAAATTGGGAAAGGAGTATGTCAAGACTGTCTATTGTCACTTTGCTTATTTAACTTATATGCAGAGAACATCATGCGAAATGCCAAGCTGGATGAAGCACATGCTGGAATCAATAATCTTAGATAGGCAGATGACATCACCCTTATGGCAGAAAGTGAAGATGAACTAAAAAGCTTCTTGATGAAAGTGAAAGAGCTGCCTTAAAATTCCACATTCAAAAAAAAAAGATAATGGCATCCAGTCCCTTCATTTCATGGCAAATAGTTGGGGAAACAATGGAAACAGTGACAGACTATATTTTCTTGGGCTCCACAGTAACTGCAGATGGTGATCGTAGCCATGAAATTAAAAGACACTTGCTCCTTGGAAGAAAAGCTATGACAAACCTAGATAGCATATTAAAAGTGAAAGTGAAAGTTGTTCAGTCATATATGACTCTTTGTGACCCCCTGAACTATACAGTCCATGGAATTCTCTAGGCCAAAATACTGGAGTGGGTAACCTTTCCCTTCTCAAGGGGATCTTCCCAACCCAGGGATCAAACCCAGGTCTCCCACATTGCAGGTGGATTCTTTACCAGTTGAGCCATAAGGGAAGCCCAGCATACTAAAAAGTAGAGACATTACTTTGGCTACAAAGGTCTGTCTAGTCAAAACTATGGTTTTTCCCATAGTCATGTATGGATGTGAGAGTTTGACCATAATCAAAGCTGAGCACCGAAGAATTGATGCTTTCGAACTGTGGTGTTGGAGAAGACTCTTGAGAGTCCCTTGGACTGCAAGGAGATCAAGCCAGTCGATCCTAAAGGAAATCATTCCTGAATATTCATTTTAAGGACTGATGCTGAAGTTGAATCTCCACTACTTCAGTATACTCCAATATTGATGTGAAGAACTGACTCATTAGAAAAGATCCTGATTCTGGGAAACACTGAAGGCAGCAGGAGAAGGTGATAACAGAGAATGAGATGGTTGGATGGTATCACTGACTTGATGGACATGAGTTTGAGCAAGCTCTGGGAAAGGAAGCCTGGTGTGCTGCCATCCATGGGATCACAAGGAGTCAGACATGACTGAGCAACTGAACTGAACTGAACTATGATATCAGTTGGAAAAAAAATCTTTCATATAGTTTATAAGTAACTCCTGACAATTATAGCAGTCATTTCCTAAATTCTATATATGTTATTCACTTTGGCAAAAAGGAAATGCCATTATCCTTCTTTATTATTCTTGCATTAAAGATAAGCCACTTCATTGAGTTATAGAATTACATTGAACATAAGTCAACCATTAGAATGAGATTATGAATACCAAATATACATATGTATGTTACCCTTTTCATTCTTAAAAGTTTGGGAGAATATAAGGGAAATGTATCCATGCTTAGTTGCTCAGTCATGTCTGACTCTTTGAGACCCCATAGACTGCAGCCAGCCAGGAACCTCCAGGAGAGAATACTGGAGTGGGTTGCCAAGCTCTCCTCCAGGGGATCTTCCTGATCCAGGGATTGAACCCATGACTCCCGCATTGCAGGTGGATTCTTTACCATCTGAACCACCAGGGAAACACAAATATACATATCTTTCCTACCCTTTTCATTCTTGAAAGTGTGGGAGAATGGAAGGTAATAGAAGAGACTTATAAAGCCTCCAAGTAGTCCTGTCCTAGACAAGAGGGGGCTCAGCATTTAACAAGGATCCACATACTTAAATAGACATTCACTTGTATTTTTGTCCCTAAATTTTATTTTGCCCTGAAAAGATTGACTGATTTGCATTTAAACATCACTTCAGTTGTTCTTAGTAATGATCCTTTATCAGAGATTCTTCTTTAGAACAAACAATATAGACAGCAAATGTTGTTAGAAGTTACCCTTAATACTTACCTCTCATTGCCTAGATCCCACCACTTTAGTATTTTAGTCATGGCTAAATTGATAATACAAATTAAGAAGGGATTTGTGCTTGTGGAGATTAATGAGAAAATGGGGAGAAAGAATCTTTTCAATGATGAAAATTGTATTTATACTGTAGGATTTCCTTCGTTTCATAGTTCCTTATACAGTTTGGATCAGAGGATGAAGCAGAGGCCATTATGGTTTCCCCATCTATAGCTATAGCTGCCACACCATTGGAGTTGAGGCCAACATTCTGGATTCCAAGGAAAGGTGGCAGTAGTAAGGGAGAAATAAAGTGCAAAACAGTTTGTAGAAAGTTAAATAAAAATAATCTTTGATAGTATATAGCTGTTATTATAAGAATTAAAAATTGGTCATTTAAACTATAATAACAAAAACCTTATAAACTGGATGTTACATTTCAACAATGTAGTAACAGGTCTTAGGGAGATTAAGCAACCTGCCTGGGATCACACAGCTGTTAAATGGCAGAAGCAAGGTTGGAATCAACAGGCATAGCCCGAGGAATTTATCTTTCTCAGTGTCCACCTCTTCTCCCATCTTCCCTATGTTGAATGCGACCTATTTCCCTTTTTTGTTAATATTTATATTTGTCTATACTGAAAAGCAGAGACATTACTTTGCCAACAAAGGTTTGTCTAGTCAAGGCTATGGTTTTTCCAGTGGTCATGTATGGATGTGAGAGTTGGACTGCAAAGAAAGCTGAGCACCGAAGAATTGATGCTTTTGAACTGTGGTGTTGGAGAAGACTCCTGAGAGTCCCTTGGACTGCAAGGAGATCCGACCAGTCCATTCTGAAGGAGATCAGCCCTGGGTGTTCTTTGGAGGAAATGATGCTAAAGCTGAAAGTCCAGTACTTTGGCCACCTCATGCAAAGAGTTGACTTATTGGAAAAGACTCTGATGCTGGGAGGGATTGGGGGAAGGAGGAAAATGGGACGACAGAGGATGAGATGGTTGGATGGTATCATGTACTCGATGGACATGAGTTTGAGTGAACTCTGGGAGTTGGTGATGGACAGGGAGGCCTGGCGTGCTGGAATTCATGGGATCGCAAAGAGTCGGACACGACTGAGTGACTGAACTGAACTGAACCAGGTCTTAGTTGTGGCATGTGAACTCCTAGTTGAAGCATGTGGGATCTAGTTCTCTGACCAGGGGTTGAACCCAGGTCCCCTCCATTGAGAGTGTGGAGTCTTAGCTACTGGGCCACCAGTGAAGTCCCAACATATGATTATTTGGCTTCCTAGGTAAGTAGAAGCCTATTTCTATTCAGAAGAACTTCAACTGCAATATCAGTTATTTTTAAGATGATAAAATAAATTGGTATAATCTGCTAGAAAATAAATGCGTCATGCATTGATCTAGATAAGAGATAATTCCTTTTATCCTTTTATCAACTCTATGATGGAGGTATCTAATTATCCCAATTTTTCAAAAGAACAGATAAAGGCACAGAAAAGTAAAATAACTTGCCCAAGGTCACACAGCTGCTAATTAGAGAAGCTAGGATTTGCAATAAGTCAATCTGGCTCAAGATCCTATGTTCCTGAGCAAGGCTGATTTCTCTATTAGGCACATAGACACAATGCCAAGGGCCTGCCATATTTTAGAAGACCATAAATATGCTTTAATCTGAGTTTTTTTTTTTTAAAGAAAATAAAAAATGGAGATAAAAATGAAGTTAGTAATATCAAGTGTATAGTAAGTATAATATCAAAATATAATACATATAATTAATGGTTTCCCAGGTGACTCAGTGTAAAGAATCTGCCTGTCAAGCAGGAGACACAGATTTGATCCCTGGGTCAGGAAGATCCCCTGGAAAAGGAAATGGCAACCCATTACAGTATTCTTGCCTGGGAAATCCCATGGACACGAGCCTGGTGGGCTATAGTCTATTGGGTTGAAAAGAGTCAGACATGACTTAACAACTAAACAAAAACAACCCAACAATAATGCAGTAATTCTTAATATATAATAATTATTTCTTATGCCAACACAATCTTAAAATATAACAATATAATTATATATTTTATTAATAACATTTAAAGGAGGAAGGAGCCCATGAAAGCAAAGATGATCAGGATCCACAGAAGTCAAATTTAGCCATGTTCTTAATCACTGTGCTATGATGCTTCTCATTATAAATAAAGTTCACAGTCAAACACTCTTAAGTTTATTTGTGGAAATAACTTTCCCCAATAGTTATCTGCCTATTATTTAGCATCCTTCATATTTATCAGGCAATGATATGTCATTATCTCTTCCCAACTAAAACAAATTAAGAAATGAAAATCATCCTTTTCATGCAAATATCAATTTTTACTTCTAAACTGCATACTGAAATCATTTTTAAAAAGCAAACACAGTAAAAGGTAGCTGAGGTCAATTTCACAAAGCCTAGGAGTAAAGTCAAATTATTTTACTAGGTCTCATTAATTTAACGGAGATCCAGTTTTTTGTTTGAGGGTGGACAGGTGATATAGGTTTGAAAATGTTCTGAAAACTAAAAAGTAGTTTATTATCATTTTGTAAAAACTTTTCTTGAAATATAGTTGATTTACAAAGTTGTGTTAATTTCTACTGTAAAGCAAAGTGATTCAGTTGTCCATATCTATATTGTGCTTGTATTCTGGCTCTACAGCTTAGAAAGCTAAGAAGAGGACTCAGTATCAGTTCAGTTCAGTGACTCAGTCGTGTCCGACTCTTTTCGACCCCATGGACTGCAGCACGCCAGGCCTCCATGGACTGCAGCACGCCAGGCCTCCCTGTCCTTCACCAACTCCCGGAGTTTACTCAAACTCATAGAGGATAAAAATCAGTGATCAGAATGTTGAAAGGTCAGAACTTAAGTGAAAGCATAAATGAAGGAAGTAGAATTTTAGGATAATCTTATATTATCCTTGTTATGGATAATATGAGAGAATTTATAGAAAAGCGTAATAGATCTCATCCTGCCTTGAGCGTGCCTCTAGTTAACTATTTATTCAGTGTGAATTTGGTGAATGCTCAGTGTGGGCCAAGTCCATTTCCAGGCAGGCTTGTACATAAAATAATGAACAAGAACACCAGAACCCGCCCTACTCCACGAAACAACTAAGCCCACCTACCACAACTAAGACCTGATGTAGCTAAATAAATAAATATTTTTAAAAAAATCCATACTACTTTCCTGGAGCTTATGTCTTGGAGTGGAGAAGGAGGAATCAGGAAACAAATACAACTCGGGCATATAAGTAAACAAGTGGGAACATTTTAGACAAGCTAAATGCTATGATGTGTAAAGCAGATGAATATGCGGGAGAGATGAGGTAGGGGAGACACAGGGTGAGTCGTGGAGGGCCCTTCTAAAAGGCTGTTTTACTGTGCTGTCTCTGCTTCCAGCTTATGCTTTCTGTCTGGCGGGGGTGCTATGTTATTTGGTCTTCCTCATATAATACAGCGCCTGGCACACTGTGATGATGAGTGCTGAGACCTGCTGGTAGCAGCTGCACTTCTCCATTTGCTAAACAGAGAATTTAACAAGAGGAAATAAGTTTCCACTTCAGCAGAAGGGATTTAGTTTAGTTATTACTAAGCATATCCCAATCCTGAAGTGTTAAATCCCTAAATGGTGTTGTAATTTGCAGTTCTCGATTTCCTCTGGGTCTTAGTTTGCTCAGGCTGCCACAGCAAAATACCACAGACTGGCTTAACAATGGAGACTCATTTTCTCACCGTTGCAAAGACTGGAAATACAAGATGTGGGTGCCAACTTGGCTTCTCAATGTGCGCTTGAGTGAAGTACCATAAGTCCCCTACCCACAAACAAGCTTCATTCCAAAAGTGCATTTGTAAGTCCAATTTGTTCTAAAGTCCAACAAAGTTAGCCTACATACCCAGTTAACACAGTCAGCTATATAGATGTACTGTCATAGGTTTATAATACTTTTCACGCACAAAATAAAACAGTTTTAATCTTACAGTACCTTGAGAAGTACAGTAGTACAGTACAACAGTTGACATACGGGGGCTGCCATTAACAGTCAAGAAGAGTTACTGACGAGCAGGAGAGGAGGTGGGAAATGACAAAGCTGAAGGATTGTCAGCAGTAGGACACAGGGCAAACTACACTGTCACTTTCTCCTGACATTGACGGCACAGGTTCTGGTTCCCTGGCGGAACGAGACGCACATTTCCATCTTTGAAATTTTGCAACTTAAATGTTCGAATGTAGGGCACGTATTGTAAAGAAAGTGGGAAGGGGTAAGGGAGAGACAGAATGAGAGAGAATCCCTTTTTCTTGCCCTTCTTACTCTTTATACAAGGCCACTAAACTCACCGTGAGGGCCCTACCCTCAGGAATCATCTAATCCTAATTACAGAAGGCAATGGCAACCCACTCTAGTACTCTTGCCTGGAAAATCCCATGGACAGAGGAGCCTTGTAGGTTGTGGTCCATGGGGTTGCTAAGAGTCGGACACAACTGAGCGACTTCACTTTCACTTTTCACTTTCATGCATTGGAGGAGAAAATGGCAACCCACTCCAGTGTTTTTGCCTGGAGAATCCCAGGGATGGCGGGGCCTGGTGGGCCGTCGTCTATGGGGTCGCACAGAGTTGGACACGACTGAAGCGACTTAGCAGCAGCAGCAGCAGCCATCAGATGGGGCTTCCCAGGTGGCGCTAGTGGTAAAGAATCTGCCTGCCAATGCAGGAGATTCAAGAGACGAGGGTTTGATAGCTGGAGGGGAAGATCCCCTGGAGGAGGGCATGGCAACCCACTCCAGTATTCTTGCCTGGAGAATCACCATGGACAAAGGAGCCTGATGGGCTACCGTCCATGAGGTCTCAAAGAGTTGGACACGACTGAGCAATTTAGCATGCACACATGCAGCATCAGATTAGGGGTTAGAGTTTCAACAGACACAATTTTTTTTTTTCTTTTGGAAGGGGTGAACACAGATATTCAGTCCATATGCTTTGTTTTAGCATCTTTAACAATAGGATGTGTTTAGTAATTCCCGTAAGAGTCATACCTCAGCTAGGTGACAGGAATACAACCATGAGTAAGAGGAATTCCTGTCTCCTGGAGCCTTGCATCTAATTGTGGCATAAATTTGAATGGCAAATAAATGGATTCAGTCTGTGATGGACTGGGCATTTGAAAAGAGAGAAGTACTTACAGTCACCCTCTAAGGTGGCCCCCAATGATCCCACCCTCCTGTTATTCTTCTGTTTTCTGTACCATCCCTCTCTCATGAGGTATTAGTCTGTATGACCAGTAGCCTGTGGCAGAACTGTTGGTTAGTCACTTTCAAGATTAGATTGTAGAAGACGGATTTCCACCTTGAGCTACCTCTCTTGGATTATTTGCACTGGGAAGCCATGTCATCAGCAGCTCTGTGGAGAGGAACACATGGTGAAAATCTGAGCTATGTGGCCAATAGTCACAAGGAGCTGAGATGGCCAGCTACCACATGAGTGGACTTAGATGCAAATTTCCTAGCTCCAGATGTCTGCAGCTCCAGTCTACAGCTTGAATCTCAAGAGGGACCCTGAGCCAGAAACACTCAGCAGGTTTCCTCCCAGATTCCTGACTCACAGAAACTGTGAGATAATAAATGTGGATTAACTTAAGCCACTAAATTTGGGATAGTTTGTAACTGTGTGATAGATAACTAATGCAGATCTTTCAGTGCAGATGATTTGAGAGACAATGATCTAGAGTGTTCTTGATCAATGGTCAGATATGGAAAGCTTAAGTGAGAATTGATAAGCTCTCAATAAGCTAGAAAAATAAGAAGAGTAGCAATGGCGTTGATACCAAAATTGATGCACTACTGGCGTCTGAGCTGTAAGATTGAGTTACCCAGGATCCAAGCATTGATATCTCACATTTATGTCACGAATGAGTCAAGTAACAAGAGCTATTTATAATGAATGTCATGGCCTTTTCCTCTGTTTTAACTGATAACACTTATTATTTTAAGAATTCTGAGTTAGCAGTAGGAGTGGGTGTCAGAATGTGTATATGTAGAAGAAAGAATATCATTGTCTCAACTCTAAATGCAAAATTATTTTTAGTTCTCATTCATATATATACCTGCTTCCTGAATGCCTTTCTGATAATGCCTTCCTTTATGGACTCAAATGATGTCTAGAGCATCAGATACAAATCTTTCCTAACAAAGGTAAGGCTCTCATCATAAAAAACTTATTTTTCTGGGTAGACTATGTTGCTCCAAAATACATTTGATAAACCTATGAGCATTGATATTATTTGACACCAGAGAAACAGGTAGTAATTTCAATTTAGAACATAAAAATGAACCAAGAATAAAAATCCAAGTTGTATTTAGAGTGTGTCTTACAGATACAAAGAAGATTTGCAGCTTTCTTTGATGTGCTCACATGAAATGCCTGTAGTCAAAGGGCTATTTTTAAACTTGAGAAGAAATTCGGGACAAAAGGAACATTTTAAATATAAAAGAGAACTCTCGGGAAGATCACAGAGAAGTGAAATCACTATTACAAAGTTCAAAGACACATTGTTCTTCAAATACCAAGAAGCTGACTTCAGGATCATTGGTGACCCTCATTCTGGGACGACTTTTCTAGCTTTTAAGGAAGTGATGGACATGAAGCTGTTCTTTTGCCCCTTTTCAGAAATCGCTCTGTTTTGGACCACTTTTCTGTTTTACTTTTTTGAGACTAATCCCTCTGTTGTCAGGCAACATTTTCTGTCTCCTTCAACTACTAGGCTAGAGTTTTTGAACTCAGTGAGGAGATCCAAATTGCAGGTAATTAGCATGTGGTGTCAGGCATCAAGTTTGCCGATCATAAGAGACTAGGGAAAGGAATCTGAGGTGTCAGTCCCTGGTTGGAGCAGGAAAAATATCGGAGACCAGGAATTGCTCCCACGTAGATGGGAAGCTGGGAAATTATTTTAAAACATGGGCAGGAAGCCAGGCAGACCAGTCCCATGTATTAAGGACCGTTCTGAAAGTTAGCCGGAAGGTCATAGGGATAGATCTGTGACCTCAGGCCAAGGAGGACTGACCCAGAGAGGCGGAATCTATTGTTTGATGTCAGAGAGAAGCTCTAATAAACAGGACGTGAAAGGCAACTTCTATGAGTACCAACTCTGAGAGGCAATTTAAATACATTAGCTCATTTCTTCCTCATAGCAATTTTGGAAGATAGGTTTTATATCCATTACATAGATGTGGCAACTGAGATTCAGAGAGATGAAGCAATTTGGCCTTTGTCGGAGCCACCACTCACGTCCATGGCTGTCTGATGCCAAATCCTCTTTCACTACACCACTTTTTATTGTCCTATGAGTGATTTTATTTAACACAGTCATTGACTAAAAATAATAAACTTAGGGGACTTCTTTCATAAGGGATCTCAAGAGCATCAAACTCTTCATTTAATGTGCTTCAAAATGAAAGAAAGGTCACAGTGGTACAGGTTATGATTCTGAATTATATAATTCAGATACTCTGCTGTTGGTCACATATCAGATCCTTAGAAATCACAAAGAATGTTTATCTGTGTCAAAAATAAAAGAAACCAATACATAGGAGAAATATATTTAGCTCAGTGCACCTTTTAATTTTCTTTTTGATGATAATTTTAAGAATTTTTATCTAAAAGCCATTTGTATGCAGGTAGTCAGTCCTTTGGAGAAGGCAATGGCAACCCACTCCAGTACTCTTGCCTGGAAAATCCCATGGACGGAGGAGCCTGGCGGGCTACAGTCCATGGGGTCTCTAAGAGTCGGACATGACTGAGCGACTTCACTTTCACTTTTCACTTTCATGCATTGGAGAAGGAAATGGCAACCTACTCCAGTGTTCTTGCCTGGAGAGTCCCAGGGACAGAGGAGCCTAGTGGGCTGCCGTCTATGGGGTCGCACAGAGTCGGACACGACTGAATCGATCTAGCAGCAGCAGCAGCAGTCAGTCCTTTTCAACTATCCAGTAAATTTTGGTTTGTTTTCAGAACAGTCACTGCCTACAACATTGCTTGGAATATCTGAAATGCATTTATATTTGTAGAATAAGGCAATTCAGTAGCATGGTGTCCATTCACTGGTTCATTCATCCTACAACACCTTCTATATGCCAGTAGCTGAGAACGCAATTGTAATCACAGTACTAAAAAGTTTATTGAATGAAGGATGGTAATTAACATTTACACAGTATTTAGAGCTATCAAAAAATGCCAGCTCTGAGAGGCCACAGGAAGGAATGCTCCTAATTCTACCTTGGAGTAAAAAAGCAAACTATACTTCCAGGAAGAAAGCTATACTTCCAGGAAGTACTTTGGAAAGCCCATCTTGAAAGCGTCTTCCCAATGTGTAATAACATTGATAATAAAATGATTAACTTGTTAGTCATTAGACTGTTCTAAATCAAGTTGTGTCCCAGGTTAGTCATTAGATTGTTCTAAATCAAATTGTGTCCCAGGAGAATAAAATTCCATTTCTAAAATGGATCTTGAGAATCCCTTTTTCACTAACTTGTCTTTTATATTTGAGGAAAGCACCTCCACCACACCTGCATCTCCCACCGTGGGCCAGAAAACAACTATGAGGATAGAGACTGGTGACCTCTGCTGACGCTTTACTGTTTAAAGTTATCAGTGCCATGCCTTCAAATCTAGAGGAAATGCCAGTGGTCCTCTTTCCAAAGAAAGGTAAAAGATTTATGTTTTGCTCTTTGTTCATTATTTATTCCAAAATTTACAAGTCACTCAAGTTAAGATTCATGACTATCTAGATATATTGTTATTCTATGTGAAAAGTTCTGTGGTTCTTACAAAACTAACTATAAACTGCTAATGTGTTCACCCTTAAATGGACTAAAAATGACCATGATATGTGCATGTTGTAATAAACCATTCCACTTGTTAAACGAAAAATGATCTTTTAAGTCACAACTCTAATCAGACTTCCTGTAGGTACATGTAACTAATAGTAAGAGATAGGCTGTGTATTCTTCTTTGAGATGATAAAAATCAATATTTCTGGGTAAATTCAATACTTATAGAAAGAGAAAAATATAGGTATATACACTATACATTACAGATTCGCAGTGGGGCTGATATTACCCAAGTGTTGAAAATTGGTTCTTGGAAGGATGGATGCTAGTGTTACACTAATTTGTGATCTTACAAAGGACTACAGGATATAAACAGATAAATAGTGTATCCATAATATCAAAATTTAATAGGAGGGAAGTTAGGAATAAAAAATATCCACAAAGGCTCTTTGGGGGGTAATAATAAAAAAATGTTGAGTAACACTGGTGTATAAGTATATATACACATCATGTCTCATATATGTATATATAGGCATCTTTATGCTCACTATTTTTCCTTTAGAACAAAACAATATATGATATTCTGTATCTGTCCCTTGCTTTTATTTTTTAATATGCTATGTCACATATGGCAAAGAATTGATGCTTTTGAACTGTGGTGTTGGAGAAGACTCTTGAGAGTCCTTTGGACTGCAAGGAGATCAAAGCAGTCAATCCTAAAGGAAATCAGTCCTGAATATTCATTGGAAGGACTGATGCTGAAGCTGAAGAAGCTCCAATACTTTGGCCACCTGATATGAAGAGCCAACTCCTTAGAAAAGACCCTTGCTCTGGGACAGGTTGAAGGCACGAGGAGAAGGGGACAGCACAGGATGAGATGGTTGGGTGGCATCACCAACTCAATGAACGTGAGTTTGAGCAAGCTCCAGGAGATGGTGAGGACAGGAAAGCCTGGCTTGCTGCAGTCCATGGGGTCGCAAAGAGTCGGACACTGCTGGGTGACTAAACAACAGCATGTCACATGTAAAGCAGGATTTACACAGCCCAATACTTGCAGGGATCAGGTAGGTAACATAAATAAGAAAAACAGGAATTAGGGAAGAGGTGTGGACAACAGCAAGACTGATATCCATGCTCCTGTACACAAGGGGGAAGTGGGATTCAGCTCCAGTTGAAGGCTGCTATGTGGGAATTTGGTCTCAGTGTTATCATATCCTCTGATTTGCCAAGCAATAGTGGAAATACAAACTTTACGTGTTGACATTGAATTTTCCAAGTGTGTCAACATCTTGTGGGTCAAGTGAAACATGTCCAAACTAGTAAACATCGCAGGTCTCCCTTTGGACTTCTGGTAGAGGTTCAACCTGGGGTTTCCCCAGATTGATTCAGAAGCCAACTACAACAAAATTCCTTGCACAGAATTTTCATGTAATGTGTTTGCTGGGCTTCAGTTCAGGTCTACTGAATCAGAAACTCTATGGATCCATCCAGGAACATGAATTTTTAACAAGGAGTTTCTTATGTAATCTCAAGTTTGAGAACCAAGAACACAGCATACTTTTTAACAGATATATTACCTCCATAATGGGATGCCAAAGTAAGAAATGACCATACTGTATTAAAAACCATGTCCTTATTGGTGGCTATTGAAGTTGCTTCTAAATTCCCCCCTCTATACATAATACTTCAGTAAATGTCTTTTTGCACATTGCTTTTATTTTTATAGATTTAAAAAATCAGGATTACTGGGTCTAATTAAGGTCTAATAGATATTGTATTTTATTTTAGGGTCTAGTAGATACTGCAAATTTACTTTAAAAAGGGTGCAGAAAGTTACATTCCAACCAGAAATATATACGAGTGTCCTTATCCCAACAGTAACATCACTGGACATTAGAATTGTTTTTCTTCTTGATAGAATAAAGATTTAAAAATTTTCTTTTTTTAAATGAAAAATGTTCTGACTTCCAATGCAGTTAAGAATATTTTTAGAAATCACATGTTTACATTTTCTTTATTTGAGGAGTTTGGAGATATATCCTTGTTGAGAATAGCAGGTTAGAGTGGAAGCTAACACCTTGCATACAGTGTTAATTTTATTGACACCTTTACCTGCTTCCTAGGGTCTACCCTCCTCTCAAATCGCTGCTTCTCTTCTCACAGGGAGCCCACTATAGCCACTAATTGTCTTTCACCATTCTGGTATATGTTTCTGAGTTTTATGTTCACTTGTTCATCCCTATCTCCACTTGGCTATTTAATAGTCTATCTTTTCCTTATTTATTTGAGGTAGCTCTGTGCAAACTAGGCCATTAGCAATTTACTATAAAAAGTATTTAAAGAATTATACAGGTTACTGTTTTACTTAATAATCAACCCAATTTGAACAAAATTTTACTTAATTTCAATCATATTCACCCATTGAATCAATCAGTACCCTTAGTTTCTCTTTTTGCTTTTAGAAATGTGCTCTATTTACCACCATGCATTTTCAGTATAATGCTATAATAAGTTAACTCCAGAATAATAGTGATTGTTATTTTATTAAATAACAGCAAAGGAACTATAAAGATTTAAATAGCTTTATATGCAAGTTAAAAACTTTCCAACCTCAGAAATGGATTTTTATGGGGGGAGGGGGGAGAGAAATGGGCTTTCTCTCAAGAGTTTTAATTTCAAAACCCAAATGGAATTTCAAAATAGAAGTAAATAAATGTCAAAGCCTCTTGGCCTCTGCTCTGCCATTCTATGCCTGAAATCCTGCCAAAATGAAATTTTCCATTCAAGAAGAACCGGCATTTACTAGGCTGATTTTTAAAGACTCACTTTTAAAAGTAGTGGAAACTTTGTGCAACTTTGGACGTTCCTCTGTGAATAGAACAGCTGCCTCTGTAGACATTTTCCACAATGGTAATGTTTTCTGAAAAACGAATTTTTAGCCCTTTCAATGTCTTCAGCCACTGGGTCTACTGGTTTTTCCCAGCGCCAAGCATAGAAGATAAACAGTAACCAAACTACAAGCTAGTGTCTCACTAAGTATCACGGCACAAAAAGGACAGAGAGAAAAAGGACAGAAGAGAAAGAGAGGAGGGAGAATAGTCTGATAGTCCATTTGCTATACAGAAAGATTTATCTCAAAACTGTGTACTCTTTCAACAAAACTGAGCTGTAGCCTGGCTTGAATATGTATCATCATATTCAATTGCTGTTAAGATCACACAGTTAAAAGCTGAGTTCGTTTAAAGAATCCAAAGGGGGAAATATGGAGCCCCTGCAATACGTAATCAAATCCGAGGATTAAGTCTCCGCTTCTGTTGGTCAATCCAGCCTAGGTGGGGAGAAGCGGCAGTGCTTTGGGGTGCCTATGAAAGAGTGAAGTTTTGGGAAATGGAAACTAAAACTGTCAGCCAGCGAAAGCCTGCAGTGTTCGTAAAGGAAACTTTAAAAAATTAATAAACTATGGGATGCATCTAAGGTAGAAATGAACATTACAGAATGTTGTGAAAAAACTGAAATCCATTTTACTGCTTGTCAGTCTAAAAGCAGTGACTTGCAGCAACAAGCAAAAGTTCCTAGTTTGTCTTTAACGCTTTCTCACACCTCTCCTTAAATTCTCTTCCTTTCCTCTTTTGCAGCTCTTCTCATATGCAGTGTACCCTGGAATTAACCCCTAGTCTTCCTTTGATTTCTTCCTCCCGCCGCACCCCCCCGCCCCCAACCCCCGCCCTTTATGTTCTAAGACCCAAGCCTACTTTTCCTCATCTTCTAATATTTGTTGGTTGACGGGGCTTGGAGGAGGTAGCGAGGCAGAAAAAAGTTTTGTGGTTTGGAAAACTTGGGCCTTTGTTGTGTCATTTCCCCTACCGCTCCCCGCCCCCACCACGTGACCAAGACAGGCCGGAATTTTGTGAATGGAGCTGAAAGGTGGGTGCAAGGGAAGGAGAAGCTCCGCCTCCTTCCCTAAAGCGGCCAATCTCCTAGCGGAGCGCTGCGGGGTCAGCAATAAACAACAATGGGCTGGGAACAGACGGTACGTTATTGGCTGAGGAGAGAACCTCGCGGGGGCTGAGCCCGAAGCTCCGCCCCCTCCTGTTACCCTGGTTACCCGTCCGGCTCCAGCCACAGAGAAGGTCTTTAGAAACTGTTGCCCAGATTAGAGGGGCTGGGCTATCCCGGGAGTGCTGGGCGGCGGGGCACGCTTGCCGCCTGATTGCACCCTCGGAAAGTACCCGAGAGCCTCACTGTGCCGGCCTTGAAGCCAGGCTGCGCCCAAACCTCTCCCCGGCAGGGGTAAATGTGCAGTTCCCGCTTAAAATACTTGTAGGTGCGCGCCTTAGGACCGGCTAACTCTGAGTCACTGCTTTTAAAGAACTCACGGTGTGTGCCCTTGCTGTCCACAGTTATTGGGTGTTTCCCCAGTGTTAAGGTTTTTAATATTATTATTATTATTAATTAAAAAAAATTGACCCTTGACTTCCATGGGTCCGAAATTGAGTCTTGTGCGCTCATACTGCAGTTTAATATGGCTCCATAATGTTCCATTTAAAGAAAAACTTTCAATTAGAAATTGAGAATTGCAGCACGTTTCCCAACGGGCTGAACAGCTGCCGAAAATTTCCTTTGGTCTTTAGCTCTGGTCGCCACCAGGATCACAAATGAATTTTAACACCGCTGAGTCCCCGGTGTCATTCCGAGGCCTCTCAGCCCCGGTTGGGCCGAGGCTTTCTTAAGTGACTCTTTACAGCTCTAATCCCAGTTGGAGGGTCAGGCAAGTGGTTTCAGAATTGCAGCCCTCCCTTTTTAACGTCCTAGTCATTGTCCTTGAAACCCGACCCCCCTTTTCCCCTCGCCACCAACTCCCGGCTCTAGCAGTTTAAAAACTGGAGAGGAAGTGAAAGCGTCAAGTACAGTAAGTGACACCCTCCTCCTCCGTGTATACATAACAAAAGCTCAGGAAACGTGCGAGTCCCTAGGATATCCGAGCTACCCCAACCCATCTCTGCCCCTCCCCACCTCCACCGGGTACTCGAAACACCTAGTTGCAGTGCACACGTGGGACACATTTTATTTTATACTTTTCCTCACTTAGATAGCTCTGTAGTTCTCTCAGTTCCCTCTCCCAACGCAACTCCTTCTAAAAAGCAATTCCTCTGCTTCTCCCAAGGGCTTTCCCCACAGATCTTACTGTCCCATGAAAGACTGACTTGAGGATGACGTTTTAAAAAAAATGTTTTTGATACATCATAACGGTGATGGTGGGCGTTGAAAAACGGGAAGAGAACTTGGGCCAAAAGCTTAGTAGGAACGAGGCTGTATTGCGAGGTGGGTTCCTTATCAAGTTCAAAGTGGAGGGACTGATGATCTCGAGGGAGGTGAGGTAGGAGACTAAGGACGCACGGTCTTGAAAGATCGCGCTTCAGAGTATGTATCTGACACGAACGAAAGTGCTTTAGGAAAGTGCTTCAGCCCGATAGTGGACCAAACACACCAGTTAGGAGAACTGGCGACTCGATACACACGGCTTCGGTGTCCCCAGGCGCCTTAACAATAAGCAGCGGGTTAGGACGGCAGCCGATTTGCTCCGTGGAGTTTCCAGGCTGTGGTCACAGCGCCGGCAGGCACAGCACCAGCTTGGGCAGAGGGGCGCGGGAGATTCACGAGAAGGGGCAGCGAGCCTCCTGATTGACAGCCCGAAATCTGATCTTGTGAAAGAGACGCGGAGCCAATGGGAGGCAGCGATCCATCAGTTTGGATTGGAGGCCCCTGGAGGAGAAGTAGAGGAAAAACCACCGAATTGAGCTCTGTCAGAGGCGCTTTCGGCTTCCAAGGGGGAAGTGCTGGGCAATAATTAATGTTTTTATTAAAATTGGAGGGAATTTTTTGCAGCCGTTCGCCTAGCGTGGCTTTCAGGTGGGTCTTTCCGACAACTTTTTATGTCTCTCCAGATAATTGCATGGTTGTGGGTTGCAAAAACTATCCTTACGAAAGAGGTGTCTCCGTCTCTTTAGTCCCGTTAGGTGCAAAGCAAGTCTCGCTGATCGCCATTGCTAGTTTTGCACACGTTTGCGAATCAGAGCTGCCCGGGGTACACCGACCGCGCAGGGAAACATCGAGAGTGAAAATAAATACATCGCCTCTTGTTCGAATTTTTGCTACTGAGGAAAATATGTAAATTGTGAACTCTCTTGGCTCTCTTTGGATCCAGGTGAAGGAGGCTGTGTAGGGAGGGTTATTTTTGTGAATGGGACTGTCGGAGGATAATTAGCTATGCAAATTCGAGAGCTTCATTCATGATTTTTTTTTTTTTTAAGCCTAAAAGCCATCTTGTTCCCCTCTAGGTTGATAGAAGTCCAGATCCCGAGGAAATCTCCAGCTAAATGCTTAAAATATAAAACACTGAGCTGAGATTTGCGAAGAGCAGCAGAATGGATGGATTTTATGACCAGCAAGTGCCTTACATGGTCACCAATGTGAGTGATCAGTTCGAAAGTTGCTGTTTATAAACTTGACTCCGACGGAGGGGAGAGGGGGGAGGAGGGCGAGTGAGAAGGGAGGGGGGGCAAGGGGGTTGGGACTGCAGATACTTTATCTGCTTTGTTACCACTGTAGGGCGACTCTGCTTCTAGAAGCCCAGTCTTCAAAATGAGCTTACCTTTCAGTGATTTGGATAAGGCATAGTTTTGTTTTTAAGACCCCCCCCCTTTTTTTTTTCTGTTTCAAGTGCTCAAGATGAGTGGAAGAGGAGAAGGAGGGCAGCAGCAGCTGCTGCACTCAAAGTTTTTGGCTGGGTTTGTCTGCCACATTGAAAAGAATGAAGTTGAGACAAATGCTGACACTTTTTTGTTTACATGGGTTTTGTTTCTTTCTTTTTTTTTCTTCTTTCTCATTGTCTCTCTTATATTTTTCATTTCATCACTCTCTTTTTGTTCTTTTTTTAGGGGATTATCTGAGAGAATAAACTTCAACTGTGTTTTAATCTAGCTTCGATCTAGCCTAAAAACGACTTTAAGTGTAATTGCTTAATGTTGTTTTGATGCTGAGATACCATGAATCTATGACTGATACACAGTGTATTCAGATCCGCACAGGGAAGCAACTCTCCCTGGCTGTTGAATTCTCAGCATATGCTTTCACTGTCAAATGAATGCAGAAAATGGATATTGGGATTGATACCATGGACTTTTATTTTTCTGTTTAAGGAGAGGATCCAGTAGACTTATGTATGCCTGTGTGCATGCATGCATGTGTGTGTGTGTGTGTGTGTGTGTGTGACATCTGAGGTTTACATTCTTTTAAAAGAATTTTATCTTTCCCTTTGTAGAATCAGCGTGGGAGAAATTGTAACGAGAAACCAACAAATGTCAGGAAAAGAAAATTCATTAACAGAGATCTGGCTCATGATTCAGAAGGTGAGGTTTGATTTAGAGCTGAATTCCCCCTCTTTACCTGTACTTCCCACCCTCATAAAGAAGAGAAGCATTCAGTGTTACCTTGAGAAGAATAAACTTTCACATGACTGCATTTAAGCAAGACTTGTATTTGGAGCAATTAATGTGATGTGACAGTTTGCTGTTTTATGGCCCTGTCACAAACTAATGAAAGAAGGAAATAATAAGAGTGACATCCTTCTTTTAACCATTTTGTGTTTAAATACCTTTGTCCATATGGCGTATAAGTAATCCCATACACTAAGGTAACAATTTGAAAATATCCAACACAGAGGAACAAATTAGACAGCTATGCACGCAGCTTAATTACTGTCTTCTCCTCCATTAGAAGTTGAGCAATATAAGTTCCTGTTTGGTTTCCCATCTCCTTACACTAAGCCATATACTGTTACCAAACTTTTCAGAGATGGTTTTGATGACCACATGGTGTGGTCATAATACCTTGTTTATAGGCCTTTTAAGTGGTCAATGAATCAAAATTAAGGCCTAATTAATAATTATAATACATATTTAGGAAATTAAGTTGCAGGTTCTTTCTATGAACTGTTGATAGGAGGTCAATATATTATCAATTATTCCAGCCGTATGGGGGCATTCATAATAAACTTAATAAACTTAGATTTAATTATCAAAGTTCAGTTTGCCATTTAGATTAGGTATATTGAATTCTCAAACTTCTTCAAATCTTCATATAAATAGGAATAAGTTACACATACCTCTCCCTCCCCAGTGACAGGATACACAGTTTTGCACTTAATAATAAGCAGGTGCCTGGGAATTATCTATTTACTTTTGTAAACCTATTAGTGTACAAATTTTCTTCTAAAATCTTGTATTTAATAGTTGTCCCTTTGAGTTTTGAAGCATTGAACATCAAAACATATAGTACTTTGAGAATTATACCATGTCCTATTAAATCTTTGATATAAGATTTGGAAGACAGAAATAAAATGTTATTTAGTCTTTCTGATTTTTCCCCAACACTATTTTAGCAAGACTTGAATATGTTTAAAAAAAGTTTCTGAGGATAGACACACCTTCATCTCAACCTTTTTGAGTTTACTGTAAGTGTGTTGTTTGAGGTCTCTAGGCTTATTTATTAAGCTATGTGTTAAAAGGGGGTAAAAAAGATACTGAGAAGCATTGCTTAGTAGGCATCAAAATGGGCAGGATTATTGGTATAATTAAGTTATGAATCCTCATTTCTTTATTGATGCCCCTCCCCAAATTAAATTGATCTATAGGACTAATTTCATGACAAACATTTCTATTTAATGTTGCCTAAAAGGTTTTCAAATCTTTTGTTTATGTCTTTGACTTGTTTTTTAGAACTCTTTCAAGATCTAAGTCAATTACAGGAAACATGGCTTGCAGAAGGTAAGGCAAAAAATTGCTTTCAAAGGAGGGGAAAAGCAACTCTAGAAGGGAAAGATAAAAAAAAAAAAAGTCCTGAACTTGCTGTCTTAATGTTCAGCCCAATTAATTGAGCTCTAAAAGAGCCACCTCATGTGTCATGCATACATTAGAGCCTCTGATGAGTTTGTCTTTGGGGAATCTGGGACTGCACTACCCAGTGTCATCACAAATTACCAGGAGAAATTGCTTCCAGCTCACAATCACATCTGCTTTTGGCAAGAACTAATGCACCAAGACTTCAAGTTCTAAGCCTCTGTTCAGATTTTAATTGCAATTGATCAGGTTTATATTATTGTACCTCGAGAGACCTCCTAGAGCCAGAACCCGGCTTGCTGTTTCCTTTAGAGCAGCGCATATCATTATTTGGTGTTCTGGTGGAGGACTTTTCTGATGGCAGAAATTAGTTTCAGTGGGTTCATCAGGACGGGATGCTTCAAGATTTAAGTGCAAGTGTCTTCTTTCCACCTTGCTCACAACACAGAACGTTAGGTGTGTATCCAATGCTAAGGATATCTATGGCTTTAAAATAAATCTTAGGGGGATTGGAAGATTTTTTAAATGTTTTCTGTGTGTTACTATGATGTGATGTTTGTTGAAATTGACTTTTGCTATTTTGTTGCTTGTATTAGGATTTATTTAATGTAGCAAGGAGACATGTAAAGGCATTGCTTTTAATTTTGATTGCTTTTGGATAACATTTTGTGTTGCCATCTATTGTATCTTTTATTGTGTGAAACTTTATTTTATAGAAACAAGGAGATACTGCTTCAGTACAGCTTTATGCAACTTGAGATATGTCTAATGCTGAGGGACTTTTGTTGGTGTCTATAATTTGAAATTTTTCCTTTGGATTTGTTATGCTAAATGTGAAATAATAATTTTATTATTTTATATATCTTGTGGGAAACACAAAGAGAAAAATATAGATATTTAAGCATTGAGTACAGTTGTGTTATTTCTATCTTTACATTATATGGGAAACATGCAATTTTTGGAACAGATTTTTTTAAAGATGGTTCAAAGAAGAGAGAGGGTCTTTAAAATGGAATTGAGCATTGCTGTTGCTACTTGGAGGCAGACTGATGTGGTTTTTCGGTGGTCTTGCTTGTAGTTGATCAAATTGCTGTTAGCATGTAAAATAAGTTTCTTTGTGTTGCTGATATCCTAGTTTTTCCAAAGAGCTCCTACAATCTTTATGAAGCTTTTAAGTTAAATAATAGCTTTTCCAGGAGCTCTTTGAAAGAGTGATTGTACTTGTATGTTAATGAAAATTTTAGTTATATTTAAAGGTCATTTTGCTTGTCTCTGTAAATGAAACTTACTGCAATAGATTACTTATTATTGCAACATAAACCATATATTCAAACATAACTTTCTCAGCAAAATCTGCACAGAGGCTCTTGCATGAACTTTTGTCTGTTAAGCTTTGCAGAGTTGAAGGTTGTAAGAACATTACATTTATGAGGGAATTTATTTGCTTTTCCAAAATACCTTCTAATATCTATTTTAATTGTTCTGGAAGGTTTGTTGGTTCTTAAGATGTTTAAGTCTCACTGATTCCAAGTCACTGCACTTGCTGGCAGATTTTGAATGTGCATAGCAACTCTGTTCCTGGAATTTAAAAATGTGGAACTGTGACAGACTCTTACCATTTTATAATCAGTTTCAGTGCAGTGTTTCACTTTTGACTTGTTTTGTTTCTTTCTTACTCAGATAAGTGATTTGGTAATTTATCTGAGTTTATTTTAAAACTCTGAGCTGAATATTCTTACCTGTGATAATTAACTTAACCTATAAATTGGATCTGAAGATTTAGTTTTCTATAAAATAAACCTAGAAAGTGATTGATGTATTTGAAAGAACATGGACTTTTATTTGGAAAAGAATTTATAAGCTTAAATAAGTTCAGGGATTAATCCTTGGAGTGTTTTATTGAATAACCAGGTGGGCTCCTTTTACAAACCATGAACAAGACTGTATTTTAGAATAATTTAATTCTATGATGATATAAACATTAACAGTAACTTGATTTTTTAAAAATCTAATAGTAAGAAGAAAGGTGAATTTTTCTTTTTATTGTTAATGGGCTGCACATTTATTTTTATTTTTAGCAATTTTATATGATATTTGCATTAGCATTTTAACTTATTCTACATCTTGATCAACATTAGCTGAGATCTCAAAGTTACATTAGTTTACTTGTTGGTAGCTAGATCTGTTCATTTATGTCCTTCTGGACATCCAGAAATTAAAACATTGCCAAGCTGTCAGACTGTGAACCATTTACTTATTTCTTTTCATAATGTTTTATCTCTAAGAAGGATACCATAGAATTTAAGGCATCTTGACCCTTTAAAAAAAAGATCATTAGCAATTAACCAAGTTTCTCCCCTGTGTAAGAATCCCATTGGAAAGTTAAACAGGTCTAAAAATTTATTAGACAGGAAAGTCAAGTCAGTTCTGATGTGTCATAGGAATTTTTAAAAAAATAATCAGAGTCCCTAAATACTTGGGAAACAATACATTCTCTCAGGTTTAATTTGGTTTTTTTCTATAAGACTTTTTATAAAGTAGACCCAAAGTGCACCATGAATTAGTCATAAGTAGATTATTATAGATTATGAAATGTGTTGTATGTCCAAGGAAAAATTTGGAGTAGATAAAGCAGGATTTGTTTGAGGGTGAGATTGGAACCAGTCTTTTTGGTTCACTAAAGTGTTCTCCAAAAATATATATTTCCATTCCCCCCACCCCCCCACCCCCCACCGCAATTTCTGAACAGGGATCAAAAATATGTTTTTGAAGACTATAACTTTATATTAGTACCTCTTTTGAAGTACTAACATTGCAATTTCAAGTTTTGGTTTTTTTAACATATAAGCCACACTTTAATCACATCTCATTCTGAAGAAAATTGAAAAGGTAGTGTCTTCAGTGGCCACAGTAGCAGTTAAAAAATGGAAAATGTGCTTATTTAAAATTTTGCCAAAGCCACTTACTTATGTTGTCATTTTCCATGTACAATTCTTTATTGATTCTTTGACTTTTGAATTAGATTGCCATTGACAGAAAGGCAATTCCAATTATTTGATCCATGGAATAATGAGTTCAAATGTCCATTCTAATAACATCCTGGTAGCATGCTTTTTTAGTGGTGCTTTAAGAAAATGTATCCTAGTAATTCATCGTTAAAATGGAACCTTTTATATGTGGAGGACAGAAATAGAAGGATGTAGAAGTGAGTTAAAAGAGGCTCACGTTTTTAAAAGTTACTCATTAAAGCTTACCTGCTAACACAACTTAGAGAGAAATGATATATTTCATACATAGCTAATATAAATATATAGCAACTTTTGAGCGTTATTTTTGATGTTGGTCTAGATGTCCGCGAGGTTTCCTTTCGTTAGTAGTTTTAAGGAAAAATGTCAACAATGATTCGCTCCTATCAGGGCAGAATGTTTTTCAGTTGTGATGTAAGTTAAATTTCATGCTTCCATGACACTTGAGTCAAAGTTGTATCTCTAAAAATAACTTTTCTACTCTAAAGGTTATTATTACCTCATGCCCTTGTGCAGATAAGCGTTTTCCTTTTGTTTTCTGTGACCTTCCATTAATAATCAGGCTTGCTGAAAAGCAGAGATACCATCGTATCTCCTCAACTTTAGTGGTTGATACTAAATTTATATTCAAAATCATTTATCATGAATTTCTTTAAATGATATGTTGTTACTCAATGTGCATAATGTCACCCTCAATACAAAGCTATTACAATGCATTCATTTTTATTTTTCAAAAATTACACTTTCTTTTTGAAATCAAACATAAATTGGATATGTACTCATTGATTTTTTTTTTTTCCTCCATGTGATGCAGTTAGGAGAAAAGGCTTAAAAACTTGATTATTTGTGTGTTTTTTTTTAAAAAAAAAGAGGAATTGAGAATTAGACATTAAATTACAGAAGTCCATACTATTTCTTAGTGTTGAACAAGAGTCATTGTGAGGGGGCAAAAGGGAGCTACTGCCCATATTTTTCTCGTACCACGAAATACTCTAAACTATGAAACAAAGACTTCTTGTTTGGACCTGACTAAGGGATAGCAGTTGGAATAAACATATTCTATTTTTCAGCATTTATTGACAATATATAAATGTATTTCATCTAGAATCTATTTGCAAAATAGAAATATTTGTTAAAAAAATAAAATTTGGATTTCGTATAGCCTAGATATAGTTTTTTCAGAAGGTCTTAATATATGTTAATAAAACTACTAAGCTAATTCAGTTAAGAAAATATGTACTTTGTTAAATTTCAAAGGAAAACTTTATTCCCTTTGTTGTGCAACATTGTACTTAAAATAATAATAATAACAATAATAATATAAGTCAGCTCTCAGTACCTTATAGAAAATGTTTTGCTAACAGCAACAGCTCTGAGCTAGGCGTAAGTTTTCAGACTTCTATATAAGTTAAAGTTAGGAAATTGAAGTTGATTTAAGGCTAAAAACAACTGAAAGTTACTGTTTTCTTTCTCTTTGAGCATACAGAAAGCATGACTTTATCACTATAAAAGATTTTTCTGCCATGGAAGAATAGCCCCCTTTTTGGGCTGTTTAAATATATTTATACCTCTGCATTAATTAATGCTTATACATTGGTACAATCATTTTAATGTTAAAAGAGGATGTGGTATAAAACCTGGCTTAGAGATTTCATGATTATTTCGTTCCATGGCCTGACGCTTCGTTGTAGGATTAAACAAAATACGACTGTGTGAAGGTTGATTTTCTTGTTGTTTTATTTAAAAGAAAATTTAAATTTCTTCAGAGAAACTTGTTTCTTACCCTGTGAGAGGGAAATGCTATGAAGTTAAGCAATAGGCTATTATAATCTTAAAATAAAAAGAGCATTTGAAGAATAAGCAAGAAAAATAAAAGGCATTTCTTGAATGCTTTGTCATTTTTCCCCTTCCTCTTTCCTTCCATCCTTCCTTCATCCATCCATCCATCCATCCATCTGTCTTTCCCTCTTCTTAGTTTTATACATTCAAGTTTCTGTGACAAGTTACCCTATAGAGCAGGATGGATTAAATATATGTAAATGTATATATGGATTTCATTTTGCCATTTATTTAAACATATACCTTGATGGATCTGAGCTGTATTTGAGATAGAGCAGTAAAATTGGTGTGTTTATATTGCAAGTTCAAGTTGACTTGCCTTAACTCTCTGGAAGGGTGTGACATGAAAAGATTGCGGTTGAGCCACATGGCTCATGCTGGACTGTGTTTTTGTGAATGGAGGCAGAACTCCAGTTCTGCCTGCTTGTCTGGAGGAATTGCCGAGAAGATCAGCTGTCTCATTCACGGGCAGAAAGAATGACTCATACATCTTCCGCCTTGTTTGGCTCCAGGTCATTGTTACAGTGGATAGAACTGGTTTTAATTAAATATTAACCCCTTTTCAACTTTACATTTGTTTCATTTGTAAGTTTTCCACTTTTTCCCTAGCTTTAAAAGAAAACCCGACAGGCGCCTAGTTTGTAAGAATAAGACGGTTTTTCCTTGTCTGCAGCCAAACTTGGAAAATATTTCAACATTCACCTTTTCTTAAGTAATGATTACTGCTTTATTTGAACGTTAAAAGCAAGCACAAAAGAGAGACAAACTGTTTAAAAATTGTCTGCTCTCCACCTCACCCCCTTGCCTAGGCAATGTTAGTTAAGAAAGTATATATGAAAATTCAAAATAAGGATTAATGATTCTGTGACATCAAGGTTGTGGTTAATATTTTCATGATTTTCTTTCTCATAATCTATATTGCAATGTAATAAAAAAGAGAAGGAGAGAGGGGGGAAGAAAAAAACAACTTTCGATGATAATCTAGGTAAAGCAAGTAGCTGAGAGTGCACATACTATGCTTTTAAAGCCGAAGTCCTGAGACTTGATGGCAGCTTGTCTATTAATGTGCAAGGAACTGACAGAGCGCTCCAGCTATTACCAATAAAATCCACATGCTTCATCTTCTTGAAAGCCTTTTATTGGTCTTTTGGTATATACTTTCTCTTCCCCTTTCTTACTCTTCCCCTTCCTCTTTAATTACAGAGTGTGGGAAAACATTTTCATTCCCCAAAGGTGATTATTCCAAGCATAGTTTATAATAGATAGTAGTAAAATAACTATATATATATATATATTTAGGTTGGCCTCTATTGTTAAATTTTCCTCTTTGGAGTGGGTATGGCTTGCCACAAATTTTCAGGCAGCTGTAGTTTGCTACTTCATAGAATTTTCGTGAATGGAGGCAAAAAAGGAAATGTATGATATGAGTGTGGCAATACTTTGTCATATTTTCCTTGCCCAGATCCAACTTGTGTTTTTCGTTAACTGCTTTCCTTTGACTCTAACTTGAAATTAGAGATAGACTGAAGCCTTTGTCTATTTAAGTGGCATGCTGCTTCATTTGGTCTATTCGGTTTCTTAAGATTAGCTTCTGTGAAACTGTGAGTCATATGTTTTTTGTTAAAATTCTGTAATATGTTCAGGCATAAGTGTGAAGTATTTATTCAGTATGTTAAGGAGTTAGACTAGAAATAGCAATTCTTATTCTTTTTACAAAATTGTTAGTATGTAGCTATTTTCTGTCTCTGTGAGGTATAACTTCTGATTTCTTCTCTTCCCAGAGTTTTGCCTCTGCGCCCTCCGCTCTCAACAACTTACCCCCTGACCCGCACCCCACACATATGCCAACATATACTACTTATCCATCAGTTATTTTTATACCTTTCTTGCAGTGATATATATCATGGAGTTGCAAATTTGGCTTATGATAGTAAGAAAAAAAAAAGTTTGGCCTTTAGGACATTCATACCAGCATATTCTGTTACAAATATATTTGTTACTCACTTGCTATTTTTAACTATTCTTGTAAAGAAATATTACATTTTTATTAGATTCTTGTAAATGTTGGCTTTTTAAAAGCGTAGCAATTGCTGTGGTTGATAACTTCGCATCTCAATGGTTATCTCTGTTTAGCTGTGAATTTAGAGCAAAACCCAAAATGTGTAGATATGATAGAAAAAATGTATAGAGTTTGATTCTGTCTGCCCACTGTCATTTATTAAATACATATTTAAAACATTTTTGTACTTCTTTTGGTGAAAACACTTACTTTAAAGGGCATTCCTCTACATAATTTGTGAGTCTTTGAGAAAAATGAGGCTTACTGCAATGTCAAAAAATGATTATAACTAAGAGAGTACTAATGTACAAATTTTAGCTGTGATTTTTTTTCCATATCCAATCTAATTCATTAGAAGTAAAAATATTAAACTTGCATTATAGTAATTTGAGGAGTACTTCGTGTGTGAAAGGAAAAAAATTGTGGGTGGTGGAGGCTGGGAAAGAAGAAAATATGTAACATTTTTGAGTATCTGATATTGTGACTGGCATTGTGTTTAAACTATTTCATTTAGTCTTCATGAAAAATATGTATTATCACTGTTAAACTGATGAGTAAAATGGAGTTCAAAGAGATTAAATAATGTTGCACAGTTTACACAGCAGAGCACAGAAAAATGATTTGAAAGTTGCTTGATTTGGTTAACCTTGGTATCAGATGTTAGTGGAACCTGAAGAAAATACACCTTTTCCTCCAGTACAGGCTGGTGAAACAGGCATCAGTTCTAATTTGGAAAAAAAGTTCTTAATTTGTCTCGTTTCCTTTAGTGGCAGGGGATGTAGTTTATCTGTAATAAACTTAAGTATTGGTGAACAGAAGAAAGTTGTTAGAAAATAGTTGAATGTCCTGCTGCATATATTTTGGCAATTTGCAAGATTATCATTTATTCTGCTCTTGAAATACAACAAATTTTTTTCAAAAGATATGTTTTTTTAAAATCCTATTACATAAGCTGACACACCAGACATTTGAATTGTGTGTATGTTGTATTACTTTCTTACATAGAATTTTTTAAATATCGAATTTCTCTTTATATGGATTTTTTTCTTAACTCTATTGCCAACCTAAAACTTTTTCAACAAAGACTGATTATTTTCACAGAATAGGTACTTAAAAAAAAATTACATCTGTTTTAATATGACTTGATTAGATAAGTTTCAGGATTAGGTAATATTAGTTAAATAATACTAGCTGATCAGATTATACCTAAAGTTAACTAGGATGATAACTCATTATATTTTTGCCAAATTAAAAGTGACCCCACTTTTATGTAGTTTGTATGTGTGTAATTGTGCATATTTTTGTGTGTATATGGAAACTTGTTTTTGTAATATTATGTCAATTTGGAATAGGTTATTTTGATGCCTGAATTAACTGTGATAAAAATATTCTAGAAGTAAAATATATACTTCTGTTTTGATTGCTGGATACATTAAGTTCTTGCTATATTCATTGTTTTATTCCTTTACTAAAGACAGGGAAGTCATTTGATATTAAGACTGATGAAATAGTGATATTCTTTTTGTTAGTGTTGAATGGTCACCTGGAAAATATTGTGAATAAAAATATGAGGTTTATTTTTGTTAATTGTTATTTTTATGATTGTCACCATAATCATGGAGATATAATATTTTATTCCATATGACCAAAATCAATGACGGTCTTTCATGTAAAAAACATCATCACGTATTTTGGCCAAATTTAGGGCAAATGTTAATTATGGTAGTCTAGCAGTAGGCCAAACACATCAAAAACAGACATTTCTGAAAGGCAAGAGGGGTTTGTGAAATAACTACACATCGTTTGAAAGAATTCTGTGATAAATGTAAATGGGCTGTTTAAACATCGGCAGTAGGTGAATTGAAATACTTCTTACTCCATTCTTGCAAAAAAAAAAAACACTGCAGCTAATAGAATTCCTGTAGCTGCTTTTATTTTCATGTTTCTTTTATTTCCATGTGGCGAGTAAAATGCAGAGGAACTACAACTGCCACCGTTTTATTTCTGATATATGTGTTTGCTGGTTGACATTGATCATTGCTTCTATTTCCCTTCCCGAATTTTGGTGTCAATACCATTTGAAATAGGAGCTCACTGGCAAATAATCGTAGATTTGGTCTCAACCTAAAAAAAAATCTCCCATGAGAGATTTTACTTGACATTCTTTACGCTTTGGCAGTTTCTCTCTTAATTTTTTTTTTTTTTTTTCATTTTTCCCTTCAGCTCAGGTACCTGACAATGATGAGCAGTTTGTGCCAGACTACCAGGCTGAAAGTTGTAAGTACAGTATGACTTATCTCTTGGATTTGTCTTTATTTCCTCCTTTGATTCTTTCTGTGTGCTTGGTCTCCTCTTCCAGTGTCTGTTCTTGGTACTTTTCAGCTTACAGTCATGAGGTAACTGTATTTGTCAGGGTGTACAGCAGAATTCCTCTGTGATCTGAACAGAGCTTGGGGAAACTGGCTGAACTAAAAGAGGACCCTGTTCCCTATTTGGTTAATATCCTTGGAGGAGAAACAGGGTGCCATCCATGAATGCTCAGGTGTTTACTTTCAGCTTTTCAGTGGGTCCACCAGGAAAAGTCTGAATACCGATGGCAGACAGTCAGTAGTTAAAATCCTGACGAGATTTGTTGTATGACGTAAAAATCTTGGAACAAGCATTCTTTGGCTTATTGTATTATTTTACATTAATGAGCATTCACTTGCTCGGATTTCATTTTTATCTTCATTATTTGCTTCCTGGATGGACACAGTGACACAAATGAAAGTTGCCATTGGCTTCCCTTAGAGTCCCTTCATGTTTCTTTCCCTGAGCCTCACTCCAGGGCCTTTCAGAGGATGCAAGAGAACTGATTCAGGGGTTCTACCCTCTAATCGCCCAATGAGCATTTTGCCTGTATAAGCATGGTTGCCTCAGAGTTTACTTCTCATATTTATGGTTTGCCTCTATTAGCAAACTGCAGCTATTGGCCTGAGAATAGGAATAGTAAAGAAAAAGGTGTAAATGCCATCCTGATTTTAAAACTGATCTAATACATTTTGTTCTCTTATTTATTTTTTATTTTTAAAAATTTTAAAATGAACATGGCGTACCATGCCTTCATTTTATTTATTTTACTTTTTATTTTTTTATCATTTTTGGCTGTGCTGTGCCTTATGTGGGATTTTAGCTCCCTGACCAGGGATTGAACCCATATCCTTTGCATTGGAAACATGAAGTCTTAACCACTGGACTGCCACAGAAGTGGCATTTTTGTTCTTTTAGCACCATTTAAAGCTCTAACTTGTTTCATTTTTCCAGACCATTGACAGTTTCACAGGAGGCAGTAGCAAGAGCAACAACAGATGCTTAATACCTTATAACTTATCAAACTCGTATTTTCACACCTAATATCATAAATCTAATACAAATACCTACGTTTCTTTGAGTAACAGATGTTTGTGTGCAATGTTTTCAACTTTTATGTTTGAAATCTTCTATTCCCAGGTGTCAAGGGTTTTAAGTGATTTCTTCCAGGTTCTCTCCCATTTTACATAGTTTAGTTCAGCATCATTAAAGTTCTTTTTCATTTGTGGTAAAATATATGCATTCCAGAAAATTGGTCTTTTGAACCATTTTTAAGTGTGCAGTGTGGGGCTTCCCTGGTGACTCAGATGGCAAAGAATCTGCCTGCATTGTGGGAGATGTGGGTTAAGTCCCTGGGTCAGGAAGATCCCCTGGAGAAGGGCATGGCAACCCACTCCAGTACTCTTGCCTGGAGAATTCCATGGACAGAGGAGCCTGGTGGGCTGCAGTCCATGGGATTGCAAAGAAGTGAACACTACTGAGCAAGTAACACTTAGGGGTAGTCACACTGTTGTGCAAACATGAACACTATTTATCTGAACTTTCTCATGATCTCTACTGAAACTCTCTACTGTACTTACTAAAAATTCACTCCCTACTTACCCTGCCTCCAGCCCCTGATAACTGCTATTCTATCAATTTAACTTTTAATCTGAGAAAATAATGTTCTGTGCTGTTTGTTGTCTGAATATTGTTATTAGACATAGGATTTCCAGAAACCTATTCAGCTAAGATACAGACCTTCATTAGAGACTCTCAGAAATTCCCAGAAAGATGATGGCTAAGGATAACAGCTTGGCAAGGCTTCCCCTTCTTTGATAAAGTGTAGGAAGAGAATAGTCACATTTCTGCATGTCCTTTCCTGTTAGGAACTAGATAGAGTTCTTTCTAAATACTCTACCTGTCATCTGAGTGGGAGAGTTAGTCTCATGGAGTCACTTTACATCTGAAAAAAATTGGTAATTTTAATACTCTGCTCCCTGGTGGCTCAAACTGTAAAGAATCTGCCTGTAATACAGGAGACCCAGGTTCAATCCCTGGGTCAGGAAGATCCCCTAGAGAAGGGAATGGCAACCCACTCCAGTATTCTTGCCTGGAAAATTCCATGGACAGAGGAGTCTGGTGGGCTACAGTCCATGGGGGTCGCAAAGAGTCAGATAGAGCTGAGCGACTAACCCTTTCACCTTTCACAAATGCCTAAAGATAACTGTTTACACCTTATTTGCCCTCTCTTAGTTTTTCATATCGGAGAAAGCAATGGCACCCCACTCCAGTACTCTTGCCTGGAAACTCCATGGACGGAGGAGCCTGGTAGGCTGCAGTCCATGGGGTCGCTTAAAGTCGGACTGAGCGACTTCACTTTCACTTTTCACTTTCATGCATTGGAGAAGGAAATGGCAGCCCACTCCAGTGTTCTTGCCTGGAGAATCCCAGGGACGGGGGAGCCTGCTGGGCTGCCATCTATGGGGTCACACAGAGTCGGACACAACTGAAGCGACTTAGCAGCAGCAGCAGTTTTTCATATTCTTGGTTAATTCATCTTCTTTAACTCAGTTCTCTTGGTTCACAGCATATGATTATTTTTCTTTCTCTTTTTACTCCTCTGATTACTCCTCACATCACTTATCTACCTTCTCTCTCTTGCCCAGGGTTTTGTCTGCAAACCTTTCCTCTTCTGTTTCTTATGCCGTGCCTGCACAGTTCCATAGACCAACAGTCTATATCTGTACCGTTCAGTATAGTAACCACCAACCACATTTGTTACTGAGCACTTGAAATGTGGCTAATGGGTCTAAAGAAATTAATATTTAATTTTGTGATTTTAAATTTATGTGAACATGTGGCTATCGCTACTGTAGTGGTCAGCACGGTTCTGTTGAAATAGGTCTCCTACACAGCTTATTGTAGTGTTGGTCTCCAGTCTGCTCCTGTCTATTGAATATCTGCCCCTGATCCACCATTGGGGTCCTTGTGCAAATTATAACTACACAGCACCTCTGGACTCATCCCCTCCACCCTCAGCTGAGCATCAGCATAAAACACCATTTATGCAACACCCCCTGTTTTCATTGTGAGGCTTCACTGCGAGTTCACATTCAATAAGGCCAACAGTGAAATCTTTCATTTTTTTCTGCCCAGCATCTTTCTTCAACTTCTGTTGCCTAAGTTGATGATATCACCAGTCCAAGCTGAAAACCTTTATCTTCAATCCCTCCCAGTTCTTTATCATCTCTCCCTTTGGTTACCAAGTTGTTAATTCTACCTCTCCTCTCAGGAGTATCTTAATTTCATGGTCTCATTTCCATTTCTCTTTCACTACCTTAATTCACACCCATATTCTGCCTCCACTGAACTTGCGAATCAGCCTTTCTATGGGGGCTCTTGCCTTCAGATTTCCTTCCATTCTGCTCTCTGCAGTGATACTGATGTACAGCCATCTGACTTTGTTAATTTTCTTTGAACTTCTTTCAACACAAAATTCTAATTTAGCTGTACAGAACATAGTTCCATGTCCTGGGCCTTGGCTACCTTTTCAGTTTTAACTGTTGCTTTCCCAGTACCCTGTCCCTCCCCATTCTCTAAACTTGAAGCGTTCTAATTTTTCAGTTCCCCCAAAGAGTGAGCTCTTTTATGCCTCTTTACCTTTGCACATGTTCATTTTGCTTTAACATTTTTAAGATCATTCTTTGCAGTCTGGGGCATCTCCAGCTTCAGATTCAGCTGAGACTTCATCATACTGAGATCTTTCTTGACCTTTCTTTTCATCCTTAGCCTGCAGAGTTAAGACTCATGGCATCTTGTATGTTTCATTTATTATTATATCTTAGATACATGTCAGTAAGACTGTGAACTTCTTGAGGACTAGGAGCATGTCATATTCAGTATGCCTGGCCTATTTTAGAAGCACAATAATTAAAATTGTCATAACCACAATCCACGTCTTAGTGCTTATTTTCATTCAAGTATTTTCAAAGTCCCAATTCCCTTCTTAAGGTATAAACATATGATCATGCCTTAAAGAATATATATAGCTTTCATCTGGAAAACATGCTGAAACCATGAATGTTTAGCCAGGCATTTTCAGAATGCTGAAATTTTCCTTCAATTAGTGAATATTTACAGTTTAACAAATATGGCTCTGGGACTTCTGAATAAAGAACGTCATTATAAAGGAAAACCTATAAACACAAGTAAAAATAAATCTGAAAGAGTCTACTAAAAAAGAAAGTAGAAGTGCAATTTATTCAAGTTTCATTGAAATAAAGGACTATTGTTCTGATGATGGTGACCAGCTAATTTCAGTCTTTGCTGAGGATGGAACAAGAGGGATATAATTTTAAAAGAGGAATAGGGCATATGGATTAGATTCTAAAGAAGATTTCTGGGTGGAGAAGTTTATCAAATATTGGAACTGAAAGGCTATATTGTCTCCTAAATGCCCTTTATAAATGTTTGATACTTGTCTGTCTGGAGAAGATTAGTGGGGCAGAGGGACCCCATCTCTAGGAGCAGAAAGAAGCTACATCCTCTCTGTGTGGCCCATCTATTAATTCTATGGGGCTATTTTTTTCCATTGTGAATAATCAGATTTCCTTACATACCTCAATCAAATAAAATGCTTCTGTTTTTGCTTTTATTGCTTTAGCTGTTTGGTAAATGTAGGCTAGATGAATGAATGGCAAATTCCTTCCCAACTTTGTATTCTAGAACATATGTTTTGACTGTAACACATATAAACATATATAGAAGAGTAGTGACCAGAGCATTCAAAAAATCTGAAAAATGAAATTAAACTGTAACACTTGGGTGTTTTTCTAAAAATTTCCTGAGCGTTCCTTATTTTGTTTATAAAGTGTTTCACTCAGAAACCTGGAATTTTAATGATGTCATGCTATAGTCTGGTAACCTTTCAAGGATGCTGACTTTCTAAGCATGTATAGACATTAAAAACAAGTGAAAACAAACAAAAAACCGCCTACAAGCCCATCCTAGGAAATGAATGGAGGCTAAGGAAAACAATTATGTGGCTTGAACAAATTGTTTCTTAGAAATGAGTCCAGAATTCAGACATTGCTGACTAAAAACAGAATAACTATAGGATACACTTTCGTCCAGATGAAGTAGAATTATACTCTTAAGAAAAGAGAATTGAAAGAGTGTTTAGAATATAGATCAACCTTATGTTTCCAAAGTAGATACAAATTTGTGTACACCTTGAATTTTTGAAAATCATGTGTTTTAAATACAATACATTGATAACCTTATATTTTAAATAAAATATTTTTATATAGCTAACCCTTTAAAATCTACCACCCCTCGTTTTCTTCCTTTACAAAGTTGTGTTATTATTTTTCTAACTAGCTTGTTTCCGTTTGATGACATTAGTTCTTTTTGTGCTTGCTCTACGCTGATTCACACAGTAGATGATGTTCACATTTACATTTTACGTTCTTCCAGAACATTCCCACGGGTATAGCCAGGATTAGGCACAATTCCCAGTAGCACAATTCCTTGTAACTATACTTCTTTCTTTTATACCTAAGAAAAAACACTGGAATGCAAGTCAATTAGAAGGATGTCATTAAAGGAATAATATTGCCTAGATTCTTCTCTGGTTTATTTATGAAAGTAAATATAGAAAGGTTGCAATTTACTTTAACTGAAATTTGTAACACAATAATAGTAGTGACCCATTCAGAAAATAAAGACAAACCAGGGTGTGGGGACTTAACTGTTTGAAGTCATTATTATATGGGTGATACTTTGTGTATGTAAATTAAATTCATAGCTGCACTTCATTGTCTTATAATTTTTTTTTTTTTTTTTTTTTAAGAATAGCACTTTGGATCCCTTTTGCAGTGAAGTAGAGATAAAAATACCTTAACAGATTCTTGTATAAATCTGCTTCTGAAAAAAGCTGAAGTTAGACAGGTCTATGCAGACCCTAACTGAATAATTCCTTTTATATTAACATGTATTTCCTAGATTGGAAAGTTCCATTTATGGTTTGTGTTTCTTAATTTTCTTTTCTACTAAGCTACCTTCCTGCATTCTGTTCCTTTCTACGTGGACAATGAGTACTTTATAAAGTTTACTTTTTTGTGACTACTTTTGAAACCTTTCTTACCCAATTCATTTTTTGGATGTGACTTGACAGGAAGGTTTTGTCTTTCATTTTTCTTTTACCAGAGGTGCGTACACATTCAGGCTTCCCTGGTGGCTCAGTGGTAAGAACCCGCCTGCCACTGTAGGAGACAAGGGTTTTATCCCTGGGTTGGGAAGATCCCCTGGAGGAGGAAATGGCAGCCCACTCCAGTATTCTTGCCTGGAGAATCCCATGGGCAGAGGAGAGGAGTCTGGCAGGCTACATCCATGGGGTCCCAAAGAGTTGAACACGACTGAGCCACTGAACAACAAGAACACACGTTCACAGAGGAATTCCATTTCTGGGATTGGAGTGTATGATTTTGCAACTGTGTCCTGTCTTCTTTTTAAACATTTTCTGAGGAAAATTTGAGTATGTTGCTATCATCAGACTCAGACTGTCCATTTGAAGGATGAAGTGTCTCCTGCTTTTTCATCTGAGATCATCTGTGTGCCTAAGATCTCAGCCGTCTCCAGCCCTTGAAGGGTGTTTGCTTTGTGCTGCTTTTTGTTGCGGTTTTGGCTGTTCTTGGTCTGTTTGTTGCTTTGTTTTTTGTCTTTTGCTTTTTTTTTTAACAGTTTAAATATTTTATCAAAGCAATATATTGATAGAGGAGGAGAAAAAGCGCAAGTCAGATCATTCCCCATTTTCACAGTCCTCTTCTGTAGAGGCATAGAGGCAACCATTTTTTTTTTCCTTTGTAGTTAGCTCACATACTAAGTGATGTAATTGTACTGCAACTTATTGATTTATCAACTTTATATTTTTTTCTTTTGCCTTGTTCAGATAGATAATTATTTGGGGTAAATTTTAGATTATTTTCCTGAAAATCATCAGTTATATAATTTTATATGAGTACAGTAATCTTATTCTCATTTGAGTATGAACATGAATTACTTGGGAAGCTTGTTCAAATACAGCATCATGGTCCCAATCCTGTGAGAGTTTGACCTTTTAAGTCTGGAACTGAGCCCTGGAATTTCTAACGAGCTGTTAGGTGATTCTGATACAGGCCTTCCATGAAAATAAGGTTAGACATTTTTTTATCCTGTCATTTACTTATTTGTAAAATAAAGGCAGCAACATCATTTCTTTTTTTTGCAATTAAATTGTAAGGTGGACTCAATTCATTATGTAATAGATACAGTTTCTGAAAATGTTAACAAGTAATATTTTACCATATTATTACTGAAAATACTAGGGAATTAAGTCTATATAAAAATGATATTATTGAAGTGGTTTCTTCATTTTCATTTTTGCTTGAGTTATTTGTGTTTCCCATTTCCAAAGACTATTTTCTACTTATTTTCTCTAACCTTTAGCTGTAAGAAAGTCATTGCTGATTGTTCATCCCTGTCATCCTAGAATCAATTCTACATTAGAAGCTACCTAATAAACTTTGAATCTTCCCAATCTGGTTAGAAAAAAACAAACACTGTGCCCTGTCCTGTTGCAAGTACCTCTGTTAAGGTTTCTTGTTATCGGAGAGTTCACTCTGACATTGGTAGTGCACATCTGCCCTTTATATGTCATTTTGGAGTCCAGCAGCCACATTTTCAGCAAAATCAATTTTTAGTTTGGTGCTTGGTTGTTTCATGCACTCAGTGTGTTTAGTCACTCAGTTATGTCCAACTCTTTGCAACCCCATGGACTGTAGCCCATCAGACTCCTCTGTCCTTGGAATTCTCCAGGCAAGAATACTGGAGTGGGTTGCCATTTCCTTCTCTATGATTGTTTCATAAGGAACATATTTTTCAAATCAAAATAGAAACCCATTGGAAAAGAAGCTGCATCTTGCAATAGTTTTCATTTTAGATAACCCACCAGGAATCCACTGAATTCAAGAGAAGAAATAAAATCTAAATTATATCTAAATTATACACCTTGGCCCTGGTTTTTTTTTTTTAAAACCTTTATTTACTTAAACATAAAATGCAAAGAAATAATCTCTCAGACTCATGCAACATTATGATTCTGTGACATTTTTTTCTACACTCAAGGGAGAAAAAGGAAAAGTAACTTCTAAATATGGTAAATGCTTGCTTGCATTTAAAAATGAACTTTAGAAAAAGCATAATTAATGGGGAAATGTATAAATAGAAATTATAGTAGATGACTATGGATTTACAAGTAAAAAGTTGCATCAGTTTTATTAAAATATACTCTAGTAGATAGATATTTTTAACAGTTTTTGGTTTTACCAGTTTATTCTTCGTAAGATAGATAGTTGAGACTCAATGCCAAAATGAAAACCAAAAGACAAAGCAAAACAAACCCCCTCCAAAAAAAATAGGGGTTTTTATAGCTGACAGCTAAAATTATATATCACAACACAAGATTTTTGCTTTTTTTTACAATTTTATTTATTCTTTAATTTGGCCTTCAGCATAACAAATTATCCTAGAACTTAACTTCAGAAACACACTCAAAGGGAATATGTCAACAAATACTTTCCAGTCACCCTGCCTATAATTAGTAACAAATTATTTTGAGAAAAGTGATCTGTGCCTTCTTTGGTTGAACTTTACTCAATATTAAATAAGTATACTGTTATGCAGTAACTGGACTTATTAGTCTAACAGCCAAACCATATCTATTGGAAAATTTAGGTAAGGGATGAAGGTGGAAAATTATTTGCAGAACTAAAATTATGTTCTTTTTTTCAGTATTTTTAATATATGCAAGACACTTATGTATAGTGATGAATAAAAAAGCAAAAACAACATTGATTAGTATTTACAAATAAAGCCAAAGCAATGATGAAAGTAAGTACATTTTTGAGCCACCAAATTTTGTATGTAAATTTCATGTAATCAGACGTAAAGGAGACACGAAGAGAGAATCTGAGCTAAACTAGTCCATGTGAATCTTTCTGTCATAATTGTATGTTTAGTGTTTTTATGGAGTTTTATTTATATCATTCTTTTTCCATTTTTTTCCCTTTTATAACGTTAAATGTCTGCTTAATATGCATAGTGCATATTTGCTTCTGTCTGTTATTGAATTTTCTCCTAATGAGAGTTTGTGCTGTGTTTCACTAAGTAAAAGTGGTTGATTTAATGTAGTTGCTTTTTTAAATCTAATGAGTTGTGCCCTAACAAGTATTACTGTGATTTGGCATTAGCTGAGGCTGTTGTTAACTCAAGAATGTATTTATTGAAAATTTGTCAGGAATGGCTAAATTAAAAATCCTACTTATATAATGTCTGATTAAACTTTAAGAAAAACTACTTGTGGAATGGTTTTGTATGCCATCTTTAAAGCTTATTTAAATCTAAGTTTTAGCCAAAAGTTCATTTTACTGTAGATGCTACATTGTTAAACCACTTAGGTTTGTTTCAGTTACTCCTATTTGTTGGATTTACAGTCATGTTAAGAGTAATTATTAGATCCCGTGGAATAGGTTTTGAACTGTGATTGTTCCTTGATGTGTATAGGAAAATATTATATTCATATTTCTGTTTGCAAAATTGGAGTGCTTGTATATGCTTACAAATGTGAGCCATATCCATTATATTCATTTTTATGATTTGAAATATGAATAATAGATCTTAGTGGTAAACATTTTAATTTTTCTTATGAGATTTTAATTTAGTTACTGGTACACATGTCTATATGGTTTTATATTAAGGATGCTTGATGGGTTTTGTGCTTGTGCTCAGTTGCGTCCACACTTTTTGTGACCCTGTGGACTGTAGCCCGCCAGGTTCCTCTGTCCATGGGGTTTTTCAGGAAAGAATACTGGAGTGGGTTGCCATTTCCTTCTCCAGGAGATCTTCCCAACCCAGGAACTGAATATGCGTCTCCTGCCTTGGCAGGTGGAATCTTTACCGCTGAGCCACCTGGGAAGCCCATTAAGTAAGTTTGTAAGGCACCGAAGATTTATTCATTCAACAAATGTGTTTTAAGCCTATTATATGCCATGCTTTGACCCAGGCATTGGTGATAACAGTGGTGGGAAAACCAGAAAAAATTACCTCTACTCTCATGAAGCTTTTGTTCTTACCAAGTGTAACTAATACAAAGTCTCACTCATCTCATGTTGAGGGGTGTGAAGTTGTATCAGGGGTCAGTGTGCATGCATAATCATGGTGTGTTCAGACTCTGATCTATTATGTTCTGAAGAAAATATACTTGGGTATTTTTTCAAACTTTGTTTATTTCCACAAAAAGCACTCTGCTTAAAGTGGTAGCCACTGGATTTCCCAGGGGATGTCTCTGTGGTCACACCTCTTTATTCCTAAATCTAAATTCCTGTGATGGTTGACTAAAAGAAGATATTTTTATCACTTTTTAAAGTTTATGTACTCTCATGTTAATAGCATACATTGTATATTACCATATACAATGTATTAACCTTTACTTTTTGAGATCATACTCAAGGATTCAGTTCATTTGTCCTTTATTCCTTAATTATCCTAGAATTGATGACTTCTGTGTGCCCATAGATGCTTTGTATACATCTCAATTTAAACACGATTTCAATTGACTTGTAGAGAATGGATCATGTCCTACTCATCCTTGTATAATCCACATGTGGTAGGTATTCACTGAATATTGAACTGAATGACTAGCTTCTTGGGTGCTTAGACTCTTTTTAAAAACATTCATTCAGAGGTAGCTTGCATTGTTTAAAATCTTGTACAAATATCTGCTTTTATTTTCTTGTGTTTTATTTTCCTTTGAGGGATAATGGAAAGCTGTTTCCACTTAACATTAGAACTAAGTCTCAGTTATCAGATAAGGGCTCTCTGATAAATATTACTTAAGACTCATATCTCACAATACATTTCTCAGTAATCTTTATTTAGCACAAATAATCTTAAGTAACTTAGTATTGTTCCCATTTTATACAGAGAGAAATCTAGGATGTGAAATAATCTGGTAACAAGGCACAGGGTTGAGATTCGAGAGGTCAGACACCTTCATTCTGGCTCTCTCTGTGGAGATCTCCCTTCCCTGAGGGCCCAAATTTTGCCCACTGGTAGATTTCAAAACTGTTATTAATCTTGAAAAAAACATCCATCGCAAAGAATGTTCTTCATAGGGAACATCAATATTGTTTGCAAATTCTCCTTATTAAGGTGTGATAAGCTGAGGGAGACCAAGAGCACCTTTTTTATAGGGATTTGCAATTGGCAACCCAATCCCATGGATGGAGGAGCCTGGTAGGCTGCATCCATGGGGTCACTAAGAGTCGGACACGACTGAGCGACTGAGCGACTTCACTTTCCACTTTCATGCATTGGAGAAGGAAATGGCAACCCATTCCAGTGTTCTTGCCTGGAGAATCCCATGGACAGAGAAGCCTGGTAGGCTGCAGTCCATGGGGTCGCACAGAGTCGGACACGACTGAAGCGACTTAGCAGCAGCCCCAAGAAAGATGTTCTATGAGCTGATGTGAGGTAATAGCTGGAAAGCATGGTGGGAGGGCTTGGTATTTGGGAACTATACCAATTCTCATCTAGGTTACAGTGATTTTTTTTTTTTTTTTTCCTCTTCCTCAAATATTTTATCTTACTTATCAAGCATTGGAGAGATTTATGACAATATATTTTCATGTTTATATGCAGGTTTTGACTTCAGAAATGTTTGAGACCTGGCATATTTTCCTTATTGGGGGAGGGTGGATGGGGAAGAATGGCTTGGGTAATTAAGACGGTAGCTGTAGTTAGCAGCTGCAGAGTTAGTAGAAGTAGTACTAGTCACAGTAGTAGTATTGATGGAATTGCCAAAATAGTAGTAAATATTCATGAAGATCCCAAAGCGGCAGCTTGTGGATTAGTGATATTAGCAGTCTTATTTTAAAGAGGAAAAACTGAAAAAAAAATATTATTGGGCTGTCTCTGGCTTTAAAAAAAAAGTGTATGCTCATACTTGTGCCAAAGTGGAAAAACAGCAAGTAAAAATTATACAAAACCAGGCACTTTCACTTATTGGAGAATTTTTCTTTATCGAATTCTCTGTAACATTGGAGTAGAAAATATTTTTTTCTCAACCGTTTTTATTAAAGAAGGTACTTTTAAGTTCTGCAGACTTATTAGCACAAATATTTATTTGTTGGATGAAAGAATGAATTTAAGTACAATATCTTTGTACCAGTCTTTGTGTATCTGCACTACTAATTTTAGTGTGTCTGTGGTGGTGGTGGTTTAGTCGCTCAGTCGTGTCTGACTCTTTGCAACCCCATGGACTGCAGCCCACCAGGCTCCTCTGTCTATGGGATTCTCCAGGCAAGAACACTGGAGTGCGGTGCCGTTTCCGTCTCCTCTTAGTTTACTATTACTTAGGCTTTTCACATTAAATAAGTTTAATCAAGAATCTATAAACCACTATAAAATTCTGGATATATTTTGATCAAAAAGAAATAGAGGCCCCCCCTCTTTGTCCACTTTTCCCTCTGAACTTTTTAACACTGACATTTAATCCTAAAGCATGATATACTCTTCTTAGATTGTCTTCCAGCCACAGAGTTGCCAGCAGAAGTTCTGTCAAATCCTCCAAAGGCCACTGGACTCGGTGAAAAGTGGCTCTTTGCTAACGAGATGTATTGATAACATTGAAGTAAAGCCTTCAGTAGTGTGAGCTTTTTCCTTTGAAATAGTGGTCATGCGAAGAAGTTTGAGCTTTTTTGAGCTTTTTCTGCTGTTTGAGCTTGTTTTTCTCCGACTTTATGGACACAACAGCCTATTATGTTGATTTGATTTGATTGTCTCGTCCTTGGCACTGGGGCTATAGCGTCAGGTGATGACTCAGTTATCTCTCCTCACAGGACTGCAGGGAAAGCCAAGTAACGGGATGTTATTGCTCCGTCTTTCAGGATGTTTTTGCCTTCTTGAGTAGCCCCACATTCTTGTTTCCTTCTTGGGCAACCAAACCTTGTTTTCCTTTCTGAAAGCTCTACTTTCATTCACAGTTTTATGTCAGATTAAAGGCTGGTGCATTAGGTTATCAGCTAATCAATAAACTTCAGTCATCCCATCTAGTGATAAAGCTGTTTCATTGATCAAAGTGGAAATTTAGGCCCTCAGCTTTTAAATGGCAGTTTTGGAAGGTTTGAAGAATGTGCTTGTGGAAAGTATAGCCCTGTGTTCTTATGTGTATTGAGAGGCGGTCATTAGAGTTTATGAACTGTGTCTGATGTACACATAAGCAGATCCACATATAAAAATGTCTATCTGGATTTTATCTAAAATATTTTTCTGATTTTCCTTACTTTTTTTTCAAATTCTAATCAGTAACTCTTTCTCTCTCTCTCTCTAAATGTATAAAACCTGTATTTGTCAGAACTGGTATTATGATGTCTTCTAAACCTCTAAGGTGAATTTTCAATAAATGCACACATAGGAAAAAAAAAAAAAGGTTCAAATGCTATAATTGTGATATCAGGAAGAAAACCTCTTATTTTCCTATTAATTAAGTTATTAAATGGATAATAGTTTAACAATCTTAAGATTTGGCATCTTTAGCCTTTTCTCTTGGTTGAGTTCCTACCATTGCTTTTTTTTCTCCATAATGAAAAATAAGTGTAGCCAACAAATATTCATACTGTCAGGCATTATGCTAGATGCTATAGAATGAAATTTAAAAGCAATATTAGTGATAATACTAATCTCTCTTTGTTTAGCAATTTAGAATTTATAGATTATTTTCACACCCACATCTCATTTGTGCCTTGCAAAAGCCCTGGGATTTAGGCAGAGCAGACAACTTCATGCAGGTTTAATGAGATTCCCAGTCTCTTAGATAGTGAATGGCAGAACCAAAACTTATCTTGTAGTGTTTTCTCTTATACCCATCAGACAAATTGCAATAACCCATCATTCATTGAAATGATACCGCTGGGCAAGTGAATTAAAAACATATAAGTATTTTGGTAATATTAATATATATATATATATACATAAATTTGTTTATATAATAAGTTAAAGGAAATATGGAAAGCATCCAAAAGTTTCTTATTGTGTATGGATGACTTCTAATTTATAACTTAATATCCAAAATAAATCATATATGGAAAACAAAGGTGGAATAGACAGCCCTTTAAGTTCCCTATTACCCTATGAAAATCTCCTTCATACTTTGAATTGTAGAACTGTGGTTAAGTCCTGTGTCTACATAAGCCTGCAGCTTCCGGAATCCTGGATGTTTGATTAACAAAATAATGAAGCGCTCCAAGGAGAATTTTTAAATTTTGATTTGGAACACTATTTCTCTTTGGACATTGTGTAATTTGGCCAGAAAAATGTTCCAATATTGTCCTGAAATTAATTGAACACTACATGTGGCATTTTGTCTGGTACAACTTTTTTTTATATTTATTCAGCTATTTTATAGTATTAATGCTGAAGACACTGAATACATATACATATACATGGTATATGTATTACACCATGTAATATAGATATAGAATCCTTTCAACGAATCAAGTGCAGTATACTACATGAGAGCAAGGCGTTGGACCTAGGATGCTTGGTTTCAGATCTCTGTTTACTTGGTGTGTGGTTTGTAAGCAACGCAAGATAAGACCTGGATAATAATGTTCTCATCCCCTAGGGTAACTTGAGTTTTAGGATAACTTGTGTATTTTTACATAAAATATGTAAGTAATAATCAGTGAGTGATAAACTACTGTGCCGTTTTATAGAAGGGACTTGAGTATCAGGATTTTGGTATTCACAAGTGGGAGGAGATCCTAGATCTAATACCCTGAGGATACCTACAGAATGATTATAATATGACTGACACAGAGAAAGCCCTAGGTATGGCTTTATTCTATATACACACAAATATATATGAAATATACGAAACACACAATTCATATTATTGTTCATTTGCTAAGTGGTATCCGATTCTTTGCGAATCCAGACACTGCGGCACACTGGGCTTCCCTGTCCTTCACTATCTCCCAAAATTTGCTCAAAATCATTGCAGTGTTTCACAAATGTACTCATTTTGAATAACTTACCTTTATGTATTGTGTGTTTTGTTTTTGCCATATTCAGAAATTATATCTACACCTCCTTACTTAAAAGGTTTATTTAAACATACTGTAAATTTGTACAAGAGCGATTTGGTCTTTCAGTATGGGTTGTACTAGCAGTTCAGTGCGTATCCACAGTGATGCTGTCAGGAGACACTTGGAAGTGTTTGTACAAACCTGTTGTCATTTTGACCATAAGGATTCATAAACAGAAGGTTGACCGGGAAACATTTGACACTTGAAAAAAAGGCCTGGTTATAGGATCTGTTAACATCTTATGTTTAAGATTATGGGTTATGCATTCTGGTTGATCAAGGACACCCTAATTTGTGGGTCTAGCAAAATTGCCTGCATTTCAATGTTTTTGTTGGTTTTGAAGTTGATGTATTCATTGAAAGGGAAAAAAGTGTTCATTTTTCAATTAAGATGCAACCTTTACAATGCAAAGCAATAATAATTATAGTGTTCACTCAGCCTGAAGAAAATATTTCACCAGTTAAATAGCAATAATCAAGATGAGAACTATATTAGAAGGGTGCTAATTTTATGATCATCTCTTATTTAAATAATAAAAATTAACCCCCAGGACCTTTGCTGTAACACACTGCTTGCATTGAAAGCCATATCAGCTTTAGATAAGGCCTGGGGAAGCACATTTAAAAGTTAATTGGTTGCTTAAGTTGTGAATAACCTAAGGGTCCTCCTTATAAAATAGAATGTATGAATTAGCTAGGGAGTGACTGAACTTCTACCAGTCCAGTTGTATTTGACCCAGCAATTGGGCTCTGTGTGCTAAATTTAAGAAAAGTAGATTCTAGCTGTATTAAAAAAAAAACCTGAAATTATTAACATTAAATGATTGTCAAGCACTAAGTAAAGTAAACATCTTAAACAGTAGCTGTAATTTCACAAGGTGACACAATGACTTTGAAGCCCAAATGTCTAGGTTCAAATCTTAAGTTGCACAGTTCAGTGCTCAGTCGTGTCCGACTTTTTGCGACCCCATGAAACGCAGCACGCCAGGCCTCCCTGTCCATCACCAACTCCTGGAGTTTACACGAACTCATGTCCATCGAATTGGTGATGCCATCTCATCCTCTGTCGTCCCCTTCTCCTCCTGCCCCCAATCCCTCCCAGCATCAAGTCTTTTCCAATGAGTCAACTCTTCTCATGAGGTGGCCAAAGTACTGGACTTTCAGCTTTCGCATCATTCCCTCCAAAGAAATCCTAGGGCTAATCTCCTTCAGAATGGACTGGTTGGATCTCCTTGCAGTCCAAGGGACTCTCAAGAGTCTTCTCCAACACCACAGTTCAAAAGGATCAATTCTTCGGCGCTCAGCTTTCTTCACAGTCCAACTCTCACATCCATACATGACCACAGGAAAAACCACAGCCTTGACTAGACAGACCTTTGTTGGCAAAGTAATGTCTCTGCCTTTGAATATGCTATCTAGGTTGGACATAACTTTCCTTCCAAGGAGTGAGCGTCTTTTAATTTCATGGCTGCAGTCACCATCTGCAGTGATTTTGGAGTCCAAAAAAGTAAAGTCTGACACTGTTTCCACTGTTTCCCCATCTATTTCCCATGAAGTGATGGGACCCGATACCATGATCTTCGTTTTCTGAATGTTGAGCTTTAAGCCAACTTTTTCACTCTCCACTTTGACTTTCATCAAGAGGATTTTTAGTTCCTCTTCACTTTCTGCCAAAAGGGTGGTGTCATCTGCATATCTGAGGTTATTGATACTTCTCCCGGCAATCTTGTATCCAGCTTGTGTTTCTTCCATTCCAGCGTTTCTTATGATGTACTCTGCATATAAGTTAAATAACCAGGGTGATAATATACAGCCTTGACGTACTCCTTTTCCTATTTGGAACCAGTCTGTTCCATGTCCAGTTCTAACTGTTGCTTCCTGACCTGCATACAGATTTCTCAAGAGGCAGGTCAGGTGGTCTGGTATTCCCATCTCTTTCAGAATTTTCCACAGTTTATTGTGATCCACACAGTCAAAGGCTGTGTGACTACTGGCATAGTCAATAAAGCAGAAATAGATTTTTTTCTGGAACTGTCTTGCTTTTTCCATGATCCAGCGGATGTTGGCAATTTGATCTCTGGTTCCTCTGCCTTTTCGAAAACCAGCTTGAACATCTGGAAGTTCACGGTTCACGTATTGCTGAGGCCTGGCTTGGAGAATTTTGAGCATTACTTTACTAGCATGTGAGATGAGTGCAATTGTGCGGTAGTTGGAGCATCTTTGGCATTGCCTTTCTTTGGAATTGAAATGAAAACTGACCTTTTCCAGTCCTGTGGCCACTGCTGAGTTTTCCAAATTTGCTGGCATATTGAGTGCAGCACTTTACAGCATCATCTTTCAGGATTTGAAATAGTTCAACTGGAATCCCTTAACCTCCACTAGCTTTGTTTGTAGTGATGCTTTCTAAGGCCCACTTGACTTCACATTCCAGGGTGTCTGGCTCTAGGTTAGGGATCACACCATTGTGATTATCTTGGTCGTGAAGATCTTTTTTGTACAGTTCTTATGTGTATTCTTGCCACCTCTTCTTAGTATCTTCTGCTTCTGTTAGGTCCATACCATTTCTGTCCTTTATCGTGCCCATCTTTGCATGAAATGTTTCCTTGGTATCTCTAATTTTCTTGAAGAGATCTCTAGTCTTTCCCATTCTATTGTTTTCCTCTATTTATTTGCACTGATCACTGAGGAAGTTGTACAGTTTACCATATTTGGGATCTTGGGCCAGTTACCTTTTTTAGGCCTTGTATGTAAAGGGGAAAGTAAATGGATTGATGTAATGATTAAATGAGGTATCTTATGTCAAGATTTTGGTATACGGGTTAGTATTTGATAACTCACACTCTGTGTAGAAGGAAGACATTATCTGTGTCTATATTCTTTTGAGGCCAGAGGATTTCTTAAGCTACCAGTGACAGTTTCAGAATCATAGGGCTAATAATACAGTTAAAAAGAATTGAAAATGACTGCATTTGGTTGACATAGAGGTGAAGAAATTTGGTTTGTTTCGTCATTCCTGCTGCCTACCACCTGCTGATAATATACTTATCCTAGATAGAGATCATGACTATATTATTCTTTAAAAAGTAAAGATCTCACTTTACCAACCCAAAAGGAAGGAGCACTACAGATGTAGCAGTGTTATCTTACAAAATTGTGAAAGATCCTGCGCTTTCTCTTGTTTGTGTGGTAGGTTGTCTATGCCCAGTGCTTGAAGTATTTCCAGTAAGAAAGACAGTGTATTTATGACTCATATTTGGAAAAAAAGGTGGTGTGACAGATGAAACCATTTTTTTCTTAATATATTATTTTACTGAGGTGTAGTTGACTTATAATGTTTCAGGGACACAGCAAGGTGATTCAGTTATACATATACACATATTATTTTTGAAATTATTTTCCATCATAGGTTATTACAAGATACTGACTATAGTTCCCTGTGCTATACGTAGATGGAACCATTTTTAAACCATGGTTAAGAGTCATCCTATTTTAGAAATTGTGTGAATTATTTGTACAGATATGATGCCAAGATAAAGATAGACAAATATTTAAGTCTTTATTCATATGGAATACAGTTTTTGTGCATAAAGGTATGTTAAAAAAACAAAACCAAACCGTGATCCTTGAATTCAAAATCATACTAGGAAATTTGGAAGAAGAGGGTGAAATATGTCTGGGATGGTTAAGATACAGTAGAGTGAGAAGTTAATGTAGCAACTAAGAGTGTACTGTAGGTTCTGGGATCCTAACTAGTTAGGCTCAGTATCTCAATTTACTACTTCTAGCTGAGTGACCTTGGCAAGTCACTTAATCTCCCAATACTTCCATTCCAGTCCTTCCTGGAGCTTACAAAAAGGCTCTCAGTGGTAAGGATGCTATAGATGTGTAACAAGAATAAAACTAAACAGGGTATTCATAATTAACATCATTATTATTATAAGATTAAGAAAAGTCCTGCATGACTAACAATTAAAAGAATGCTGCATAAATTCTATAGCGTTTTTAAAAGTAAGAGATTATTGTAAATTGGAATAGTCAAGAATGCCTGCACAAAGAAAATGGAACATGACCTGGAACTAGAAATCAGATCCTTAGAATAAAATGACCCATGAAATGCAGTGAACCTGGAGATTATCCACCCTTCACAGGTAGTAGTAGTGAATACTTGATCAGTGTTCCTTGTGTGCTGGGTACTTTTCTAAGCACTTTATATGAATATTCATGCATTATTCTATGTTTACAACAACCTTTTGTTCTGGGAGCTATTATCTCCTTTTATTCAGGTGGGAAAATTGAGGCACAGAGTAGTTAAGTGGCTTGTTTATCATCATAGAGTGACCAGGTTGCAGATCTGGCTCTCAAGTTTACACCCGTAACCACTCTCCTACACTGTTCCAGATAGAGTTTTGTGCCCAGACTAAGGTTACTGGGGCAAGAGAATTTGCCAAGGTGACTAGTAGCTGATGCCCAAGTCATTAGGTGCTTAATCCTCCTTAGTGCCTAATTTTCAAAATTTCTGTGCATCTAGCACCCCGGTTGGCTCTTCATGATGTGTATGATTTCCCCAATCATGATGGGAGGACCCATTAGGTTAGACGAAAGCCAGGTGTTAATTTCTCTGCAGGAAATCTGAACATTCTCTGTCCCTTGGGAAGAAAGGCAGTTGTATTTGGAGATTAGGTGTCATTGGATAGCAGGAGAGATGGAGTTTGAAGGTCAGTGTAAGTCAACATTTGTGAGGCAACAAAAATCAATCAGGTATATTTGGGGTTTATTCCTAAGGACAAACAGGCCAACTTGGAAATTTCTAAGCATGCAATTAGATGTCACATTATTGAGGAAGAGAAAGTAGAAAGAAAAAGGCAAAGGGGCATACATAATATATATATTTTGTACATATTTTTCAGCAGATAGGCACACTGTCATTAACCATATTTTAAAAACATACATACTAAGTAATGCACCTCTGTCAGAATTGTTTTAATTCTATCAGTGGAACCTAACGTGGTAAGTCTAAGAAATGTGCAGTGGCTGAGCATTTAAATGCAAGCATTTTAACAGGAGAGGGGAATCAAGCTTTATCTGACTTAATATTTATCCTCTGCACACCCTCAGTTTACAAAGCTCCTGTTAACTTCAAAGGGGTGAGGTGGAGAATGCAAACCAGGCCTGTTGTGTTGGTGATCATACAGTTTTTTTGCAGGTGGTGTCCATGTGTTTCTCCAAAGCTCATCTTTTCTATTTGCACACATGGAAAGAGTACCGAGTCCTCTTTCATCTTCATATTTTTGTAGTTTCTTGGAGTTATCCATTACAAAAAAGGGCTAGATAAATTCTTTGTGTGTTTCGGTGCTAATGTAAGCTGCCGAATGTGTTAGCTGGTGACAGTATTTGACACACCGTATAGTCACTTTACACCTGCAGTTATAACAGATGCATTGACAGAGTGCTGTGTACTAAAGAATGAGGTGATATTTCAGAATACAACATAAAATGGAAATCTAAAAAAGAAGTCCATTCTGCTTGTGAGTTTCTTACATTGTATTATGTTGGTAAATACAGGGGCTTGAAAAGAAATGCTGTTTGTTGTCGATGTTTGTCATCCTCTTTGATCACTAAGTGGTAGAAAAATGATCATTCCTGTATAATTTGTGATCAGCAGCAGGCATTATAATATTCGTTTATATTCACATGGGCTTGCTGTTAACATCTAAGTGTCTCAAAAGGCAAATTTTAAAGAGATGGTTCAGGTTGACATAGCAGCAGATGTAGTTTTGACAGTTTTCAAAGAAAGCAGTTAAATATTAGAATATGTTGATTGTTTGGCTATACCACCTCATTTAAGCAGGGAGATCCATTTATATAGACCTTACATCTTTAATTTTTAAAATCCACAAGGATTCAATCAGTTCAGTCGCTCATTTGTGTCAAACTCTTTGCGACCCCATGAATTGCAGCACGCCAGGCCTCCCTGTCCATCACCAACTCCCGGAGTTCACTCAGACTCATGTCCATGGAGTCGGTGATGCCATGCAGCCATCTCATCCTCTGTCGTCCCCTTCTCCTCCTGCCCCCAGTCCCTCCCAGCTTCAGGGTCTTTTCCAATGAGTCAACTCTTCGCATGAGGTAGCCAAAGTACTGGAGTTTCAGCTTCAGCATCATTCCTTCCAAAGAAATCCCAGGGCTGATCTCCTTCAGAATGGACTGATTGGATCTCCTTGCAGTCCAAGGGACTCTCAAGAGTCTTCTCCAACACCACAGTTCAAAAGCATCAATTCTTCGGCGCTCAGCCTTCCTCACAGTCCAACTCTCACATCCATACATGACCACTGGAAAAACCATAGCCTTGACTAGACGGACCTTTGTTGGCAAAGTAATGTCTCTGCTTTTGAATATGCTATCTAGGTTGGTCATAACTTTCCTTCCAAGGAGTAAGCGTCTTTTAATTTCATGGCTGCAGTCACCATCTGTAGTGATTTTGGAGCCCAGAAAAATAAAGTCTGACACTGTTTCCACTGTTTCCCCATCTATTTCCCATGAAGTGATGGGACCAAATGCCATGATCTTAGTTTTCTGAATGTTGAGCTTAGTAGCTAATATTTAAATGAAATTTATGGGAAAATTCAATCTAGTGGATAATTTATTAACTGGTTAGTGCATCTATATATTGTAACATAAAGACTTGCATTATGCGAGGATTAGTATGATTTGATATGTATTTTAATGATGTGCTTCCCTGGTGCCTCTGATGGTAAAGAATCTGCCTGCAGTGCAGAAGACCCAGGTTCAATCCTTGAGTTGGAGAGATCCCTTGGAAAAGGGAGTGACTACCCACTGCAGTATTACTGCCTGGAGAATTCCATGGACAAAGGAACCTGGGGGGCTACAGTCCATGGGGTTGCAAAGAGTCAGACATGACTGAGCAACTAACACTTTTATTTTTCTTTGATGTTACCACAGAATGCTTTGCCCAAAATAGATGTAAAAAGATTTTTAATATTGAAATATTATTGCTTCCATGCTATGATTTTCTATTTCCAATAATACCTGTACAATACTGCTATCCAGTTATGCTCAACGTGTTATGTTTAATATAGTAATCAAATTTCCCCTTATTTGCGGTTAGCAAGTCAAAGTAAAAAATATACATTGGAAAGTTGCCATGACATTATTGGCTCTGGAGCCAAATTTAGTAACTGATGAGAAATCTTGGTTCTGTCAGACAGGGTGGTTTCCTGAAGGACCAGAACAATCTTATTACATGGCTTTTCCCCTGTAATGTGGCCTCCAGAATGCCCTTGTTGGGACCCTGCAGTAGAAAGGCTCTAGAGTAGGAAATAAAGGTATAGACATTCTTCGAGCTAGCAGCTGGGAAGTTAATATCAACAACTCGATGAAGTGTAATAAAAATTGGGGGATAATTTTCAACACATTTAAGAAGCCCTTCTGGAATACTGTGAAGAAGATGAAAATTAAGAAAATGTCTTAGGTGTTCAGTGTGTGTAATTAATGAATAGTTGTGTAATACTTGATTTCATAATTTTAGCTATTCTAACAATTATATATCCCTGTATGTGTTAGTTGCTCAGTCGTGTCCACCTCTCTGTGACCCCATGGCCTCTGTCCATGGATTTCTCTAGGCAAGAATACTGGATAGGGTTGCTATTTCCTTTTCCAGGGTATCTTCCCAACCCAGGGATCAAACCCAAGTCTCCTGCATTGCAAGCAGACTCTTTACTGCCTGAGCCACCAGGGAAGCTTCTTATGTATCTCTAGATCATATCAACTAAGTCATATTTAATTGTAAATTTATATAAATACATCTTAAATTGGGTTGTGGGGTATAAAAATCAGATTTAAGAAATTGTATATCAATGGATAAAGTCATTCTCAGTAACTGTTCATTGTGAAGACTGTGAAAGTGTACAAGAGTAACCTCTTAAACTCCTTATGTAATATTGTGTACTGACTTGGTTCATTTGTGATTCATAACTACCAACTGTTACACTGATTAAAAATTAAAGATGTGTTCCTGTAGAAAAAAATTATAATCTATCATGTAATACATTTTTGTAAGAAAAACATATTCAAAGGAAGTTATCTATAAAAAATGAGTATGTTGAAAAAATTACAGAAATCACTTATATAATGCTAATATAATTCTAAAACTCTATTCCAATAACTCTTTTCTTGGGATTATATTCTTTATTTGTGGAAATGAGATATGTGTATATACTGATCCTTTACATTTGCTTCCTGCAACATTTGAAAGTAAAATCAGCTCCTTATATACAGTATTTTATGTGGTATCTCTTGATTATTTATTTCATGACCTTGGTTAAGCCTATCCAAGGCTTTCTTGGTTGGTCTTTTTTACTAGCCTTTGACTTGTTTGCTTATTATATTGATGAAGGCCTGGCCTGTGTCAGTAGAGACTTTTATAGTTATTGTTTTGATATCACTCTTATGGTGCACACTTTTAAAATTATTTATTTTTTATTTCTGCTCTGCTGAGTCTTCGTTGCCGGGTGGGCTTTTCCCTGGTTGTAGCAGGTGGGGGCTACTCTTCATTGGTGTGCAGGCTTCTCATCGCAGTGGCCTCTCCTGTTGTGGAGCACAGGCTCCAGGGCACGTGGGTTCAGTAGTTGTGGCCCATGGGCTCTAGTTGCTCCAAGGTATATGGAATTTTCCCACACCAGGGATCTGACCTGTGTCCCCTGCGTTGACAGGTGGCTTCTTATCTGCTGCACCCCCAGGGAAGTCTCTGTGCTATAGGTTTTTAAGTTGATATTTATTGTTAAGAAATGGAAAAAAGGGCTTGATCGGCATCTGGAGATGCTGGTGATCTTGTCACAGTTTTGAAAGCAGACACTGATACTTAGCTATGCTTCTTATTTTTTAAGAAAATCTTGATGGATTTCCATAAGGAAATTTGATCAACAATATTATCTGCTGTATGAAAAATAATATGTAGTTTTCTAAAGGTTTCTACATAATAATTAAACAATTTTTCCTCCTAAAGATTATTTTGAGGTTAAAAAATGTGACTCCCAAATCCTAGTATTTACTTTTATCTCTCATGCATCTCCCTTTCTTGGGGAGCATTCTTAATCTGGTGCAGTTACATAAATCTTTTTCACGGTAGGCAAGATAGTTTGAGTGCAAGCTTTTCTGTAAAAATGGTCATTTCTTATGGAAAATGCTCTAGAATACATTGAATTAAATATTACAGAGCATGTTTATAGAAAATCTCCAAATTTATTTTGGGGGAGAAGTTATAAAAATTTTGAGCTACATAGTGGTTGGTTTAAGTAAAATGTGTCTGTGGGATTTACCCACTTTAGAATTAACAGCTGTAACCATTGAGGTCAACTGACAGATGATTTCTTCTTAAGAAGGTGTTTATTGTCAGGAAAATTGCAAAGTTTCCTTTGTAATTACTCTATCTTTGTTATTTTGGCAGCCTGTAAGTTTTATTGGCATTTACTGAAAGGTAATTTTTTTTTTTTTGGCTCTTGCCAGCTGCCTTTCTTTTTTTGGGCAAACTTTGCTAGCTCTGGTATTCAGACCATATTTTCAACTTTTTCTGCCGATGGGGTCGTTTTGAACAAGGAGCCAAGTGGCAAATAATGTCTGAATTGTTCTCAATCATGTTTTCAGGAGAGTGACATCAGAATACTGCAGGTGTACTTCAGTCTTGCCTCTTGCTTATCTGGTGTATCATTTTGGTACTGCTGCTACTGCTAAGTCGCTTCAGTCGTGTCCGACTCTGTGCGACCCCATAGATGGCCGCCTACCAGGCTCCCCTGTCCCTGGGATTCTCCAGGCAAGAACACTGGAGTGGGTTGCCATTTCCTTCTCCAATGCATGAAAGTGAAAAGTAAAAGTAAAGTCGCTCAGTCATGTTGGACTCATAGCGACCCCATGGACTGCAGCCCCCCAAGCTCCTCCATCCATGGGATTTTCCAGGCAAGAGTACTGGAGTGGGGTGCCATTGCCTTCTCCGATTTTGGTACTAAACTGGTCAATTTAAGACCATGCAAATTACAGAATCTCACTATTTTCACATGCAGCCTGGAGGAAAAATATGTTGAAATTATGAATCAAAAGTGAGGATTCGCTAACTTGAAACAAAATCGAATCTTTCAAGCAGCACGGGGTCATCAAATCCAAATGGAAAGATTCTTTTCAGGAGGTTAGTATTAAAAGAAGTAAGGCCCAAACATTTGAAGAAATAGAGCTATGATATAATTTTTTAGACTTGTGGGTATAAAATATAGGTTTGGAATTTCAGTTGTCTTCTTGGGGATATTCACTTTTTAGGTTGTGTACCATTTTTCATACCTCTGGGCTTATTTAAAGACTTTTCTAGTTCATACTATTACATGTGAGATGAATTCTAAATTTAGAATTATACTGCTCTAGTTTTGAAGACCATGATAATAAATTCATTTAAGCAAGTCTTTGCATCACTATTTATTTCATTGCTTAAAAAAGAATACTGGAGAAAAGTGGTTATATCTATACCTAATTGCATAAAAGCTTATTTATTTGACTACATGTTCTTAGTAAAACTTACAAATTATAGAAAACTGCTGTTCTTCTTAGTAATTATTATTCTAAATTGATGACAGGCATATTAGTAATTGGCAGTCTTCTTTGGCAATGAAGTACTATCTTACTTTCTTTCTTTTTTATGTTACTATGGTCTATAGAGTAATTAATGTAAGTCGCTCAGTTGTGTCTGACTCTTTGCAACCCCATGGACTGTAGCCCACCAGGCTCCTCCATCCATGGGATTTTCCAGGCAAGAATACTGAGGTGGGTTGCCATTTCCTTCATTCTTTTCTATTGTGTATTGTCTGCTTCCTTTTTTAAATCAATAGATTTCAAAGAATATATTAACACCATTTTGAACCATTTGTTAGAGATCTAGTCCGCAGGGCCTGGCACTCTGGGGGTTGTTCTGGAGAGATGGAGGAGGCAGCAGTGTAGGATGGAAAAAGCCCACCTTTTTCTGTCCTTCCTATGAGAAGGACCTGTCTTCATGATCACACTGTAGTGAGGACAGAGCACCCTTGGTGTCTGGATATTCTGGCCATCTGTCATGGCCACCCTCAGGACTTCTTCATGCTAGACTGAGAAACACCAGGTAGTGTGGGTATCTTCCAACTCAGCTAGGAATAATAATAGATCCTGCTCAGCCTTTTCCAAAAAAGTGTTGTCCATTATTTGAAAGAAATCACAGAATTACAAGGTAGGGAAGTACTATTTATTTTTGTGATTTTATAGGGCTTAATGAGTAACCGTATCAAAGCATAGTGGAACAATTTCTGCAGAAGAGGTGTCTTCCATATTTATAAAGGTTTTAATTTGGTAATTGATGAAGGAGGGTGGTTTTTGAGGGGTGCAGGTTTGGGTGGGTATCTTGATTCAGAATGCCATTTCAATTTATTAGATCTGTTTCTCAAATAGCTGCAGCTTGTTCAGGTTTGATTCCTGCCAGCTGGATATGAAGTATTCTCTGTTTGGGCTCACTATATGGAATCTGTTTCCAAAAAAATAGTGTCATGCTGCTTTCCATCTACTGGACCAGTAGGGGTAGGAAGATCTGATTTGAAGCCAATGCAGAATGCAAAACTGATTAGATTTGGATTGTTCTAACAGGAGGCCTTCTTTTCCCTGTTCTTACCCTTTTCCAGATGGAAGAACCAGTTTCCTTCCAGGGCACTTTCTCCTGGCAATTAGACTGTGAAGATGAGGTTCATTTAGCGCTACTACAAGTACTATTAACGTAGGGTTAGGCTTTAAAATTTAGAGGAATGAATCAACGCTGTTTGTCCGAGCGTTGTTTGTCTTTAATTTTCAATTAATGGTGCTTGTAATGCTTTTAAATTAGGAATATAACTTTTTATCTTTTGATCCTGCTTTTTGTTTTATCAATATATTAATAATAGCATTACTTTCCATCATCAAGTGGAAAGTAGGTGGTCCATGAAATGCCTTTTAAAGCATCAGGCATTTTAAAATGTTAACCATATGTTCACCTTTCTAATGTGCATTATGTACCCTCCCTTGAATATAGTGGATTACACCCAATTTTGCTTTTTCATAGTGATTAAGGCCCATTATGAATTCCAGTGACCACCGTTTGCTAAAATGCAGTAATGCCCTCAGTTATTATTGAGGTACTTAGAGCTGTGTGGCCTCAGAATGTTATGCCCTCTGAATGTCTTATGTCAAATCTTTAGATTTTTCTTAGATATTAGTGAACAGTTACTTACATCCAGAGTTACATTTTAGAACTACAAGGTTGCTTAGTGTGATGCTTTCATTTGGAGATTAGGAACTGAAGCTCAGAGAAGTTGCACAGTATGCCTGGAGTCGCACAGCTAGCTAGCAGTGGGGTGGGAACTAGGTCCAGATTACTTGATTCCTCATTCAGTGCTCATTCTACCAGGCCATGCTGTTTGCTTTTTCCTTCTCTCAAGGTACCTTCCTTACAGATTCTTCTCCATGTACACGTTTTTTGCTCTTGGTGAGTAGTTGACTTAATGTGAAATTGAAAATAAGATGAAATAGAAAAAGTAGTGCAAGTAACACTCTGATGGCTGAAGTCCTGCTCCTGTCATTAGTCACTTTACTTCCTTGAGTTTCAGTTTATCCTCTGTGAAAGGAAGTGGTTGGAGTCATAATGGTAATAACTAACATTTCCTGAGTGCCTACCATTGCCAGGTACTGTTTGAAATTCTCCTGTGCATTACTTCATTGAACTCTCACACAAACTCCATGTGGAAGGTCTATGATAAGCCTCATATTATATAGGGAGAATCCAAATCTTGTAGTAGCTACCTGGTTGACCAGAAGTCCTTAAACCAGTAAGTAGCAAAGCCAAGTTTCCTCTCCATGCTCTTAGCCACAGCTGCTATGTCTCTGGATGATCTACATGCTCTCTTAGCTGTCGTGCCTAAATATTCTGGGTTTGAATAATAACTGTACCAATAGCGGATGTTACTGAGTACCTACACACTGCACATAGAGTGTCCTATTTATTTAATCCTATCAGCAACTCGACGAGTCAGTTGCTGTTATCATGCCCATTTTTTATAGGAGAGTAAAGTGAAGCACAGAGGCTTGCTCAGTTTTACTACTGGTAAGTCAAAGTGGTGGCGAACTTTGAAACCTGACAGATTGAAGTACCTGCTACCTTTGTGGCCATGCCTTATGCCTGAGAAGGGTACTTGAGTACCTAAGCCTGAACATGATATGAGTTTTGTATTTATTTTTGCTGATTAGAGGTAATGTGTATGTGTCTGAGCACGTGCACATCCACATGTAGAAACACACTCACTAATGATTTCCTAGCTACGTGTTTGGTGAGGTGTAGAAAACACTCATGCCCAGTGTAGAAATGGGGGAAGTGAATTTAGTGCAGGAGATAATGGAGTGTGGAGTGGGAGCTATAGTTAGGACTGTGGCAGAGAGGAAAACACAGGCTCTGGACGAAGAGGAAGCTGATAATGAGCTCAGTCAACTTTTGAGGCTGGAAAGTAGAATCATTGTTGCTGGATATTGTGTATTTTTTTTTCCTGGAGAAGCCAGAGTTTTGGATTTTTAAACCAGAAAGAGATTTTGAAGCTTATTTTTAAATGATCTCAACTAACTGAAATTAATTGAAGCTCCTATGTGAATCAAATAGAAACCCTCTGGTTTAGACCATTAGTACTGCTAGGTAGATGAGTGATCTTCAGGTGAGAGAGAGTTGACTACATCATGGTATCACCACTAATTTTAGAAGAGAGGATGGGTCCCATATCCAGAATACTTGTCCATCCTCTTCTGTCTGTTAAAATGGCATGATGGTACACTGTGATGTAGAGAGTTGAATTATGAAGTGTACTTCTAAGAAATAACTGTCTTGTGAGGCTGTGGAACCTTGTCAGAAGGCTTTACTCTGCAGACCCCGGGGATTCCTGGCTTCTGATTTTGGCTCTGTCCTCAGCACTGGTTTTCACGTCTGTAGATATCACACCTGATTCTGGATGGGGCCTTGAGGTGTGGAATGACTTCCGGGACCATTATACACTCTGTCCTCTCTTTTGTTCAGGTATGTACAGCCCCCTGGCAGGACCATTTAGGAATCCCTGCAGTGGAGTGTGTAGTCCCTATAACTACTTGGAGTTTGGTACTAGTTAAAAAAAATCTGATTGTCCCCTTCTGAGAAATGTGTGGCTTCTCTGAGATTCAGTTCTGGTTTCCAAACTGCCCAGGAAGTTCCTTGCAGGTACTGAGTATTTACTTTCGGTAGCAATGTAGGGATGGGTTAATGACTGTTTGTCTTCCTCCAATGTGCTCCTCTTAGCACAGCAAGGCTTCTAGGTGATTTGCTCACTTCTTGTCTCTGTGTTACATTTTGGTAATTTTCACAATATTTCTAATGGTTTTATTATTACTATATTTGTTATGGTGATCTGTGATCAGTGATCTTTGATGTTACTATTGTAATTGCTTTGGCTTTTTTATTTTTTAGCAAAAAAAAAATTTTTTTTGTAATCGAAAAAGTAGCTCCTTTTTTTATCTTTTTACCAATTTTTGTTATTTAGTCACTAAGTTGTGTCCAACTCTTTGTGACTCCATGGTCTGCAGCAAGCCAGGCTTCCCTGTCCTGTACTGTTCCCCAGAGTTTGCTCAGATTCATATCCATTGAGTCGATGATACTGTCTAACCATCTCATCTTCTGCCACCCTCTTCTCCTTTTGCCTTCAATCTTTTCCCAGCATCCAATGAATTGGCTGTTTGGAAAAGAGTCATACCCATAGGGCATTCACTTATGATTCCTTTAGCACAGAGGTTTCTGGTAGAAATATCAGCTCAGTCCCTAAAACTTGATCACATATAATGTTTTCAATTCAAGAATGCTGGGATCCATATCAAGGGGTGAAAATCTCCCTTAGTTCACCTTTGTGATTGTTACTGCCCAGAGTTCTGTGTGCTGCCAATACCATCAAAGGACCAACTAGATATGATGTCTAACCCCACTGATAATATTCCTTTTAAAACACAGAAAAAATACACATCAACTTGCTGTGCTATGGTCTAAATTTTTGTCTCGGAAGTATTATAGGTGAATCTATTTCCAGATGCTGCAAATAACGGAAAATAATGGAAAACGGGAATCAGGGTCTCTGTCCTTAAAATGTGTTTCAGTTTGCATTTTGATAGCGGTTTAGAAATGTTATCGCTTGTTTAGTCACAGACATAATTCACATCTTTCTTCGGGTACTGTAAACAAGAGAAATGGTTTAATGGCCCCATAAAGGCACTCTGCTGATAGCTGAGATTAGGCCCTTTAGTAATGGATGTCAGTGTGTGTATGTGTGAGTGGTATGTGTCCGCGGTGGGGGCAGGGCGAGCTTGAAAGAGGTAAATGTACTGGAAAAGAATCTATGAGAGGCTTAGATGCGGCCAAAGTGCCTGCCGATTTTCTGTAAGTCTTGGAAGATGGATTTATTAAGCATGTAACACTATTGTCTTTATTTGTACACAAACGTTTGCCTTTGCTTCTGGAATTTAACCCTGTACTAATTGAGGTCATTGCCACCCATTTATCACTTGGAATTGAAGTGATATTAACTTAAAGTGAATGCTTTTCATCTGGTGAGTGTATTTCCAACTACATATATTTATATAAAAGGCTACATGCATTTTTCATGCCATACTTGTATCTGGCCTTAAATAACCTAATTTATGTATACCATTTACTTTTTCCCCTTTTTACAGAGGCTTTTTTAAAATTCACTGCCATAACCAAGTGAAATTTTTTTTACAAGTGCTTTAGTGTCCACAGAGTGATTTTGTTTTGACTTTCTCAGTTATATTTTGTAAACAAGTATAGAAAACTCTCCGCATTATACATAACCATGGTCTAAATAAATGCTTTGAAATTCCTCAAAGCACATAAATTTCTAGTGTTTTAGAGCCTCAATAATATGTCATTTTTTTCACCATCATGTTTGTGTATATCCCTGTAAATCGGCCACACAGGGCTGTTTATCTGATTTGGGGAGTCAGAGTAAACACAGGGTTAATAAAGCAAACTCGAATGTCCCTTGTTAACTAACTTAGCATACCCTAACACTAGGAGGTGTCACTATGCCATCCGTCCACTTTTATATTTTCTTTTTTCTTTTTCTTTGCAGACCATAATCTAGAATAGGGATCAGAAAACTTTTTTTTTTTTTCCCCCGTAAAGGATCAGATGGTAAATATTTTAGATTTGGTGGGTCAAAGGGTTTCTGTCACATTGTTACTCAATGTAGTCCTAGACTACGTAAATGAATGGGTGGAAAAGTGTTCCAATAAAACTTTATTTACCAGAACAGGTGGGAAACTAGATTGACCCATGGGCTGTGTGATTTGCCAACTCTTGTTCTAGAATACTGTTTTTTTGTTGTTGTTCAGTCGCCAAGTTGTGTCCAACTCTGCCACTTAAGCACACCGGGCCTCCCTGTCCTTCACCATCTCCTGGAGTTTGCCCAAGTTCAAGTCCATTGAATTGATGATGCCATCCAACCATCTCATCCTTTGTCACCCTCTTCTTCTAATGCCTTCACTCTTTCCCAGCATCAGTGTCTTTTCCAATGAGTTGGCTCTTCGCATCAGGTGCCCAAAGTATTGGAGCTTCAGCCTCAGCGTCAGTCCTTCCAGTGAATACTTAGGGTTGATTTCCTTTAAGATTGACTGGTTTGATCTCCTTGCTGTCTGAGGGACTCTCAAGAAATTTGTTCAGTAGATTATTCTAAAATAGATTTTTTTGAGCAGCCCAGAAATCTCACCATCAAAATCAAGAGATTCTCATCAAGGCTCTAAACTCCCAGCTAATATTGATTCAAAAACTACAGATGTGATTCAAAGATGTAGTTTTATTTAGATAAGTAGTTAAAAATGTGATGTGTTTCTCTTCCCAGGGTAATTGTTTTGTACTCACAGAAATTACTGCTGTATTTCACTTGCATATATGATAAGACTTGGGAGGAAAGCAAAGTGAAAGGTCACAGCTGAGACAACTTATCATTGTATTTATGCTCACTGTCCACATAGAGAAGGGGACCCATCATTTGTGACATTTTGGTTATCAGAGTCACAGGGAAGCTTTAGTTGTTAGATAGCAATATTTTTCCTTCAGTGGAATATGAGTAGTGTGAATTTTTAAATGCCTTTGGTCCCAGCAATAAATTGAAAGAAGGCAGAATGCCTAAAAGCAAGCATGAATGCTCTGAGAATTGTTTTCATTTAGATGCAAATGCAAAGAATATATTATTAAGGTTATGTATATAGAAATATGCATTGCATACACATGAATTAATCAAACTTGAAGACTGGCTAATATACTTATTAGAACTTTTCTTAAAAAGAAAAGCAACATTATGAAGCTCTAATTGGAGTTCTGTGAGCTCTTGATGGTAGGACTTACTGTTCAACTTCTTCTGTAACTCCACATGTCCTGTCCCTTAGCAAATGGCATAACGTCTAGGCCAGTAAATGGATGAATTAATGAAGAAATATATGGATAAAGAAACATCTGATATAATGTTACAGTGGTTCTCATGCATGATGTAAATCTTAAGTGTGCCTACACAAAGTAAATTTGAATTGTTATGGTCAAGGGTTCAAGAGTTGCTGCCCAAAGCCCAAGACTTTAATTCCTACCTATAATAAATTAGTCCTAGGCTTTTAGTTAGGCATGAAGCTTAGCTTCTTTATGCCTCTTTAATTTTTTTTTTTTTTTCAAAATTGGAATACTAATGTCCTTCTTGTCTTGAATGATGAGAATCCAGAGTTGTTGAAGATTCTTTGGAAACTTTATAATACTGTGTAAATTTGAGTTTTTTGAGGCTTTGTAGGAGTGTTTTCTATCACTATTCCAAACTCAATGAGAGTTCAATATATTAATATTAACACCAAAGTTAAGCATATTATCTTTCTTAAATTTACTTCATGTTCACTATTGAAATATAAACAAAAACTGAATTCATAAGTTTCATTGTTTATTGTTTGAACTAACATGAACCAATCAATCATAACATAGTCTGTTTTCAGTTTAGTAGTAACCAAAAAAATACTTCAGGGTCATGATTGTTTAGGAAATTATTCTTCTATGAGCAAATTGTTAAATTCATTTTCTACATCAATATTGTAGATGTTCACATATGACTTATCATATATCTACCCTGAACCAAGGGACTTGCCTGATGGCTTAGTGGTAAAGAATCCTCCCGCCAATTCAGGAGACTCAGGTTCAGTCCCTGAGTCAGGCAGAGCCCCTGGAGAAGGAAATAGCTACCCACTCCAGTATTCTTGTCTGGGAAATCCTATGGACAGAGAAGCCTGATGGGCTTCACAGTCCACGGGGTCACAAAAGAGTCGGACACAACTTTGTGATTAAACACCACCCTGAACCAAAGACTTGGTTGTATGCCAGCGTTGTTGCATTTGGAGAGCCACGGGCCCTACACTCTGTGCTCCCGGAGAATGATGACAGGAGTGTGCCTCTGGTCTAAAACGTGGGCAGGAAAAAAAATGGAAGCCAAGATGATGCCTCCGAGTTCATTGTTCCAAAATGAAAACAATTGCTAATCTAGCAAATACTTTACGATGAATACCATAACCCCAAGTAAACTTTGTGAATTAAGAAGTGGTTAAGTTTATTTTGGAAGTGCATTTTTTAATGTCTTGGTATTTTGGAGCTCTTAAATTTAACCATTAGAGGAACTCAGTCATTGCAAGTCAGCCTTAAGATGTGGTTTTAAAGGTCAAGCCTCCATCAAAGCAAAAATGCAAGATGCATCTCTTGAGAGTTCTCTTGGCTTCTCCTCCTAAAAATCTGATTGTCCGGAGGAGTTGCGGGTCATAAAAGTTTGCATGGAAATGTGGTTGAGGAAGTCGGCAGATGAATGATATGAATTGTCTGAAGTCAGGGATAGAATGTAATATACATTGGAAGCCATCACTTGTTTGTAAATGAAGTGAAGGAGTTAACTCTTATGATTTGATACACTTGAGGAAGGAAAGATTCACTGTAATTAAAACTACAAACAATGCTGATGCCTGTAGCCCTCTGTTGCCGACACAGGCAGGACAGTACAGTAAGCGAGATGAAATGTACCTAGCAGCCTCGGCAGCAGGCTGGAGCCATGTTCAGTGAAAGTAATTTAATTAGTGTTGATCATGACTCCAGATGATGGTGATTTGATAAGGAATAATTTAGTACTTAACAGCCTTTTACATGCACCAACTCCATGTGGGAAGGTAAAGCAAATTGCACGAAATGAATGTGCTGCTTCCACTTGTACCCGTGCCAGTGAGCTGGAAAACTGCCTGTTCGCAGACGCTCCGACTCTCAGCCCTGTGATGAAATACCCAAACCCGGTCTCCCCTCTGGAAGGAGTCTCTATACTACCCTTACCAAAGAATAGAGAAGTCATTTTTGAGATCTGAGATCTCCAGGAAGCAGAAGACTGAAAATGAGGAAAATACCGTTGCTTTGGTTCTTGTGCAAAAGATTGAAGATCTCAGGTTGGCTTCTTTTTTCCTCCTCAACGCAGCAATTAAAAAAAAAACCAACAACAACCTAGTATTTGGCTTATGATTAGAAAAAAAAGTCATGGTTCCAAGAGCCCACAGTGATTAAGAGGCCCACACACGGAGAGAGTACAGGAGCCCTAAACCTCTTGGAGAACCTGTGAGAATCCTTGAGTGTTGGCATCTAACAAAAAGGGAGACATTGTTCAACTTCATTTTTTTTTTAAAGTCTTTTCAAGTCTTGGACCTGTTTCAGGGCAGTATACACTGGATCCACGTGTTGCTAAGATCATTGTGGATCTGAAATTTGTCTGGTTATGAGAATCACCTAGAAAATTTTCAAAGATAATGCTGATCTATACAGCAGCTGTAGTGAAGCAGAGTTCCTGGGAAGGGTGTATGAGTTTGCTAGAGTAACCATTTTTGTTGTTGTTTAATCACTAAGTCATGTCTGATTCTTTTGTGACCCCATGGACTGTAGCCCACCAGGCTCCTCTGTCCATTGGATTTCCCGGGTAAGAATATTGGAGTGGGTTGCCATTTCCTATTCCTGGGGATCTTCCCCACCTAGGAATCCAACCCGCACCTCCTGCCCAGCAGATTCATTACCAGATTCATTACCACTGAGCACCCAATGAAGCCCAGGGCTGCCATTACAAAGTATCATAAACTAGGTGGCTTAAAAAGTGGAAATTTGTTGTCTCACAACTCTGGAAGCTAGGAGTCTGAGATGAAAGTGTTGGCAGGGTTCTGATGGCTATGAGAGAGAGAGTGTTCTTTGCCTCTTCCCTAGATTATGGCAGTTTGCAGGCAATTTTGGCAATTCTTGGCTTGAAGAAGCATCACTCTAATCTCTGCCTTCATTTCACACGGTATTCTCACTGTGTTTCTCTGTCCTAATGCCCTGTTGTACAAGGACACCAGTAATACTAGATTAGATTCCACTCTAATGACCCTGTCTTTTTTTTTTTTTTTTTTGTCAAATTAACTACTCTCCCCAAAAGAAAACCAACTCAAAGAAATATATCACAAATTATTTGCTAAAGTGACATCAACTAGTTTTCCAAATAAAGTCATGTCTGAGGTAGGACTTCAAGTTAAAATTTGGAGGGGACACAGTTGAACTAATGACATATGGAATAGTAGAATCCCTGTTTGTTTGTTTGTTTTCAAAATTTCCCTGAGTACTTTGATGATTGGGCAACTTTGGGGATCCTCTGTTTAGGGATCAGCTTCCCTCTGAGTACACGTTTTTCCTTATGTTCTTTCTTCTATGGTTACTCCAAGAAGTTCTTGGGGCCAGTCTGAAAGCTCCAGATGATGTATCTACAGGGATGAGTTATGCTTTTTTGCTTCTAGGCTGATATTAATGGACATTTTGATAGAAGGCTACTGTCCTGCTAGGAATCTTTCCTGATGGTACCCCAGAGTTGTCCTCCCTCCCCTGATTCATCTGGAATTATTTATCCTGTGAGGTTGAAGCACATTATCAGATGTCTCTACTGGAACAGGAGGCCAGGCATTTTCAAACATCTCAATTTTTTAGAGCGTTGCTTGACGTTTCTCATATTTTTAAACCTTTTACTGGAGCAAAACATTTATCTCAATGTAAAAATCTTAACTGTATAACTTGGTGAATTTTACATATGTATATACTTGTAACCACTGCATAGAGCAAATATAAAATATTTATAGCTCTGTAGAAAATCCACCTGCCAGTGCAGGAGATGCAGATTTGATTCCCAGGTTGGGAGGGTCCCCTGGAAAAGGAAATGGCAACCCACTCTAGTATTCTTACCAGGAAAACTCCATGGACAAAGGAGCCAGGCAGGCTACATTCCATGGGGTTACGAAGCAATTGGACATGACTTAGTGGCTAAACATCAGCATTAGATTACTAGATTCCCTCTCTGTCATTAATACTCCCATCCACCACCGGAAGATTCTTTCACTATCAGGGTGGTCTGTTCTTCAAATTCCTTTACTACATACTCTATTGTGCTTGTCTTCTTTTATCAGCTTGCCATCTGAGAGACGTTCTGTGTGTAACCAGTGTGTTCCTTGTTATTCTTGTAGAGTATTTCATTGTATGAATAAGCCACACATTATTTATCCATTTTTCTGCTAGTGAACACTGGAATTTTTCCAGTTTTGGTATTATGAATAAAGCTGCTATGAATATGTCCTTTTGGTGAACATATTCAGTCCTTTCTCTTTGATATTCACCTAAGAGAGTCATTACTAGATCATAGGGGAGGTTTATATAAAGACTTGGTTGATACTGCCAAAAAGTTTTCCAGAGTGTGTGTTTGTGTGTATGTGTGAGTTTATACTCTCGGTAGCATATATTTAAAAGTTCTTATTGCTTTAGGTCTTCTTCATGTCAATGTCAATGCCAATTTTTAGCCATCCTAGTCGGTATATAGTATAACCTGATGTGACTTTATTTGCAATTTCTTGATGAGTAAAGATGAATACCTTTTCATATATGTTCATTTTGTTGCTCATTTATTTTGCTATTTGGATATCTTCTTTTATGAACTGCCTGTTTGAATCTTTTGCCCAATTTTAATTGGGTTGTTTCTTTTCTCTCTTTGTAACAATTTTTATTAGGTTGAGTATGATATCTTTGATCTTTCTATAGCAAGTAACTTCTTGGTGTGTGTAGCTTAGTGTCTTGGGGAAGAGAAGTTCTTAATTGCAGTGAAGCCTAATTCATAGATTATTTTCTTCTATGGTTAATGCGTTTGCATCCTGTTCACTAATCCTTTCCTACTTCGTGGTCCCAAACACTTTTAAAACAGTAATGTTGAATATAGTAGTCTCTGTAATGTCTGATATTTTGATAAATATGATCAACTTTGCATCGTACTGCCAATTTATTAGCTTTTGAGATCTTATCCATTTTTATTCATACAAATTAGTTCTGATCTCTCAGGTATAATTTGAGTTCCTTTGATGTTGGTACTGCTTTTTCTTAGGAAAATATAAAACCCAATACTTAATCTAAAGTGCTGAACTTAAGGTATGCACATTTTGTTGTATATGTTCAAGTAAGTCATAAAGAGTTGAAAACTATTTGTTAAGAAAGCAGCAAATACATGATTAACATATTACAAGATTTCATTGTGCAATATCTGTCATTCTAAGAAGTAGCATACACACACACACATACACATGCAGAGGGAAAAAATTTTCTTAAAGGATGCTACTTTAAATCCTTTGTGTTTTTGTTTCATAATTTAAAAGCATTTTATCTTGTGAATTTAGAATTTAGATAAAAGTAAAGAGAATAATGTAATGAACTCTCACTGACCTATCAGTCTGCTTTTAACATCTATCAACATTTTTCTATTTGATTCTTCCCCTACACATCTTTTTCTAGATTATTTTAACGAAATTCTAGGACTTATTTTTTTATCCGTAAATATTTTATGAAGCTTTAGCTTTAAACTTTTTTGGGGAACAACTGCCATGTCATTATGACATTCAACAAAATTAACAATAATTTCTTACCTAGTCCCCATTGAAATGTCTTACTCATTGGAAAGTTGTCTCTTTTAGTTGTTATGTTCAAATCAGAATCCAAGCAAGTCCTCATGTTATGAAGTGAATCCTGAGGTTGTTAAGCCTCTTTCATCTTAGCATTTTATAAATTATAACTTTCTGACTTGGTAAAGTTAAGGAACATATGTACCATTTGCATATGAAAACATACATAATTTTCCCTTTGTTTCTGTTCCTCTGACTCTCTACTCTGAGTAGGTATATTAAACACACATTAAATTAGAAAAAATACTTTGAAATAGATCACTCAGTGAAATAATTGTATTATTATTTATTAAGTTTTCCTTAGACAACTAATTTAGGTGACAAATTTGTTTTCCACAGTGTTTCAGATGTTTCTTGAATATCACTGAACATTTCAGTCAAAATTATGTGCTTATATAAACAAATTTATTTTCTTGGAGCTTGATAGTTCTTGATATCAATTTCTTATACTAAAATTATATATGACATTCAAGCTAGTACAAGTTTATAATGCTGTAACGTTATGATCAAGATTGAATGGCATCATAAACCACAAAGTTTCTCTTCTCTTCTCTTCATTTATAGTGTATGTACTTAATATTTTGTATTTTAATCTCAGGTTTTACAGAGTTGGGATAACTATCCACAGTGCGTCCTTTTTGGGCTTATCCTTGATTATTCATACCTGTGCATATTGTATGAAACTAAAATTCATTCTCATGTCTGTTTTTCCTCTTATCTTTTTATTTATTTTTCCATTTTTACTAAAACTTCAGTTATTTTGAGGATCTCTAGTATATATTTTTTTTCAGCTTCATTTAAAATAACAAAAATATATAACCTTATTTTATTTTTTGGTTTGAGAGATATGATTCCAACCTAAAGATACATATTTCTTCATATTTTGTGATATTATCTTTATATTATATTGAACAGTAATGACATGACAATGTCATATGAAAAAGCAGAAACTAACATTTCATATAGAATAATTGCTTTATGGTCATAATATACAAAAAATAACTTTAATGTATTTCTCACAATGTATCTTCACACTTCTCTTAAGTAGTTAGACAAGTACTTTTATCTGTAGTTTAATATATAAGCACTGGCCACAAAGACATTGAGTTTTTATCCTTTTGTCCAAAGTATCATTAGTTACTCTAAGAACGGCAGCTGGGGTTTCTTCGTCATAGTTCAGTTTTTATTCCATTAAACCATTACTATTGATGCACTTGAAATATTTTCCTTTCAGTTAACTCTTAAAATTATGCTCCTATTTTCAGTTAATTCTTGAATAGTCAGTTGTGTTTTTTTTTTTCCCCTGCTTGAGTTATTGGAAAACTTGCTGAAATATTTTCAAGCATATTTTCTGAAAACTGAACTTCTCATTTTGTTAGTGTCAGCTAAGCCAGTTACAAGTAGTTGATTTCACTTTCAGTAATGAGAAAGTTCAAGCATGCATTTTGTTATACAATAAAAGCAAACAATGAGTATATGGAGAGTATATAGGATTCTCCAGAATCTTTTCTTGCATGAAATTTTTCCAGTGTGATTTTTCTTATGTATGAGAGTTAATAGGAAATGTTAGTGACATTTTAACCAAGAGGGATAGAACAGGTTAGTGTACTTAATTCCTAACAGGATTTCATTTTTGTGGGTATTTTTGTTTTGTTTTCTAGTGGCTTTTCATGGCCTCCCACTGAAAATCAAGAAAGAACCCCACAGTCCATGTTCAGAACTCGGCTCTGCCTGCAGTCAAGAACAGCCCTTTAAATTCAGCTATGGAGAAAAGTGCCTGTACAATGTCAGGTAAAGTAATTGAGTGTATAGTGAGCACCTGATGGTTCTTACAGAAACACAAATTTACCATAATATAAAATCTCAAGTCGTATTTTATAAGAGTTACATCTTCAACATGTAACAAGCTAATTAGGTCATGTGTTGAGCAGAACTCAAAAGGACCGTTTACTGTCTGATCATATACTTCTAGAATCATTTTAAAGCAGTAATTTTTATCCAGATCATGAGCTGCTTTTCCACAACCGTTAGGGGATGATGCATCCTGAGATTGTAAAAAGGGTCTTAGGTGGCATGAGCAGGTACGGAAAGTTCAGTTCTCATTAGAAAGAATGCATTATGCACTTTAGAGTTTGTAGGGGGAAAACAATGAAGCATTTGGCAGGTCTGAACAGTACATTAGTTATCTGACAGGCTTTGCAGATGATCTATAAGATGCATTCATGGTCAGTTGCAGTAAAGTTAGAATTTTATAAGGCTTAGCAGAGGCTATTATCTGTTAAAAACCCAGTTGTTCCTTCTGATGATAATAAAGGGTGGAGCAGTAGAAGTACATTGTTCCTTTGTTGGAAAATTTGATAACATGTATGTTCATTAAAAACCCTTCACAGTAAATTGCATTCTGCTACTTTTCATATTGGCCCCTAATTGCATAAGGAAAAAGTTGGCTCTGTATATTGTATGTTATTACTCTCAATTACAGTAGAGACATAGTCCTTTAAAGGAGTTAGTTTAGAAACTTATAAAAATGATTACAGATATTTGCGGTCTTATAAATTATGTTGATTCAAGTTCAAGTTCATAATGCATTATGATTCAGAGGAGTCTTCTGTTTCCTCAGATTTTTTTTTTTTTACCTATACTCTGTTTCCTTCTGCAGAATAATGTTATTTTTTTTCCCATTCTTCAAATCAAAGAATAGCTGAAGGTTAGAGGTGTACAATGATTCACAATATTTAAAGTTATGCTCCATTTATAGTTATTATAAAATATTGGCTACACTGCCAGTGTTGTACAATATGTTCTTATAGATTATTTTACTCCTAGTAATTTGTACCTCTTAATCTCCTACCCCTATATTGCTCTTCCTGCTTCCCTCTACCCACTGAAAAGCATTCACTTGTTCTTTGCATCTGTGAGTCTACTTCCTTTTTGTTACATTCACTAGTTCGTTTTTTAAGATATTTAAGATTCAAAAAACTTTGATTTGCATAGTTTCATGGTACCTGACCAGTGCTTGGATATTTCATTACTATTTGTTCTTGCAAACTTGTCTTCTACATCTTCTTTCCTAGACAGTTCAGCAGAGTCTGAAATGATGAAGGTGGTTCAGTTGAACTGCAAAGTTTTTAAAAATTATCTCTCTTATAGAAGCCTACTATTAAAGCATACTGAGTTCAGATAAAACAGTATTGATCAATCTGAGTTTTATTTTATCACATTTTTAATTTTTGCATTTTCTCCTTATGAGTACTATGTATTCACAGAATAATTATTTAACATATTGGAGAATTTTTAATTAATAAACCAAATAGGTATAGAATTGTCATTGCATTTTAGCATTGATCAGAAGTGTGATTATGGAAGAACTACTGCTTTATAGACATATTTTAAAAAAATGACATCTGACTTTCATAAATTAATGGTAGAATTACCTGTATATTTTGAGATTCTTCTCGAAGACCAATAATTCCCACAGTGATTTATTGGGTTAATACTGCTTTTTCCATTTCTATATGAACAGTGTAATGCAGTATAGCATTTTATGAGAAAAAAGTAATATCTTAGGACAGAAGTTGTATCATTATTTTTCACATGGGAATGAGACAGGTGAACCATTTTATAAAAGAAGTACATTCTCATTCAGAAATACTGGTAAAGGAAACAGGTGGAACCAAATAGTATGAGTTTGTGGACTTTGCTGTAAAGGAAGAAAGACTTATGCAGCCCATACTCCTCTACTTCTGTAGTTTCATGAGTGGATGTAATTCTTTTGTATGGATGGAGCAACAGGATAAATTATTACATAAGTCATTTTTTTTAAGTTTCTTTTTTAAAGAAAAAATATACTGGCAAATGCTTTTTTATCTTAAAAGGAAACAGAGTATTTTAACCTAGATATTTTTTGTTCAGAAACTTAAATATAATGTTTTCAATAAAGTATTTTTAGATTAGAAGAATTAGTTAAATCATATCCCTGAGAACTATGCTAAAGACTGCAACTTAAATTCATAATGTGTATAAAAACAAGCTTACTCATTTTATTCTTTTGTAATTATGTTTAGAAGTTAGACTGTGATAACAGGATTTTATTCTTAAGAACATTATTTTGTGCCTATTCTTATGCTCCAAGAAGGTTTAAATATATCAGAGACGTTTTAATTTGCCTCATAAATCTTTATTATCTCGTGTGAGGAAGTTAATGCCAGGCATCATTTATTTTACACTAAAAGAATGAAAATAAGGCAAAAGCATCGGCTTCTTAGAATTCTACAGCAAATAAAGGCGAGTCAGGTATGATCTGCATCTCGTTAAACTGATACGACTTCTTATTCTAAAGTCTTCTGTAATATAGAAGGATTATAATATCAGAAATATTTAATGATCTAGAAAAGATCTATGAAACTTGCTTAAGGAGACATATCAAGAACAGATGGTAATGGGGACTTCCTTGGTAGTTCAGTGGTTAAAACTCCACACTTGCAATGCAGGGAGCATAAGTTCGATCCCTCCTAGGATCCTGCATGTCTCACAGTGTGGCCAAAAAAAACAACAACGAAGAATAGATGGAAATAATGTCACTGCTTTTGCTGACAGAGATTTTCCTTATGTTATGTTGTTTGTATATGTATTAAAAATAGATGGTTTATATTTATGCTGTTTCCAAGTGATACATTATCCTATTTTCTGTTTTAAGTGTGTGGCTGTTTTGATGATTACATGTTTTGGAATTGCAAAAACCAAAAGCCATACCATTCTAAGCTTCCTTAGGACTTTAGCCTGAAATATTGTTTTCTTTCCTTGACCTGTTTTGGTGGGGGGGACGGAGTATTAATTTTTCCCAAGAAGCATACATTCTCTCTTCTCTTGTCTCTTGGGTAGTGCCTATGATCAGAAGCCACAAGTGGGAATGAGGCCCTCCAACCCCCCAACACCATCCAGCACTCCAGTGTCCCCCCTGCACCATGCATCTCCCAACTCAGCTCACACTTCAAAGCCTGACCGCGCCTTCCCAGCTCACCTCCCTCCATCGCAGCCCATCCAAGACAGCAGCTACCCCATGGATCACAGGTAAAGTGCAAGTACCTTAAAAAAAAAGGTTATTGGAATATAGTTGATTTACAATGTGTGTGTTAGTTTCTGCTATACAGCAAAGTGAATCAGTTATACATATATCTACTCTTTTTTTGATTCTTTTCCCATATAGGTCACTACAGAGTATTGAGTAGAGTTTCCAGTGCTATGAAATATATCCTTATTAGTTATCTATTTTATCAATGGTAATGTGCATATGTCAATCCCAATCTCCCAATTTATTCCTCCCTACCCCTTATCCCTTGGTAACTGCAAGTACCATTTAAAAAAAAAAAAAAAACAACAAAGCAAAACTGTTTTTAGCATTCTTGGAAGAAATTCCTTTTACCACTTCCTAGGACCTATAGTAAATTCAAGGCGAGTACATTAATTTTGCACATCTGTGCAAAATATTTTTAGAGTTTGCTCTGTCTTTAGCTATAAATAATTTGTGGAGAAGGTCATTTGTAAACATTCCTTTATAAACATTTAAATTGGTTGCTAAAATGGAAAATTAATCTATATACTGACATTTGAACATTTCCCTTTCTCTTTGCTTGAATTAAATTGCTTCACTTAAACTTTAAATCAGATCATCCCATTTTTATGAGCATATGTGTGTACTTGAAAAATAAAGTTAGGAGACTAATTTTAGTAGATGGCTTATGGAATTAGGTTCTTTACCTTAGACTGACTGGTTTAGCTGTACATAGTTTTCCAGAAGAGAACTTATATGACAGAACTCTCTTTCCTCCTTTGCAAGTGATGGATATTTAATGTCAGTAGATGCATGACCCTGAACACTGAGAATATAACATTAAAGTGATAGAGACTGAATTAGTATTACTTAAAAAGGAACAAGGCAAGACACAACATAGAGAATATCCTATGTCAGGTAATTCTCAACTCTTAGAGATTTAAAAATTTGTGTTTAAATAAAATATTGAAGGACCCTTAAAGGCCTTAATAATACAACTTAAAAACACAGTTCAGTTGTATACAGCATTTCTTTTTTTCCCCTTCTACCCTGTACTTATGTAGAACAAGTGGTGTGTTGGTAAATGGTTAACAATAGGATCTATGGAAGAAAACCCAAAAGACATTGATCTTTAGCATTTGATGAGTCTGTGATGTAAATATTGCCCCCATGGCAGATTCCAAGCTATCAGTATGACAACCCTGAATGTGGAATTGGAAAGAGATGTATAGTAACATGCCATGAAATAGTAGTATTTCTATCAAACAGATACAACAGGCATAATCTCGAGAGCATGATTAGCATGATGTTGTTGTTCAGTTGCTCAGTTCTGTCTGACTGTTTGCGACCCCATAGACTGCAGCACGCCAGGCTCCTCTGTCCATGGAATTCTCCAGGCAAGAATACTGGAGTGGGTTGCCATTCACTTTCCCAGGGGATCTTCCCAACCGAGGGATCGAACCCAGGTCTCCTGCATTGCAGGCAGATTCTTTACCTTCTGAGACACCAGAGAACCCCAAATTTAACAATAAGCCTGTGCAAAGGGGTTCTGACACAGCATTATAAAAATAGCTCAGCCAAAGGAATCCTCCAGATCAGCAAAGGAAACCCAAAGATGGGCTGAAAATAAGGGAATACTCAGCTCTGCTTTTTATAGATTATTTAATGGGACTCAATCTCAATTTCAGTCACTCTTCTGATATGAAAGGATAAGATGAAAGCATTCTTGCCAGCATGAAACCAAGTAATAATGTTTCTACCTTGGTTTCCATCCCTGTGTCCTCTGGTGCTTTGGTTATGAAACGCTGTCCATTATCTTTTTCTTCTCACCCTGTGGACCTGAGACTTTCTCAGAGTGTAATGGTATGAGCATCTGTGTAAACAGTTTTGTAAATACAGATGAAAGAAATCTTATTGCCAGGTGGGCCATTAAACAGATGCACATTGTGTAGGACTGATGGGGGGATAGAGAGGACGATGCAGAAAAAAGCAAGTTTTGTTTTGTCTACTTCTGGGCACTTCCCAGAGTTCTTGGTACCAAGCCTCTCACCCCTCAGACGAGGGTCAGAATTAGAGGTGGAACGGTTGGCGCTCTCTGAAGTTCTCTCTTACGGAAGGTGACTGCTAAACAAGCAGTGTGGCTGTTTTTAGGTGACCTAACTAGAGCTGCCATAGCCAAATCCATTTGAGCGTCTCTACTTGAAGTCAAATATTTGAGACTGCGAACAGCCGGCCCGGAACTAAGAGAGGGAAGCTCAGGTCTTTTCCCAGTGTCCCCTGCGGAGCGTGGAGGCCAGTACCAGCTGGCCCATCCCAGGAAAATCTCTGAAGCCGTATGTTTCTGAGGAGGATTTCTTGGAGAGCTCTCGCCAACAAATGACAGTCCCTCAGTTATAAATGGCAAATTTGCTCTGGGAACAGATCCTGTCCCCAAATAGCCCCCTCCAGCCCAGCACCCAACCTCTCTCAGGGAACACTTCATGGCCAACTGGGCTGCACCCCACTTCCTCTCCTCTGCCTCTCTCTGCTCCTCGGTCCAGCCCTTTGCCACTTTTCCCTGAACCCACTGTGCAGGAGTCCTGTCTCTTTTTCTCTGTTTCCCACCACTTAGATGCTGTTTTTCTATACCCAAAAGTTCATCAGCGTGCTCTCCTTACCCATGCACTCTCTTCCAGAAGCTTCTGAGTCCATTTCTCTTTACCATCAGTCATAAGAACGTCCCCACAAACTTGTAGTTTCTTAGGAAGCATATGTGTGTTGATATATGCATGGTCCTCAGTGAGTACCAACTGGAATCACGTTGACTCCTGCAAACAAATGGCTTGACTTTTTTTTTTTTTAAAAAAACAAAGCTTTTAGCAGAAGTATTATTAACTTCCTTGTGTGGCTTCCCAAGTGAGCAAGAGTTCTTATTTTAACTTCAAGTTACAATTTTCCGATTCACTCCTTGACAGTTCTTAATGATAATTTCTGTTTCTTTTTTTGGCTAATGAAATAAGCAAGAGAAGGGAAATGAATGCAGTGCCAGTCAGCCTAACTGTTTGGCAATATCTGAGTTTCTAAGTTGGTTTTCTGCAGGTGTAGTTGGAATTTCAGTGCTTTTCATGGCAGCTGGTGAGGCTAGAGTTAAATCACAGGGTGGAGTGTTCTGAGAAACGCTAAAGCAATCGCTCTGCCATTCTTTTGCTTTTCCCTTGTTTTCATTTAACATTACCAAAATTAAATGTTAACTCTCCAAATTAAAGTCACAGGAATGCTTTTAGAAGGGTGCAGGGGAATTAATAGGCATACATTTGCTCATAGGAATGTCGGATAGGTTATTTTTAAGCACTCCTGGGCATTTTAGAGCACTTTTAAATCTTTAATTAATCCACATCTTTGTGGTGGGTCAATGGTATTAGGATGAGACGCGCAGAACTGAATGATGATGTGATGAGCCAGTTAGTACAGTAGATAACCAAGAAGGAAGGAGTGTAGAAACTCACCGGCAGCCTTCTGCCAAGGCCTCGGAGCTTCCACATGACCTAACATCATGACGTGTTGCAACGCTATGTGATGCATGCATGTTCTTTCCATCTTCAGAGGGCTGCTGTAATATTTTATGCTTATTTTTATCGACCTTATATTTTGTCTGAAGCTCTCGGAAGCCAGTGTGTTCTGTGTTGCTGTTTTGACAGTAAAGAAGTGGTCTTTAAAAACTAGCTTGGATTTCATTCTCTATAATATTGCCCAGTTTAATTTCTCATTAGAATACAGTGTTCTTTAGGACATTGTTGAAGATGTAAGAGTCCCACCCATTTGAAAAGAAAGCCATTCCTTTCTTCTTTCCTCAGTAATTGATGATAAGAAATGGAAAACCATTAAGGAGGTTTTTATTTGGTTGATTTTTTGTTTGTTGATTAGCTTGATAACAATTAAAAGATAGAGGATGCAATTTGAGATCAGATTCTTTCCAGAGTCTCTGTTTTGCTTTTTTTTCCTTGTCTATAATTATTTTAACTCACTTCATAAGGAAATTTGGTGAGCTACCAAGTTGATTTCTCACTGGGCATTTTAACTGTCAGGGTATGTATTTCTTGCAAATGCTACATTGCTCTCCTTAGCCTTACTTGAGGCACACCTTTAACTTCTGGTAATACACTGAAATGGTGCTGAATGGAACTAATTAGAAGAGGAACACAAGGTGTATTATGATTAGTAAGCATATTGCTACTGACCCAGGAAGGAGAAATCTCATCTTCATTGAAGATTTACACTTTGGGTCAGTCAGCTGGTGTCATGTTCACTAACTAAGCAGTTAAAAATTGTGCCAGTATTTTTAAAGGCTATTTCTCGTTACCTTTTTATTTGAAATATGCTCTCTTATTTCCCAGATTTCGCCGCCAACTTTCTGAACCCTGTAATTCCTTTCCTCCTTTGCCAACAATGCCAAGGGAAGGACGTCCCATGTACCAACGGCAGATGTCTGAGCCAAACATCCCCTTCCCACCTCAAGGCTTTAAGCAGGAGTACCACGACCCAGTGTATGAACACAACACCATGGTTGGTGGTGCAGCCAGCCAAAGCTTCCCCCCTCCTCTGATGATTAAACAGGAGCCCAGAGATTTTGCATACGATTCAGGTAGGCCTGTGCTTTAAGTTACATTTATGATATCTTTTCACTTGCTTGTTGCTTTCATTAGTGTTGGCTGCAGGTTAGGTGGCTCCTGACCATTTTTTGGTTGAAACTTTCTGATTTATTCCTTCTTTGAATCTTTCTCTTTATGTGAAGAGTTGGACTATCAAACCATTTTGGCATGAGTCGATGGCTGAAATAGTGTCTAGGAATGAAACCTATTTGAGGAAAAGTACAATTTGTAAAATTAAGCTCTCCTATCTCAGGCCAGGAGAGTAACAGGATTGTTCTTTTCTAAATTCTGGGCTTTTTTTTTCCCATTTGCTCCTGTGGCATTATTTAATGACAATATTTACAGAAAGTAATATTCTGTACTAACTTATTGCTTATTAACTATTTTTTTCTTTGTTGGTATGGCAAGATTCCAAGGCAAGAATAAGAATTCTTCTATATTGGACAAAGAATAGCAAAAATAGCAATAATAAAGCTTAGCTGTTGTCTCACTGAGCCAGAAAGGCCCTGCTAAGTATGTCAAAGTGGAGAATTGGGTTACCTGGAAATAAAGACCATTTTTGTCTATTGTTAATGTTGCCAAAAACTTTGCCAATATTCAACCTTGAGAACTCAGAAAAATTACATAATCTGTATTCATTTTATTTTACAAAATGAATTGAATACATTCAAAATGAATCACATTCAAAATACATTTACGAAATGAATTGTCTTACATTCAAACAAAATGAATTTGTTTTACAAAATGAATACATTTTTCAAAATCAAGACACCTGCCTTTCAGAAATCTTGGGAATTTTGAAAAATAGTATGAAATAAAAGCTAATGCTTCTAAGAAGGGCACCAGGCAAAAAAATTGCTAACATTATTGTAAGCATGATCAATAGATGGTTGTAGACTTAAAAATATTTGAAAGCAAAGTGACTTCCTTTCATGTGGAAAAAAGTTATGGATATTCTTTATGAAGGAACAATTGCTTCTCTAGGCATAACTCTGCTGAGTTTTTCTATCAGTTCCACTTGATGAAGGAAAACTGTCTCCTGGTCTTGCTTCCTTGTCTTGAGTTAACTTGGATAAAGTTACCTATTTTATTATAAACTGATCTTAAAGCTCAGCAAGAAGGAGCCCTACTGAGAGCCTCCTTCCGGCCATCCTTTTCTCATTGGACAACAAGTTCAAAGAACTTAGAGGAATTTCTGCTGAGAGACTCGGACTCTACTTCTAGAAGGTACACTAGCTACCCAGGACCCATGCCTTCCCTGCCCAGTCAGCCCTGAATCTACTTCCAGGACCGGAGCAAGTTCATCCCAGGCCTGGTTTTCCAGGCAGAACACATTGCTCCTGTGTATACCTCTTAAGTCCAAGGAGGTGGCCAACGGGCAGCTGTTTGTGAGAGGATGAGGATGGAGCTTGGTTGTACCCATAGGTTTGGTGTGTGAGGCTCCTGTGGTATGGAGCAGTGTGGGCTTGAGGGATATAGGAAGTAAGGCAGGAAATGGGGTGGGCTGGGGTCTGAAAACTGAAAACTGGCTCCATACCATTTTCTCTTTCAGTTCTCATTCTAGAAATTTCCCCAAAGTCTAGGTTTGACCTGGCCTTCCTAGTTGCTATGTTATCACATTTTCAAATAGGAGGAGAGAACATATTTATTTATAAGTTTGTTTGATTCATAGTTTTAAAAGCTTTTTTTAAAGATGTTTTTGGTATGGACCATTTTAAAAATCTCTATTGAATTTGTTACAAGATTGCTTTTGTTTCATGTTTTGGTTTCTTGGCTGCCAGGCATCTGGGATCTTAGTTTCCCAACCAGGGATCAAACCTGCACCCCTTGCACTGAAAGGCAAAGTCTTAACCATTGGACCACCAGGGAAATCCCCATATAGTTCTAAACATTTAAACATATGACATGAGGGACTTTCTTTGAATGCTTGTCCCAGACCCTGTAATTTCAAGACCAACCTACAATGTACCATAGTGGTTATAGTTTAGAACCTTTTATATTTGTCCATGCTTTATGTGCATAATTAAGAACCCTGTACTACCATCGGCTTTATTATAGATAAGGTTCATTTTTTTCTGTAAATTTCTAATCCTGTTAACTGATGTTATCCTGATTCTCCAAACCTCATTTTAATTTGCTACACAGTTTTTTGAATTCATTGTGATTTCAAGAAACTTTGCAGGTAAATCATTTAAACTAGCCCAAATAATTGGTTCAGAAGGAACTGCAGGGCATAGCATTTTTAGAAATTTGTTCATGTTTTCTAGAAATGATTTTATATCTCAGAAAGATTATAATTGGAATCATTTTCTTGATTCTTTGGTTTTCCATCTATTTATATTATTATATGTAAATATGCATATATTTATATTAATACAACATTCTTCTTATATTTATATCATATATAAAATCATATATAACATGGTATTGAGAATGTGTAACTTTTCTTAAAAAGATGTGAACCAAATAAAAAGATTTAAGTAATCCAATGAGGGGAAAAAAAAAAAAAAAGAAGAACTGATACTGTGAGGTTTAATTGCTTTAGTTTTGGGCCATATGTAATATAGAGTTCTAAGTCAGTTGCTGTCTGGCCCTCAGAGGCACAGATTCAGTTACTTATAACCAAAAAAGGATAGTCCATGCTTTAGCTCAGCCTGCTATCATCAGATACCATCAATTGGAAAGCTTAAACAGCAGACATTTAACTCTCACAGTTCTATAGGCTGGAAAGTCCAAGATCAAAACTGCCAGCAGATTCATTTCCTGATGAGTCTTCTCTTCCTGGCTTGCAGATTGCTACTTACTCACGGTGTCATCATGTAACAGAGAAAGACAGAGCTCTCCTCTCTCTTTCTCTTCCTTTAAAGATACTAATTCCACCATGAGGGCCCCACCCTCATGGCCTGGTCTTATTCTAATTACCTCTCCAAGCTCTCCTCTCCAAATACCGTCATGTTAAGCATTAAGGCTTCACAATAAATTTTAGGGAACTTGATCATTCAGTCCATAAAGAGTGCGTATCCTGTTTTAAAGGTACGTAGGGCATCTTTTTTTGTAAGTTACCATATACCTTGCAAATGACTTCTGGAATATTTGTTTAATATTTAAGAAGTTGTTAATGTATGTTACTTTCTCCCCTCTAAATTATATTTCAAGTTGTTAAAGTTGGACAGTACCTTTGAATTCTAATTTCAATATTGCCAATAAGATACAGTTCAGTTTTGCTTGAATAAATAGTAAAATAAATAGTTCAATAGTAAAGTTACATCTTCTGAACGGATGTGGTCTGAAGGACTGTAGTAACTGTAACCAGGGCTGATGAAAAATTAACCTGTGCCTTTCCGAGTGTGCTATACTGACCACCCACTTGCTGCAATTAGGTTGACACATCTGCATATGTCCTTCATTGCTGTCACGAGTATGATCTCCAGATATTTTGTTTTATTGTCTTTAGTTCTTTCATCCTCGCTGGCAATTTATTAATCTTTTTTTAGAAAATATAATGTATTTATCCCTGAATTATTGAGTGCTTAGTTCACTTACTGATGTGGAACAAATAGCACATTAGAAAATACTCTATGTAATCTAAAGACAATGCGAGAAACATTTCATAATCCTTTTATTCAGCATCTATGATCCACAGATTGTCCTTTAAGAAGGCCTCTAGAACTCTTCATTGCTTAATTCAATATAACATAAATGTTGTGAAAATAAAAGAAGCTTTGTAAGTGAAAAGGCAACATGATTATGCTCTAATAAAGCCTGACATTAATTATGACATGGGAAATGGAAGGTCTATTAGTCTTAATTATAATTACAGGAATGCAATTTCAACTGCTGAGTATTTAAGCTAAAAATTACAAAATATTATGTTAGTAGAGTAGAACTTTTTATGAAGAGAAAGGGAAAAAAACTTACATCAGAGGACTCTGAAAAGATAGAAAACAATTGCTATTTAGGGCCAATTTGATGAACCAGTACAATATGATCATGATTATAATATTAAGTTCTCAACAGTCCAGTACAATAATAGATGTAATTATCTATTATTGTTGTTTTCCTTCTCTGTTTCTCTAGCCTGATATCACTGCACAAAGCAGGGACACAGGCTTTTTGTTGGTTGGTTGGGTTTTACTGAATCCAATCTGATTTCTTCTTTTTTTGCCCCTGTGGCTGAGTTCAAAAGAATTGAGTAAGCACTGTGCTTCATATGGATACAGTGCTCTATTTAAATAAAATTGTGGCTGTTTTCCCGTTTTCATACTCGCAGATGAGGTTTTGCAGATTCTGAATGCCCAATGAGGTAAATATTTTAGATATTTGCAACAACATATTTTGTTAGAATTTATGTGTTCATTGACTGGTCTTTTGTTTTGGTTTTGGATAGCTAAGGGTAGTATTTTTAGGAGGGTGGTGAACACATGAAACTAAAGTTTAACTCAAGAAAATATCAGCACAAAATGTTCATACACTTTGATCAGCTATTTTCACTGTCAGAAAATTATCTTATGGAAGGGGAGACACATGATGAATATTTAGTGGTGGAGGTATATCATAGAGTAATTGGTAATGTAAGTTATGGCTCTCAATAGCAAATATTATGCAGTCATTAGAAGCCAGACTTTTAATAATATTTAATGAAATGAGACTATTACATAAAAAAATTATACACGTCAAGTGTGGCTCAGGCAAAAATAAGACCCAGTATAGAAACACTGTAGCGCTATATAGGCAGTGATATTATAGTCAGTATCTACTTTGTCTATAAAGTGCTTTGTCTTTTAATTATGCTTAGTACAGCTTTTCTAATCAGACAGAGTATTAAATTGTCAAGTATCAACCAATTTAGAGTTGAAAAAGAGAAGTGTCCAAGTTAATCATATCAGTCCTATAAGTAAAAAGAACACTAAATAAAGAAGGACATAGTCTCATTTGTTGCAAACCTGGCTTTGTATTCCTTTGTTTCCAGGGCGGCCTTAGAGAGGGAGGAGAATGAGTATGATACCTGGTAGGTTTCAGGTTCATCCCTGCGCTGTGCTTGAAGCCCCATTATTTAATGCTGCTATGTTACTTGCATTTGGGCGTGGTGACTAAAAATCTTAACCCAGTAGTTGATTGAAGAGGTGATACATTAATAAAGTGTTTTTAACACTCCGGGCCTATTCTGTTACTTTAATTAATTTGAAAAGCTGCCTCCCCACCATGTGCTGGAGCAGTTTTAGCCAGAAGCTGGGAATGAAGAAGGGAAAGAACTTTCAGAGACAGGAAGAAGTGTTTCTGAAATAAGAAAATGGGGGAAAGTACATGCTTGTAGCTTTAGGAGGGAAGGAAGTAGTTGTAGAGGGTAGGGGAGAAAGCTGGAATCATGTTTTCTAAAGAAAAGGTTTCTGTATTTTGTAATTGTTTTTTAAGGTCATTGTGTTTTTTAGGGTCATTCCTTCTGGTACTGATGAGTCCTTCTTTCAGTTTGGAGGCATGTCATATGTATGTGTTGGCAAATGCGACATTATTTTCAATTGGGAAATTGACACAAATAGTTGTTTCATAGAATCATAAGTCTTTAAGCTCATGAAAGCTCTTGGGGATCACCTCATTGAAATTCCTTCTTTACACTCCACTGTAGAGATAAAATGTCCAAGTCTCATTCACGTTAACTACCATCACTTTCACAGTTCTCCTGTGAAGCAGCCAAAACTAGAACTTATTCTTAGTGTACAGTTTACAGTCTTTCTATATAATTGTCCAAAGTAAAGCTTTTTAATTCATAATTTGTTAGATGTATTATTTATTCTTTTCTCTAATTTTAGCCTGAATATTTGCATATGATTTTGAAAAGCTCTACATGATGCAGGGCAATGAAAACATTTGCATTAAAACCTAAGGTATGCTTTTTCTAATTTGAAGGTATTCATTTCATGTTAGATAGTACTCAAATTTTATTCTGATTGTTAGGTACTCACTGTTGTAAGACAGGAAAATATAAAACCTCAAATGATATTTTGGATTAAAATGTGTTCTGTCTCCTTTTTAAAAATGCACCATGCTGCTAAGTCGCTTCAGCGTGTCCGACTCTGTGCGACCCCATAGACAGCAGCCCACCAGGCTCCCCCGTCCCTAGGATTCTCCAGGCAAGAACACTGGAGTGGGTTGCCATTATGCACCATAAACATTATCAAAATTTGAGATTGTCAGATAAGTGACTTTTCCTAATAGTTCTGAAAAAGGATGAATGATAATTAGAAGGAAAAGTAACAAATCAGTGTCATCAGTTCAGTCGCTCAGTCATGTCCGACTCTGCGACCCGATGAATTGCAGCACACCAGGCCTCCCTGTCCATCACCAACTCCCGGAGTTCACCCAAACTCAGGTCCATCGAGTCGGTGATGCCATCCAGCCATCTCAGCCTCTGTCGTCCCCTTCTCCTCCTGCCCCCAATCCCTCCCAGCATCAGTCTTTTCCAATGAGTCAACTCTTCGCAGGAGGTGGCCAAGTATTGGAGTTTCAGCTTTAGCATCATTTCTTCCAAAGAACACATCATAGCCAGCTCTAAAATTCTTTGATTATGTAAACTTTGAATTTGTCTGAGTGTTCTTTCTTATTGCACTTCACTCTGTTAAAAACACTTGATCACTTGATGGCTTAAAATACAAGCATCATTTTCAAACTGGTGTCAGCTCAATCTATTTTTTAGTAGAAAACTTATGAAGAACTGAAATATGTAAAGAAAGCTTACATTTGGAAAAATAAGATAGGCCTTTTCTCACTTCCAATTTTAAATCCAAGCAACCCTTTCTACGTTCTCCATATACTTCTTCATCATCTAAGGACTTTATTGAAGGCCAGTAGACAAACCTTCAAATTTAGAGAATAATTATCTGTTCTTAGCATGTATAAAAATTATATGTAGGCAGAGAAATGATCAAATAAATGCAAAATATTTAGCTCATGTTAAATATGTTAAAAACTAGAAATGTGTTTAACTTTCAACTGTTAGAACTGACAAATATATCTGGTAGTCACATAGGCCCAAGCTGGTACTGCAGTCATCAGAGTTAAATAGTCTTGGGTTTCTGAAATGGTGAGAGAAAATTTTTATGTTGTAAATGTTATTCTATGTTTTGCTGTGTTGATGGGTACTCATCTTAAATAGCAAAGAAAATAGTGAAGTAATTCCTAACACTGCTCTTAGTGAGCATTCTTGGAATTTTTCTTGTAAAATTTAGAATATGATTTTAAATTTATGGGATGAAATCAATAGCTAGTAGAGCAAGAAAAAGATAATTATTTTCTGCAGCCACATAGAAATATGAGTAAATAGTGCTTTATTTTGGGTTGAAGATGATTTGTCAGGGCCTCATCAACTGGTTCAACTTGCTCAAAATTAAAAATAGACAATTCAGAAGGCTAAATTTACTCAGTAGTTGATTTCTAAATTATTACTATTATGATTGTTACTACTACTATACTACTACTACTGTAGTAATATCTCAGGAATTCTGTCATCAGGATATCTTTTTTTATTTTAATGATTCCTGATTATTTACTTTATAAGAGGAGATATGTATTTTAGGGAAATTGGCCTCATTTATGTTTTATGACAAATATTCTTACATGCTTAATGAACAGTTGATCCATACGTAAGTAAACAACCAAAAATATTATTCAAGAAATAACAAGGAGTGGAGTGAAGGCAAAAGAAAACTGTTGAAAATGCTAATTAGATTTAGATGGAACAGTGAGAATAGAAGTAAGGGCTCCTGATACTCGGAGAAGGCAATGGCACCCCACTCCAGTAGTCTTGCCTGGAAAATCCCATGGATGGAGGAGCCTGGTAGGCTGCAGTCCATGGGGTCGCTAAGAGTCGGACACGACTGAGCGACTTCACTTTCACTTTTCACTTTCATGCATTGGAGAAGGAAATGGCAACCCACTCCAGTGTTCTTGCCTGGAGAATCCCAGGGACGGGGGAGCCTGGTGGGCTGCCGTCTATGGGGTCGCACAGACACGACTGAAGCGACTTAGCAGCAGCTCCTGATACTTATTTTACACTTTCAGGTCTGCCATAAAGCTTTGTCATTTCCAAAATGGAAGGCCTCAAGACAGATAATTATAATTCTAATTTTTAAAAATACGAAATATGACGTTTGTAAATATTCAGCTTTACTTCATCATTTTTACTTACCTATCTTTGAACCACCATGGAAACTAGTTCTAGATACTGAAGTTTTTTTTAAGCCTTGAAAAAAGAATATTATTCAGGAATTAGTAATTGAATATATATTGACTCTTCAGCAGTCTTGTTCTGTTCTGTATTTTCTGTGGATGACATGTTGTAGGTTTCCTTATCATCTCTCCTGGCTATGTCAAGTATTCTAATTTTAGTTCAAAGTTAAATATGCTGGTAACTTTATTTATTTACTATCATTTTATTTGGCAGATATTAGAAATTAGGAGATAAATATTAAATTATTATAACATCATATTAGCAAATCTTGCACACATTTAAAACCAAAGACCATGCATTTTTCGTGTTTCTTCTCATTCCTTCTTCTGTAAGCATAGTGAAGATTCCTTGAGAAATCAGTTAAAGATCTATCCAGGGATTGTTGACTGCAACCAGTTCGCAAAATGGCTTCAGGTCACTGGAAGAAAGAAGTATTTTCTTCCCTTCAGGGTCAAGGACCAAGTTACAGATGGCTGATAAAACCCATGATATGTTTTGACAGTATTTGGTAGAGGACTGAGTCTTTACAAATTGTTCCCATAATTGCTCATAAATAGCTTTTTTCCCTCCTAAAAACTCTAGATATTTTTAAGTATTACCATCTTTAGTAATTTCCAGTGTAGTGATGATTATGGTTCCATGAACTTTGGCTTTTTGTACCTGATATTTAACACTCCCAAAGGCCAAGCGTTGGCCCTACTCCATGACAGAGCATCATTTGCTTATGGTCACATTTTCTCCTGAAACAAGGCAACTGATTTTTTTTCCCTCTTAACATTAAAACTGTCACTCGAAGAATTGGAAAATCACTTGGGAATTTAAAGGAATGAGTTATTGGATTGTTCAGAAAATGGTAACATCTTACCTGTTTCCCTGACATCCAAAGATAATTTTCTTTTATTCAGCCAGTAATTTGTGGATTAGTAGGTCACATAATCTCTGATTTTTAGGTGCTTCAAATGTGAAAAGTGATGGTGATGTCTTCCTAATTGATCTTGTTATTATAAGAGAGGTCATGGATTGGCCTCACAACTTGACATTGCCTTTTTTTGCTTATCAGATCTCACATGAGTTTTCCTATTTCAGTTCTGAGTGAAAATAGCAAATCTCTCCAAGATTTGGTCCACTCTGTGAGTTTTTCTAAGAAATACTTCAATATGCTCTAAATCTACAGTTACAGTAAGTGGCATTGGCTAGTGATTTGATTTGAGAATTGAGACCATGGTCTGGATTTACTCTTTATGCATTAACACAGGTCAAATGGACAGGGACTGCATTTTAAGTCAGTAATGGAAGGCTGAAGGCTGTTTTAAACCAATCATATCAGTTTTACCCATGACTGATTGATCCCTCGAGGCAGAGCCCTGTAAGCATTTCTCCGACATGAATGGACTCTATAGAGCCTGGAGTTTCATTCATAAAATGGAGACTGAAAGGAAAAACATACAGACACACACACACATACGCACTCTGACTCTCTGGAATGTCCATTTATACAGAGCTGAAGGGTGTAGTGTTCCATCAGCTGCTGCTTTTGCCAGTTGACTGGAAGTAATGATTAATGCTCATTGGTCCTGCCTGCATGTAACCTGACACTATTTATGGCCGTGCAGTGTTCATAATGTATAGTGAACGGAGAAGACAACATTCTCAAATCAGAAACATAAACAGGAACTGGTGGGTCTGAATTCCATTCAAATATGTCATTTCAGCCACACAGTGTTTGTCTAACTTGGATTTTACAGGCAGGAAAGGGGGAAGGGAGGGATAGTTGGCTTGTGAGCTGTACTAGCATGAAAAAGGGGAATTAGAATGGGGAGGGGAGTGTACTTTTTTAGGGTGGGATTTTTAGTTTCTTTTTAAAGAAAATGACCACGATGCTTAGGCCCAGAAATGCTTATTCCAAGTGGGTGAAATGAATATACAAAGTTTTCATGTGTGCAACTTTAAGATTTGCAATTAAATGAGACAGTTTAAGGATGTACATTTGAATCTCTCCCTGTGTGTGTGCTTCATAAAAGTGAATAAGAGAGGGAAATAAATATTTTTTTTACGAGTGTATATATCTGAGTATATATTTTTAGGTTTAGAATATTGTTATAGAATTTTTTATACTCTATCCTTTAGGGACTTAACTATTTAATAGTTTAGAGAAAAAGGAGACTTTATATTTCATAAAACATTTTTACCTAACGTGTATAACTTAATGGAAATCTTCTCAAGGAATTTTTGTCAAATTAAATAGCTGATTGTTTTTGTTATCCTGTATGTGCATTTTCTATTGAATTGCTTCTAATACAGTCTTGGAAATTTTACAAAGACAGCTATTCAAAGGCACATGTGAAAAACAGAGCAAGGCAAGACTAAAAGAACGACATGCATGTGTCATTGTGATGTATTTACTGTTCTCTGAAGTTTAGAAAAGTATCCTTAAATGTTCCGTTCTGCTAACCCTTCCACTCAGTGTGGGCGCTCACAGTCCACTGTTTTCATTCACTTGTTTTTATTATTCTTAGTGTTAAAAAATAAAACCACCCACTTTGTATGACACTGGAAACATTATACTAAACCCTGGACCTGTTAGCTATTTACTAACTGGTGTCATTTTGAGCAGGCATCGTTACCTCTTTTGTCCTCAGTTGCGTCATTCATAGAAAGGGACAAATGATCCCTATACCTTTTGTGTTTTTGTGCAGCAGTCCATGGGGCTGCGAAGAGTTGGACACGACTGAGCGACTGAACTGAACTGACTGAAGGATTCAATATGACCATGCTTGTAAATGTTAAAGTATTAAGGGTCCAGGCAATTAGAATAAGGATTTCTGTTGGTATGATTTTTATCGTCTAGAGATTTCCTCCAAGACTGTTGCTAGTTCTTGAATGAAATGCCACCGTTACATCTAACATTTACAAATACACTTTGGTGCTAAAGGACAAGACAGAATAGGGAAGTTCTTATGTTAAAGCAATCATGTTGTGTATGACCAATAAGATACTATAGTATTAGGATGTTTCTAATGTAGTGAAACAATTCTACTCAACTTATTACTAGGACTACCTGTGTTCAAAGCAAGTAGATGAAATCATCTGAATATTGTGGTGATCCAGGGAGAAATGAAAGTGAGAAGACAATTCCTGGTGTATTTGTTTTAGATCACGTGGATTCCAGAAAGGGAACAATTCAGTATTGAAGCTCATCGTAAAAAATTCCCCCACCTCAGAAAGTTTGGGGGGGCTTGTTTGGGCAACTAATGGTATCTTTTCTTTTAAACTTCTACTGGTTGTTAGAGTACAGTAATATCTAATATTAATAAATAGTCAAAGTTAAAATTGTACTTATTTTATGTAACTGTATTTCCTATCATTTCAGCTTTATTTTCAACTCTTAACAACAAAACCTCGACACACTTATAAAACGTGTACAACAGTGAGCCAAGTAGATCACAATAAGCCAATCCTGTTTGAAGGTGGTTGTTATTTGTGTAGGATATTGTCCTCACCCTAAAAAGAGATGCTTCCAAGAGAAGTTTGTGGTAAAAGTCTATCCTGTTATTTTAGATTATGTTGTTGTTGTTCAGTCAGTCAGTCATGTCCTACTCTTTGCCACCCCATGGACTGCAGCACTCCAGGCTTCCCTGGCCTTTAGTTCTTTTAAATTATGTAGCCTTTAAGTTTTAAAAGCATCTGACTGCAGATAACTGTTTAAGCTCTTTTTTTTTTTTTTTCTTTTTTAAAGCTTTGCAAGCACTATTCTGGGCATACAAAGACTGACATAGTTCTCTTTCTGTCCTCAAAGTATGTTAGCAGTAGATTCAATACATCTGAACTGTGACAAAAGAAATCTCTCTGCAGATTTTACATTATTCATTTTTACAGTTTACTAAAAATCCTAATGACAAATTTCCCATCTGAGTGTGAATGAAGTAAAACTCCAGCTTTTCTGCCTTCTTCACATGAGTTTCAATGACTAAGTTATTACATTCACATACAGATTTTGTGAGTGACAACAGATACCTCTTATAAAACTCGACGGTTTAGCCATCACACTTGATTTCGCCACACTTTAATTCAAACATACTGATACTGGGCCTTATTTTTAGAACTAATTATTTTCAGGTTTGTTCCATAATAGATTGTATGGGTGTAAAAAAAAAAATTTCTCACATTAGCATCTTTTTCAGGGAACTTCATAAAATATGTTTTCTTGATCACCTATAAAAACTATTCACGTAGCAAGTGGATATGCAGAGTCAAAGGATGACACACTAGTATGTATGTGAATAGTTCTGCTTTTAAATACATCCTTACGAAGTTTATGTTATTTACATACCCTGGAAACCTTTGGATTTTAAATGTTAAACTGTGAGTTTGCCAGGAAATGAGGAGAAACAAAAAAATTAAATTTAAGACAGACAAAACTTAGGCAAGATCTGTCATTATACTCATGTTTCTTGAATGAAATTGATGCCATTAGTTCTTGGTACAGCTCAATTTTTTTTTGGTAAATGTTTTTGCAAAACTTATTTAAACTCCTATGTTTACATTGAAATACACAAACACAGAAACATATTTCTCACCAAGTACCTGTTAATTTCTGATTTATGTCAATACACTAATTTTGGCCCTTCGCTTTTTTTTTTTTTTTTAAATTTTATTTTATTTTTAAACTTTACATAACTGTATTAGTTTTGGTTCAGGATGGGGAACACATGTATACCTGTGGCCCTTCGCTTTTAATGTGCTAAATTTTCCACCATCATCTTTATGCATTAAACAAATTTAGGTGGACCTGATTTTCTCACATCACCTCCTCAAGGAGTTAGTTAAGTGTGTAATCAATCCATCCCTGCATTGCACACTGATATGAAAGTAAAAATCACATTAAAATACAACATCCAATGTATTCCTATTTTACTGGGGTTTCTCATTTACTTTTTTGAGATTTGTATGCTTAATTAAGTTATCACAGTAATTATTTTTTTCAGAAATTTAACTACAAGCATCAAATGAAAGCAAGGTGCTTTCTCCTCTTAAATAGAATTTGCAATCTGGAGTGTTTTCAGGTTTGTACACTATTTGATGACGAACAGTTTCAACACATTGTAGGGATGTCTCATACAAATGTGGCAGATAGTTCCTCTCTGATCTGGCCTGTTCAGCTCCTAGAAATTTTAGGCAAACCATGCCCTGGAGAGGAACCTTCATTCTGTACTACAGGGTAGCACTTAGGCAAACCAGAAAAGTGCCTGGCAAATGCACAACTGCACTTCGTGAGCAGATCTTTGGTAAAGCTTCCCAAATCAGTATTATATTTCCCAATACAGCTGTAAAATGCAGGTCAAGAAACAGAAACTGAGTTTTTAGTTTCATACCTTCACATCTGTATTTAAAGGAAATTTTAACAGTATTACTAAAGGTGAAGATTAATCAAATCAGGTAGTTTAGGGTGTTAGTTTACTCTTAACTTCCCCCCACAGTGTTTAGGGCATTAAAATAACAACAGTGTTTTGCTGCTTTGAGTTTTTGCAGCATATTAGATCAGCTTTCATCACCATGAACTCATCTGTGACAAATTATAAGCAGTTCAGTTTCTGCAAGCTGATTTGGCTGTGTCTTTATGACATGCTCTTTGATCCATAAGTTTCAAAATTAAAAAAAATTATTTATCCTAAATTAAATATACATGATTCAATTTACAGACTGAATTTAAAATTTTTTAAATGAAAGTCTAAATATAGCAACAAAATTGGGGGATAATACTGTAAAAAGGAAGCTTAAAAGAAGTACCTCCAAATATTTTGAAAATATAATGGAGCATCTCACTTAAACCTTATACATCATAAATTTATAATGAATTTAAAATCAATATTTTAAATATCACAGGTTAATATATTTATGAAGAATATTATGAGTAAGCATATGAATAAGCAATGTCAGCCATCTCAGTAGATACCTTATATAAGAATAGAAAATTAAGATACAAAAATAATTTTGATACATAATTACTTTTTGTTGTAAGTACTGTGGTTCACACACTTTAAATACTTATGCGATTCACTTAAAAATAGATTCTGTTAATAATAAGTGCCTTGTATTAAATTCTTAGTGTTCTCAGAAACTGGGCATAATGTTACCCATGGCTTGTTCCATATGGTCTTATCTTTGAAGGAAATCACTGTGATTCCCATTTTACAGATGTGGAGGTTGAGAGAGATGTTAAATAAATAACAAAATGTTTTACTCCCACAAAATATCAGAACTGAGATTTCAAAACCAGGTCTCTTAGATGACAAGGTATATGTTTGTAATCACTGCCATACTAATGGTCCTAAGATTGTAATTATAGATGCATAGTAAGACAGTGTAAATATGCAGTCGCCTTAACATTTGTGCATAGGCTAAACTGCAGCTTATGATTGTCACTGAATTATGGAAGTTTTATTTCATGAATAAACATAAATGAATACGTATGAAATGCCTCTATTCCCTGCTACAAAACATTTGCCTTTGAAGTCACCACTTGGCTAGTTTGGATCTGAGTTGAACATTTAGCAAAAGTTAAAATATAATGCCAAACTTCATTGGTTGGATTTTTTATTAGATAAGGTAGAAATGAAAGCAGCAGGCAATTTAATTAGCAGTAATTTTTCTGGGCAAGTCATTACTTTGATGAACTTCAGAGCAATGTTTATGGCTCCTAATTAACCATGTTAGTCATTTGATTGAATAATCACTTTGGAAATGTTTCTACAATTTGATTAGAGTCTGACCCACTCTGATGGTCATAAATTAACTGATATCACTTTAGGATAACATGACTTTAGTTACTTTAGGGAAATAAACTCCTCTTAACCATATTTTTTTCAGGCTTCTCTTTTCTGTATGAAGGATGCTGAATTTAAAGACAGACTGAATTTAGACAATGCAACCAAGTGTCTCAATTTCAAGAGCTAGATGTTAATTTTATTTACCCTGAGGTGTAATAAATAGTATAAGAGCTGGCATAAACACAAATATATTCTCATATATGCATTTTTTTCTAAATTGCTGTTTGATGCTTTTTTTTTTAGAACTTAGATCATAAGTTGAACCTTTGGAAATGTAATGGAAGCCTGGCATCAGGTGTATTTTATGTTATTAATTTATGGTGAATTTTAAATTAGTATACTTTATACATCATAGATTAATAAGGAGAATTTATGAAGAATATTAAAGCACAGCAGAAAACAGTAAATCGTCCAGTTCGGTAAATACCTGAGTGTTCGTGAAATTACCCATCGAATCCTATCTTTGATGTCCAATGTCTAGTTTTCCAGAATATGCTTATTTTGTGTGATGTTGGAGTACTTTTATAAACTGGCCCTTCAACTTTCTCAGAAATGCTTGAACTTCTTTTCTCCCCCTCTGGGGAGGAAGGGCTACATTTAGTCCCTCTTATATATAATAGAGTTTAACCTGTACGTTTTCTAGCTGCCTCCAGAGCCAGCCAGCTGTTTTTACAGCCACACTCCAGCTGTGCAGCAGTCAGTAAAAGTATTTTGTGGCAGGGTGTCAACATCAGTTCAACAAAATGCTTGCCTCTAAGCAGCTGCTGAGCTGATGGCAGAGTCATTAACAGAGTCCCTTCCAGGCCCAGCTGCATGAGGGACCTTATGCCTTGGCAATAAATCAAAATAACATTAAACATTAATTTGAAGTACCATTGGTTAAGAAGTTGGGATAAAATGGATTGCTAATTATTTGGTGACCCAGAAGATCAGCTCCATTGCAACCCTATTATAAGCACTGACATCAGAAAACAAGGTTTAACCCTGCCTTTTATAGGGTTAGAACTATAAACTGCATAATACTTTAAAGAAGGCACAGCACAATAAAATGTTTGAAAATGAGTTTGACACTATTTTCAGCTTGTAAACTATTGATTGCTAGATGCTTTTTGACGTTATTGCTATTAGGGATCGCCATTAAGATGTTTTTGACTAAGATCTTATAATGTATGCTTTTTTTTCTGTGAAATGATATCTCATATTGTGGTTGACATTTATCACCAGGCAAATTTTTAGAAAATCAGATATATTTTAAAAATGGAACATTCCAGACCTAAAAAGAATGACATCTGGACTAAATAATGGTCATTATCTATTATAGCATGAAAGTTTATAGACTGATAAGAGCCTTTAGATTCCAATTCACTTAAATGCTATTACTTGTTCAGAATTACTACAAGGGGTGGAAAGGAGGTTGTATTCTTATATTAAATAGCATCCTGTAATATATATTTTAAACATCTAATTTTGTATGTGCTTAGTTGCTCTGTTATGTCTGACTCTTTGTGACCCCATGGACTGTAGCCTGCCAGGCTCCTCTGTCCATGGGGATTTTCCAAGTAGGAATCCTGGAGTGGGTTGCCATGCCCTCCTCCAGGGGGTCTTCCCAACCCAGGGATAGAACTCAGGTCTCCTGCATTGCAGGCAGAGCCACCAGGGAAGCCCTTTTTTTTTTTTTTTTTGTATATGTTTATTTTTGTAGATGTTGGTTTAAAATCTTTAGTAATACATACAGAAGATAGAATCGACGTAATCATGTTTATGCATTTCTGTGGAAACTGTATATGTTATATTCAGATTTTGACCCAGGTTTTAGGTACCTAAAACTTGTAAAATGTGGAACCTGGAAGAAAAAGTAAATGAAATGGCATATATAAAATTAGGCTTAAGGTCTCAGCAGCACTTTTGGAAGTGGAGGGTCTTGAGGTTGAAACTTCAGTATTCACCCTGAATTGACCTCTGTTTATGTGAGTGAACTTCCGAATTCAGAGTCAAAGAAGAGCAGACTCAGATAACATGTGACTGCGTCCTCTATTTTATATAAACATAGAAAATGACTTATTTAAAGTCATATAGCTTTATTAGTAGTAAATGAAGGACCTGAATTTTTATCTTTTGTCTCTTAAATCTGTATTTCTTTCCCCTTCCCCATATCTAGGCTGCTAAACACATTACATACATAGCCATCATGATGACTCAAGTTTAACCATTAACCAAGTTTTATTTTCTCAGGAATGAATTAAGTTGGTCATACAAGTAAGGCCTTGCTCTTAGGGTAGCAATGGTGTTTGCTATTGGATTTCTGCTGTTGGATTTGTTGCTGTTGAATTTGTTGCTGTTGGATTTCTCTTTTATAGCCTCACTGGCTTTGAATATGGCCTGTGGGCTTAACAAAATGAAAAGTCAGTCTTGTTTTTGTCTGAAGAAAAAAAAATAGCAGTCATCTTACTAGGCTGAAGTAATTATAAGAGACATAACAATTTTGTCTTTTCATCATGATTTCTAGCCAATGTTCATGAAATAAACTATGAACGAGTCTTATATTGACCTTTGCTTTGGTTGCCACTGGGTAAACAAATTTATCCCATACATGTCCTGAAATGTCTTTTATCTCATGATGCTATTTGTTTTGAGGACTCCATCACATTTACGTGCTGTTGCTTAGCCAACCTTTAGTTTAGTCAGGTTGGTGTGGGTAAAACTTCGAATTCACACACCTGTTCAGGAGAATCACTGTTCACCATGGTATGGTTCTCAACCTTACGTCTCTTGTGCAGGCCCCACCTGCAATGTTAACTATGTATTGACAAGTTCCCCTCAGAAGACTCGTGTCTGTTTCTGTTACTTTCCTATCTGCACCCCGTCCACTGATAACAACATGTTTTCAGCTCCAGACTTCTCTTTGACCGATGTTGTTTCCTCTTTCAGAAGTGCCTAGCTGCCACTCCATTTATATGAGGCAAGAAGGCTTCCTGACTCATCCCAGCAGAACAGAAGTTAAGTTTTCCATTATTGAAATTCTTGTAAATACTTGTCAACATAATCAGCCATCCTCAGGATGCTGTCACATTATCATGATATATGGGAAAAATCACTTAGGTCCACTAAACCATTGTTTTAAAACTTTTTGAAGTAAAAGGAAGATTTTTGGGGTCATGATCTCTTATATTTTGTTAACATGAGTCATGTGCATATAAACAGCTGATAAGTGAATTTCTCTGTTCTTTTTTGCCAACAACCATATCCTTTTAAAATAGAACATGTGCTTTATAGATCACCCACCTTACCGCTGTCTGCTGAAATGTATCTTCAAGGAATTTTCAGTTTTGCTTGAGAGAGCTAAGTCATTGTGTTGACATAAAATGCAGTTGATTTAAATACATTCACATTTAAATATCCTGGATTTTACATTTTGGGACAAGTAATTGTTAAGCCTCACATAAGAGGCTTAGAAAAGGTGTTTTTCTCATGGGTGTGTTATAGTAACTGAGGTGAGAAAGTTTTGTTCTAATGGGCATGGTATTTGCAAGGTCAGGTATGAAAGTTCTTTTATCGGGATAGACTAACCTTTAAAGTATTTCCTGAATTATGTGCACGGTCCTTGATGTCAACAGTCTGTGTCTTCAGTGAAATGACTTGGATCCATCCTTCTAGGTTGAGTCTAACATTGGTTGTTTTGCATAAATGATATCAGTAGAAGTTAACCCCTGTGTTTAAAGGAGAGTAAAATGAGATGGTAAATCCAGAATATACGAGACCAAAATTTTGCACAAATGCAATTTAATTGTTGTTGTTGTTAATATTATGTACCTACCACAGAGACCAATACTTATGAGAAATAAAACTGTGACTAAATTATGTGAAATTTCTTCCTAGTAATTGAAGATAATAGCAATTAAATGAAAGTCCCACAGTCAAGGATATTTGGGGGAGAAAATGATTGTAGAAAGCCATCAATTTATTTTGCATTTTTTCTAAGGATTTAGCAATAAAGGAAAATTCTTTTTTTTTTTTTTTTAATCTGACTTGTCTATGAAGATGAAATCATGAGAAGGTTAATGCAGCTAAATATTTCTGTAAAGGAGTGAGGGGATAAACTGTATTTGTTTCAGTTCATCAGGGTCATAATGCAAGATAAATGTCAGTAATTCTCATCTGTTTGAATAATGAAACTTGGAAGAAAACAAAAAAGAAGATAATCTGTTTTACATCGCAGGTTTGCCAGTGTTTACATGAACATTATTGGGTTAGTAATAATATCTATAGCTAACTTTCATATATTACCATGTGCCAGTCACTGTTCTAAAGTTGCATATATTGAACCATTCAGTCCTCACAACAGCCCTATAAGATAGGTGGTTTATTATCATTCCCATTTTATAGATGAGGAAACTGAGGCACAGAGGTTAAATAATCTGTCCAAGGTCACAGAGTAGAAAAGCGGAGAAGTCCTTTTCTGCCTCCATTTTTGCATTCATGGTTATATTTTGAATTGTTTGTGAGTTTTATTTCTGTCATGAATAAATGTATCCCATTTCCCCTCCACAGGCTGCATGTTTGAAAAGGGCCCCAGGCAGTTTTATGATGATACCTGTGTCGTCCCAGAGAAATTCGATGGTAGGTTTTTCATTGTGTATCAAGTGTTGATTTCTGTAAGAGGCTGTGGAGAGATCACCCTCGCCTCTCCTGAAAGCAGTCAACATCGCTACTTGAAGATTTTCATGCTCATCACTTACAGTGCACTCAAGTCTCGCTAAACTTTGCCTCTTATAAATTCCCTTTCCTTTTCCCATTAAGAAGCTTTTCTCTTTTGTCCTATGAGAGATCGCATTTTTAAAGACAGACAGAGTATCATTCTTGCTGAGCTTTATGTAGAATAAGAGAGGGCCCTTTCCATTGCCCGGCTGAGTACATACAGCTTGTTGTTTGAGATGTATTGAAAGCTGATCCCGTAATTAACAAAGCGGAGCAGAAAGCTTGCTACTGTGGACGCACAGATGACTAATGTAGCCTCTTGCCTTTTATTGTTCATGAAAAGATGCATTATGGAACACAGGAGCAACATAGCTGCCCATTTAGTTAGTGATTGTGCATCCTCTTTTTTTTTTTTCCTTTGGAAGATGTTCATTACTAATGCGACATTAGTTTGTAATTGCTCCAAATGGATTTAGGAAAGCATTACCTTTTTAATATCACTTGCTGTGGCAATGAAAATGAAAACATCACCCCCACATGTTAGAAAGGGGTAAGGGGTGTCAAGTTAGAGAGACTCTTCTTCTCTTGACAAAGATCGCAACAGTCAGCATCTAGAAGGAGGCTTGGGTAAAAAGCGAACAGTTGATTGACTTAGTGGTTCTTCAGAGTGGTCTCCATATTTCCTGCTTTGATTGTTTAACAGGAAATGAGCAGGGGCCTTCTGATTAGCTGATTGCACAAACCTTCAGGATCATGGCTGTAATGACTTGGTAGCTCTTGGGAGTTTTAATTGTCATTATTTAAACAGCAAAGGATATGCGCAGATTGCTCCTCTATCTCTAATTAGTTGCTTGAAGACTACTCTGTTCTCGATGCTTTTGCTACTCTTAGACTTATCAGACAGGATGACCAGTTTTGGGAATATCTGTTTCCTTAGCCTCCCTTTAAACTTGCTAAATTCATCCCAAGGTCATGGGTTAAACTCTAACACGGACCACCTTTTCAGTCTTATTCTATAATAAATGTTAGTTTTAACCTTTGAGTTTCAGAGGTGTGATGTGTGTTATTGTATTTAGCACCATTAGCAGAGTATCAAAATGCTTAAAATCTAGTATTTTTTCTCTTGAAATAAAGCAGAAAGTCTACTTTTTGGAATGACCATCATCAGTTCCTTTCATAGTTAGTGAGTTAACTTTTTAAGAAATGACGATAATTAGTATGGGCATGTAAGGAAGAAAAACAGTTCAAAATATAGACAAGATCAGGGTATAATCTAACAGGGCAAAGACAGAGTCACACTTGTCTTTGGGGAAGCTAATTGTCTTGATTATTTTTTCCCTTTGATTTTTAAATACTTCTCAGCTTCATACTAAGAAAATATTTTGGGCAAAATAGTATTGGGCTTACATTTTATAAGGAACAGAGAACAAGAAGAAAGAAAATCAAAGAATTTTTTTTTTCCTTGTGCAAGGCGAATATGATCCGTCAGTTTTATAGGCAGAAGCAATCTAAAGGTTAGACCATTTCACAGTGTTTCATTCCATCTGCAAAATTATTCTTTCACCCCCATGAAAATTTCTAAATCTTAGAAGGAAAAACTAAGATAAATAAAACTATCACTGAACAATATGACAAGACACTTCCATATTCTATAGCTTAGACCAAAACAGCATAATGATTTTTAGCAGCTATTGAGTGAAAAATTTTACTTGATTTTTTAAAAGTATTTTTTCTATCATTATTTCAAGAGGTGTATTTCTGTCTTCTGACCAAAGGAAAGTTTTAAAAAGCTTGTGATTTGGGCTGTTTTATAATTCACTCTTCATGTTAGTATATCTCCTTAAGTATATTCTGTCTAAATTGTTTCTAAACAATTTCCGAAGGAGAGAAATTCATGCATTAATAGTGATCTGCTTATAGGGCCTTAGACATTCAATTCCCAATGTGACTGGTTCCACATATTTTTGAGACAGTTTGCTGGAGCTGGAAATGTATAATCAGTAGTCATGAAACTGAGTTGTATGTGTGTTTTCTTTTGTTCGTTTGTTTGCTTTTGGTAAAACCAAAACATCTGACCAGATTTAGATCAAAGAATTGTAAACTGACACCTTTATTGCTGTAATCTATTTAATAGACTTTTACAGTTTGTATGTAGCACAAACAATCCTTTCTTGTTTAAAAATACAGATTTACAGAAAACTCTGGTGTGTTCATTTTTATGTGTATATGCATTTTTGAATTGGACTTTCAGAAAAAGAATAACAAGCTAAACTCAAATAAGTGCAATATAAACAAGAGATGAGGAAAAATGAGAGAATTTTCATTTGCTGCCAGCTGAGAAAAGCATGGTGGCAATATGAAGGTGTGGTAGAAAGATAGCATGATGGTAATCCAGTATGCCTTGCATTACCCTTGATATTTTCCTGATTTTTACTTAGCTCACAGAGTTTAAGCTGCTATTAAATTTGCTTTGAAACATTTGCATTTAAATTTTCAATAGTTTGTCACATGCAAATCAATGAGGTACTTATAAATTGTAGTTTGCAAATTTTAATTTGTATAAATAAAATGCCTGCAGCTTAAAAGTGATTACTCCCTCTCCACTGTTGCTTAGAGTAGTGTGTGTGTGTGTGTGTGTGTGTGTGTGAGTGCACATGTGTGTGTGTGAGTCACTCAGTCATGTCCGATTCTGCGACTCCATGGACTGTATAGCCTGCCAGGCTTCTCTGTCTATGGACTACCCAAGAGTGGGTAGCCTTTCCCTTCTCCAGGGGATCTTCCTGTCTCAGGAACTGAATCTGGAACTCCCACATTGCAGGCAGTTTCTTTACCATCTGAGCCACCAGGAAAGCCCTGCTTAGAGCAGTAAGAGATGGCATTAACAATGAAGTAAAGAAGTAGGATTAGATACTATAGTTTTTAAAATGTATCTGAAGAAAAAAAAAGATACAGCGTTTTTATAAGTCAATGACATCTGCGCATTTATTTTGCCCTGTGTGCATTTATATTGACCTATGCGTAGTTATCTGTAAGTTTGTAGATTCCTGGTTTATATTCAACCATTTAACTGTGTTAAATCCCTATTTAATGAAAAAGATATTTTTCATAGAAACTCTTAAATTAGTTGTGGTTTAACCATTTTTAGTGATTATTTTAATATAAATTTTATATAAATGTCATAATAATGCTAATCATAGAAACTTAAAATGTTTTTAATTTAGGAGACATAAAACAAGAGCCAGGGATGTATCGGGAAGGACCCACATACCAGCGGCGGGGATCACTTCAGCTCTGGCAGTTTTTGGTAGCTCTTCTAGACGACCCTTCAAATTCCCATTTTATTGCCTGGACTGGGAGAGGCATGGAATTTAAACTGATTGAGCCGGAAGAGGTGAGTTTCATAGATTCTATTTAGGGAAATCAGCTATGTCATAATAGAAAGACACATACTTGATTAATATGCCAAAAATTCACTTTTTAATGTTAAAATTTTAGGGGAACGTTGTGAGTGAAAAGGTAGTCCAAAGGAAAAAAAAAAAAAAGCAGGCATACATGTAAAATAAGAAATGAACGTGTTACAGGCTTGTTCCAGTTGAATACCATCCCATAGAACTGATGCTGAAGAAAATCAGCGGGAAGTTTACTGTGCGTGCGCGCTAAGTCACTCAGTTGTATCTGACTCTGTAGGGCAGGGCCTGGGCCTTCTCTAAAGATGCTTCTAAGTTGGGCATGTTGGATGGTCTTTGAGAAAGAGAGGAACGTGCATCAGGTTCAACTCATTTTAGGGAGAGAGGAATCGTTCTTGAGAATTAGAAGTTATTAACTGGACAATCTTGATTTTTGGCAGGAGGGTCGGAGAGAAACATTTAGAGGACTAAGTCATGTGTAAGAGGGCTGTCGGGGAGACACAGTTGTGGGAATACAGGCACTCAAAGGCCGCAGTGGGAAACTCTCACTCCTTAGGTGTCTCTTAGGAGACACAGACCCATAGGAATATTGTTTCCCTTTGATTAATGGTGATACCTGTTTCGGATCAGCTGGGCGGTATACACTCCATTGGAAGGTAAGAATAAAGTTTAAAATGTCACCATGATACCTAAGAAATTGCCAGAATGAGAGGACTCTGGATAGAGATACAATGGGTAAATGGAGCTCCTTTCACTCTGTTCAGTTGTCTTACCCACTTCTAACCTGCCCTTGTGTACATACAAGTGGAGTATTTTCCTATAAAACTTCCCAGTTCAATGTTTATTCTTCTCGGGAGTAGCTTTAGATTTAAGCCCACTGTTATTATATACAGTGTAACCTACCAAATAGCATTTGGACCTCAAGGGAAAGGTGACGTTTTATATTTATTTACACTTTTGGAAGAATTTTCTCTGTGCTGGGTCTTGGTGGCAGTGTGCAGTCTTCTCATGTGGTAGCTTGTCTTGTTATGGAGCAGGGTCTCTAAAGCACAGGATCAGTGGTTGTGACATACCAGCTTTAGCTGTCCCTCAACAGGTAGAATCTTCCTGGACCAGGAATCGAACCCAGGTGCCCCACATTGGCAGGCAGACTCTCAACCACTATACCAGCAGGAAAGTTTGAAGGGCCAACTTTCATTAAAGTTTGTGTCTTTTCATGAAAGATGCTTTCTCTCTTTACATTAGCTGAGAAAGCATTGGGAGACTTTTAGCTAACATGGCTATGACTAAACACCCCAGAAAAGTAAAAAAAAAAAAATTCAGAGATATCTATTTTTTTTAACTTAAATTAATTTGTTTCATGTAGATTTGACATCTACAACCTAGGCTAATGGACCTATATACATCTTATATTATCTGCTCTGTGAGTCCATGTATTCAGTCATAATCAGATAATATGTCCTAATTTGATATCCAGAAGATAAGATGATAGTACTTGTAAAGATTTAAGGGATTTGTCTGATTCGAGTATGGATTGAATAAAGTATGAAATGAGAAGAACTAATGAGCACAATTAAGTCTACTCCAGGTTATATCAATGAGAGGGTATGTTTCCATCTTCTTTAGCCCCACACCAAGTATACACAGATACATGCATAATACCTACCCACACACAGAGGGCTCAGGATCAAAACTGTAAGTATCCATTATCAAGTATGGGCTAAATGTTTGGGTAGTTGAATTTTGTATTGTGTCTAAAACTTAATTTGGCTTGATTTGGCTGTCAAAGGAAACTCATTTTTATGTAGATGTACTTAAATAATTTAAGTGAAAGAACCACAAAAATGTGAAGCACTAAAGATTGAGGCTAGAATCACTTAACATAAAGTAATTTGAAAGCCTGTTAAGTAATGATGAGAATGTGAGCTCTTCATCTCATGAAAGATGTTAATAATCACTGCAAGAGTTGGTTCATGCCAGACCTTAAGGACATCCAGCAGGGATTTATATCAGTTACTTCTGTCCATCTGTGATTAAAGTGAGCAGAAACAGAATTTTTTTATTGTTGCCACGGGCTTCCCTGATAGCTCAGCTGGTAAAGAATCTGCTTTAAATGCAGGAGACCACAGTTCGATTCCTGGGTCAGGAAGATCCCCTGGAGAAGGGAAAGGCTACTCACTCCAATATTCTGGCCTGGAGAATTCCATGGACTGTATTGTCCATGGGGTCGCAAAGAGTAGGACGGCCTTCACTTTCACTTTCATTTGTTAAGATGGGGGTATTACTGAATTACATCAGTGATTATTGATCCACTTAGAAGTGTAAAAATTCTTAGGCAAGTGATTAAGTTCTTTATGTGTTGACTTTTAAGCTGATCCTGTTGAAACAACTAGAATAGGAGACTTGACCAGGAGACCATTATGTTACATCGGATTGTGAATCTCTGTGACTTTTTAATTTTTTTAGTCTAGAAGGAATACAATTATATCTGTTCTTATGACAAACTAGCATTTAGATACCTTTTCTGTGGCAGACTCTTAAAGTAAAAAAAGAGCTGAGGAATTCAGCGAGTCCGCAGACCATTTCCAAAGAGTAACTAACTCCCTGGCAATAACGAAGTAAGCACTGAACGTCTCCGAAGGCCTTTTGTTCAAAATGAAACATTCCATTTCTGATTGCTGCATTGCTCACTGCTGCAATTGCTTCCATCAGGCAATGACTCTGCTGTTTATGTTTAAATTTCTTCTTTGGGAAGTGTTTGTGAAATTCCTTTAGTCTCCGTGGCCCCTGGTCACCCTCTTCTTTCAATCACACAGCAGTTCTTTGAGGGTCTGTGACAGCGCAGCTCATGAAAGGTGGCTGTGAAACCATCCTTGTTGGAATTACTTTAAGTTCCACTTGTTTATATTCCATCTTGCAGTTTAAAATGATACGGAGTGAGATTTCAGTCTTGCACTGATCATCTGCTCCGTGTGTTTAGGATAACTTCAGCAAGCGCATAATCTTTACTTTCTCTTCTTTGAGATACTTAAAATTATGGTATCTTATTTTTGAATTAATCATGGGTTCAGGGAACAGTTAATGACATAGCAAAGCATCTACAGGACACGGCATGCTAAGTCACTGCAGTTGTGTCCAACTCTTTGCAACCCCATGCACTATAGCCTACCAGGCTTACCTTGTCCATGGGGATTCTGCAGGCAAGAATACTGGAGTGGGTTGCCATTTCCTCCTCTGGGGGACCTTCCTGACCCAGAGATCAAACCCACATCTCTTACATCTCCTTTATTCACAGGTGGGTTTTTACTACTAATGCCACCTAAGTGGAAGTCTTTTGGTAATATTCAAGATTGTTGAGCTGGAAGAGTTATCGAGAAGTCTGATAGCCAGGCCCAGGTTGCGGTTTCTAGGTTTACTGTTGCATATTCAAGCATGATTTTTAAAAATAAATTGAATAATATTAATAATTGAACAATTACATTGTCCTATTTAATTCATTTGACGATAAGGGTAACTGCTATAGTGCTACAGAGATCTTTCCACTCTCCTCACTGACAGCCAGCATTTTCATTGGAAAGAACGTTATAAGGAAGTTACCTCAAGTATTGTCACTGTTGTACACGCTAATGTTGAAAATGGTCCTTTGGCTGGATTAGTGGTGATTGTGATGGGCCATTGGTGAGGGCTGGATGGACTTTCTTAGTTGTTGGATGGTCTAACCTGTCCTGGAAGTTTTTATGTTATCTGTTCATTTTAAGTTTCAGTCTTTTAAAACAATTTTACTATGATAGGAACACAACATGGGATGTATCTTCTTATCCAGTTTTTAAGTGCTTGGTCCAATATTGTAAACTAGAGGCACAGTGTTAAAGCAGATTTCTAGATCTCATTCCTTTATCTTCCATAACGTGTCTGTATCTCCTAGGCATATGGGTATGTCTCATTTTCCTCAACTTTATGATAAATGTGATATTGAAATAGCTCTAAAAATAAATTTGATTGTTTTAATATGTCTGCTGATACCCACAGTGCTGTGAATTAGCTGGCATCAGAAAAGTCAAACTCTGCTTACAATATTTAAAAAAAAGGCATCTTTTTCTCCCTAAAGACCTCCTTTGGGGAGAGAGAAAGTTGTTAAGTTTGTCGCAGGTTATTTTGCTTTCTAGGTATATCCTGGTGAGCTAGAAAAAAATTATTAAGAAATGCCAAAGTATTCAGAAATTGTTGTTCAGTTTAAGGAGATACTGATAATTTATTTTCACATCCCCTCCAGGTTTGTAGGCTCTTCAGTTGTCCTGTCTGTTAAAGATTCACTGATGTCCATTGTTAGCTGTTTAAAAGATGTTTTATTTAGAAAGTATTGCTTTCACTTATTATTGTCACTTGCCCATCACACTATTGCTCCCAACATTTACATTAAAATTAAGTTTATCTTAATTAATGAAATTAATTAATGGGTTGATTAATATTAATGGAATCCATTAGTTAACCCATTAATTAATGGAATATTAATGTGTGTCTGTCACTTTGAGTTTCTATTTGGAGATACATAGTCACAGGGATGTGACATCTCATATTTTGCTTTTAAAAAGTATACTGATGGTATGTGACTAAATTACATTGTATCTTCATTCAGGAAATAGAAATTAGTGAGAGGGAAAATAGGAAAGATCAGTGTTTTTTAAAGAAAAAAAACAAACAAACCACAGAGAAAGGTTATTGCTAATAAAATAGAGTATTTCTGCAAAGCATTCTATAAGATTTTGGTATATGACACACAACAGCTTGGAATTCTGAGAACTTGAAGGAGAACGCTAACCCAATTAGAAAATGCTCTCTCCGGGTTGCCTAGGTATACACGGGTGCTGCAATTTCTGCTCAGATGAAGCAAAAGTGGAAATTAATGAGGATGTGACTTTGACTGGGGTCACAAAAGCAGGCTACCCTGTTCTGGATCATCTACAGCTAGCCCAGGATCGTGGGGACGGAGGGGATACAGATTCATTGAGGAAGGAGGTTTTGCTAAAGCTCTATTGAAGAACTTTGTCTTTGCCAGAAAAGTTGCACTTCCAAAGCCATATTATAAAAAGCTCAGAGATTGTTCATGAAACCACAAAATGGATATTCTTCTTTAGAGATTTTTGTTGGTGGACTCATATACATGGTGACCTTTTTTGCTTCCTTCTTATTTTTAGCATCTAATTACTCTTCTTTAAATGAATGCTTAATTCTACCAGTTTAGTATTGACTGCACTTTTTTTATTTTCTGATGCTGCTTCAGGCAATAAAAATTATGTACAGTTCATCTTACTAATTTGTGCACACTATGCCACTTGTCTTTAGCCAGTGTGTTTTAGCCACTGTCAAGCAGGGTATCTTTTTTCCTTTGATTTATCATAACCTCAAAAACACCTTTACCAAGAGATCTTTATTTATAGATAAAGTTGCTCTTGATCTTTAGTTTTTAATCTGAAAAAGAAATAAGAAGGAAAAAGCAGAAAGGAGACCTCAGAAGGGGAAATATGCCTCATTTTGGTGAATTGCAGCCTGTTCATTCCCGTTGTCAACACATTCCCTTATTTCCATTTAACTTTGTATCCAAAACAATAGTGACAATGAATTCTATTGTGATGTTTCAGAATGATCACTTAGTGCCTGGTTGCAAAAGCAAACCAGGACCCAGGAAATGCAGATCATGATAGCTTTTGCCTCTTATACATATGCCATCGATTTGGATATGTTTTAGATGGTTTGGAAGTAATTAATGAATTAACTTAATTGTTATGAAATATGTTGATAAGATAATACTTAACACAACAATGTGATTCTGTCTCAATGGCAGGTGGCCAGGCGTTGGGGGATTCAGAAAAACAGGCCAGCTATGAACTATGATAAACTTAGCCGTTCACTCCGCTATTATTATGAGAAAGGAATCATGCAAAAGGTGAGCAGCTAACACAGCATTAAAATTTATTGAAATGTTTCACATTCATCCGCATGTCATACTTCAAAGCCACATATCATTGCATTGCTGAAGCAAGGTTTTCACTCACTTTAACGTATGCTTAGCTGTTGGTTTTCCTATTACAAGACCTTCTGTTTATAAATTTATGAGCATTATAGGCAAATGTGTAATACAAAATAGGAGATTTTCTGTAAGTCCCCACTTAGCTGTGTTTGGTTAAAAAAATCCTGCTTTAGTACTAATATGGCAATATATGTCCCCAAAAGTTGTTGACATTTTGCTCATTCTCCACAATTATACAGTTTTGAATATTAGCTGAATGTTTCCTTTCCTCCTCTTTTTCTGATTCTTAAAACAGAGCATTTCTTGTTCTCATTCTGAAAAACATCTTTTCTTGGCTGATTTCATTACTTGACAGCTTAACATCTTAAACAGTTGATTTGAAATAAGTATTTAATCTTGTCTTGTTGGCATAATGACATTAAATATGCTTTATTTCAAATGAGTGTGTCTTAATATTTCAAGGTAGCTTGTTTAAAAAGTGTGAGACAAAACAAATAAATTACACTTGGGACAAAATCTAAAATTTTTGAAGAAGGTAATGAATAAATAAAGATAAAACATTTGGGTATTTGTTATTATTAATATCCTTCAGCCTTGCATTGTGCTCAATCTATTAGTCTTGACTGTGAACGGCGTTTTAGGATTTATCCATTGTGAACGTTACATTATAGTTTCATTATGTGTCCTTTGTTCATTTGTGGAAACATGAACATAGTTACATATTACAGATCATGGCATAGTTTTATGTCACCATGCTGCTGCTACTGCTAAGTCGCTTCAGTCGTATCCGACTCTCTGCGACCCCATACACAGCAGCCCAACAGGCTCCTCCGCCCCTGGGATTCTCCAGGCAAGAACACTGGAGTGGATTGCCATTTCCTTCTCCAGTGCATGAAAGTGAAAAGTGAAAGTGAAGTCGCTCAGTCATATCCGACTCTTTGTGACCCCATGGACTGCAGCCCACCAGGCTCCTCCATCCATGATTTTCTAGGCAAGAGTACTGGAGTGGGGTGCCAGTGCCTTCTCCGTAGCTATTCTCTCCATAGCTATTGTCACCATAGCTATGCCAAGAAAAACTATACCAGTTGGTCCATGACAATGGTAAAAGAAGAGGGGGAAATAGCATCATTTGGGCTTTCTGGACCAAAGGCAATCTGGTGTCTGGTTAGCCAGCCAATAAGTTAGAACTTCAAAGAGCCTTAAAAGATAAAGCTGAATTGGATTCTTAATTGCTTCCTGTTTCCCTGAATCTCACCCTCAAATTGTAAAACCAGTTACTATCTGCTCCATCTTCTCCATCTCAGTCCTGGTGTCTTTTTTTTTAGTTCTTCCCTTTCTTTCACCAACCACTCCCGTTCACAGCCAACCTTTTGCAGATACATACCATCCTTTCAGTTTTCATCACCGTCTTCATAATCGGGCATAGCAAGTAAACGGGCACAGTAGGTCCTCTGCGGGTCCCCTGCGCAGTGGTACACAGCAGTAACAAATGCAGTCATGACTTTGGTTTGCATGTTAGCGTCGTGTTAGATGACTGGTTTTGAACAGATTCTTCTGCTAGTAAGCAGCAATATTCTTTCCAAATGAAGCTGCTGTGATCGTTAAATGAAATAATATGCTAGAGACACTTGCCTTGTACCTGGTGCAGTGAAAGTCTCCAGCAGATGGTATCTGTGAATAAATCTTGCACCTTGAAGCCAAGACATATTTAGCTTGTATATCTTGACTAGTAAGCCCTTTATTAAAGGGAGCAGTCACAGAGGCTAAAAAGTATCTCAAAATATCTAATCATACTTCAACTTTTACACAGTGTTTAAAGGGGTATCTGCAGGATGTTATGTCTGTTCTTAGATATTCTCAAAGGTATTCAAACTTATGCTTATTATTGATATCATTATTTCCATATCCCCATTTATTTATCCAGTTATCACACATCCCATTTACCTCTTATTTTAAGAAAATAATAAGGCAAGATGCTTTCAAATGATCAAATGATAGCATAGATGTTGGAATACAGAGAAAAATGTTGTGGCTCCTCATATTTTCCCTATTAGGCTGTAATTGCCAAGGTAAACTCTTAGTAACTATTTATCAGCCAACATAGGATAGCAAAATGTGTACTTAACAGGCCTTTTGGGTATCACATATGATATAAGGAAGAATAGACCGTTTAAAGGTGAAAATGCAAAAGTTGAAGTGTACTTATAACTAGTACAACAATCAAGACTTTCGACAGTTTTTGCAGACATGCATATTTACTCATTACACATGTTGAGCCAGCCTACTTGCTGCTCTCTGATACACCTGTGGCTTTCTCATTGCTTCATTTTCTCCCTGATAACATAATGGATAAGTAAGTCCTAAGATAGTCATTCAGAGGAAAATTGTGCAGTCCTTTAAAAAAAATATGAGGCAGAATTACATATTTTAATGTGTAGGGGAAAATATTTATCTGATGATGCTTGTATATGAACTTAAAATTCTCTGTATATGTAGTGTATGTCAAAGAATATTAAGTGAAAAATTAAAAAATACAACCAAAGTGTATCAAAACATGAAAGAAAGCCTGATTATTTCAGTAGCTATGAAGGAAGAAATGGTGAAGTAATGATTATTATACATTATAATAGACCATACATGTATATGTTTTTACTTCAAAATTTAGAAGTGCCTAAATAAAAGTATATATAGACATTTAAGTATTGGTTATTTCTGAATGATATAATCAAATTATTATTTCTTTTGGCTTAATCTGTAATTTCAAGTTTTCCTCCAATATTACTGTACTATTCTTGAAATTTTAAGAGTTAACACATAATTTAAATAGCTAGCCTTTCAAAGCTCAGTTCAAAAGATAACCTCCTGGTTTAATTCTGATTCATCTCTCTTGCAAAATTAATGTTTTACCTAAGCATTACTATTTATATATACTCAATGTATAACATTGTCCATATTGTAATTGTATTACTAATAAGAGGATTCATTATGTTCCTTAATTGTTTATCAAACCTTGTTCTAAACTCTGTGGCATTTAACATAATCCGATAAATAGAGTAGTAGCTCTAAATATGTTTACTGAAAGAAAAAGTAAAACAGTGTATCAAGGCAGGGTCCTTAAGAGATTTTATAATGCTGATTGCATATCATACATTTTAATTCCCCACAATGACTTATAAAATAATTTCTAATTATAACCACTAGCAACAGGTTGTACAAAAACATTCCAGTAGTCTAAAGCAAAGCAAATGGCTCCTTCTCAGTGGCCACAAGCAAAACAAAGCCAGTTATTAAATGCTCTGAGATATGCTGGCCAATTACTTCATTTTTTTTCTCAAAATACTTTGAACAAAGGAATAACATGAAAACTGGGATTTAGTATTGTTGAGCTTTGTTTCTGATAGGGCCTATTTTTACTTTTGTGGCAGTTTCACCATTTCACCTTTATGAACTTAATTTCCTTTTTATAAAGGGCTAAAGTGAATAAACTTATGCCAGACTCCTCTGTTTGCATGCCCTGTGCTCGAAACTTCCATCTCAGTCTTGGAACAGGCTTTCCAAGAAGCCATCGCTGCCTCCATTTCATCAAAAAAAAGGGGAACCGAGGGTGGTTTAAGAAACTTGTAAGTGTTGGCTGTTTTCAAGCCTAAGGATATTCACAGTATTTGAATTCTCTTGAAGTCTCGAAATTGATTTCTCTTATAGGGTAAAAAAAAAAAAAAAAATCCAGGGCAAAAAACATTCTAAGTCTGAGTCTAGAACAACAGTGCTCTTTGGTAGTTTTTTCCCTACAAACAAGCACAGACAGTTTATAAACCATGAATTCACCATTCCCCCACGTTACAAAGCAACTAGCAGAGGTGTTGAGTAATTTTCACCTTTCTAAAATTACTGAACTCAACATACACACACACAGTCAGTATCGAACTTAATACAAAGAACTGTATTCATCCACTCCCACCCCCTACCCCAAACCCTCTGGGCTTTTGAGAAGCTCAGCATTGTCTATTAATGGCAGCGGGGGAGGGCTGTATTTGTTTCACTCAATTGTTTATAATTTCCTAGAGAAGCATTACTCTTCAAAATTTAAGTTTGGGACGTGTCATTTCCTACAAATTACGCTCCTTCTCCTTTATTTCAGGCAGCTGTCACATTTCTTTTTCTCATTTCCTCCCTACGTATTGTATATTTTAAATTCCTTTCACTTTTTTTACACCTCTTAATTCAATTTGACACTATATACACATCCTTAACGTCTGTCTAAGGCATCTTGCTTTCATTTTTAAAAGTGATGTACCCAGGATAATACTGCCCTGTTGATCCATCTTTCATTTAAATAAGGCTATGCGTCTTTCTTTTTTCAGATGAGAATATACAGCGCAAAAGAAAAAAATTAAAGGAAAGAGAAAGAATAGTTCATCCTGCGAATCAGTGAAGCACTAGTCTAGTCTTATTAGGAACACAATCCATTTTTTTCTTTTAAGGTTTGAAAGTTTAGCTTTTCTATAATTTCGGAATGTTAAGAGGGAAACACTACACTTTAAATGTCTTGTTATTTTATAAGTACAAAAGCTATTACCTTTTCAAACAGAGGGGAAAAAAATTTAATGTGAGATGCCTGCATGAAATCATTGATTTTTTTCCCCCCAAATAACAATGTAAGTTTACATTTATATTAAAACAACAAACTGCTAAGTTTCCAGTTTTATCTAAAATGAATGTAATTATCACTCAAGGTCAGCATTTTGCATTTCCCTCGCTTGAACTGTAATTTATCCCACAAAGTGAGGAATTTTTTTTTTCCCCATCTGTATCTGTTAATACTTGATTGCCTTTTCTTTTGTTATCCATCCTTTCTGGAGCATTAAACCATGTTTTTGTTCATTTCTCTCCCTGCATTCCCCATTTGGGAATGGTGAAGATGAGGTTGTGTTTTTATGTGTGTGTGTTTTAATTGAGGTGTAATTGACGTAATGACCTTGCTTCCAATGTAAAATATAATGATTGGATATCTGTATCTCTTGCAAAACGCTCACTATTCTAAGTTTAGGTACCATCCCGACATCCCACATAAGGATGGGCTTTTTCTTCCATGTTTCCCTCAGGTGGCTGGAGAGAGATATGTCTACAAATTTGTGTGTGATCCAGAAGCCCTCTTCTCCATGGCCTTTCCAGATAATCAGCGCCCACTGCTGAAGACAGACATGGAGCGCCACATCAACGAAGAGGACACGGTGCCTCTGTCCCACTTTGACGAGAGCATGGCCTACATGCCAGAAGGGGGCTGCTGCAACCCCCACCCCTATAACGAAGGCTACGTGTATTAACACAGTGACAGTCAAGGGCCTCCTCGCGCTTCTGCTCTTTTGCAAGATGAAGAGAACCTCTGAATTCTCTTCAACATTTGATTTTTGTCATTTGTATTTTATTTTTAAATAATAATACACAAAAAGGGGCTTTCCTGTTGCATTGTTCTATGGTCTGCAATGGACTGCGCACTTTATTTGAGGGTGGGTGGGGGTAACCTAAACATTTATTCTGTGTAACAGGAAGATAATGGGTGAATGGGAGGGGGGATTGGGGTATTACTTTTTACTTAGGCTTGGGATGGGGTCCTACAAGTTTTAAGTATGATGAAGCTACATCATGTTGATTTGATTTCATAACAACCTAGAAAATGTTCATTTCCTCTGGGTATCTATGGTACAGTTAATTCACATTGTGTAAATATCCACTTGGAGACTATCTGCCTTGGGCATTTTCCCCTAGCATTTCTGTGTCTCCGCAAGGTGTACAAAAAAAAAAAACAACAAAAAAAAACTACTGTAAAAGGCAGTTTAATTGTTAGAAATGACTGTTTTTGCACCTCTTGTAAAAAGTTATTTAGAGATTGCATTTACTGTTTTTTTGTTTTGTTTTGCTTTATATATGACTCCCAGAGGAAAACCATACAATGGGTATTCTCTCTGAAGCTGAGTAATCACCATGACTGTAAATGAGGGGCACAATTTTGGACTCTGGCTCCAAACTGAGTCACAGGCCAGTAGCAGTACACGTATCTGGTGCCACCTTGCTATTTAGATACAGATAATACTGTCCTTTAAATATTTTGAAACCCATTTCAGTTGCATAATGATATTTTTCATGGTCCTTTGAGATCTTCATTTAAATGTTAAATCTGGGATCGCAATGAAGCAAAAAATATCTGTCTCCATTCACTTCCTTCAGTACATAAAAACATTATTTAATCAATAAGAATTAACTGTACTAAATCACATATTATGCTGTTCTAGATACAGCAAGCACTTCTTAAGAAAAATATCCAATACACTAAATAGGTACTATAGTAATTTTTAGACATGGTACCCATTGATATGCATTTAAACCTTTTACTGCTGTGTTATGTTGATAACATATATAAATATTAGATAATGCTAATGCTTCTGCTGCTGTCTTTTCTGTAATATTCTCTTTCATGCTGAATTTACTATGACCATTTATAAGCAATGCAGTTAACTACAGATAGCATTTCAGGACAAAATAGATGACTCAAACCATTTATTGCTTAAAAAATAGCTTCTGCCATGCTATGCTATAAGCAGCTTTTATGCACACTGACAAAATGAAGAGTAAGCTTCAGCTTGCTAAGGGAAATTGTGGAAACTTTTGGTGAAATGGAAAATTATTTACAAACTGTTAAAGAATATGAGGAAGTTGCTGTATGACATAGTGCTGGCACTGATATTATCCATCATCTTGTTTTGGACGCTTGTGTAAATGTGATTGGATTGTTTGAAAGAAGATTTAAAGATTTAAAGTTTCAAAGGTTTTTGTTTTGGTTTTGTTTTGCATTTGGAGGAAATAGTGAAAGCAGGGTATGTTGTTCTGTTTACCTTGACAAAACCATAAGTAAATGGTGTTATAGTATCTCTGATTAGCTTGCTAAAATGATTCAAGCAAAAAACATAAATTTTGTTCACTATCTCAGAGGAAAAAAAATTTAGAGAGTCAATAACAAAATGTTTTTTTTTTTAATCCTAAACACAAAGCCAAAATCAACTTACAAAAGATTTTCATGATGAACACAGGAAAAATTGTTGAAAGATGATCTCCTGGCTACCCATTTTCCAGCATGACATTGATCACAGTTCATGTCTCTAAACTCAACAGTTATTGGGAAACCCACATAACATAACCTATACTACTCACATTTATTCCTACCAAAATAATTCTAATTTCAACATATTTACATAACTTGTGATTTCAATGGTTGTTCTACATTTACATTATATATCATTAGGCCCATTATGGGTTAACAAATATGCCTTAAAAATCAGAATCCCACCCCCCCCCACCCACCCACTATGCTCATGTGGCCATTTACAGTACTTAGAATAAAAATGGATTTTAAAATATTCAGCTAAAATTTTATTGGAAAGAGAATTGACACATTTGGAGAAATTGAAAGTAGGTCTTTAAAATATGATCCAAGTGAAAATTATATTGAGAATACTTTTTCTTTTTTCTCTCATTTTCTTTTATTCTTTTAAAAATTCTAGTTTGATAGTGAAAAAGAATCGGACTATGAGCTATTTTAAAGAATCAAGGAAGAATTGGTATTGATTATATAGTATTTAAGGACAAATTATATATTTTGCTGTTTATGGTAGTAACTCACTGAATAAAAAAAGTAATTGGCCAACATTAAGTATATTTCCAACACAGAAGGGTTCAAAACATTGCATTATAAACTCTTTTGGGAAATGTATCTAAAGGGTTTTTTTTTTTAAGTTCTGTTTCTTATTCTACTTTTTGTTTGGTTGTATTTTTATTTTCAGATAGATTAATAAATCTGGCAGCTGATTTCTGCAAGATTCTTGTGTTTTGAATTTCTAATTGAATTGGCTATTCAAACATAGAAATCAATAATGTAACATTTTCCTTCAACTTGGTAAAAGAAACTAAAGAAGTATTTCCCCTCATGTTTGCTGCCTCTCGATGCCAATACCCAAGGCATTAATTACAATAAAGAGTGGTACCTCTCAAATAAGTAATGAAAAATGACTTTCCTTAAGTTATGCCTATAAAAATGCATAAAAATAAAAATTCACACAGCTGACAGTGCAGAGCAGTTTCCTCAAATTATAGAAAGATCTTGGAGGTCATATACTTGAAGCTCCTTTTTACAGATTTTATCAGTTTCATGTTGATGTCATAACAAATTGCCACAAATTTAGTTACTCAAAGCAAGCAGATTTACCCTCTTATCATTCTAGAGATCAGAAGTCCACAGTGAGTCTAAAGGGGCTATAGAAAGATTCAGGGAACAGCCCCACCCTGTTGTCATTTCTGTCTCCTGGCTTTGCCACTCCAGTTTCTGCTTTTGTGGTGACATGTCTTTCTCCTCTGCTGTAGTCAAATCTCCCTCAGCCTGTCTCTTGTAAGGACACCTGTGATTACATTTAGGGCCCACCCAGATAACCCAGGGTTATCTCCCTATCTCAAGATTTTTAACTTAATCACATTTTTCAAGTCCCTTTTGCCAGGTAAGTTATTCACAGGGATCAGGGGGCGGATAAAGGATATGGGGGGAAAAGGGTGGCTGTTATTCACTTTATTACACAGAAGAAGACATGGTGTATTAAAAATACTGATTGACTTAACGTATGGATAAAAATGTTTTATTGATCTAGGATTAGAAATTACTAAAGATCGTTGTTTTTTTTACCATTGAGATAGTCTCACTATACTCTTTATAAAAGATAATGAGAACATCTTAGGTTAAAGTTCACCTACTCTAATAAAGTGTCTGGTAATCACATAGAGCTTTTAGATTATTTAATCCCCTCTTGTGTAAACATTATGTAATGAGAGAGAAAAATTAAAAAGTGATAATTACAGAGTCATAGCAGAATGAATTAGATTGCCCAAGCCAGATCATATTTTTTAATAGAAACTTCTTTTGGTGAGATTATGAGTTATTACTGTACAATCTTAACATTTACAAGCTATTACTGTTTAAGAAATAATAATATATAGAATATATCTATTACTCAAAAGGGCAGTTCTAAAATATGAGTCAACTCATGTTTATTTGACAAGGAAGAAAATCTATTACCTGGTGTATAGCCTTTGGCTAGATCATAGATGTTTCCAAAAGGCATATCCTTATCAGGCAGCATTTTCAGAGCTTATAATGACAAAACATTACAGAAAGGAAGACCACCTGAATGTTTCTTGGTATCTTAAAAGAGAAAAACTTGAATTTGAAAATAAGAAATAAGTGATATTTTCCAGTTGCAGTTTGATATGAGGAAGGGGAAAAACAGAATTGTAAGAAAAAAGAAAAGGTAAAAAATAATAAAAGGAAGTTAAAAAAGGCGAATGAACATATTAAGCAATTGTGATAAGAATTGCATAAAAACTAAGTTTTCCTAAGACACCAGTGTTGGACATGATAATTGGTTCAATTTATTCAGAACTTAACTAGTACTTGTAGGACTTAGCTGTTATTTTTTTTTTCCTTTAATGTGAGATTACTTTAGAAAAATGTATTTATTTTAAAAACCCAGTTTATAGAAAAATATAGCTTAAGAAAAGGAGGATTTGATCAGGGTAGTGGATGCCTTTATAGAAAAAAAATACTGATGATTTTTAGAATGTTCTATTAAAAGTATATATAAAATAGCTATGGTTTATAAACCCATGTAAAGTAGGATTATTTTCTGTTTTTGCATATAGACTCCAATATTCTTATTTAGTTCTATTCTAAAATGTTTCTATGGAGAAGAAAATTTTAATTCACTTGGATGTATTAAAATTACACATACAGTTTGAGAAAACATTCTATGAAATTTATGTGATTATAGCAAATAAATATGCTCAAATTTTAAGTCTAAAATAAAAGCCCAGAAACTGAAAATATTGCACTATCGTGATCACTCTGGAAGGTGGCATATGTAAAACTGATAAATATCATCTGAATGTTTGACTTGCTTTTGAATCATTTTAATCATTTAATTTATGGCCACAACACTTGAATTCTGTAGCTTCAGTCCTGTCCAACTCTTTGCAACCCCATAGACTACAGCCCGTCAGGCTCCTCAGTCAATGGAGTTTTCCAGGCAAGAATACTGGAGTGGGTTGTTATTTCCTCCTCCAGGGGATCTTCCCGACCCAGGGATTGAAACAGATTCTCCTGCATCTCTTGCAGGTGGAGAAGACCAGGGAGGTCCTTAGGTCCTAGGACACCTGATAAATCTTTTTCTTGAACTGTGTTCTATCTCTTTAAATGCATTTTTCTCTTAATCTGTTCAACTATATTAGGAAGAAATTCTGGGAAAGGAGCTGTCTAAATTATTTCAGTGAGTCTCATGTGCCAACCAGCACGCATGCATGACACGTTACAGCTTTCATCACATTGGCTTTGTCTGAGAAGCTGAGGCTAACGAGAAAACCAGAGTCTTTGTGTTAAGATATCACAGGCAAGTGATCCCAGACACGTTTATAAACCCTTCTTTTTTCTGTAATCTTAACCTAGCTACTTTCTTGATTTAAACTTTAAATAACAAAAATGTATGTAACAATGATTCACATTTTGCTGAAACAGGTGTATTTAAAATGTATTTCATTAAACATTTTTCATTAGTCTTTATAGAAAATCTGAAAAAGAAGTCAAGTACTACTTAAACAATAGCAATATCAAAACATGAATTTTTTTTTTTTTTGAGTCTTTAAGCTTTTAGAAATCAAAATGATTGAAGTATCACTTTGGTTTTTCCACTGGAGAAGGATACAGCTTAATGATTCCAAAAGAGACAGGTCAACTTCAGGATGTTGTAAACACTGCCCCCATAACTAATGCCATTAGACATAATTTCTGAAAGTAATAGATTTCCCAGAACACTTTTAAAGCGTGGTAAAAGTCATGTGATTTGGAGTCACGTGATTCAGAAGATGCAACAAATGAGTGGAATGAATTGGGAGATTGAGATTGTAATATACACAATACTATGCATAAAATAGATAACGAATGAGAACCTACTCTATAGCACAGGGAACCCTACTCATTGCTCTGTGGTGGACTAAATGGAAAGGAAAGCCACGAAGGAGGGGATATCTGTATAGGTACGGCTGACTCACTTTGCTGTACAATAGAAACTAGCACAACACTGTAAAGCAACTATGAGAAATGAAAGTGTTAATCGCTCAGTCATGTCTGACTCTTTGTGACCCAGTGGACTATAGCCTGCCAAGTTCCTCTGTCCATGGAATTCTTCAGGCATGAATACTGGAGTGAGTAGCCATTCCCTTCTCCAGGGGATCTTTCCAACCCAGGGATCAAACTCGGGTCTCCTGCATTGCAGGCTGATTCTTTACCATCTGAGCCACCAGAGAAGCCCTAAACTCCAATAAAGACAAAATAAAGTAAATCAATACAACACAATTAAAAAATAAAATAGTAGAACTGAAATCACAGCAACTATTTTTTCAAGGAAATCTGAATTTTTAAAAACTATCATATTGTTTCAGAGGGGACTATGATATCTTATGTGTGTTTAAATTTTATGAACAGCCCATAAAACTATTTGTCCTGTAGAAAACTTTATGTGAATTTAATTGAAAGAAGAAAAATATGGCATCAAAAAAGTGGAGAAAATAACGTAGTACATGTGGTATTACAGTTTAAATTGCAAAATGTTATCTAATTCTCAAGAAATATTTTACTTTATACTTGAAAATATTTTAAAATTTAAAAATTCTTTAAACTTTTTCTGTTTAAAAAAGTTATAGTAAAATATAGGTAACATAAAATTGACCATGTTGAGTCTTCACTTCAGTGATATTAATTGCATTCACAGTGTTGTACAATCATCACCGCTAGTATTTCCAATCCATTTAGATTATTTTATTCCTAAAACATTTTTAAAAAATATAGGAAATACTTTGTTATATATTAAAAATGTAAAAATGCAATCTTATGCTTTCTAATAATTCACATGTTATAGTTCCTTTATTAATATGTTGGCCTTGATTTCATACTGTAGTTTAATAACATTATGAAAGAAAAAAAAAATTTATGTATAAAGACTATTTCTAGTAGCCAGGACATGGAAGCAACCTAAATGTCCATCAACAGAGGAATTGATAAAGAAGATGGAATGAAGGGATAAATGTATACATCTAGCTGATTCACTCAGCTGTAGAGCAGAGACTAACACAACATTGTAAACAAATATATTCCAATAAAAAATAGTATGTCTACAAATTCTCTACGATTGCAGGGAAAAAAAGTTCACTTAGATACTGAGTTTATTAAATGTTTGAAAATAACTCAGTAATTTATCTCTATATTAAGAAGTAAAACAGCCCAGCACTTTAAAACAAACCACATCAAACAGAACTGACAGGTTGCACTCAAGTTTCTTTAGTTTGAATGGACAGATCTGATTAACATCATAAAGACACAAAGATACAAAAGCTACACTTAAACTCTTTAATACAGTGATAGTTTCAGATAACAATTTTTAAGGAAAAAAATCCCAAACAGAAACATGATAGATTTAATAAAAATGTATTTTATTAATGTATAATCAGACTAACACAATACACTGGGCACCATGCCATCATCCTTCACAATATTTTTAGTTTAAACACTAAGAACTTGCTAAATTAAAACAGAAATTGAATATTTTTCTGTGACTTTTGAAATCTCATAGATTCCTTTCAAAACCTGTCTTCTGAAATATGGTACTTAATCACAAGATGACTTGTTTAGAATCATTCACTTATGGATTAAATTTTGCTTTATTATTGAAAGGACAGCATCTGAAGACAGAAGATTCTATTATTCATTTTTTCTCAGATATATAATATCAGGCCCAACTGTGATAACATTCTAAATTTGTTTGTTGATTTTTGTTTCATGAGGAGCTTGCCTTGCAGGTGTAACAAATAACCCATAATATTTCCATTTAAATTATTTCACGAGCTAACCTCTGAAATTCAGTATCAAGAAAATTGTGAAATACAATCAACTGAAAAAGGAATTCTTCCCTAGAATTTACTGTTTAGTTATTTTCATAACAATTTGTGATTGAGTAGAAACTCTGAGGCAGTGTTTCTAAAACCAAAACAAGGAGAAATATGAAAATAAATATTTGGATAATTTCTATCTCAAAGGAGAAATACATCACAAACTGATTTATTCATTGAGTGAATATTAATTCACTCATTAGAACAGATTTTGAGTTATTCATTTCAATTTGTTCTTTGTTGGGAAATCTATTGATTTAATCCCTCAAAATTACCAATTATAAATCTTCTACAAACTGATATTAAACATTGCTATCAAATCAGTTGGGCTTCCCCAGTGGCTCAGTGGTAAAGAATCCACCTGCCAGCACAGGAGACACAGGTTCAATCCTTGGATGAGGGAATGGCAACCCACTCCAGTATTCTTGCTGGGATAATCCCATGGACGGAGGAGCCTGGTGAGCTACAGTCCATGGGGTCACAAAGAGTCAGACAACTGAACATACATGCACACATAAAATCAGTTGGTTTTCTACTTTGTTGTTATTGTTATTCAGTGGTTAGGTCTTGTCCGACTCTTTGTGGCTGCATGGACTGCAGCACACCAGGCTTCCCTGTCCTTCCCTGTTTCCTGGAGTTTGCTCAAACTCATGTCCATTGGGTCAGTGATGCCATTCAACCATCTCATTTTCTACCACATGCAATTTAGGTATACCTCCCCACAGGAAGACTCTATAGAAGATATAGTAGGTTTATCAAAGTGATCCTTTACTTCAAACTAAATAAGACTAACCCACGTGAATCCAACCCATCCTTAGAGAACTGCATATGGTGTATCAATAATCCCTTATTTAATGCCTACACTCTATGGAAAAGGAGTATGATTTTAAAAAGTGGACTTAAGAATGCTTGTGACAATAGAAGCAGGTATACTTTTATTCAAATATAATGTGTACGCGCATGCATGCTAAGTCGCTTCAGTTGTGTCCAACTCTTTGCGACTCTCTGGACCGGAACCCCACCAAGGTTCTCTGTCCACAGGAATCTCCAGGCGAGAACACTGGAGTGAGTTGCTATACCCTCCTCTGGAGGCTCTTCCGACCCAGGAATCAAACCCGTGTCTCCTGCAGCTCCTGCATTGCAAGCAGATTCTTTACCACTGAGCCACTGGGGAAGCCCAAAATATAATGAGTGTTTCAGGTCAACAGTGCCTGTTACTATAAAATGAAGCATTCAATTAATCAGAGACTTGCACGCAGTCTGTGTGGCCCATCATGGAGAAGAATACTGAACATTTAACTAAAAATCAAGGCAGAGCAGACAACTTATTTCATTAACTTCTGGGCTTCCATGACCCTGAACATCTTGATTAACAGCATTTATCAAATGCCCACTTGCTGTTTTATGTGTACATTCCTAGTAGCAAGAAATAATCATCAATCTATTCAGGTCACCATTGCTAAAATCCATGATTACCAACTGTCTTTCCATTCTTGCATTACTTTACCCAAGACTCAGAGTCCAGGAGAGCACAAGGGTTTGCCCTTGGATTGTGTCCTCACTCCTTGCCTGTAAATGGGCACAGATCATACTGTCCCATCAAGCCCCTGAATGCTGGATGAGAAGTAAGTCCCTCAAGTAACTGGCAACTTAAGAAGTGAAACTGCCTGCTGGTGTCGTCTTTCTCAAAGCCCCCCAAAATAATATTATCATCCATCTTCAGAAAGGGAAAACTGCTGAATATAGCTTGTCCTTTTTGTTCTTTCATTTCCTTCAAGAGTATTTTGATTCCTGTGGGTTTTTAAAGCCTGCTGACATGGTAATGTGCATAAAAGCAGTGAGTAACAATTACTGGATGTCTTTACCAAGTTCTCTAAGAATATAAGAGGAATAATGATGAGAGCAAAACAATATGAGTTTAGGATGGGTACTAGTTTACTGGGGCCACCCGAACAATGTATTTAGTACCAACAGGGTGGTTTAAAATGCAGAAACCTATTTTCTCAAGTTCTGAGGCTAGACGTCCCAAATCAAGGGTTTTTGCAGGATTGGTACCTAGGGCTCGATCTGTTCCAGGTCCCTTTCCTTGGCTTGTAGCTGTTCTTCTTTTTCCCATTTTTCTTAATCTTTCCTTTGAATCTGCCTCTGTGTTCACTTTCTCCTTTTTCAGAAGGATACTGATCACACTGAGTTAGGGCTAACCCCAACGACCTTATTACTTACCTCTGTAAAGACCCTGAAACCATGGTTAAATCCATTTCACCTTCCTTCACCAATCAAGGTTCATTAAAATTTGCATGTTCTCCAAGCCGCACATGGCCTAAACTATAAGATGTGTTCCCGTGTTGTTATCTAGGAACTTGGAGTCAGCTCTCCCTAGATCAAACTGCTTCTGTTAAAGCCTGATTAGGACCGCTGACCATACAACTAGGCATGCGCTAGCCGCAGACGCCTTAGCTTAGTGACACCTGCGCAGAACCACACACCTTTCCTCCAATCACCTCTCCTTGCTTTCCTATGGGGCCTCAAACCATCCTGCTTTCTTATTTGTTATCCTATCAGTACCCAGGACCCCTTGCGTTGGGGAAGGTGGCTTTGATACTTTTCTCCTGTCTCCTCACCGGGCTGCCTTGCAGGTAAGCCCTCTCTTACCTGCAAACCTGGGCGTCTCCCCTGCTTTGACTTGACAGGAAAGGCAAACCCGGCTCAGTAGCAACCTCATCTCCAAATAAGGTCACTTTCTGAGCTGTTGCAGTTAGGACTTCAGGTATCTTTTTCAGGGAGGACACAGTTAAACCCATAGCAGGTACTTAAGTTAGGCTTGAACGAAAGAGTCCATTAAAATGAAATGATTATTATCCATTACGTATAAGATTTAAGCTTGAGAGAAATTACAACTGTATGTGTCTTATATTACATGACTAATGTAGACAAAGATATTGCATAAATATAACTGAGGCATTGCCCTTGATTCTCAATGAGAATGTTTAAAATAAATTTTATTCTCAGTCCTCTTCCTTCTACCAATGAACACTTTTCCTAAAAAGATGTTAGAGGGAAATAGAAATGAAGGGATTACTCACATAATATAATGAAAATCTAATAAGGGATTGTAGGATAATAAATGGGAAAAAGAAACCATATAAAAACAAAAAGAAAACAAAAAGGAAAAGTGGCAACCCTAATAATATCAGTACACTGCTTCTGGTCTCTGTTTTTTAGGACCTATAAACTTCCTATGTGCTAGGAGAAAAATCCATGAACAAAAACACTATAGGCTTTTCTGAGCTAAAATGAGAAGTTAGATGAGGAAATTTGCATTGAGCACTACTTATAATTTAAGCACCATTGAGCAATAAGCAGCCTGGGTTTACAAAGAACAAATCATGCCAAACAAACCTGATTGCTTTTTTTATTGAATTACAAGATTAGTGGATGAATGCAATGTGGGAGATGTAATACATTTGGGTTTTAGCAAAACATTTGATAGAGTATCTCATGAACTCTAAAATGAATTTAAAGAGTCAGGAATATTAACACCATGATAAGGAATGGAAATTAATGAAGGATTGCAAAGAAAAGGAAATAATAATCAACCATGATGTGGCAGCCTGGGAACACATCATTATAAGGTGCTACAGTGATCACAGGATTTATTCAGTCCATATTAACATTCACACAGCTTTCTCGGGCTTGATAAAAAGAAATGGAATGAAGAATTCAGAATGCACCTTTTGGTTTCAGGCTGTATATAAAGTCAATGCAGATTTAGGGGAAGGAGAAAATAGACTTGAACTCACGTATTTTTGATAGCTTTAAAAATATGTGTCGCTGGATCATTGAATTCACTTAGTGCTCTGAGATTTTGTCATGATGCTGTTCTTTGATTTTTTTTCTGTGTCTCAAGACTAGCCCATTTTTTATGTCATCCGTCTTCTTATATGGGGTAAATCATACTATAATTTACTGTAAGTCTGCCTGGCCTTATACTAAAGATCACTGAAGACAATGCAAGCTCTCGGTTGTCCAACTTTTTAGTGTTCAAATGACTCGAATCCCACCACTCTGTCTGGACTTCATGGTAGATACTGCCCTTAAGGTGCAAGTTCAAAGGATACCTATTAAATAGAAAGTAGTAGAAGCATTCCCTCTTCCTGTGGGAAGCTGGCTGGTTGGTCTACAGGGTACGATTCTTGCCTGAGGCAACAAGAGGTCCCAGATTCAGGTCCGGGATGAGCCCTTTTCTTTGGGGCTTCCCTGGTGGCTCAGACAGTGAAGAATCTGCCTGCAATGCAAGAGACCTAGGTTTGGTCCCTGGGGTGGGAAGATCCCCTGGCAGAGGGCATGGCAACCCACTCCAGTATTCTTGCCTGGAGAATTCCAGGGACAGATGACCCTGGAGGCTACTGCCCATGGGGTTGCAAAGAGTCCAACACATCCAAGTGATTAACATGGGGCCTCCCAGGTGACTCTAGCAGTAAAGAACCAACCTGCTAATGCAGGAGACAGAAGAGATGCATGTTGGATCCCTGGGTCAGGAAGATCCCCTGGAGTAGGAAATGCAACTCACTCCAGTATTCTTTCCTGAAAAATCCCATGGACAAAGGAGCCTGACAGGCTGCAATCCACAGCGTTGCAAAGAGTCGGACACGACTAACTTAGCACACACAGAAGCATTCCAATAAAATCCGCAGTTGATACTAAATCGGGAGGTGCTGCTAAAAGCAGTAAGACCAGTAAAATTATAACTGGTGCCCTGGCACAACTGGGAAATGTATATGTCAAATGCAAAGTGCAGGAGTCACTTGGAAAGGAGAAAGACTTTCAGCAGTGAGCCGGAGCATGCCAGGAGGCGACAGGAAACAGCAACTTGCATGTGAGTTTACAATATCCGATACCACCCAAGAGACGTAACAGGATGTTTGATCTACTAGATGAGTTTATAAAAGATCCATCAGTTTCTAACACAATGCTCAAGTCCCTTCTGGAAGACTGAGTTTATTCCCTTTGGAAACATCCTTTCCAGAGTAAGAAAAAGGTACAGAGAGAAGTCAGAATACAGCAACAAAAAAATGATTATGAAGTGGAGGATAGCCTCACAATGAAAGAAAAAAATATATATAGCATTATTGAAAGGGAAAGGAATTATATATATATGTATAACAGATGTATAATATCTGTTAGGCTGAGTAGCAAAAGAAAGTATTTTCTAAAGAGGGAGAACACTCAACTGAAAAAACTTAGAATTCTCACAATGAAAGAAAAAAATATATATAGCATTATTGAAAGGGAAAGGAATTATATATATATGTATAACAGATGTATAATATCTGTTAGGCTGAGTAGCAAAAGAAAGTATTTTCTAAAGAGGGAGAACACTCAACTGAAAAAACTTAGAATTAGTAAGTTTATAGCCACATTAATAAAAAATAAAATCCTGAGAAAGGGAGATACTATATGTCTGAGAAAGTCTTTAGATTTTACCCTTTGATTAAATAATTGATTTGAGAATGTACCAAAATGTACCTTTCTTTTCTGTTAATGATTTTTTAAATTGAAGTATAGTTGATTTACAGTGTTGTTAATTTCTGCTGTATAGCAAACTGATTCAGCAATACCTATATAATAAATGTATATACATTATTTTTTTTCTTAATCTTTTTCATTATGGTTTATCATAGGATACTGAACATAGTTCTCTGTGCTATATGGTAGGACTTTGTTGTTCAGCCATTCCACGTATAATAGTTTACATCTGCTAACCCCACCTTCCTTCTCTATCCATCCCCTAGCCCCCTCCCCTTTGGCAGTCACAAGTCTGTTCTTTATATACTTGATTCTGTTTCATAGATAGGTTCATCTGTGTCATATTTTAGGTTCCACATATAAGTGATATCATATGGTATTTGTCTCTTTCTGACTTCACTTCGTATGATAATCCCTAGTTGCATTCCTATTGCTGCAAATGGCATTATGTCTTTTTTATGGCTGACTAATATTCCATTGTATATGTGTATCACCTGTATGTAACACCTCTTCTTTAACTATTCCTCTGTTGATGGGTATTTAGGTTGTTTCCATGTCTTGGCTATTGTGAATAGCACTGCTATGAATGCAGAAGTGCATGTATATTTTTGGATTAGAACTTTGTATATATGCCCAGGAGTGGGATTTCTCGATCATATGAAATTCTATGTTTGGTTTTCTAAGGACCCTCTGTACTGTTTTCTGTAGTGGCTGCATCAACTTACATTCTCACCAACAGTATAAACGAGTTCCCTTTTCTCCACATCCTCTCCAGCGTTTGTTATTTACAGAGGTTTGAATGATGACCATTCTGCCTTGTGTGAGGTGATACCTCATTGTAGTTTTGATTTGCATTTCTCTAATAATTAGTGATGTTGAGCATTTTGTAATTCTTCTTTGAAGAAATGCCTATTTGGATCTGCCCATTTTTCCATTGGGTTGTTTACTTTTGTTGTTGTTGAGCTGTTTGAGCTGTTTGTATATTTTGGAAATTAAGCCCTTGTTGGTCACAACATTTGCAAATATTTTTTCCCATTCTGTAGGCTGTCTTTTCATTTTGTTTATGATCTCCTTTGCTGTGCAAAAACTTATAAGTTTGATTAGGTCTCATTTGTTTATTTTAATTTTTATTTCTCTTGCCTTGGGAGACTGATCTAAGAAAACAGTCGTATGATGTACGTCAGAGTATGTTTCACCTCTATTGTCTTGGAAGAGTTTTATGGTGTCATATTTAAGTCTTTAAGTCATTTTGGGTTAATTTTTGTGTGTGGTGTGTTCTAAGTTCACTGATTTATATGTGGCAGTCCAGCTTCCCCCAACACCACCTACTAAAGAGACTGTCTTTTCTCTATTGTGTATTCTTGTCTCTTTTGTCTAAGATTAATTGATGGTAGGTGTGTGCTTTGTTTCTGAGTTATGTATTCTGTTCCATTGATCCATGTCTGTTTTTGTGCCAATACCATGCTGTTTTGATTACTGTAGAGAAATGCAATGGCTTTCTGAACAAAGGTTTGCCAAGAACTTAAGAATCTTCTTGACAAACTGATATATTCAATAATTTATTTGAATAAAAATTCAAATCCCAGTACATATTTTTTATATATCCATTATGACCGTAACTGTTGGATCTGCATGCCCCTTCCTTCCTTCATTCCTTTTTTTCTTGTATGGTTAACCTGTGTGTTTCTCAGTGGTTTGTCTGGTCCAGTGCTTTCCTAGCAGAACAGTTGGCATTTGGGCCAGACAATTCTTGAGCAAGATTCTCGTGCTTTGTAAGATGTATGGCATCTGCAGGTCCCAGACATTACATGCCAGTATGTCCTCTAGCAACAACAACAGTCAAACCCTTACATACACATACACACAATTTCTAACTGCCCTTAACATCACTCTCTTCCCCAGAAAGTTAAAAAAATAATTTTAAAACACACTCACCATAGAAATCTCAGTAACTAAGTTTTCCATATTTAAGGGTTTTGTCATACTTGCTTGGAGAATTCAAGAGTCTAGTGTCACAGGAATCTTGCATCAGTCAAGATAAATTAGCTTGTGTTGAGTGACTTACAAAAACAAAGTCTATTTTTCTGTTCAGCTGCAGTCTCATCCCAGACTTTTTTTGATGGTGCAGTCTTACGGCAGAACATTGATGGCTCTTATAGGGAAGAAGAACATAGCTCTTGGAACTTCTGCTATGAAGTTACAGTATCATTTCTGTTCATACTCAGCCAAAGAATGTCACTTCCCTAAGTTGAGTTCCAAAGAATAAGAATGTACAACATTTTTTCTGGGGGAGGGAGGGCATTTAATATGAGTAAATAAACTTTCTTTGGCTCTTAATATTCGTTTTGAATTTCAAGGAAAATACCATTGGAATTCATCATAAAATTTCCCAATGGGAAAATGACATCTTTAAACAATGTGATGGTTGCTACACTGATATTCATAGTTAAAATTTTAGGGAGTCATGGAATAAAACTGCTTTGCATCTGGCCACACAGAGTTTTCTAGAGATGAGAGGGTCAAAATTGCCACACTAGAACTGGTCTCACTGACTTCCTTACTACTGTTACCTGAGACACTTGGTTTGTTGTGTCTGTAAAAGAAGAATTCTTAATTACTTCAACATATATTTATTGAATAAGCTCTGAAAATGACAAAAAGAAAGAAGCTTCCTCTCTTGAGGAATTCAGTCTTGCAAGCAAGAAAGACACAGATCACTGACTATAATTCAGTGTGGGAAATTTTGTATATGAATATCTAATAAGTATCTGAGTACAGTTATGAGAGCAGTTAATCTTGCTTGAATGTGGATATGGAGACATCTTTATAGATGAAATGATATATAGCCCAAGCTTATAAATTTGGTGGAAATTTTCACGTAGATAACAGGGACTGGCAAGTGAGAAGAAAGAGAAAATCTGGGAATGTCAGAATCTTCTTGGAAACTTTCTTAAGCCATGCATCCCCATCCCCCAACTCCCACTGACACAACAGACAAAAAGCAGGAGACTTGCTTGTGCTGATAAAGTTTCAAAGATAATTCTAATGAATGCACAACCCATACAAACACCACCACCACTCAATACTTGGCTCTACTCTCTAGTAGGACAGCCACCTACACAACTGAGTTCTTTAACACTGGAGTCACTTGGGACTTTGATTTTAAATAAAGATTCCCAAGTTTCAGATTCAGTAAGACTGGGATTCTTGTTGTTATTCAGTTACTAAGTTGTGTCTGACTCTTTGAGATCCCATGGACTGTAGCACACCAGACTTCCCTGTCCTTCACTATCTCCTGGAGTTTGCTCAAATTCATGTCCATTGAGTCAATGATGCCATTGAACCATCTCATTCTTTGCCACACTCTTCTCCTTTTGCCTTCTATCTTTCCCAGCATCAGAGTCTTTTCCAATGAATCTTAATCCCATGTGATTCTACTGTACAAGGTCCATCAACCTCACTTATATGGGATGGAAAATACAAGGAAATGTACCTAGAGTTGAGGTTATTGGGAGAGGCTGAAGCTAGAGCTTGAAATTCTCCTGTGGAAAGATAAGTGTTCATGCAGTCTGTAAGTATGGGGGTCCACTATTCTGCCTACCACAATATGTAGGCATTGAGCTACATAAAATTCATATAATTACAAACCAGTAGGAAAATTTTTAATTTTACTGTTTGTTAATTTAATTCATAAAATATCAGTCAAATTAAGAGGCTCAAGTGATTATTTTTTTAATGGGTTTTTAAAAAAACATTTATTTATTTGGCTGTGCTAAGTCTTTGTTGTGGCACACAAGATCTTTTTTTAGTTGTGGCATGTAGGATCTAGTTCCCCTACAAGGGATCAAACCCAGGCCCACTGTATTGGGAGTTCAGAGTCTTAGCCACTGGACCACCAAAGAAGGCCTCATATGATTGTTAATATAAAGCAAATTTTAGAAACTCAGCTTTTGGCCAAAGTGAGCCATAAGAGTCCCTAAGCATAAGTATAAAGATGTTGCTGCTGCTGCAGCTAAGTCGCTTCAGTCGTGTCTGACTCTGTGTGACCCCATAGATGGCAGCCCACCAGGGTCCCCCATCCCTGGGATTCTCTAGGCAAGAACACTGGAGTGGGTTGCCATTTCCTTCTCCAATGCATAAAAGTGAAAAGTGAAAGCAAAATCGCTCAGTCGTGCCCGACTCTTGGCAACCCTATGGACTGCAGCCTACCAGGCTCCTCTGTCCATGGGATTTTCCAGGCAAGAGTACTGGAGTGGTTTGCCGTTGTTTTAAAAAATGTTCTTTTATAGATATGTGCAGATATATTTGAGGATACAGCATGGAGACAAGCTCATCAATTGGAATGCAGCTAGCTGAGTCAAGAGATAGATGAGGATCATAATTAGACCCTAGAAGCTCATTTTCTAGGGACTGTGAGCTCCTCTGGGAAAAACAAGAGAAGGGTGCTGGGTTTATCTTCTCCCTTTCCCCTACCCAACAGTTGTGTCTGCTCTCCATGTTAAAAACACAAGAAAATTGTGAAGAATACAAAGTTATCATCTTCACATCTGTTCACAAGAAGCTTAAAATCTGGCATTCCCAAATGATAAAAAGAAATAAACCTAGAAAAAAAAGGTGCAGTGGAATGGAGGTGAAGAAAGGGCGTGGAGAACAGTGATATCCTGCTGTGGAGAGATTGCTTTTAAATATTCAGCACTTTACAGGTAATGCTGGGGAGGTCAGCATCACACTCACATCTGCACAAGTTGGTTAGAAGGTCTTTTAAATTCTGCCCCAAATTGCAGCTCAGTAGTAGCATCCTGCCTCATTTATAAATGACAGAAGAAACTAAAGGAACAAGTCTATCTGAATAATTTTTCAGTGTTGCCACTTGCTGCAGAATACTGTGTGAGCTTCAAGATTGGAAATTGAATGGGTCTTTAACCCTTCAAAATTCCAGGGTGGGTTTTGGGGCTTCCAGCTTGAGAAAGTGAACTTTTATGCATTACTGAATAGAGTGTCTTTGAATGTACTTGAATATATATGTATTTAGGCTAGTGAATCAACCTGGCTTCTATTACCAATGCTCCCACTCACAGGTACTAAAGAGCAAAAGATTGAAAACAGCTAAAAGAGCAAAAATAGCTCTGTCTAGCTCAGGCCTCCATCACTTAAGGCCTGTTAGAATAATTGGCACTGAGAAACAGAGGGTAGTTGAAAACTTTTGATGCCAGTAGAAACCACAGAATAGGTAGACTCTGGTCTGGTAGCATCACAGCGTGAACAGGAGTGGGTGGGGACTGGTCAAGGGCTGAAAGAAAGTGAAAGAAGTAGCTGGGCAAGGCCCATCTTCATGGTGCATGCTAAGTCGCTCAGTTGGATCTACCTCTTTGAGACCCTACATACAGTAGCCTGCCAGGCTCCTCTGTCCATGGGATTCTCCAGATAGATTATTGAAATGTGTTGCCATGCCCTCCTTCAGGGAGTCTTTCCAACCCAGAAATCAAACTGGTGTCTCTTATGGCTCCCACGTAGGCAAGTGGGTTCTTTACCACTAGTACCTCCTGGTAAGCCCTGTCTTTAAGGTGACCAGAAACCAATTCTATAGGAAGGATCTTAACAGGACCTAAAACGTTGAATACAGTCAGAGTCAGCACACATATCAATAGGTAGCTTACACCAAGGAAAACTGGAAGGAATCTTCTTACATGCAGTAGATTCTTCTGATCAGAAGGGGTAGTTTCTCCTGTGCATGTTATAGTGAAAAGAATGCTAGTATTTATAGAAGTTTGAGTTCTAGGTTGTCTTGTAGGGGATTTAGAGACAAATAAAGCCTTTTATTGGTAGTAACACTTGGCCACTATCTCTATCTTTAAGGCATTTCCAGGTATCGTTCTGTCTTGCCTTTGTGGTCATGCCTGTCAGTCCCTAGTGTATTATTCTTGCTCTGCTAGCATGCTTTGCCATTTTATAGTGTCATTTTGTGGATTCTCCGTGGATTCTCTCTTTGAAGCCTATCGTTCCTATCACCTCTTATTCTGATGTATTCTAGAAATCTAATTCACAACTCCAGCTCCAGATCTTAATTTCAAATTTACTACTGGACATCTCAACCTGGATATTCCACAACACTCTTGAATGGAATGTGTCCCAAACCAGCCCAACAACTATCCTGTCACAGGCCCTTTGTTCTCCTGCTGTGGCCCCTTACCTCACCCTATAAACATTTACTCTGGAAAATCTAAAACTTACCCTCCAACTGTATCTCCTTGCTTATTCTATGTATGTTTTGTATTAATGTCTCATGGCTAATTGAAGTAGTATGTTGTTTAAATTTGATCTTGTGTGACTTGTTCAGTTCAGTTCAGTCACACAGTCATGTCTGACTCTTTGCGACCCCATGGACTGCAGCACGCCAGGCTTCCCTGTCCGTCACCAACCCAGAGCTTACTCAAACTCATGTCCATCAAGTCTGTGATGCCATGCAAAACCATCTCATCCTCTGTCATCCCCTTATCCTCCTGCCTTTAATCTTTCCAAGCATCAGAATCTTTTCCAATGAGTCAGTTCTTTGCATCAGATAGCCAAAGTATTGGAGTTTCAGCTTCAGCATCAGTTCTTCCAATGAATATTCAGGACTGATTTCCTTTAGAATGGACTGGTTGGATCTCCCTGCAGTACAAGTGACTCTCAAGAGTCTTCTCTAACATCACAGTTCAAAAGCATCAACTCTTTGGTGCTCAGCTTTCTTTATAGTCCAACTCTTACATTCGTACATGACTATTGGAAAAACCATAGCTTTGACTAGATGGACCTTTGTTAGCAAATGCTGTCTAGGTTGGTCATAACTTCTCTTCCAGGGAGCAAGCTTCTTTTGATTTCATGGCTGTAGTCACCATCTTTAGTGATTTTGGAGCCCAATAATTAAACAAACACTGAATAAATGGGCCTAATTGTTGGTTTGATAAATACTGCAAGGACAATGGGGCAATGGAATTCCAAATATCTTATATCCACAGACATGAAGATAACCATGGATATTCATGAACTGGGCATGAACTAGAGCCAAACTGGGTGACCCATGTGACCCAACAGGGCACTGTCCTCTGTCTCTGTGCTCTAGAAACAGAAGATAGAAGCCATAAAGGTCATGTGCAGAATCATACTGGACTGTGTTGACTGGGTTTGTCAGACCCAGAGTAAGAAATCTATATAAACTCAAGTTTTCCTATCAAATCTGGGAATAATCCTAGAATAATAAGTTTATAACCTGATATATTGAACTGGTTGACTTTCTGTTTCTTGGGTATAGCTGTCTATTATAGCTTTTTAAAGTTATGTAATGCTTAATTGTAGGAGCAACCCCACGTCAAAGGAGCAGTGGCTGCGTGGGCACAGGAGGGCCGAGAGGAGCTACTCCATGTTCAAGGTCAGGAGGGGTGGCCGTGAGGAGATACCCCTCATTCAAGGTAAGGAGCAGCAGCTGCACTTTGCTGGAAGAGCCATGAAGAGATACCCCACCTCCAAGGTAAGAGAAACCCAAGTAAGGTGGTAGTTGTTGCAAGAGGACATCAGAGGGCAGACACATTAAAACCATAATCACAGAAAACTAGCCAATCTGATCACACAGACCACAGCCTTGTCTAACTCAATGAAACTAAGCCATGCCATGTGGGGCCACCAAGACGGACGGGTCATGGTGGAGAGGTCTGACAGAATGTGGTCCACTAGAGAAGGGAATGGCAAACCAGGTCAGTATTCTTGCCTTGAGAACCCCATGAACAGTATGAAAAGGCAAAATGATAGGATACTGAAAGAGGAACTCCCCAGGTCAGTAGGTGCCCCATATGCTACTGGAGATCAGTGAAGAAATAACTTCAGAAAGAATGAAGGGATGGAGCCAAAGCAAAAACAATACCCACTTGTGGATGTGACTGGTAATAGAAGCAAGATCTAGTGCTGTAAAGAGCAATATTGCATAGGAACCTGGAATGTTAGGTCCATGAATCAAGGCAAATTGGAAGTGGTCAAACAGGAGATAGAGTGAACGATGACATTCTAGGAATCAGCGAATTAAAATGGACTAAAATGAGTGAATTTAACTCAGATGACCATTATATCTACTACTGTGGGCAAGAATTCCTTAAAAGAATTAAAGTAGCCATCATGGTCAACAAAAGAGTCTGAAATGCAGTACTTGGATGCAATCTCAAAAATGACAGAATGATCTCTGTTCATTTCCAAGGCAAACCATTCAATATCACAGTAATCCAAACCTATGCCTCAACCAATAATGCTGAAGAAGCTGAAGTTGAACAGTTCTATGAAGACCTACAAGACCTTTTAGAACTAACACCCAAAAAAGATATCCTTTTCATTATAGGGGACTGGAATGAAAAAGTAGGAAGTCAAGAAACACCTGGAGTAACAATTAAATTTGGCCTTGAAGTATGGAATGAAGCAGGGAAAGGCTAATAGAGTTTTGCCAAGAGAACGAACTGGTCATAGCAAACACCCTCTTCCAACAACACAAGAGAAGACTCTACACATGGATATTACCAGATGGTCAACACCGAAATCAGATTGATTATATTCTTTGTAGCCAAAGATGGAGAAGCTCTATACAGTCAGCAAAAACAAGACCGGGAACTGACTGTGGCTCAGATCATGAATTCCTTATTGCCAAATTCAGACTTAAATTGAAGAAAGGGAAAACCACTAGACCATTCAGGTATGACCTAAATCAAAATTCTTGTGATTATACAGTAGAAGTGAGAAATGGATTTAAGGGACTAGATCTGAAAGACAGAGTGCCTGATGAACTATGGAATGAGGTTCATGACATTGTACAGGAGACAGGAATCAAGACCATCCCCATGGAAAAGAAATGCAAAAAAGCAAAATGGCTGTCTGAGGAGGCCTTACAAATAGCTATGAATAGAAAAGAAACAAAAAGCAAAGGAGAAAAAGAAAGATATTCCCATTTGAATGCAGAGTACCAAAGAATAGCAGGAGAGATAAGAAAGCCTTCCTCAATGATCAATGCAAAGATATAGAGGAAAACAAAAGAATGGGAAAGACTAGAGATCTCTGCAAGAAAATTAGAGATACCAAAGGAACATTTCATGCAAAGATGGGCTTGATAAAGGACAGAAATAGTGTTGACCTAACAGAAGCAGAAGATATTAAAAAGAGGTGGCAAGAATACACAGAAGAACTGTACAAAAAAGAGCTTCATGACCCAGATAATCATGATGGTGTGATCACTCACCTAGAGCCAAACATCCTGGAATGTGAAGTCAAGTGCGCCTTAGGAAGCATCACTATGAACAAAGCTGGTGGAGGTGATGGAATTCCAGTTGAGCTATTTCAAATCCTGAAAGATGATGCTGTGAAAGTGCTGCACTCAATATGCCAGCAAATTTGGAAAACTCAGCAGTGGCCACAGGACTGGAAAAGGTCAGTTTTCATTCCAATCCCAAAGAAAGGCAATGCCAAAGAATGCTCAAACTACCACACAATTGCACTCATCTCACATGCTAGTAAAGTAATGCTCAAAATTCTACAAACCAGGCTTCAGCAATACATGAACTGTGAACTTCCAGATGTTCAAGCTGGTTTTAGAAAAGGCAGGAAACCAGAGATTAAATTCCCAGCATCTGATGGATCATCGAAAAAGCAAGAGCATTCCAGAAAAACATCTATTTCTGCTTTATTGACTATGCCTAAGCCTTTGACTACGTGGATCACAATAAACTATGGAAAATTCTGAAAGAGATGGGAATACCAGAGCACCTGACCTGCCTCTTGAGAAACCTATCTGCAGGTCAGGAAGCAACAGTTAGAACTGGACATGGAACAACAGACTGGTTCCAAATAGGAAAAGGAGTACATCAAGGCTGTATATTGTCACCCTGTTTATTTAACTTATATGCAGAGTACATCATGAGAAACTCTGGATAGAGGAAGCACAAGCTAGAATCAAGAGTGCCAGGAGAAATATCAATAACCTCAGATATGCAGATGACACCACCCTTATGGCAGAAAGTGAAGAGGAACTAAAAAGCCTCTTGATGAAAGTGAAAGAAGAGAGTGAAAAAGTTGGCTTAAAGCTCAACATTCAGAAAACCAAGATCATGGCATCCGGTCCCATCACTTCATAGGAAATAGATGGGGAAACAGTGGAAACAGTGTCAGACTTTATTTTTCTGGGCTCCAAAATCACTGCAGATGGTGACTGCAGCCATGAAATTAAAAGACGCTTACTCCTTGGAAGGAAAGTTATGACCAACCTAGATAGCATATTCAAAAGCAGAGATATTACTTTGCCAACAAAGGTCCGTCTAGTCAAGGCTATGGTTTTTCCCGTGGTCATGTATGGATGTGAGAGTTGGACTGTGATGAAAGCTGAGCTCCGAAGAATTGATGCTTTTGAACTGTGGTGTTGGAGAAGACTCTTGAGAGTCCCTTGGACTGCAAGGAGATCCAACCAGTCCATTCTAAAGGAGATCAGTCCTGGGATTTCTTTGGAAGGACTGAAGCTAAAGCTGAAACTGCAATATTTTGGCCTCCTCATGAGAAGAGTTGACTCATTGGAAAAGACCCTGATGCTGGGAGGGATTGGGGGCAGGAGGAGAAGGGGACAACAGAGGATGAGATGGCTGGATGGCATCACTGACTGGATGGACGTGAGTCTGAGCGAACTCCAGGAGTTGGTGATGGACAGGGAGGCCTGGCGTGCTGCAATTCATGGGGTCGCAAAGTGTTGGGCACAACTGAGTGACTGAATTGAACTGAACTGAATGCTTAATTGTATAGGTATTCTATGATGTATTTAGCCAGTTTTTAAATATGGATACTTAGTTGTTTCTAGGGAGTTTTCCCCCCTTGTATTTTAAAAATTTTAGATAGATTTATCTTTGTATGTTTATCTTACAATTTTGTTGTTTAGTTCTTAGGAGTGAAGCACCGGGTTACAGAATGTGTTGTTGTAGCATTATTTTAACTTTTGCTGAATTTTAATCAACCAGTAGGAAATCCATGTCAAGGTCATTTTTGAGAAAATAACAAAGCCATATTCCTGAATAAAAGGTAACCATGCAAAAAAAAAAAATCAATGAAATTTTTTCAGTTAAGGTAAGTGATTGGAAGTTCAGGGTAGTTTATTGAATTTTAGAGTAGTTGACTAGCTACAGGGAGATGTAAATTTTCTTCGGGTTAGGAAGAACATTGGAAAAGACCTAGGAACATTATCTTCTTTTTCTTTCTGAAGAAAAAAAAATTTTTTTATTATAGTGAATAAATCTTATGGCCATTGTATCATAGAATCCTAAAGTATATTCATGCAAACCTAAGGCATAACTGTTGACATCAAAAGGGGATAAACACAGTACTGTAGCTATTTATAGCAAAAGAAAGGAGGAAACACCAACTGCATATTTAGATCTAAAAGATGCAACACAGGGAAGGAATAACAGGAGAAAATAGTAGAAGGCAACAAGACAAAGGAGATACAGAAGATAGATTATCTACCATGGTACACAAAAGTTTAGAAAGTATAGGATTAAAAGGAGTATGGATAGTAAAGAAGATTGTAAATATCCAACATATTTGTTAAAATGGTTAAAAATATTGAGATAATTGATCAAATTTGAATATGGACTATATATTATATAATAGCATTTTATTGACATTAAATTTATTGATCTTGATTATTAGGTTATAATGTATGAAAGAATGTCCTTGTACTTAGAAAATGAGTGCTGAGTAGGGAAAGGCAATGATGTTTGCAACATATTTTGTGATGGGTTAGAAACATAAGTGCATACACACATAATGAACAGTATGATAAATTTTTAAATGTGACCAAATGTTGACAATTAGCAAATTTGAGTGAAGGAAATAATGGAATTCCAATAATTTTTATGAAAATTTGAAGTTATTTCCAAATAAAAAGTTGAAAGAGAAAATAAGAATACTCTCTATTCCCTAAAGTTATTAAAGGATGGCTACAATCCATGGGGTCGCAAAGAGTCAGACACGACTGAACGACTTCTGTGTGTGTGTGTTTATGTTAATTGTTCAAGGATGAATTTATAACCCCAAATGGACCAATCATAACTTTTTAATAGCTCTACTATTCTGATCCAACATCAAAATCTGTCTTTGAGGGTCATATAGCTGGAAGATGGAAGTTTAGAATTTCTTATGTAGTCATATGGCACATTTAATTGGCAACTTCCTCTGCCCATGTGATTTTAGTGGGGCTGTTATCGAGTTAAATATTTCATCCATTTCCAGCCCTCAGTGTTTAATTGAGAGATTAACATGAGACTGAATCCAGGTTAGTCAGAATACTCCCCATATTTTTTATGAAGTACCACTGCACCTGGAGCAATAGGCAAATTTTGGCTGGAGTACAGAATGAAGCAGGGCAAAGGCTAATAGAGTTTTGCCAAGAGAATGCCTTAGTCACAGCAAACACCATCTTCCAACAATACAAGAGAAAACTCTATACACGGAACTCTACACACGGACATCACCAGATGGTCAACACCGAAATCAGATTGATTATATTCTTTGCAGCCAAAGATGGAGAAGCTCTATACAGTCAGCAAAAACAGGACCCGGAGCTGACTGTGGCTCAGATCCTGAACTCCTTATTGCCAAATTCAGACTTAAATTGAAGAAAGTAGGGAAAACCATTAGACCATTCAGGTATGACCAATATCAAATCCCTTATGATTATACAGTGGAAGTGAGAAATAGATTTAAGGGACTAGATCTGATAGACAGAGTGCCTGATGAACTATGGATGGAGGTTCATGACATAGTACAGGAGACAGGGATCAAGACCATTACCAAGAAAAAGAAATGCAAAAAAGCAAAATGGCTGTCTGAGGAGGCCTTACAAATAGCTGTGAATAGAAGAGAAACGAAAAGCAAAGGAGAAAAGGAAAGATATAAACATCTGAATGCAGAGTTCCAAAGAATAGCAAGGAGAGATAAGAAAATCTTCCTCAGTGATCAATGCAAAGAAATAGAGGAAAACAATAGAATGGGAAAAACTAGTGATCTCTTCAAGAAAATTAGAAATATGAAGGGAATATTTCATGCAAAGATGGGCTCAATAAAGAACAGAAATGGTATGGACCTAACAGAAGCAGAAGATATTAAGAAGAGGTGGCAAGAATACACAGAAGAATTTTTAAAAAAGAGCTTCAGGACCCAGATAACCATGATGGTGTGATCACCAGCCTAGAGCCAGACATCCGAAATGTGAAGTCAAGTGGGCCTTAGGAAGCATCAACTATGAACAAAACTAGTGGAGGTGATGGAATATCAGTTGAGCTGTTTCAAATCCTAAAAGATGATGCTGTGAAAGTGCTGCATTCAAAATGTCAGCACATTTGGAAAACAGCTGTGGCCACAGGACTGGAAAAGGTCAGTTTTCATTCCAATCGCAAAGAAAAGAAAATGAAGTCGCTCAGTTGTGTCCGACTCTTTGCAACCCCATGGACTGTTGTCTACCAGGCTTCTCTGTCCATGGGATTTTCCAGGCAAGAATACTAGAGTGGGTTGCCATTTCCTTCTCCAGGAGCTCTTCCCAACTCAGGGATTGAACCTGGGTCTCCCACATTGTAGGCATACGCTTTACCGTCTGAGCCACCAGGGAAGTATAAGAAAAGAATCGCAAAGAAAGGCAATGCCAAAGAATGGTCAAACTAATGCACAGTTGCACTCATCTCACATGCTAGTAATGCTCAAAATTCTCCAAGGCACGCTTCAACAATATGTGAACCATGAACTTCCAGATGTTCAAGCTGGTTTTAGAAAAGGCAAGGGAAACAGACATCAAATTGTCAACATCCACTGGATCATTGAAAAAGCAAGAGACTTCCAGAAAAACATCTATTTCTGCTTTCTTGACCTTGCCAAAGCCTTTGATTGCATGGATCATAATAAACTGTGGAAAATTCTTCAAGAGACTTGCATACCAGACCACCTGACCTGCCTCTTGAGAAACCTTTATGCAGGTCAGGAAGCAACAGTTAGAACTTGACATGGAACAATGGACTGGTTCCAAACAGGAAAAGCAGTACATCAAGGTTATTTGTTGTCACCCTGCTTATTTAACTTATATGCAGAGTACATCATGAGAAACGCTGGTTTGGATGAATTTCAAGCTGGATTCAAGATTGCTGGGAGAAATATCAATAACCTAGATATGCAGATGACACCACCCCTAAGACAGAAAGCATAGAAGAACTAAAGAGCCTCTTGATGAAAGTGAAAGAGGAGAGTGAAAAGTTGGCTTAAAGCTCAATGTTCAGAAAACTAAAATCATGGCATCTGGTTCCATCACTTCATGGCAAATAGATGTGGAAACAGTGGAAATAGTGTCAGACTTTATTTTTTGGGGCTCCAAAATCACTTCACTAGGTGACTGCAAGTGATGAAATTAAAAGATGCTTACTCCTTGGAAGAAAAGTTATGACCACCCTAGATAACATATTAAAAAGCAGAGACATTACTTTGCCAACAAAGTCTAGTCAAGGCTATGGTTTTTCCAGTAGTCATGTATGGGTGTGAGAGTTGGACTATAAAGAAAGCTGATTGCCGAAGAGTTGATGCTTTTGAACTGTGATGTTAGAGAAGACTCTTGAGAGTCCCTTGGACTGCAAGGAGATCCAACCAGTCCATCCTAAAGGAGATCAGTCCTGGGTATTCATTGGAAGGACTGATGTTGAAGCTGAAACTCGAATACTTTGGCCACCTGATGCGAAGAGCTGACTCATTTGAAAAGACCCTGATGCTTGGAAAGACTGCAGGAGGGAGAAGAAGGTTATAACAGAGGATGAGATGGTTGGATGGTATGACTGACTCAATGGACATGAGTTTGAGTGAACTCTGGGAGTTGGTGATGGCCTGGCGTGCTGCAGTCCATGGGGTCACAAAGAGTCAGACACGACTGAGTGACTGAACTGAACTGAACTAGCAATGACTATATCTTGCCTTTGGAATTTTCAGTTCAGTTCAGTCACTGAGTAGTGTCTGACTCTTTGAGACTTCATGAATTGCAGCACGCCAGGCCTCCCCGTCCACCACCAACTTCCGGAGTTTACTCAAACTCATGTCCATTGAGTCAGTGATGGACATCTCATCCTCTGTTGTCCCCTTTTCCTCCTGCCCCCAATCCCTCCCAGCATCAGAGTCTTTTCCAATGAGTCAACTCTTCACATGAGGTGGCCAAAGTATTGGAGTTTCAGCTTTGGCATCAGTCCTTCCAATGAACACCAGAACAGATTTCCTGAATAATATAAATTTAGAATTGCTTGGGTTGCTGTTACTGGGTCTCAAAAAGATTATTTACATCAGGAAATAATGGGATCAAACATGTAAAATTAAGCAGAACTGAGCTAGGAAAAAAATGCAAAACATCCATAGTGTATTTTCAGCCCTTGGTCAATGATGTCTGATTCCTGATGATCCAAGCATAGACTTCCTAGTTATAATAAATTATAGATTCCCTTTACCTTTAGCTTGTGTTGTGCTGTGTAGCTCAGTCATGTCCAACTCTTTGTGACCACATAGACTGTTGCCCACCAGGCTCCTCTGTCCATGGGGATTCTCCAGGCAAAAATACAGGAATAGGTTGCCATGCCCTCCTCCAGGGGATCTTCCTGACCCAGGGATTGGACCCAGGTCTCCTGTATTGCAGGCAGATTCTTTACCAGCTGAACTCCCAGGGAAGATGCCTTTAGTTTAAATTAGTTTATATTATGTGGCCACTGGTTTGGATATTTGTCAATTATGTCAAATTGATTAGTTATGTTGTTCAAGTTTGATCCTTCCTGATTTATCTGCTTGTCCCATCAGTCACTGAGAGAGTTTTTAAAACTTTTTTTAAATATAGTGAAATTGACTATTTTTCTTCTTGTAGAACTGTGAAATATTTCACTATTTATTTTGATGTTATGTTATTATGTATATACATATTTAGAATTATTCTAGTTTTACAGTGCTTTCACTCCTTTATCATTGTGAAATGTATCTTTGATCTTTAATAGTGTATCTTTACTTAGAGTCTGCTTTATGTAATATAAATATAGTTTCAAAAACTTCCTTTTATACTGCTCATTAATTCTTTTATTTTTAACTTTTCTGAAATTAATATTGAAACTATATCTCTTGTTTGAATTGAGTTGTTTTAAAGTATTGAAATTTTCATCCCTTATTTGTAATTTTATTTACATTTAATGATTTTACTTACATATTTGTGTTTAAATCTGCTATCTTGTTATTTGTTTGCTATTTCTTCTATTGTCCTATGTATATAGTTTTCTAAGTCTTCCTTTGTATTTAATTATTAAATTCCTTACACATTAGTTTGTTGGTTACACATTCTCGTACTATTTTTGCTCTTATAACATTCCTTGACATATCAACATCTGCCCTAGAGATCACAACACACTTTTTGACTTAAAAAGTCAAATATAACTTAATACCTTTACTATTCCAGTCAATACGATGACCTTAACAAAATGGTGGGGTAGGACGGAAGCTTAAGAGGGAGGGGATGTATGTATACTTATGGCTGATTTACATTGTTGAATAGGAGAAGCCAATAGGTTTGTCTATGGTTTTCCAAATGCATTGCTCTTTCAAATACTTTTTTGTCATTTTTATGCTTCCCTCTTTTATCAATTTCATCTGCTGAAAATCTCCCTTTAGAATTTATTGAGCAAAACCTATGGATAATGAGAGTGTCTGATCAGAGGTGAAATAGCCTTTCCCTGGAGATGCAGATCAGGATAACTTACAACTGTTAAATTTCAGTTGAAAAGTTGGCAGTAGTATGAAGGAGGTTGTTAGAGCAAACAATCTCATAGACCTCTCCTGGTTTTTGACTCTTCTGTCTTAGAATTTTGGCCTCAGTTCCTGACACTGTCAAACTTCTGGATGTTTCCTTATTTTGGGTACATAGACTGAGAACCATGTTGCTTTCTGTTGGGCAATCTACCTGACTTCTTTATGGGCAAAACATCCCCACAAGGACAAGATAAATCAGATATTAATCTGGTTAAACTCAAACTCATGAGACTGGAAGTTTTACTTAATGGTACTTACTAGCTGATCCATGTTGAACAAAGTTACCACCTAAATGATGTGTACTTCCCAATACCTTGTAAATTACAAAATATTTTTATGCTCATTAATATAATTAATTTTCCATGAAAATACTGAACTATGTATGTTGCTAATGTATAAAATCAAGACGGTTTAATGTATACATGTTCAGGCATGAAAAGTTACTGATGATTGTTCAATGGGTTTTGTATGAGCTATTCAAATATAACATTCCTTTGAGTAAAACAGCACTTCATATTCTCAACATAAAGTTCTTTGTTATGGAGAGTGCATCTTTTACTCATCAGAACAGCATGAATTGAGTTTTATTTTGAATTTTGTGCCTGGTTTAAAGATTATTGGCACACAAGTAAAGCTTTATGAAAATACATGGAGGTTGTAAATACCATTTTTTCTAGTTTTGAAATATATGTCTGTAAATGACATATCTTTATTGATTTATTGGTAGAAAAATACACAAAAACTACCAAGACCTCCCCCAAATCTCCACTCATATGTCTCTTATATTTAACAGAAAAATCACAAATATGATATACTTTTCAATCAGAGCTCTTAACAGTTGATGGTGTCATGGCTTCCATGTGTCTCTCCATTCTGATTCTTCCAACTAGTCTCATAAGTAGGTCCCTTATCAACTCTGCCTCCCTCCCCCCAGACTTTGAACTGGAAACAGGTAAAATGATACTTGAGAAAGGATTATACTCGACAGAAAAAAAACAACAGCAAAACTGTCCTTTAACAAGTTGATCTGCTGAAGGCAAACCAAACGCAACTTGCAGTAAAATACATCTTTATCTCTCTCAGTCCATCAGGGAGAGGAGAAATGGCTATTGTTTATACCTTTACCTAATCAAAAGCTTCAATCCATTCCCAGGCTTTACAGCCCAACCTTGTGCTATCGTATATTGATTGTGCCTGACGGCACCTCCTTGTGGAGAACAATTGATTTTTCTTTGCTAGCAAAGCGATTTTAATAGTCTTGCTACAGGCTGTCATGTTTCAAGGCCCCAGAAGCAAAATGCACCTGTTACTAGAACTTAGTGATCAATTGCTCAACCCACGAAAAATGTGCCTGTCTGCTGAGCTCAAACACCTACATGGCAATTACTCAGAAGGTGACTTTAACTTGTTTTGATAAATATGCAGCCTGGGAGTCTCAGGGAGGGTATCTTAAGCAGTTTTACCCCAAAGCGCTAAGTTAGGTGTTTTGTTAAACTACCATTGAGAGAGGGGAGTTGTAGGATCTGATTTTTGCTGTTTAACGCTACTTTAGCAGCTTCACGCCAAATTTCCTTGCCAAATCAACTAGTCCAAAGTAAAGGTCACTGCTTTGAAGAGTGAGTGATGATAATAGCTCTATTTGTATTTTGCCCTTGATATTTGAAAACAGCTCTTCTGACTAATTGTGCAGGGGCACTGAAAAGTCAAAGGTAGGCTCTGGAGCTTACTTCTGTACAATTGCTGTCTGTTCTCCTTGACCAGTAGTGACCACTGTTTCCTCAAAGTCCTACAAAGTATTCTTTTTTTATTTTTTTAACCTCTTCCTGAATCTGGCTCACAAAGTTTTTCTATGTATGAATGGAGGCCCCTCTGTGATCTATAGTCAGGCTAAGTTTTTTTTTTTTTTTTAATTGGAGGATAATTGCTTTACAATATTATGTTGGTTTCTGCATACAATAACATGTATTGTTGGTTTCTGCATACAATAACATGACCCAGCCACACATATACATATGCCCCTTTCCTCTTGAACCTCCCTCCTATCCCCCATCTATCCCCCACAACCCCACCCCTCTGTACTGTCACAGAGCACTGTGTTGAGCTCCTTGTAGTTATGCCAAATTCTTTAAAAACTTCTTGCAAGTCTTGCAAAATCATTTTAACACTTTAAGCTTGTAGCCTTCCTATATAATAGTATTATTAGCTACCATTGTTTAGAAAGCTGCCTGTAGTATCTGAATCAGTTTTCAGTCAAATTCTTCAAGGGATGGATTACAGGTTATGCTTCATAAAAGAGGACATTTGAGATAAATTTGTGAAAGATTAAGAAATATCATAAGGTTACCTATAATACATACTTAAGTGACAGAAGTGGTATTGAGCCTAGTCCAACCTCTTAATCAGAGTATTATGCTGTCTCTCAACACGATGGTGGAAATGTGACTGGGAGATGGAGAGCTCTTGCCTGGTTTCCAACCACAGAAAAACCCCTGCCTCCCTTAAGGGGGAGAAACAGATTATTCAATTCAGCAAATATTTGGGGGAGGTCTACTACATGTTGCAGAGCATGGTAGACTTTGGGGATAAAATAGCAAACTAAGAAAACTATAATCCCTGATTTCCAGAAACTTGTCGTGAAGTGGGAAGAGGGCTCTTTCCACTTATAATACTTCCTGAGCCTGGAGTCAAGGGAATGTTTAATAAAAGATAACTGCTTTCGTACAGCCTGGAAACACAAATGGAGCTTCCCTGATGGCTCAGCAGGTAAAGAATCTGCCTGCAATGCAGGAGACACAAGAAACTCGGGTTCAATCACTGGATCGAGAAGAGCCCCTGAAGAAGGGAATGACAGCCCACTCCAGTATTCTTACCTGGGAAATCCCATGGACAGAGGAACCTGAGCTACATCACAGAGTCTGACACAACTGAGCAACTAAGCATATACACTTGGAAATGCAAATAGGATTGTTAGGAGTGTAATTTTCCACCCTGCTCCCTTCATATCTTGAAGTCGTAACTCCCAGTACTTCACAACCTGATGTTATATGGAAACAAGGTTTTTGCAGATGTAGCCAAGTTAAGATGAAGTCATTAGGGTGGGTCCTAATCTGAAACGTGGCCTTTTAAAAAGGGAACATTTGGACACAGAAATACAGGGAGAATGCCATGTGGAGACTGGATTTACCTTGCCAAGGAAGGCTGAAGATTGTCAAACAACCAGAACCTATGAGAGTCTCAAAGATTCTCCCTTCCAGCCCTCAAAAATGAACCAGCTCTTTCAGATAGACCCCTAGAAATTTGCTGAGCTTGATTTTGGACTCTTAGCCTCCAGACCTGTGGGCTAATACCTGTCCATGACTTAGGCCCCCCAATCTTATGGCACTTTGTTATAGGCACCCTGGCAAACTGACACAGGGATATGTTATGGACCAGAATAATGGTAGAGGGAAACAGAGAGCTGTTATGTTGTTTTGGTAGTAGACAAAGGTGGAAAATAGCAAAATTTGAAAGTGTCCAGAGAAACAAATTCTATAAGTAAATGTGTTGCAATCACAGCTGTTTAAGGGAAATAAATACAGCAAATGGAAAAATGTCAGCGATTTAAAGGGAAAAAAAAACGAGAAGTTTAGGAACCAAGTGAAATTACAGAAACATCAGTAAAAGGTAGCTTAGAAATAAAAGGGAAAGAGGAAATGGACTGGTACAGGTGTAGAACAAGAGGAGTGTGAATGCAAACATGCAGCGTCTAGGCAATGAACAGGTGCAGCAAAAGAGGTGAAAAGATTAATGATTTATTATGGAAAATTCACATCAAGAGGCTGTTTCTAGCTCTGTTACCAAAGGGGACTATTCTCACCAAGTGAAACTAATCAGTGCTGATTAGGAGCCTGGTAGGCTGCAGTCCATGGACTCGCTAGGAGCTGGACACGACTGAGCGACTTCACTTTCACTTTTCACTTTCATGCATTGGAGAAGGAAATGGCAACCCACTCCAGTGTTCTTGCCTGGAGAATCCCAGGGACAGGGGAGCCTGGTGGGCTGCTGTCTATGGGGTCACACAGAGTCGGACACGGCTGAAGCGACGTAGCAGCAGCAGCAGCAGTAACAGCAGTAGTTTTACGGGGGTTTAGGGTAGAGGAAGAGAAAGAGGTGACATTGTCTTAAATGCTATTTTAATACAAATGCTGTTGTTATATGTGTGTTTTCATGACTGAACAAATCACTTGCCACAGCAGTTACAAGGAGGCAGGGGTCAGCAAACTATGTCCCATAGGCCAAATCTGGCTGATTTCTGTTTTTTGGATATAAGCATTTATTCAGGTATATCCATGGTCATTGTATATGTATTGTCTTTGGCTGCTTTATCACTACAATGGGAAAACTAAGTAGTTTCAACAGAGACCATTAAGCTCCCAAAGCTGAACATATTTACTATCTAACCTTTTACAAAAAAGATCTCTGACCTTTGCACTAAAAGGGTTTTTAACATGTATTTTGGCCTACATATTTTTTATTTGAAATATAGTTGATTTACAATGAGACATTACTTTGCCAACAAAGGTCCGTCTAGTCAAGGCTATGGTTTTTCCAGTGGTCATGTATGGATGTGAGAGTTGGGCTGTGAAAAAAGCTGAGCACCGAAGAATTGATGCTTTTGAACTGTGGTGTTGGAGAAGACTCTTGAGAGTCCCTTGGACTGCAAGGAGATCCAACCAGTCCATTCTAGAGGAGATCAGCCCTGGAATTTCTTTGGAAGGAATGATGCTAAACCTGAAACTCCAGTACTTTGGCCACCTGATGCGAAGAGTTGACTCATTGGAAAAGACTCTGATGCTGGGAGGGATTGGGGGCAAGAGGAGAAGGGGATGACAGAGGATGAGATGGCTGGATGGCATCACTGACTCGATGGATGTGAGTCTGAGTGAACTCTGGGAGTTGGTGATGGACAGGGAGGCCTGGCGTGCTGCGATTCATGGGGTCGCAAAGAGTCAGACACGACTGAGTGACTGAACTGAACTAAACTGAGCAATGTTGTGTTAATTTTGCTGTAACAACCAAGTGATTCATATATATATGTGTGTGTGTGTTTTCTTTTCTTCATATTCTTTTCCATTATGGTTTATCAAAGAATATTGAATGTTTCCCTGTGCTATACAGTAGGACTTATTGTTTATACATTCTGTATATAATAGTTTGCAAATCCTAAACCCAATCTAGCTCTCTCACTTCCCTCTAGCCTATTCTGTTCTTTGTCTATGAGTCTGTTTCATTAAAGTTCATTTGTGTCATACTTCAGATTCCACATTTAAGTGATATTGTATGGTATTTGTCTTTTTCTGACTGACTTCACTTAGTGTGATTATCTCTAGTTCCATTCATGTTGCTGAAAATGGCCTTATTTCATTCTTTTTATGACTGAGTAATATTATATTGTATATGAGTAATATTATATTGTATATATGTAGCACATCTTCTTTACCAGTTCATCTGTCGATGGACATTTGAGTTGTTACCATGTCTTGGCTATTGTGAATTGTGCTGCTCTGGGAACATAAGGGGGTATGTATCTTTTTGAACTAGAGTTTTTTCCAGATTATATGCCCAGGAGTGGCATTACTGGATCATATTGCAACTCTATTTTTAGTTTTTTGAGAAATCTCCACATTCAACATGCATTTTAGAGAATTCTCAGTTCTGGAAATTTGATTACTTGGGTTGAAATTCATTTTCTTATGCCTACTAATTCTGTAGTCTTGGATTGGACATTGCCACTGCTCAACTCTCAGTTTTCCTTCTGTGTAAAATGAGTATAATAAAAACCCTTGTCTACTAGGGTGATTGCTAGGACCAATTAAGTATATTCAGCATTGCAAGCACCACTGCTCCTGACTTTGGCTCCATCTATGCTCTTGTATTCCTTCCCTATTAATGTCTTTCAGGTACAATTTCAGTTTCTGTCACTCATGCTGACCCTTTCCTACATACATTCGTGACTACTAGTTGTCACAAAGGTCTTCAAAGTTTCACAGCTATTTGTAGCAGTTTAGAATAGAATGCCACCATTTTGCTTTAGAATTTTTTAGAGGCATGCCAAAATAATACATGTTGTGCTCCAAAGTTATAAAGTTTCCAGTTAAATTGTCCTTTAGTTTTGATCTCAGAGTCCTGTCTTTCTTTTAACACCCCGAGAGAAATCCATGCTGATAGGCCAGTAACAGCCTGGCATGAGAATCACTTTTCCGTTCTGAAAAGAAACATCTTGTAGGGAATCCAATTGGTCCTTGAAAACTCTTTTCCCTTGGAATGAGTTCATGCCCTGAAGGCTTCCCTGTTCCCCATGCAAATAGTCCTCTTCCTAGTTCCTCTTCATCCTTTTATAGACATTACCAGAATATCTGAACTTCAACAGATGACACAGTTTAGGCTAAAGTTGGTGATTACTTTGTCCTTCCTTACTATTTTACCCTTTATAGTATTCAAAGTAGAGATAGCTGAATATAATGAGAAATAGTTGATACACTTTAATATCAGTTGCTGATATTTACTATCATTCAGGTACTGATATAATCACCTCATATTTTATTTAATCCTCAAAAACTTCCAAGATATTGTCATTATTTCTACTTTATATGTAAAAACCAAGTCTTTTTAGGAAGATTAAATACATTGACTCAGGTCACAGTTAGTGGTGGTGATTTAGTTACTAAGTCATGTCCAACTCTTGTGACCCCATGGACTGTATCGCCCGCCAGGCTCCTCTGTCCATGGCAAGAGTACTGGAGTGGGTTTCCATTTCCTTCCACAGGGGATCTTCCCAACCCAGTGATCAAACCTGGGTCTCCTGCATTGCAGACACATTCTTTACCAACTGAGCCACTAGGGAAAACCCAGTTAATAGGATAGTAGGATACATACTTAGTAGGATAAGGTTTTGAATCCAGATCTCTTTCATTCCAAAGCCCATAATCTTGGGCATCACCCTGTGTCTCAATATTAGTAATTGTTATGCATTTGAATGTGTCTCAGGAAAACAGATGTGTTAAACTCTTAACTACAGAGTGTGACTTTATTTGGATTTAGGGTTGTAGCAGATGTTATTTATTAAGTTGAGTTCATACGGACTTAGGTGGACCCCTGATCCAAGGTGCCCGGTGTCCTTGTAAGAAGTTGGCTGTGGAAAGAGAAAGATACTCCATAGAACCCTATGTGACAAAGAGGGCAGATACTGGCATCCCCTGGCTTGCATTCTATAAATCCAAACATTACTAGCAAACCAAGAGAAGCTAGAAAAGGCAAGGAAGTACTCTACTATAGGTTTCAGGAAATACGTGAAACGCCATCCCGCCAACACCTGGATCTTGGACTTCCAGCCTTCAGAAGTATGAGACAATAGATTTACGTTGTTTTAAACCACGCAGTTTGTGGTACGTTGTTATGACAGCCCTAACAGACCAATAGTGTGATACAGATAGAGAAACTCTCAGGAAAAAGATGTTAGGATGCCATGAATAGAGAATCCAAAATATGATTAAAAAAAAAAAAAAAGAGGGATAACAGAGTTCAAATACAACAACTTTGTAAGGAGGAAGAGACTAAAATATAAGGTGTAAAGTGAAATCTCTGATGATATCTAATTTTAACAGGGCATCCATAAAGAATGAAAGCAGAGATGTAAAACCAGAGTCATCAATACAGATAACTGGTGATTACTAGGTGGCTTAAACTTGGTGGCTTGATGATGGTGACCTGGAATGAGGTAGTTACATGTAACTAAAGACCAAAGCTAAATGCAGTTTGAATTTAATGTAAACTTCTCAAAGTTAAAATGACATCCAAAAGTAGCATTCTGTAAATGGCATACAAAGAATAGAACATATTAGAGCCATAGTTTAGATCTCCAACCATAAACTGCATGATAAAAAAATAGCTAAAATTGCTCTCTATTGAAATAGTCTTATTATTGTTGCCTTTTTTTTAATCTCAGTTGAACTCTCACTTTTCCCAGTATTGGAATACAGCATCAGGGCGCCTCTCTTTTGCAAGAGACTCAAACAAATTACTGTGTTTCCTTGGGGTTGCAAATAACAGACACATCCTAATATGTAGATAGTTTCAACAATTCATAAAAATATAAATCCACTGAAAAACAGGCAGTATTTTTAACTGTACCTAGGTAACTTGAAAATGGTCAATCTGCTTACAGAAATTTGAGTGATGTGTGTAAGAAGCATGTGAAATATCAGATGTGAAGATAGTTTACATCCAAAGTCATGGGCCCTTTTTACTTTTTACCTTGTAGCTGCTTGGATTTCCTTCCCCTGATCTTGTCTACCTGGCCAATCCTGCTCTTCTTTAAGGTAAAGTTAAAGTAAACTTTCCTTTTTCAAGCCTTTGCAAACTGCCTTGCCATGAGCACATGTCACTAATCTCTCCTTTGTGCTAATGGTACACTTTAAAAATATTTTTATTATATTATCTGGCATACTTGTGTGCACGGCTATAGAACGGGGACCCCTTGCAATCATGGCCACCCTTTATTAACATTTATATACCTAACATCTAGTACAGAGTCTGGCAAATAGTAGCCACTCTCTAAGGAATGAGTAGATGAAAAAATGTAATTTGAGAAAAAATATTAGGGAAGATGCAAAAGAATTTATCAATCATATTCAGGTCTAGAGAGGATCAAGAATAGCCTCAGGACTTAGGCAGAGATAACATGAGCGAGAAGGCAAGAAGGCTAAATGCCTACTCTTTTTCCAGCTTGCATTTAAAGATGAATCCTCTTAAAGATGAAGTCAAGATCATAGTTAAGAGGATTTTTTTAAATTGATTTTTACTGGAATATAGTTGTTTTACAATGCTGTGTTGGTGTCTACTCTATAGAATGAGAATGTGAATAAAGTGAAGGTGTATGTGTGTGCATATCTCCCCTCTTTTGGATTTCCTTTCCATTTAGGTCACCACACAGCACTGAGGCGAGTTCCTTGTGCTATATAGCAGGTCCTCATTAGTTATCTCTTTTATATACAGTAGTGTGTATATGTCAATCCCAACTCCCAATTCATCCCACACCTCTAAACCCTCAGTATCCATACCTTTGTTCTGTACATTTGTGTGTCTATTTCTACTTTTCAAATAAGAGGATTTAAAATCGAAGATCAAGAAGGTGGCTATAAAAGGCACTGGACTGCCTTCAGTGAATATAAATCTCTAACATTAGATGAAAGACATTCTCAAGTTTTTTGAAAAAGATTCTTTCCAACTCACTAAGTTACTCTGTTTCTTCACAATGTTGACCATAAATCCTCTTTTGCCCCTTTCAGGGCTATCGCTGCACTTCGAATGTTGATTATCATCACTTTAAATAATACAATGGCCTAGTTTTTACCTTATTTCTGCCTCAGGTTTGTTCCCCCTTCAACTCATCTTGCAAACTGCCTTGTTCATGTCATTCCTCTGTTCAGAAGTCTTCACTTGTTCCCTTCATGCCTACAGACCAAAGTTCATCTTGCTTAGCCTCCAATGGTCTCTCTAAATACATCCAAACCATTGTTCCAATGTCATTCCCCATCATCCACAGGAAAATCTATACTCCATTTCATTTTATTCTTTGGAAAATACAGTTCATTAACTGTATCATTAAATATAACTTGATTGTTTTATTTTTGAATGACTATTGTGATGTGCTTGTTACCACCTGATAATGAAGGTTGTCCCGCCTTTGTGCTTCCAACAGTCTCTATTTTTTTCTCAATAAGCTGTCCATCTTCTGAAAAGTACCTAGCAAGCGGGGTCAATCATAGTTTGAACTGTGTCTGCTACTCTAGGGCATCACAGCTTACCCCAGCTCTGAACTGAATCAGGAGTATGTTTATCTTCTATATCACTGTTCTTCTCTCTACTTAGTCATGTCCAACTTTTTGCAGTCCCCATGGACTGCATGTAACCCACCAGGCTCCTCTGTCCATGGAATTTTCCAGGCAAGACTACTGGAGTGTGTTGCCATTTCCTTCTCCAGGGGATCTTCCTGACCCAGACATAGAACCTGAGTCTCCTGCATCTCCTGCACTGCAGGTGGATTTCGTTGAACCACCAGGATGCCCATCAAACTCATATTACTTACTTCTTAATATCCATATAGAACTTACATAATTATCTTGATAGTTTAATAATCTAATTTGGATAGAATATTTCATATACACTTAGCATCCTAACTATTCCCTTCTTTTACCACAGAAAAGAGGTTGGAACTATATTTACCATAATATTTCATATACACTTAGCATCATAACTACTCCCTTCTTTTACCACAGAAAAGAGGTTGGAACTATATTTACCATAATTTACTTCATTGCATGTCTCTGGGTTCAGTTCAGTTCAGTTCAGTCCCTCAGTCATGTCTGACTGTTTGTGACTCCATGAACCACGGCAGGCCAAGCCTCCCTGTCCATCACCAACTCCCAGAATTTATTCAAACTCATGTCCGTTGAGTCGGTGATGCCATCCAACCATCTCATCCTCTGTCGTCTGCTTCTCCTCCTGCCCTCAATCTTTCCCAGGATCAGGGTCTTTTCAAATGAGTCAGCTCTTCACATCAGGTGGCCAAAGTATTGGAGTTTCAGCTTCAACATCAGTCCTTCCAATGAACACCCAGGACTGATCTCCTTTAGGATGGACTGGTTGGATCTCCTTGCAGTCCAAGGCACTCTCAAGAGTCTTCTCCAATACCACAGTTCAAAGGCATCAATTCTTCTGTGCTCAGCTTTATTTATAGTCCAACTCTCACATCCATACATGACTCCTGGAAAAACCATAACCTTGACTACACAGGCCTTTGTTGACAAAGTAATGTCTCTGCTTTTTAATGTGCTGTCTAGGTTGGTCATAACTTTTCTTTCAAGGAGTAAGCATCTTTTAATTTCATGGCTGCAATCACCATCTGCAGTGATTTTGGAGCCCAGAAAAATAAAGTCTGACACTGTTTCCCCATCTATTTGCCATGAAGTGATGGGACCAGATGCCATGATCTTAGTTTTCTGAATATTGAGCTTTAAGCCAACTTTTTCACTTTCCTCTTTCACTTTCATCAAGAGGCTCTTTAGTTCCTCTTCACTTTCTGCCATAAGGGTGGTGTCATCTGCATATTTGTTATTGCTATTTCTCCTGGCAATCTTGATTCCAGCTTGCAATTCATCCAGCCCAGCATTTCTCATGATGTACTCTGCATATAAGTTAAATAAGCAGGGTGACAATATGCAGCCTTAACATACTCCTTTTCCTATTTGGAAACAGTCTATTGTTCCATGTCCAGTTCTAACTGTTGCTTCCTGACCTGCATACAGGTTTCTCAAGAGGCAGGTCAGGTGGTCTGGTATTCCCATCTCTTGAAGAATTTTCCACAGTTTATTGTGATCCACATAGTCAAAAGCTTTGGCATAGTCAATAAAGCAAAAATAGATGTTTTTCTGGAATTCTCTCACTTTTTTGATGATCCAGCAGATGTTGGCAATTTGATCTCTGGTTCCTCTGCCTTTTCTAAAACCAGCTTGAACATCTGGAAGTTCATGGTTAATGTATTGCTGAAGCCTGACTTGGAGAATTTTGAGCATTACTTTACTATGAGTGCAATAGTTCCCATAATTTACTTCATTGCATGTCTCTGGGTTAGAGTTTCCCAACATGAAACCCTTGCATGAGATATGACATGTGAATGGGGTTAGCTATTCTTCCTAGGCAGAAACAGCCAGACCTATTATTGACAGGCAAGACTCCCCTTTCACCTTGCAGCTCTAAATTGATGTCTTAGACTGCAAAAAAAAAAAAAAAAAAAAAAAAAAGCATAGGTGGCATGACTTAAACAGTAGAAATTTATTTCTCACAGTTTTCAGAACTGGAAAGTCCAAGATCAGAGTTGCCAGCATGATGAGGTTTTGGTGAAAGATTTCTTCTATCTTGCAGACAGCAGCCTTTTTACCATGTCCTCACATGGCTGTAGTTGTGGGATAGGAGTGGGTACTGGGGAGTGGGCATGAGAGGGAGAGTATGGTTGAGAGTAAGCGCTAATCTCTCTTCCTCTTATAGGGGCACTAATTCCATCATGAGGGACCCAGCCTTGTGTCTTCATCTAGTCCTCATTGCCTCCCACATGCCCCACCTCCAAATACCATCCCATTGGATTGGTTAAGTATTAAAATATGAATTTGGGGGGCACATAATTTAGTCCATAGCCATTGAGATATTGACTGGAAACATTCAGGAGATTCTTGAGAACTGCATCACCTTCCTGCAGAGTTACCGAGAGCTATCCACTTTGGAACTTTAGGTTGAGATTGAGAATAGTAATTTCCCTCATCTTAACTCCCAGTCTTCCCAGTGATTTCCTATGCTGAAACCCTTCACATTTGGAATGCAGAAAGTAGCTTGTGTTGAAGGGAGAGAGATTAGACTTTCTCCTTCAACCAACGCACAGCATTAAGAGTATTGAACTCTGAATCCTCTCTGATGTTGTGGGAAAGTCTGTGCACTCCTGCATGTCTTGGTGGTAGACCAAGAATGCAAGACCCTGATTGCTCTCTCTCAGGATTGTGTTCACAGAGAGCAGCTTCAACAGATTAGGTAGAGTCTCCTTCCATGTTGAGCAGCAGGTTTGCTTACTGCTTACTATGAAAGTAATAGATTTCCTAGTTCAGTGTTCCTTTGCTATAAAACAGTCTACTGAGGATACAGATATGTATCTGCAGCCCTCTCCATCACCCCCTGGACTTGGGTGTGGGGCAGAAGGAATTGACATAACCATGCTGATGCTCATGGTGCTTACTATGTCGTGCATGATTAACAAAGTCCTTAGTCTCTGAATCAGGAGTCTCTTGTCTTCTGCTGGTGTCTGTGAAGCAGAAATAGGCTAATGTACTAGTTTTAAATGAAATAGCATTAAATTACAAACTTGACATCTGGGATACAGTTGCATCCCGAATGCTAACTAGAGGCACAGAGCCCACACCTTTCTTCTTCTGCTAGGTGATGACCTTTTGAAGACAGAAATTTCAGTTTTATTCACATTTGTAGCCCCATAGCTCTGTATATTTTGCAATTATATTAGCATTCATAGTTACTGAATTAATTAAAAGATATAACATATTGCTTTTAATTCTTCTCAGCACTTATTAGAATATCTTGGGATCATTGTAGAAGCACAGAATAACATGGCGTCATCTCTGGAATTCTGATTAGAAGAAACTGATTTTTTTTTTTAAAGTGTGAAAATTAAATATTTATATATTGTAGATTCTCAAAATTAGTTATGTATTTCTCTACCTCATTTTTCTAAACCATTCCTTTTTTACCAGTTTTATTGAGATATAACTGACATATGTGCATGCTCACTTCAGTCATATCTGACTCTCTGAGACCCTTTGAACTCTATCTAGTCCATGAGGTTCTTCTGCCCATGGGGATTCTCAAGGCAAGAATACTGGAATGGATTGCCATGACTTCTTTATGTAAATTTAAAGTATACAGCATAATTATTTAACTTACATATATTGTGAAATGATTTCCCCAATAAGTTAACATTTTTCATCTCACATATATATATGTATATATATAATGGGTTTTTTTCTTGTAATAAGAACTCTAAAATTTACTTTCTTAACAATTTTCAAGCTTATTACACATTAGTGTTAACTACAATCATCTTGTCGTGCATTAGCACTTATTTATCTTCTAACTGGAAACTTGTACCTTTTAACCACCTTCAGGCAACTTTTCTTCCTTCCCCCACTTCAACCTAGTTCTGGTAACCACAAACTGATTTCTTTTATGATAAGGCTTTAAAATCACTGCAGATGGTGACTGCAGCCATGAAATTAAAAGACGCTTACTCCTTGGAAGAAAAGTTATGACCAACCTCGACAGCATATTAAAAAGCAGAGACATTACTTTGCCAAAAAGGTCTGTCTAGTCAAGGCTATGGTTTTTCCAGTACTCATGTATGGATGTGAGAGTTGGACTATAAAGAAAGCTGAATGCCGAAGAACTGATGTTTTTGACCTTTGGTGTTGGAGAAGCCTCTTGAGAGTCCCTTTGACTGCAAGGAGATCCAACCAGTCCATTTTAAAGGAAATCAGTCCTGAATGTTCATTGGAAGGACTGATGTTGAAGCTGAAGCTCCAATACTTTGGCCACTTGATACAAAAAGCTGATTCATTTGAAAAGACCCTGATGCTGGGAAAGATTGAAGGTGGGAGGAGAAGGGGACGACAGAGGATGAGATGGTTGGATGGCATCACTGACTCAATGGACCTGAGTTTGAGTAAACTCCGGGAGTTGGTGATGGACAGGGAGGCCTGGTGTGCTGCAGTCCATGGGGTCACAAAGAGTCAGACACGACCGAGCGACTGAACTGACTGACTGACTGACTGACTGTCATTGTTTTGTTTTGGTTTTTTAAATACCACATATGGGTGAGATCATAAAATATTTATCTTCCTTCATCTGACATTTTATTTAGCATAGTGGTCTCAAGATCCTTGGATGTTATTGCAAAAGGCAGAATTGTCTTCTTTCTATGTCTGAGTAATATTCCTGTGTGTGTGTGTATCACATCTTATATCCATTCGTAGTTCAGTGGACACAGAGGATGGTTCCATATCTTGGCTGTTATAAATAACAGTGCTATGAACTTTGGGGTGGAAATATATGGATTATAATTCTTTGAATATATGTATACCCAAGAATGGGATTGCTGGGATCATATCTGAGTTCTATTTTTAATTTTTTGGGTAGCCACCAAACTGTTTACCATAGTGGCTGTAACAATTTGTAATCCCACCAACAGTGCACAAACATTCCCTTTTCTCCACATCCTCACCAGTGTTTGTTGTTTGTTTGATAATAGCCATCCTAATAGGTATAATGGCATCACTGACTAATAGGTATAATGACTAATAGGTATGGAGTTGGTGATGGACAGGGAGGCCTCACGTGCTGCAATTCATGGGGTTGCAAAGAGTCGGACACGACTGAGTGAACTGAACTGAATAGGTATAAAGTGATATCACATAGTGATTTTGATTTATAGTTCTCTACAATTAATGAGATCAAATACCTTTTCATGTACCTCTTGACCATCTGTATAAATTTTTCTTTGGAAAAATGTTTATTCATGTCCTTTACCGATTTTTAAAATTGGATTGTCTGCTTCTTTGCTAAAACAAAAAAGTTACCTAAGTTCTTTGTATATGACTTCCCTGGTGGCTCAGATGGTAAAGTGTCTGCCTACAATGCGGGAGACCTGGGTTCAATCCCTGGGTCAGGAAGATCTCCTGGAGAAGGAAATGGCAACCCACTGCAGAATTCTTGCCTGGAAAATCCCATGGATGGAAGATCCTGGTAGGCTGCAGTCCATGGGATCGCAAAGAGTCGGACACAACTTTGTATATAACCCCTTATATTCTTTTGTATATTACCCCTTACAAATATTTTTTCCATTCCATAGATTGTCTTTTCATTGTGTGATCACTTCGTTTGCGGTGAAGGAGCTTTCTTGTTCGTTTGAGGTAGTTGCACTTGTGCATTTTTTATTTTGTTGCTTGTATTTTAGATGTCGTATCCAAAAAAATCTTTGCCAAGATCTATGTCAAATTGTTTCTTTCCTATCTTTCTTCTAGAAGTTTTATGGCTTCAGATCTTACATCTGGGTCTTTAATTCATTTCAAGTTAGCTTTGCAGAGTGGTATAAAGTAGAGGTCTAGTTTCATTCTTTTAAAAATGAATATCCAATTTTCCCAGCATCATTTATTGACGAGACTGTCTTTTCTCCAGTGAGTTTTCTTGGCTCCTTTATCAAACATAAGTTGACTCTACATGCTTATATTTATTTCTGTACTCTCACAAATGGTTCATTTTTTAAATGAATCATAAACAACCTTTGTTCTCTGGATGTTTTTTTACAAATAAAAAATTTCAGCTTAACAATGCTCAGAAATTGTTGCTTTTTTTTTTTTTTTTTAATTCCTGTCTGTCCTGGTAAAATCTGTGTGGAGGTGGAGTGAATTTAGGCATTTATAAGATAAATTCAAGTAACTCTTAGTTTTTGCTCTCTTAAAGTAAATGTATCATCACTATCAACTACTGTTTGCTGAGAACCTTGTATACTGAGTGATACAGATAGAACTTGTTCCATACCTTTTTTGGCATTACCATCTCTACTGAAATAAAACTACCTTTCACTTTATAATTAATGCTTTTTACACCAACTATGAAGGTTATGAGTTTTCAGATTAATATATTTTCCCAGACAGCCCAAAGATATGCTGTGGTTATCCCCAGAAATTCAGCAACTAAATATCCCTGGAAGTTTCTGGTATCTTCTTAAGCCTAATTACAGCCCAGTTTCTGGTTCCATAGCTGAGAGTCATAATTTCAGAGCTTTGCCTTAGAGAGCTGGCAGGAGGCCATAAGAATAAGCCAGTGGGTAAGAATCAAGTGAAATGGGCCAAGGTGGTGGATTTACCAGCCTTTAAAGTAAGAGCTTAGCTCTTTGGTTTTGGAATGGCAGAATGCATTTTGGTTTTAATTTTCTAATTTGTGGTTCCAAATGCCTCAAGATTTAGTCAAGGATTAAGCCTGTGGTTTAACTTCCTTTTTCCTGGGGGTATGAACTGTTTGAGTCAAGCCACCAACCCATATCCCTGCAAATGAAACATATTTGCATTTCTTGTGTGTGTAAGCCTAGTATAAATGTTGATTGCTTCCAGCTCACTGACACAGCACCCTGTGCTTTCCATTTTGTTACCAAATAATAAAACCTCAAACAGAGGCACCATCTCTGGGCTTAACAGGAAGCATGACTCACACCTCTTAACCACCATAGAAGAGAAACAGCAGTGATGCACTCAGTTGGTTTAAAATGCACATTAGCACTAACTTTGTAACATACATTAGAAACAGTGGTCTTCCCAGCACAATCTTTCTTCCTAAGCATAGTTAATGGCTGAAAGACAATCTTATTTCTATGAGGGAATGTGTGAAATACTATATATGTTCTACTTACCCCAGCAGAAGGACCCCAGCAAGGGGATTTACTAATTATACATTTGCTTTTCTGCATCTCTGCTTATGTATCAGTATTTTTTGTTGTTGTTGAATGCAAGCAACTCATATTGGCTGAAACTATAAAGGCCATATTTTGAATATTTTGGTTCACATCCAGGTTAGTGGACTTAGGCAATATTTGATGATCAGTATTTCTTTGAACCCACCTGCCAATGCAGGAGACATAAGGGACGCGGGTTTTATCCTTGAGTTGGGACGATCCCCTGGAGGAAGGCATGGCAACCCACTCCAGTGTTCTTGCTTGGAGAATCCCATGGACAGAGGAGTCTGGTGGGTTACAGTCCATGGGGTCACAAAGAATTGGACACAACTGAGGTGACTTAGCATGCACTCATGTCTTTTTTGATGACTGTATTTTATTTTTTCAGCTTGCTTCTTGTTTGTTTAGTCATGGTAGGAAAATAGCTGTAGAAAGGTTGGAATGTATATCTCTAACTACATCTCTAATAGTATATTGCATCTTTACTCAACTATTGAAAAAAAAATAGAGGGTAAAGTAGTTCAGTTGTGACCAACTCTTTCCAACCCCATGGACTGTAGCCTACCAGGCTCCTCTGTCCTTGGGATTTTCCAAGCAAGAGTACTAGAGTGGGTTGCCATTTCCTTCTCCAGGGGAAAAATAGTAGGTTTTACTAATTGGGCGAAATTGGATCACATCCCTACGTCTGACCCAACCTGCTTAGGCCTGCTCCCTGACTACCCTGAAGCTGTGGAAGAATGAAGGTGCTTCCTGGACTGTTCGCGGCCACTTAGCACTCTCTACTCATCCCCGGAGCTAAGACAGGGTGTAGCTTACAGGACCAGACAAACCTGGTATACACAGGGAGGAAATCCAGGGTCCACTACAGTGTGGAGCCAAGTTTTGGCCTGAGATTGGTGTTGAAGACTTAACTTTAGCCAATTATCTTGGTAATTTGTGCCAAGTCTTCTGGTCTGACTCCTCAATTGTATATTAATCCCTTTTATTCCTTTTACAGAGGATTTTTTTTTTTTAGAACAAAATTACTCTTGGGCTTTTGGTTGCGTTTTTGACTTTTTTTCTTTTCTTTTTTTTTTAGAAAATTCAAATCTAGTTCATGCAACCTCATTTCAAAACCAAAAATAATTCAGTCACTTTACATGCCATATGGAATAAATAAATGTTTCAAAACAAATCAAACTTAATTCCCTGTAAAAATCATCAGCATTGGTAAGTCTGATTAAATATGTGAGGCCAGCAAAGGCCAAGGTTTTTGGCAGGCCTTTAAAGGAGAAATGAAAGGAATTAGAGAGCAGGAGACTAAAGTCACTTTGTGAATTAGAAAGTGATGGCAGAATTGTTATTTTTATAACTTCCCAGAATAAAAAAAAAAAAAAAATGTGGGCTTGCAGCTGAAAATTGGCTGGTGATCACAGCCTGGCAGACTGAGCAAGGGCACACGAACCGTGTATCTGGATCATCCATTACATTAGCACACACTGAAAATAACCAAAACTGGAGGGAAATCGTACCACCAGTTCAATTCAAGGAACAAATATTGATTCAGCAAGCTTTCTGTCCCAGGCTTAGCCCTGAAGTGATAATAAAGAGGAGAAAGACACGGAGTCTGTCATCAAGGAATTTACTATATGAAAGAAATAAGGCAATCAGCCAACATTAACAAATAATTTTAAAGTGCAAACCCCATTTTAGAAGGATAGAATGGTTGTGTTTCATTGTGTCAGTAGTGATACTGTGTATAAAGAAACCCACCTATGCCAGGCAGAGTCTGGAGGAGGGTTCAGGATGGGGAACACATGTATACCTGTGGCGGATTCATTTTGATATTTGGCAAAACTAATACAATTATGTAAAATTTAAAAATAAAATAAAATTAAAAAAAATAAAAAAAAGTAAGCCATAGTTAAGCTTTATAATTTTAACTTACTGATAAAATAATGGACAAACACAACAGCTTACATACCTTGATCAAAGTCATCCTGCTCCCAAGTGGCAGAGCCAACACATGAACTGAGATTTTCTATGCCTCTAAAGCGAATCCCTTCCCCCAACATCATGTGGCCTTCCTAGGAACCTTCCCCAGCTTAGCAATCTGAGCATATTGGTCAAACATCAATGTCAGGCAGAAGTGAAGGGAAACTAAATTTCTCGCCTCCAAGGAGATGTATATTGTACGATCAATCTCTGACCAGATTTTAGCAATCTGAGAAAAAGAGATCTGTGAGATAGGCACATACAGAGTTTTTTTGGACTCTGTGGGAGAGGGCGAGGGTGGGATGATCTGAGAGAATAGCATTGAAACATGTATATTATCATATGTGAAACAGATCACCAGTCCAGGTTCGATGCATGAGACAGGGTGCTCAGGGCTGGTGCACTGGGATGACCCAGAGAGATGGGATAGGTAGGGAGGTGGGAGGCGGGTTCAGGATGGGGAACACATGTACACCCGTGGCTGATTCATGTCAATGTATGGCAAAAACCACTACAATATTATAAAGTAATTAGCCTCCAACTAAAATAAATAAATTTAAAAAAAAAGAATCACACAAATGTAAAAAATACTATACATACATATGTATTTTATATATAAAACATAAAATATGATATAAATACATGTTAAATGTATGTAAATATTTACCCTTCTTAGATTTTTCTTTTATGTTTTGTTTCTCCTATACCACTCAAGAGGGAAAGAAATCGACCCATCCCTACATCAAGATAGACAAGGAGACCATTCAATATTTATTCCACAGGTAATTCTTGACTACCAGGTTTGGGTTAGCCACCAGGGAGATGAAATTCACTGACTTTTTTTTTTTTACTCTCAAAGAATTAATAATCAAGTAGGAAAAACAAATTCATAATCAATTACAATACAAGATAGTACCAAAAAACAGACCTATGTATATAGTGAGATGGAAATTGCCAGTAGAAGAGAGAGAAATGGGAAGTAAGGGAAAAGAGGAATGGGAAGGTTCACAGTGGTTAAGGTGAGGATTGAAGAACTTAAAAACTTACTAAGCTGGTAAGAGGAGCTAGACGAGAATTTTAGGCAGGAAAAGTTCCTTTTGCTCTATACAGTCAGCAAAAACAAGACTGTGCTGACTGTGCCTCAGATCATGAACTCCTTATTGCCAAATTCAGACTTAAACTGAAGAAAGTAGGGAAAACCACTTGATCATTCATGTATGACCTAAGCCAAATCCCTTATGATTATACAGTGGAAGTGAGAAATAGATTCAAGGGAATAGATCTTATAGACTGAGTCCTGAAGAACTATGGATGGAGGTTCATGACATTGTACAGGAGGCAGGGATCAAGACCATCCCCAAGAAAAAGAAACGCAGAAAGGAAAATGGCTGTCTGAGGAGGATTTGCAAATAGCTTTGAATAGAAGAGAAGCAAAAGGCAAGGAGAAAATGAAAGATATACCCATTTGAATGCAGAGTTCCAGAGAATAGCAAGGAGAGATAAGAAAGCTTTCCTCAGTGATCAATGCAAAGAAATAGAGGAAAACAATAGAATGGGAAAGTCTAGAGATCTCTTCAAGAAAATTAGAGATACCAAGGGATCATTTCATGCAAAGATGGGCACAATAAAGGACAGAAACGGTATGGGCCTAACAGAAGCAAAAGATGTTAGGAAGAGGTGGCAAGAATACAAAGAAGAACTGTATAAAAAAGATATTCATGACACACATAATCATGATGGTGTGATCACCAACCTAGAGCCAGTAATCTTGGAATGCGAAGTCAAGTGAGCCTTAGGAAGCATCACTATGAACAAAGCTAGTGGAGGTGATGGAATTCCAGTTGAGCTATTTCAAATCCTAAAAGATGATGCTGTGAAAGTGCTGCATTCAGTATGCCAGCATATTTGAAAACTCAGCAGTGGCCACAGGACTGGAAAAGGTCAGTTTTCATTCCAATCCCAAAGAGAGGCAATGCCAAAGACTGCTCAAACCACCACATAATTGCACTCATCTCACACACTAGTAAAGTAATGCTCAAAATTCTCTAAGCCAGACTTCAACAATACGTGAACTGTGAACTTCCAGATGTTCAAGCTCATTTTAGAAAAGGCAGAGGACCAGAGATCAAATTGCCAACATCTGCTGGATCATCAAAAAAGCAAGAGAGTTCCAGAAAAATATCTACTTCTGCTTTATTGACTATGCCAAAGCCTTTGATTATGTGGACCACAACAAACTCTGGAAAATTCTTCAAGAGATGGGAATACCAGACCACCTGACCTGCCTCTTGAGAAATCTGTATGCAGGTCAGGAAGCAACAGTTAGAACTGGACATGGAACAACAGACTCGTGGTTCCAAATAGGAAAAGGAGTACGTCAAGGCTGTATGTTGTCAACCTGTTTATTTAACTTCTATGCAGAGTACATCATGAGAAATGCTGGGCTGGATGAAGCACAACCTCGAATCTAGATTGCCAGGAAAAATGTCAATAACCTCAGATATGCAGATGATACCATCTTTATGGCAGGAAGCAAAGAAGAAATAAAGAGCCTCTTGATGAAAGTGAAAGAGGAGACTGAAAAAGTTGACTTAAAACTCAACATTCAGAAAACTAATATCATGGCATCTGGTCCCATCACTTCATGGCAAATAGATGGGGAAACATGACAAACTTTATTTTTGGGGGCTCCAAAATCACTGCAGATGGTGATTGCAGCCATGAAATTAAGAGAAGCATGCTCCTTGGAAGAAAAGTTATGACCAACCTAGACAGCATATTAACAAGCAAAGTCATTACTTTGCCAACAAAGTTCTGTCTAGTCAAGGTTATGGTTTTTCCTGTAGTCATGTATGGATGTGAGAGTTGCACTATAAAGAAAGCTGAGCACCGAAGAATTGATGCTTTTGAACTGTGGTGTTGGAGAAGACTCTTGAGAGTGCCTTGGACTGCAAGGAGATCCAACCAGTCCATCCTAAAGGAAATCAGTCCTGAATATTCATTGGTAGGACTGCTGCTGAAGCTGAAACTCCAACATTTTGGTCACCTGATATGAAGAACTGACTCATCTGAAAAGACCCTGATGCTGGTAAAGATTGAAGGTGAGAGGAGAAGGGGATGACAGAGGATGAGATGGTTGGATGGCATCAGCAACTCAATGGACATGAGTTTGAATAAACTCCAGGAGTTTGCCATGGCAGGGAGACCTGGCATGTTACAGTCCATGGGGTCGCAGTCAGTCAGACACAACTGAGTCACTGAATTGAACTGAACTGAACACAGTTATAGAAAGAGCGTGTCACCTTGCTGAACTTAGGCAATCTCTAGGTAGAAGTGAAATTTAGTCTGGTCTTTTCTTCTGTATGTCAATGATCTCCAATGTGTTGGTTGCAAAACTCATCATTATATATATTTTTGAATATGAAAGTATTAGTCCCTCAGTTGTGTTTCACAGTTTGCCACCCCATGAACTGTAGCCCACCAGTCTCCTCTGTCCATTGGAATTCTCCAGGCAAGAATACTGGAGTGGGTTGCCATTTCCTTCTCCAGGGGATCTTCCTGACCCAGGGATGGAAACTGTGTCTCCTGCATTGCAGGTGGATTCTTAACCCACTGAGCCATCAGGGAATTAGAAAATCATTGACAGCAACAATAATAGTTATAGCAGTAAGTGCTACCATTTATTGGTCAAGGAACTTTTCAAACTATTTTAAGTCATTTTAATGAATTAATTTGTATACCCTTTGCAGCAACCCTATACAGTAGGTACTAGTAAGCCTTTCTCTTTATTAATGATGAAATCCAGGTATGAATAGGTTTTAACTTTTTCTACCATCTGCTTCACGGATCATTTTGCAGTAAATATTAAGAGAGCAGATGTGGTAGTGATATACAAGCCTTGATTGAATATCCCAAAGAATATTAGAAGTGCTTGAAAATGTGTGTGTATGTGTGTGTGTGTGTGTGTGGTGTGTGTGCAAGATTGGTAGGAGTCAATGTTAAAGGTCATTGAATGTTCCTCCCTGCTTTTGATTTTCCACAAAATAGTTTTTGCCATCCTGTGATTAAACAATAACTTTTCTGAACCTTTATTTCCTCTTTTCTAAACTTCACTTTATCTACTCTGATTGGGCAACTCCATATAGTTTTTTTCAGGTATTTTTCAAAATAACTTTTTTTTTTTCAAATTATAAATTTGTCATCTTTCCAATGTAGAAACTTTGGGAAAAAAAGAAAACTTGTGGATAAAATCATGGATGCATATTCCACTAACAAAAGAAAACACTGTTCACATGTTGGTTTGTATCCCTTACCAGTTTCAAGATATCCATCACGGGTTCTTGACGAGCTTAATCCTTCAATGAAGGGCTCCTTCCACCTCCGCACTCCTTCTATGTCAGCGCATTTTTCCTTTATACACGGTAATTTAGTTTACTCTTTGTCAGCTTTAAACACGGTAATTAAGCCAGATTTCATTTAAGACTACTTACTTACTGATCTCTAGATAAGAAGAAATTTCCAGCCCTTTGCAAGAAAATTTCTCATCATTTCCTTTGAAAGCCAACATATTTATGAGAGGGCTTTGCAATAAATCCCCTTCTTTTATATCTTCCAAATTAAACCTACATTGTGTTTTGAAGTCTTTGAAAGTTATAAACACAATGATTATTTCACCCATTCCACTGTACAGAGATGCCTGCCCACAAGAAAGGGAAACCAGTTATGTAAACAGTTAACTGGAGTAAAATGCACTAATATTCTTATAAAAGTGTGTAAGGGCCTCAGCACTGGGATTAGCATTAGAGATGGAAAGACCACCAAGAGAGTATTCAAAGGTCAATAGATGTGAAATGCATCTTCTGATATGTTTGCAAATGTCAGGACTGCAGACAGTACAGTTCTGGGGCCCTGAGTTGGGGCTATCTGGGAGTAGAGCCAGAGGAAGGCAGGGAGGGACACTGGAGACCAAATCTGATTACGGGGAGTCCTGAATGGCACACCAGGAGTGTAGGATTTTAAATGTAGGCACCAGCCGGCAACCCTGGATTGAAATGCTAGTCTATCAACTTCCTTAACTGCAGTTTCTTTATCTGGAATCATAATTATAGGTAACATTTGTAGTTTAGAACAACACAACTAATACTACAGTCAGATTCAAATCTTAGCATTCTAACTCCAGAGACCGTGTACCTGGAGAGTCCACCGTAATAAATCTCTAATGAGGGCGGAGAGTGAGTGTAAAATTAGGGCATGAGTTGTGCAGACAGGGCTTCCCTGGTAGCTCAGTTGGTAAAGAATTCGCATGCAATGCGAGAGACGTGGGCTCGATCCCTGGGTTGGGAAGATCCTCTGGGGAAGGGAAAGGCTACCCACTCCAGTATTCTGGCCTGGAGAATTCCATGGACTGTGTAGTCCATGGGGTTGCAAAGAGTCGGATGTGACTGAACGACTTTCACTTTCACTTTCACTTGTGGAGACAGAATGCCTAGCGTAGCTGTTCTCAAACCATTGTCTGTGGAGTCCTTAGGGTGATTGGAATGATCCCCAACATCCCTTTAAGGAGTTTGCAAAGTCAGAATCTTGTTTATTACTTATTTTCACTATTGGCCTTTGTGTTCATGGTACAGAAGCGATGGCAGGCAAAATTTCTGGTGTTTAGTGCAGCTAGAGGCCTTGGCATTAAATGGAACTAGCAGTCATTATGTTTCTTACCACTGTTTACTTATCTAGGAGGGAAAGCCGTAGAAATAGTGATCTTACTAAATCTCAATCTACGAGTTTGTGTCTGTTTGTTATTATTTTGTGTGATGAAATGAGAAGTACTCAAGGAATATCTGCTAAATATTAAGGTGTGACAGTTATTTCAAAAGCACTTGAGTGACTGTTTCAGGTGCAAGCTGAATTGGCCATCTTTTTCAGAAGCACAGGTTTTACTTGAAAGAAAGGCATATAGACAAAACTGTGGCCCTCCCACTTCAGTGGTAGACACATTTTATTGAAAAATGAACAAGTGTGAGCTTATCACTTGAAGAGAAACAGCTGACAGAGTTTGATGTCAGTGAAAAAATTTAAGTGTTCAAGAGATAATTAAAAATTTGACAAACATATCCACTACTTTGTAGTACAAAGAGGTTTTTCTGATGAGATTAATGGTGATATTAATTAACTTGATTTTTAAAATATTATATGATAAACTGGGTCATTATTTGGAAGATCAACATAATTTAATAAATTACAATTTTTGAACCAGTCTGTGTATGATTACATGATAACAGACACATTCAAAGTGCATAATAAACCAATGATTTTAATGTAACAGATTATAGAAAGTTTACTGATATGATTTCAGATACCACATTACAACTATTTTTTGAGAAACTGCTACCTGCTGAGTTTACTACGATTATCACGTAGGAATATTCACAATTATATGTAAAAGTTATTAAAATACTTCTCCTCTCCATCTTTACAATAATATAATAGTATGAAGCACGGTATCTCTTCACAGCTGCTCCAGCGAAGCGCAGCTGCTGCTCCTTACCTTGGACGAGAGCTGCACTTTGCTGGAGCAGCCATGAAGAGATACCCCACGTCCAAGGTAAGAGAAACCCAAGTAAGACGGTAGGTGTTGCGAGAGGGCATCAGAGGGCAAACACACTGAAACCATAATCACAGAAAACTAGCCAATCTGATCACATGGACCACAGCCTTGTCTAACTCAATGAAACTAAGCCATGCCGTGTGGGGTCACCCAAGACGGGAGGGTCATGGTGGAGAGGTCTGACAGAAGGTGGTCCACTGGAGAAGGGGATGGCAAACCACTTCAGTATTCTTGCCTTGAGAACCCGATGAACAGTATGAAAAGGCAAAATGATAGGATACTGAAAGGGGGACTCCCCGGGTCGGTAGGTGCCAAAAGGCTACTGGAGATAAGAGGAGAAATAACTCCAGAAAGAATGAAGGGATGGAGCCAAAGCAAAAACAATACCCGGTTGAGGATGTGACTGGTGATAGAAGCAAGGTCCGATGCTATAAAAAGCAATATTGCATAGGAACCTGGAATGTCAGGTCCATGAATCAAGGCAAATTGGAAGTGGTCAAACAGGAGATGGCAAGAGTGAACGTCAACATTCTAGGAATCAGTGAACTAAAATGGACTGGAATGGATGAATTTAAATTGGATGACCATTATATCTACTACTGTGGGCAGGAATCCCTTAGAAGAAATGGAGTAGCCATCATGGTCAACAAAAGAGTCCAAAATGCAGTACTTGGATGCAATCTCAAAAGCGACAGAATGATCTCTGTTCATTTCCAAGGTAAACCATTCAACACCACAGTAATCCAGTCTATGCCCCAACCAGTAATGCTGAAGAAGCTGAAGTTGAATGGTTCTATGAAGACCTACAAGACCTTTTAGAACTAACACCAAAAAAAGATATCCTTTTCATTATAGGGGAGTGGCATGCAAAAGTAGGAAGTCAAGAAACATCTGGATTAAGAGGCAAATTTGGCCTTGGAGTACAGAATGAAGCAGGGCAAAGGCTAATACAATTTTGCCAAGAGAACCCACAGGTCATAACAAATACTCTTTTCCAACAACACAAGAGAAGACTCTACACATGGACATCACCAGATGGTCAACACTGAAATCAGACTGATTATATTCTTTGCAGCCAAAGATGGAGAAGCTCTATACAGTCAGCAAAAACAAGACCAGGAGCTGACTGTGGCTCAGATCATGAACTCCTTATTGCCAAATTCAGACGTAAATTTAAGAAAGTGGGGAAAACCACTAGACCATTTAGGTATGACCAATATCAAATCCCTTATGATTATACAGTGGAAGTGAGAAATAGATTTAGGGACTAGATCTGATAGATAGAGCACCTGATGAACTATGGATGGAGGTCCATGACATTGTACAGGAGACAGGGATCAGGACCATCTCCATGGAAAAGAAATGCAAAAAAGCAAAATGGCTGTCTGAGGAGGCCTTACAAATAACTGTGAAAAGAAGAGAAATGAAAAGCAAAGGAGAAAAAGAAAGATATTCCCATTTGAATGCAGAGTTCCAAAGAATAGCAAGGAGAGATAAGAAAGCCATCCTCAGCGATCAGTGGGAAGAAATAGAGGAAAACAACAGAATGGGAAAGACTGGAGATCTCTTCAAGAAAATTAAAGATACCAAGGGAACATTTCATTCAAAGATGGGGTTGATAAAGGACAGAAATGGTATGGACCTGACAGAAGCAGAAGATATTAAGAAGAGGTGGCAAGAATACACAGAAGAACTATACAAAAAAGATCTTCATGACCCAGATAATCACGATGGTGTGATCACTCACCTAGAGCCGACATCCTGGAATGTAAAGTCAAGTGGGCCTTAGAAAGCATCACTATGAACAAAGCTAGTGGAGGTGATGTAATTCCAGTTGAGCTATTTCAAATCCTGAAAGATGATGCTTGAAAGTGCTGCACTCAATATGCCAGCAAATTTGGAAAACTCAGCAGTGGCCACAGGACTGGAAAAGGTCAGTTTTCATTCCAATCCCAAAGAAAGGCAATGCCAAAGAATGCTCAAACTACCGCACCTTTTCAATCATCTCACGCTAGTAAAGTAATGCTCAAAATTCTCCAAGCCAGGCTTCAGCAATACGTGAACCGTGAACTTCCAGATGTTCAAGCTGGTTTTAGGAAAGGCAGAGGAACCAGAGATCAAATTGCCAACATCTGCTGGATCATGGAAAAAGCAAGAGAGTTCCAGAGAAACATGTATTTCTGCTTTATTGACTATGCCAAAGCCTTTGATTGTGTGGATCACCATAAACTGTGGAAAATTCTTCAAGAGATGGGCATACCAGACCACTTGCCCAGCCTCTCGAGAAATCTGTATGCAGGTCAGGAAGCAACAGTTAGAACTGGACATGGAACAACAGACTGGTTCCAGAGAGGAAAAGGAGTACGTCAAGGCTGTATATTGTCACCCTGCTTATTTAACTTATATGCAGAGTACATCATGAGAAACGCTGGGCTGGAAGAAGCACAAGCTGGAATCAAGATTGCTGGGAGAAATATCAGTAACCTCAGATATGCAGATGACACCACCCTTATGGCAGAAAGTGAAGAGGAACTACAAAGCCTCTTGATGAAAGTGAAAGAGGAGAGTGAAAACATTGGCTTAAAGCTCAACATTTGGAAAAGTAAGATCATGGCATCTTGTCCCATCGCTTCATGGGAAATAGATGGGGAAACAGTGGAAGCAGTGTCAAACTTTATTTTTTGGGTTCCAAAATCACTGCAGATGGTGATTGCAGGCATGAAGTTAAAAGATGCTTACTTCTGGAAGGAAAGTTATGACCCACCTAGATAACATATTGAAAAGCGGAGATATTACTTTGCCAACAAAGGTCCATCTAGTCAAGGCTATGGTTTTTCCAGTGGTCATGTATAGATGTGAGAGTTGGACTGTGAAGAAAGCTGAGCTCCGAAGAATTGATGCTTTTGAACTGTGTTGTTGGAGAAGCCTCTTGAGAGTCCCTTGGACTTCAAGGAGATCCAACCAGTCCATCCTAAAGGAGATCAGTCCTGGCTGTTCATTGGAAGGACTGATGCTTAAGCTGAAACTCCAGTACTTTGGCCACCTCATGTGAAGAGTTGACTCATTGGAAAAGACTCTGATGCTGGGAGGGATTTGGGGCAGGAGGAGAAGGGGACGACAGAGGATGAGATGGCTGGATGGCATCACTGACTCGATGGACATGAGTTTGAGTGAACTCCAGGTTTTGGTGATGGACAAGGAGGCCTGGCATGCTGCGATTCATGGGGTCGCAAAGAGTTGGACACAACTGAGCGACTGAACTGCACTGAATGAAGCAGGGTTTTCTTCATTCCCTTCAATCAACACAACATATCAGGTTGATTGCAGGAGCAGATATGAATTCAGTTATATTTTATTAAGCCAGTCATTAATGAGATTCACATACATTTAAAACAATGGCACTTTTCTCAGTAGTTTTTTTCTGTTTGGCTTTGAAAATATAGTTATGTTTCATAAAAATGTTACTTATAAAATAATGAAAAAAAGTTTTAAGAGTAAAATAAGAAAACCTCCAGTTCTAGAAATGGCCTAAAGATCCAGAGTGGGATTCTCATAAGAGAGAAAGAGACATAATCTGAAGAAAGTCTTGATTGACTATATGAAGTATGGAAGGAGGGTGTTCAGTAGGTTGAATGCCAGTTTTCTAAATGTAGTGACTCTAAAAATGATGTTGCATTTTATTATTATAAAGAATATAGGAGGAACAGATTTGGAAATGGTGGGAGGGGAAATGCTAGTTTTAGTTTTGGACATGTTGATTTGAAACTTATGGTGGACATAAATTTAATGATCTTGATTAGAATGTTGGAAATATAAGTCTGTACCTGAGAGGTTTGACTGTGCAAAGGAGATGAGTTTGATATGTGTTAGCACTTCCATGTATGAATTAATGGGATAGAGAGAATTAACGAGGGAAGACATAATAATTAAAGAAGAAAACCAAGAACCAGCCCATTCTTCCAGGGACAGGTAGGGCAAGACAAGAGCAAAAAGAGCACTAAGAATGAGTTATGCGAGGAAGAAAGAGAAATGTTTAGGAGAAGAGAATGTTTTGGCAGAAGACAAGACAATGTGTAAAGAAGAGAATGAATGGATATTTGTGATGAAATTTAGAAGGAGTCTGTTTTATTTTTAAAATTTTTAAATTTTTATTGGAGTATAGTTAATTTAGAATGTTGTGTTAGTTTCTGCTGTCCATCAAAGTGAATCACTTACACATATACTTATATCCACTCTTTTTTAGATTCTGTTCCCACTTAGGCCACTGCAGAGTATTGAATAGAGTTCTCTGTGCTGTACAGTAGGTCCTTGTTATTCATCTATCTTATATAAGTAGTGTGTACATGTTCGTGCCAGTCTCCCAATTTATCCCTCACTCCTTTCCCCCTTGGTAGCCATAGTTCGTTTTCTACATTGTGACTACTTCTGTTTCATAAGTAAGTTCATTTGTACCCTTTCTTTAGATTCCATATATAAGTGATATCATGTGATATTTGTCATTGACTTTGTTCATTCAGTACAACAATCTCTAGGTCCATGCCTGTCACTTAAAATATTTCATTATTTTTTATGGCTGACTAATATTCATCGTATACATGTATCACATCTTCTTTAAAGGAAGAAGAATGCCTCAGAAAGAAAGTTAGACCAAAAAGAGCCCATTAGCTTAGGCCAGTGGTTTTTAATCATGGTGTAAGACAGTGGTTCTCCAACATTAGCAGGCATCAGAATGGCCTAATGGGCTTGTTAAAACAAAGATTATTGGACCTCAGCCCCAGATTTTCAGTAGGTCTATGGAAGGTCCCCGAAATGTGCATTTCTAACAAGATCCCAGTTGGCACTGATGCTGATGATCAAGGTAACACATTTTGAGAATCATTGGCTTAGTCAGTTGGAGCATCTCTGTCAGTCTTTAGAAGAGGAGCATGGTGGGCAAGGGGAACTACAGTGCAATGCAATCAGAAAGTACATTCAACACTTCCTCTTACGGGTTAAGAAACCTGACTCTGAAGAGATATGGCAGTTACTGCTAACGATGAAAGATTTGGGAAGGCCAATTTGGAAAACTCAGCAGTGGTCACAGGACTGCAAAAGGTCAGTTTTCATTCCAATCCCAAAGAAAGGCAGTGCCAAAGAATGCTCAAACTACTGCACAATTGCACTCATTTCACACACTAGTAAAGTAATGCTTAAAATTCTCCAAGCCAGGCTTCAGCAATACGTGAACTGTGAACTTCCAGATGTTCAAGCTAGTTTTAGAAAAGGCAGAGATCAAATTGCCAACATCTGCTGGATCATTGAAAAAACAAGAGAGTTCCAGAAGAACATCTGTTTCTGCTTTATTGACTATGCCAAAGCCTTTGACTGTGTGGATCACCATAAACCGTGGAAAATTCTGAAAGAGATGGGAATACCAGACTACCTGATCTGCCTCTTGAGAAACCTGTATGCAGGTCAGGAAGCAACAGTTAGAACTGGACATGGAACAACGACTGGTTCCAAAGAGGAAAAGGAGTACGTCAAGGCTGTATATTGTCACCCTGCTTATTTTAATTTGTATGCAGAGTACATCATGAGAAACGCTGGGCTGGAGGAGGAACAAGCTGGAATCAAGATTGCCAGGAGAAATATCAATAACCTCAGATATGCAGATGACACCACCCTTATGGCAGAAAGTGAAGAGGAACTAAAGAGCCTCTTGATGAAAGTGAAAGAGTAGAGTGAAAAAGTTGGCTTAAAGCTCAGCATTCAGAAAACGAAGATCATGGCAACCAGTCCCATCACTTCATGGGAAATAGATGGGGAAACAGTGGAAAGAGTGGCTGAGTTTATTTTTCTGGGCTCCAAAATCACTGCAGATGGTGATTGCAGCCATGAAATTTTTAAAAGATGCTTACTCCTTGGAAGGAAAGTTATGACCAATCTAGATAGCATATTAAAAAGCAGAGATATTACTTTGCCAACAAAGGTCTGTCTAGTCAAGGCTATGGTTTTTCTGGTGGTCATGTATGGATATGAGAGTTGGACTATAAAGAAATCTGAGCACTGAAGAATTGATGCTTTTGAACTGTGGTGTTGGAGAAGACTCATGAGAGTCCCTTGGACTACAAGGAGATCCATCCTGTCCATCCTAAAGGAGATTAGTCGTGGGTGTTCATTGGAAGGACTGATGTTGAAGCTGAAATTCCAGTACTTTGGCCACCTGATACGAAGAGCTGACTCATTGGAAAAGACCCTGATAGCAAAAATAAACAAATGGGACCTAATTAAACTTAAAAGCTTCTGCACAACAAAGGAAACTATAAGCAAGGTGAAAAGACAGCCTTCAGAATGGGAGAAAATAATAGCAAATGAAGCAACTGAAAACAACTAATCTCAAAAATATATAAGCAACTCCTACAGCTCAATTCCAGAAAAATAAATGACCCAATCAAAAAATGGGCCAAAGAACTAAATGGACATTTCTCCAAAGAAGACATACAGATGGCTAACAAACACATGAAAAGATGCTCAACATCACTCATTATCAGAGAAATGCAAATCAAAACCACTATGAGGTACCATTTCACACCAGTCAGAATGGCTGCGATCCAAAAGTCTACAAGCAATAAATGCTGGAGAGGGTGTGGAGAAAAGGGAACCCTCTTACACTGTTGGTGGGAATGCAAACTAGTACAGCCACTATGGAGACAAGTATGGAGATTCCTTAAAAAACTGGAAATAGAACTGCCTTATGATCCAGCAATCCCACTGCTGGGCATATGCACTGAGGACCCCGATGTTCATCGCAGCACTTTTTGTAATAGCCAGGACATGGAAGCAACCTAGATGTCCATCAGCAGATGAATGGATAAGAAAGCAGTGGTACATATACACAATGGAGTATTACTCAGCCATTAAAAAGAATACATTTGAATCAGTTCTAATGAGGTGGATGAAACTGGGGCCTATTATACAGAGTGAAGTAAGCCAGAAAGAAAAACACCAATACAGTATACTAATGCATATATATGGAATTTAGAAAAATGGTAACAATAACCCTGTATACGAGACAGCAAAAGAGACACTGATGTATAGAACAGTCTTTTGGACTCTGTGGGAGAGGGAGAGGGTGGGATGATTTGGGAGAATGGCATTGAAATACGTATAATATCATATATGAAACGAGTCGGCAGTCCAGGTTCGATGCACGATACTGGATGCTTGGGGCTGGTGCACTGGGACGACCCAGAGGGATGGTATGGGGAGGGAGGAGGGAGGAGGGTTCAGGATGGGGAACACATGTATACCTGTGGCAGATTCATTTCGATATTTGGCAAAACCAATAGTTTAAAAATAAAATAAAATTTTAAAAAATAAATTAATTAAAAAAATAAAATAAATAAATTAAAAAAAAAAGGAAAAGTCCCTGATGCTGGGAAAGATTGAGTGCAGGAGGAGAAGGAGACGACAGAGGATGAGATGGTTGAATGGCATCACCAACTCAATGGACATGGGTTTGGGTGAACTCTGGGAGTTGGTGATGGACTGGGAGGCCTCACGTGCTGTGGTTCATGGGGTCACAAAGAGTCGGACATGACTGAGCGACTGAACTGAACTGATTTGAAATATAAATGAATGAATAAAGTGGTAGTGACTTGAAATTGTCTATTACTGCTATTGAAGTAGGCAGCAGAGGGGTTATTGAAGCAAGAACTTATAGAAATGGAATCCAGAGTAGAGGTTTAGGAATTAACATTGAGCAATAATGTTGGTAATAAAAGGTGGCCCAATAGGACTACTGTATATCATAGGTGCTTTAGAAGGTGTTAGGTATTCATTATCATAGTTAACATTTTCAATAACCCTATGAGGTAGGTAGGAAAATGGATTTTTTTTCTAAGATCTATGGGAAGAAGGAAAGTATGGCTTACCTGTGGATAAATTAATTGGTATCAGGTCTTGAATGTAGAATAGATTATTGAAATCAGAGTAGAGCAATGTCTTGTAATAAACCAATGAAGAAGGGACTGATGTGGTTTAAGGAGCAATAGTAGGCAGTGATCTCCATTTCCTGATATTTACTCCCTTGTGTAATTTCTTTCCTTTGTGTGTGTGGACAGGAACCTAGTGACTTGCTTCTGATGAATATCTCAGAAGTGATGGGGTGTTATTTTCAAGGTTATATAGTATAAAGACAGTGGCCCTCTGTCTTGTTCTCTCTCAGATTGCTTGCCTAGCCAGAGGAAGAGACCAGTATTTACTGGCAGCCTGTGACCAACCGTTTGTTTCACTCGTTTAAACTACCTCTAGAATGTAATGCTATTTTTCTCAAAATATAAAAGAAAAAAAATCGGTTATCAGATTGTGAAATTTCATTTTGAATACACAAATCTAAGCTTTAAAATATATATGCAATTATATTCACTGCCTTAAGTATATCTGCCGCTTGGCTACTTATATTTACAATTATGAGAAACGCTTGTAAAATCTACTTGCTTACCGCTTTTTATATCCTATTGATAAAGACAACTCTGAATGCAGTTATAATGAAGATATATTTAGCATATTTCTCACCCCTCAGATTCAGAACTTTGAATCAGCTAATTTGATGGCTTAAAACTATATACTTGTTTTTTTCTTAGTTGCAAACCCAGATAAGAAAAGATGTTTTTCTAAGTTTAAAGAGGACTGCTTTTCAGTACAGAAACAGAATTTTACCCTGTTAGCTTTTAATTTAGCTTTAGATAGAATACAGTTAAATATATCTTTCTATCCATCCATCCACTCATCTTTCCATATATGTTCAACATATACCTGCTTCTTGAAATTCAGTTGCATTCAATGCACTTAAAAATGGACAAGTCCTCCTTTACAGTCATTTCTGTACCACTACTATCCTAAGAGAAGAAAAATATTTTTTATGATAAAGCATACATCTTTATGTATCAAATACTATTTAAGCTCTGTGTTTATTGGAAGTTTTCCGTGAAATATAAATATTAGTGAACTTTTCCCCTCTCTTCCTCCTTTTTTTATGGCTGTCAAATACAAGTAAATACTAAAAGTTACATTACAAATGTGTTCCTGAAACAAAGATTGATAGGAAAGTAAAGATAGACACTTTTTAAGAAATAAGTGAAACAAATTGCTATTCAAATGTTGGTAGCATTGAAAATAACATTCACATAAATTGTTTGAACAGGGAAATATATTGAACAAACATGCGTTTTTATCCACTGACTAAACCAAAGGAACTAATTTGTTAAACTGTTTTTTTTTCTTTCTTCAGTTCTTACTTGAGGCATTAAAACATACTAAGAAAAAGTTATAATGATCAAATTTATAGGAGGGGAAAAAATGGACATTTCTCTTGTTTACATCTCTGAAAAACTGCACAGTTACCTATGCAAAGTGGTTTCTCAGTAAATGGATTTACAAGGAGCCTCAGTGAGTAACTGGTAACTGGTAACTTTTGAGATAGCATGTGAAATATAAGGTAAATGATGCTAAAAATACGCTGCAATAGTACCGAGTGTCTTTTCCTATAATAAAGTGATCATAACAGTTCTTCCTTACCATCAAAGCAGATGGCTCTAATGATTTTTCAAGCCATTGTTAATTCATTTGCAAACAACAGAGATCGGTTGGCAAATGTGTACTGAGACTAAGACGTTACTGTTCATAAATGCTGCTAAAGTTTGTTTTGTTCTGTCATTACTGGAAAATGGTGTTTACCTAAGGGAAATTATTTGTGTGAAGCACCCCTGTGACAGTGCTGCTGTGATAATAAATCACCTGTGATGTGAAATGAACATCACCTGGGCAAAGTGGTGGCGGTGCTGAAATTGACCTCATGGAATAAGTGAGCACATCTGTGTCCTTTAAATTCAAATTTCATGAAAGAAACATTAGGTCTTTTCCTATTTTGAGAAGATCTTTACTGGGATATATTTAAGGTATCCTGCACATAACATAGAAAATACTATATACAATGTTAATAAATTCTGAGTTATACATTTTTTAGTATTATCATACAAGTTATTTGAATAGTTTAAATATCAAATAAGAGATTATTGAAAACTTCCAGCACATGTTATACAGAGTAAAGCCAATAAGCAAATTTACTGAGGCTTTTGTGACATACCAAAACATTTGTATATGTTGATTACCCATTTTTTTCCAGGTCATTTGTTAGCTCTGATTTTAACCAGAGCATAAGTCATAAATAAAAACATATTGTTGCTTGTTTGCTAATAAAAGCAATCTTCTGCACCTCAAATAGAGTTTTGAAACTTTTTACAAACTCTGGGTTGTTTTTATCAATATCTGTATGGCCTCAGGTTAGAAGGTGATTGGAGATTTTAATCTTGGCCATATTATACATTACAGACAGATCTGAGGGAAAAATCTTCTTTCCTAGAACAAGCATTTATCACTTATTGATGTGAGTAATGTTTCCAATTAGGGTACACAAGCTTTATTTTCTTTCTTAACTGATCTTACTTGGGTTAAAATATGTTTCATGATTTGTGATTGATGGTTTGCCAGATAAATCATTTAAAAGGTAGCAAGGATAGACAAAGGTGTTGGGATGCCTCTGACTATAATAAATAACATGAGATACGTGTTAAGAAAACTGTGAAATTAGATATTGAAGAGCATTCATGCTTGGGGTAGAAGATGCTTTGATTCAAGCTGGAATTATAAGTGAAATAAAGTTGTATTCCGAATTGCTTAGACCAAAGAAAGTTATAGGTGGTATTGGTGATGGTTTCTCATCTGTGTTTTCCTGTTGCTCTAACCTATTATTCACCAAACTTTCACCACCCAGAAAACGATTGACTGCTTTTAATAATTATTTTCAACTGAAGCTTGTCTATGATCCAAACTTCTAAATGAGCTGAACAAGTCATAGCTAATAGTATGGGCCTTGATTTTAATTTAATTTTACTTAACACATGTAAAGTGTAGTTTCCTGGCATATTGCTACAGCTAAGGAAATCAAAATAACCGCACAAATAACCCTTGTAACACCTCACTGTCCACATCTGGAGAAATATGTTTTACTTTCAATGCTGATCCTTCTTAAGAAGAGTCTCTTTAGGTCGTAAAATATCATTTTAGTAGCTGTATTTACAAAAAACCTGTTCCTAAAAATGTGCCCTATTTAAAGAAAAGTATCTGATTTTACTTAAAGCATAGAAACAAGTGTTTCTACCTGTAACCTTTGAAAAATTATATTGATCATAAATAGAATTTGGAAGTAATAGTTGTTGAAATGGAGGGATCAGTTGTTATTTCACTGTTTGGCTAGTATCTGTATTTTCACCTTGGGTGAGATTCTCTGTAAGAAATATCCTGGTCGTCTAAATAACTTAGAGAATAGATTTTCTTGGAGATTGCTTTCTAACTTTTGTGATTAATTAGTTCATTCAAAATTGTATATCAGACCCTTTATATGTGCCAGGCGTTGTTCTAGGTGTAGGAAGAAAATGGCCAAAAGGACAAAGTCCTGAGGAAATATAGCTCCATCCCTTCTGGTCCACAAAATTTCTATACCATCACATAATTTGAAAAGGTGTGTGGTTTTTTTCAATTTATTAAGCCCCTTTATGTAGCCTCGCATATGAGAGATGACCTACCAGGTTCAAATGCTGTCTGTACCCAACACTGATTGTTCAACACCAAGAATGTTATACAGAATATGATGTATGCAAATTCTGTGCTGTAAAATTGTGTTATTATATTTGAATTGAAGAGAAAACATAACCCTACAGAGAGAACTAGGAAAATGTTTAAAAGAGGGAAAAGAATTCAATATCAATTTAATGTCATGTTGTGCTCTGACCAATATTTTTAAATCTTGACTTTAACACCCATAGTGAAAATTGTAGTTAGGACCTAGGAGGTAGTGCTAGGTAACTTGAGCTCTTAGAATTAAGATTTCCCTCTGAGAATGAAATTAGACAGTCATCACAAAACAACTGAGCTCAGTCAGCCATATAAATAACTGAACTAAAGTAATAATATGTGACTAAGGAGTCTAGAAACAACTAACAACAAATTTCATAACCAGGTTGTTGGGTGGCTACTTTACCATGGCTAAAGCTGTCACATACTCAATTTTGTTTGCCACTATCTGTAAAAAAAAAAAAACAAAAAAGTATATTGTTATAAGAAAACTATAAAAGCAAGCAAAATCTCTGGTAGTTTTGAGTGTCCTCATCTTCACCTACATGTGCCATCCTATTTATTTTTTTCTTGCTCACCAAGGAGTTGCTTGGTTATTAATTTAACTTTTATGCCTATGGTAAGACAGGATGTGACCACATCTTGATCACATCTCTGATAGGTGTATTCTAATAGCTTTAGAGGCTGGATTGGAAGTTATAAATTGGACCTGGTTTAAGACAGGAATTTGTACACGTAAAGTATCAATCTATATACACAGATATATATATATATATATATATAGGCACACACATGTGTTTTATATTCATATCTACATATACATCATACTGCATATTTGTGTGGGTATGAGTTGTTGTTCAGTCATTAAGTTGTGTCTGAGTCTTTGCAACCCCATGGACTGCAGCACTCCAGGCTTCCCTGTCCTCCACTATCTCCCAGAGTTTGCTCAAAGTAATGTCCATTGAGTTGATGATGCCATCCAACCATCTCATCCTCTTGTCCCCTTGTTGCTGCCTTTTCCTCTTGCCTTCAATCTTTCCCAACATCAGGGTCTCTTCCAATGAGTCAGCTCTTCACATCAGGTGGCCAAAGTATATATATGTATATATGAATATATGTATGTGTGAGTACATGTATATATATGAATGTGTATCTATATTTATCCTTATATATTCCTTTGGTAACAACTTTGAAAAAAGCAGGATCATAGTTTACTCTTTTATCCTAGAGATAATATCAATGCTATCTTTTATTTTCTGTCTGACTTTTCACCAAACCAGTTGTTCAGGATAGTTCTGTAAACAGGTTATGTTGTCCTTGTCAACTTGTTCGGGAGATCTTGTACTTTAAAGACTATAAAGTATTTTAGGGCAGCTTGTGATTTCATTTCAGGAGTACTCTGAATGTGGAACAGGAGCTTAGCTTTGTCAGTTCTGAGAAAGCTCATTGATAAAGGTTTGCGTAGTGGGCAAAACTTTTTCAGAGCAAGGTAAAGCCTTTAGTAATTGCTAGGGATATGGAACTTGTGCTTATCTTGCATTTCCCTCAAAATCCCCCTGTATAGGAGCAAAGAGTGAGGGGTTGTTGTGGTACCCCACCTATGAATATGCCCAGAATGGCCCCGTCATGAAGATCTCCCCCCTCCAGCTATGTTGATTGTTTCAGAGAGCTCTAACTCCCCATGCTATCAGAGAAGTCTAGCTTTTCGTGCTATTCCCGTGTCAACTGAGTTGGTTTAAGGCTTCCCTGGTGGCTCAAAGGGTAAAGAATCTGCAAGCAATGCAGGAGACCTGGGTTCAATACCTGGGTCAGGAAGATACCCTAGAGAAGGGAATGGCTACCAATGCCAGTGTTCTTGCCTGGAGAATTCCATGGACAGAGAGCCTGGTGGGCTACAGTCCATGAGGTCACAGAGTTGGATATCCACCCAGGAAACATGGGTGGATGGTGTGCTATTGGGGAAAGAGAGCTCCTCACCTTTCTACGAGAGCTGGCTAGGGTCTGCAGCTGCTGTGTTTCTGCATGGTATGGCTTGTGGACATGGTCTTAGAACTGTGGCAACAACTGAGATCATCTCAGAATGAAGCTGATGCTAGGAAGTCAATGCAGAATGGGGGAAGAGGAAGTGTCTTAATGATACCCTTGAGCTTCTGAGTCAATCCCAAATCTGAAGCCCTATCTACCCCTGCTTGTCCCACATATATATACCAATAGATCCTCTTTTTGTTGAAGTCAGTTTGATTTTTATTTTCTGTTTCTTAAACTGTAGAGTTCTTAGTGGGGTGAGGACTGGTTTCTGGACACAGTATAAGCCTCCCCCTCACCCCATTTTTTAGACTCAGATAAGTGTAGATTAGGGCTTCCCAGATAGCGCTAGTGGTTAAGAACCCGTCTGTCAATGCAGGAGACATGAGAGACTCAGGTTTGATCCCAGGGTTGGGAAGTCCTCTGGAGGAGGGCATGGCAAGCCATTCCAGTATTCTTGCCTGGAGAATTCAATGGACAGAAGAGCCTGACGGTCAGTGGGGTCACAAAGAGTCGGACATGACTGAAGCATCTTAGCACGCAACTGCAGATTGCTTTGCAGTCATTGATCCTGTGCCCAGATACTCTTTCCTGTAGTTCAGCTTTGGCAAAGGACAGTGATCCTTGCTCTGTGGCATCAGCTTCACATTGTAGAGCAGTGAAGGGGTTGTATATTTTTAGCTGTAAAAAGAAGTGAACATTATTTGTCAATAAAACTGAAATATAAAATAAAGAAGTGGACATTGTGAAATACTTTTACTTCTGGAAAAATGGTTATAAAATACACAAAGCTAGTAACCCCCATACACCCGTAATTTACACCGAGGACTGCTTGAAAATCGTTCACAGAGCTCTGCTGTGGTAAAGAGACAGATTTCCAACAATACAGTGCCTTTGGTGTCACCTTGAAGATAAACTATTAATTCTCATTTCTTTGTGATTCGTTGAAGTACATCATTCTCATTATAGGGAATGTCATGAAGAAAAAGGCAACATGCCTCGGCATGAAGAGCTGTGAAATTCATTCCTGAATAATAACAATCAGCTCTTTTATCTGACACAGTGCCCACAAGAATGGCGCAGAGGTACAAGATCCAGGGAAAACTAGAAAAAAATCTAAAATGGGCCCAGAGGAGATGAGCCTTCCAACATAGACTGGTGAAAGAGGTCCGAGTGGTGCGTCTGGCACGATGATACCAGCGATGGTTGGAGCGAGGATAATTCGGCCTTAGTCTTCATGTCTGCTGCCAGAAAAGCAGCTGGCATCATGGAGTGTATCTTCTCCAATGAAGGAGAAAAGGAGATACGGCGGCATTTAGCACAGAAAGGTCTTGGTTAGCAGTTTTGCTATGGAATGAATGCAATGTGGCACTAGCTTGCTGTCTGGCACCCAAATGTTGGCTTCCTATTTAAAACAGCTCTTTGTGTCCCTGTAAACAGGGAATTTCAATGAGAAAAGCCAGAGCAGAATAGAAGCTTAAGAGAGGCAATCTGATCATACAGCTGATGTTTCATTGACTAATATGTGAAAAACCTTATATGAGATAAACATGTTGCATTGAAAATATATTATAAATTATGTTTTGCTGTTGGGAAAACCAGAGCAGGGCGTTTTTTGGTTTTTTTTTTTTTTTTTCAGTTAGGGAAAACTACTAACTGTCACCATAGTAGCTCTTTGGGAACCTTGGTCTCTGGCCAGCTTTCAGGTGATTGTTCTGTGTTTTTCTAAGCTGGGCTCTCCCTCCCTTGCCACACTGTTTCATAATGGCAACAATTTCAATTATAGAGAACTCTCTATATATTTGGCAAAATGGAGTTTTAAAAGCTTATTGCAGAATGTTTGTAAATCTAGAATACACACTGAAACAATGAAAAAAACAAAGGCCAGGAAAAAAAAAAATAGGGCTTAGAAGTATAAGCTAAACCCTTCATGGATGTAGCCTACCTTTAAATAGAAAAGACATGTCAATTATCCATTTAAAGATGAGACTTCTTTATATAATGTGTTTATACATTAATAAGTATATGTGTGTTCAGTTCAGTTCAGTCACTTAGTCGTCTCTGACTCTTTGTGACCCCATGGACTGCAGCACGCCAGGCATCTCTGTCCAACACCAATTCCCAGAGACTGAGCAAACTCATGTCCATTGAGTCGGTGATGCCATTCAACCATCTCATCCTCTGTCATCCCCTTCTCCTACTGCCTTCAATCTTCCCCATCATCAGGGTCTTTTCAAATGAGTCAGATCTTCGCATCAGGTGGCCAAAGTGTTGGAGCTTCAGCATCAGTCCTTCCAGTGAATATTCAGGACTGATGTCCTTTAGGATGAACTGGTTGGATCTCCTTGCAGTCCAAGGAACTCTCAAGAGTCTTCTCCAACACTACAGTTCAATAGCATCAATTCTTTGGTGCTCAGCTTTCTTTATAGTCCAACTCTCACACCCATACATGAACACTGGAATAACCATAGCCTTGACTAGATGGACCTTTGTTGACAAAGACATGTCTCTGCTTTTTAATATTCTGTCCAGGTTTGTCATACCTTTTCTTCTAAGAAGCAAGCATTGTTTAATTTCATGTCTTCAGTTACAATCTACAGTGATTTTGGAGCCCAAGAAAATGAAGTCTGTCACTGTCTCCATTGTTTCCCCATCTATTTGCCATGAAGTGATGGGACCAGATGCCATAATCTTCGTTTTCTGAATGTTGAGCTTTAAGCCAGCTTTTTACTCTCCTCTTTCACTTTCATCAAAAGGCTCTTTAGTTCTTCTTCACTTTCTGCCATAAGGGTGGTGTCATCTGCATATCTGAGTATATATGTGTGTGTATGTATATATACATGCATGTGCACATCTGTATGTGTGTGTGTGTTTGTGTTCAACACTCAGTCATGTCTAACTCTTTGGGACCCCATGGACTGTAGCCCTATCAGGTTCCTCTGTCCATGGAGTTTTCTAGACAAGAGTACTGGAGTGGGTTGCCATTTCCTTCTCCAGTACACACACACACATACATACACGTCTGAATTATACTTTCTATATTATTATTATTTTTTAAATTTATTCTCTCTGGATGAATTCTTGTTCTTAGATATATATATATATATATCCTTTTCTCACTGTTGTCTTCAACAGCCTTATTTTGGAATTTGATTTTGATGATGAATATGGCTCAGATCATGAGATCCTTACTGCAAAATTCAAATTTATGTTGAAGAAAGTAGGGAGAACCATTAAGCCATTCAGGCAGGATCTACATCAAATCCCTTATGATTATACAGTGAAGTTGACAAATAAATTCAAAGGATTAACTCTGATAGATTGCCTGAAGAACTATGGACTGAGACTCATATTATACAGGAGGCAGTGACCAAAACCATCCCAAAGAAAAAGAAATTCAAAAAGGCAAAATGGCTGCCTGAGGAGGCCTTACAAATAGCTGAGAAAAGGAGATGTGAATGGCAAAGATGAAGGGATAGATATACCCAACTGAATGCAGAGTTCCAGAGAAAAGCAAGGAGAAGAAAGACTTCCAAATGAACAACACAAAGAAATAGAGGAAAACAAGAGAATGGGCAAGAATAGAGACCTTTTCAAAAAAACTGGAGTTACCAAGGAACACTTCATACAAATTAGGCACAATAAAGGACAGAAATGCTATGGACCTAACAGAAGCAGAAGACATTAAGAAGAGGTGCCAAGAATACACAGAAGAACTATACAAAAAATGTCTTAATGACCCTGATAATCATGATAGTGTCATCACTCACCTAGCTAGACTTCCTGGAGTGTGAAGTCAAGTGGGCCTTAAGAATCATTACTACCAAGCTAGTGGAGGTGATGGAATTCCAGCTGAGCTATTTCAAATCCTAAAAGATGATGCTGTTGAAGTATGGCACTCAATATGCCAGAAAATTTGGAAAACTCAGCAGTGGCCACAGGACTGGAAAAGGTCAGTCTTCATTCCAGTCCCAAAGAAGGGCAGCGACAAAGAATGTTCAAACTTCTGTACAACTGAGCTCTTTTCACGTGCTAGCAAGTTAATGCTCAAACTCCTTCGAACTAGGCATCAACAGTGCATGAACTGAGAACTTCCAAATGTTCAAGCTGGGTTTAGAAAAGGCATAGGAACCAGAAATCAAATTGGCAGCATCCACTGGATCATAGGAAAAGCAAGAAAATTTCAGAAAAACATTTATTTCTGCTTCATTGACTACACTAAAGCCTTTAACTATGTGGATTACAACAAACTGTAGAAAGTTCTTAAAGTGACAGGAATACCAAATCACCTTATCTGCCTTCTGAGAAACCCACATGCAAGTCAAGAAACAACAGAACTGGACATTTTAACAATGGTTAAAAATTGGGAAAGGAATACATCAAGATTGTATATTGTCACCCTGATTATTTAACTTTTATGTAGAGTGTATCATGTGAAATGATAGGCTGGATGACTCACAAGCAGGAATCAAGATTGCCAGGAGAAATATCAACAACCTCAGATAGGTAGATAATGTCACTCTAATGGCAGAAGATGAAAAGGAACTAAAGAGCCTCTTGATGAAGGTGAAAGAGGAGAGTGAAAAAACTGACTTAAAACTCAACATTCAAAAAACTGAAATCATGGTACACTGTCCCAACACTTCATGACAAATAGATGAGGAAAAAGTGGAAATGATGATAGACTTTATTTTGGGGGGCTCCAATGTCACTGCAGATGGTGACTGTAGCCACAGAATTCAAAGACACTTGCTCCTTGGAAGTAAGGCCATGACAGACCTAGACAGCATGTATTAAAAACATCACTTTGCTGACAAGGTCTGTCTAGTCAAAGCTACGGCTTTTCCAATAGTCATGTATGGATGTGAGTTGGACTATAAAGAAGACTGAGTGTGAAAGAATTTATGCTTTTGAATTGTGGTGCTGGAAAGGACTCTTGAAAATCCCTTGGACAGAAAGAAGATCAAACCAATCAATCTTAAAGGAAATCAGCCCTGAATATCCATTGGAAGGTTTGATGCTGAAGCTCCAATACTTTATATCCACCTATTTCAAATCCTGAAAGATGATGCTATGAAAGTGCTGCACTCAATATGGCAACAAATTTGGAAAACGCAGCAGTGGCCACAGGACTGGAAAAGGTCAGTTTTCATTCCAATCCCAAAGAAAGGCAATGCCAAAGAATGCTCAAACTACCACACAATTGCACTTACCTCACATGCTAGTAAAGTAATGCTCAAAATTCTCCAAGCCAGGCTTCAGCAATACATGAACCATGAACTTCCAGATGTTCAAGCTGGTTTTAGAAAAGGCAGAGGAACCAAAGATCAAATTGCCAACATCCACTGGATCATTGAAAAAGCAAGTGTTCCAGAAAAACATCTACTTCTGCTTTATTGACTATGCCAAAGCCTTTGACTGTGTGGATCACAATAAACTGTGGAAAATTCTTCAAGAGATGGGAATACCAGACCACCTGACCTGCCTCTTGAGAAACCTGTATGCAGGTCAGGAAGCAATAGTTAGAACTGGACATGGAACAACAGACTGGTTCCAAATAGGAAAAGGAGTACATCAAGGCTGTATATTGTCATTGTGCTTTTTTAACTTATACACAGAGTACATCATGAGAAACACTGGGCTGGAAGAAGCACAAGTTGGAATCAAGATTGCCAGGAGAAATATCAATGACTTCAGATATGCAGATGACACCACTCTTATGGCAGAGAGTGAAGAGGAACTACAAAGCTTCTTGATGAAAGTGAGAGAGGAGAGGGAAAAAGTTGGTTTAAAGCTCAACTTTCAGAAAACTAAGATCATGGCATCTGGTTCCATCACTTCATGGGAAATAGATGGGGAAACAGTGGCAGACTTTATTTTTTTGGGCTCCAAAATCACAGCAGATGGTGATTGCAGCCATGAAATTAAAAGACACTTACTCCTTGGAAGGAGGGTCATGACAAACCTAGATAGCATATTGAAAAGCAGAGACATTACTTTGCCAACAAAGGTCCATCTAGTCAAGGCTATGGTTTTTCCAGTAGTCATGTATGGATGTGAGAGTTGGACTGTGAAGAAAGCTGAGTGCCAAATAATTGATGCTTTTGAACTGTGGTGTTGGAGAAGCCTCTTGAGAGTCCCTTGGACTTCAAGGAGATCCAACCAGTCCATTCTGAAGGAGATCAGTCCTGGGTGTTCTTTGGAAGGAATGATGCTGAAGTTGAAATTCCAGTACTTTGGCCACCTCATGTGAAGAGTTGACTCATTGGAAAAGACTCTGATGCTGGGAGGGATTGGGGGCAGGAGGAGAAGGGGACAACAGAGGATGAGATGGCTGGATGGCATCACCAACTTGATGGACATGAGTTTGGGTGAACTCCAGGAGTTGGTGATGGACAAGGAGGCCTGGCGTGCTGCAATTCATGGGGTTGCAAAGAGTCGGACACGACTGAGTGATTGAACTGACTGACTGATGCAAAGAGCCAACTCATTGGAAAAGACCCTGATGCTGGGAAACATTGAGGGCAAGAGGAGAAGTGGGTGGCAGAGGATGAGATGGTTATATAGGAGCACTGACTCAATGAGCATGAGTTTGAGTCAACTCTGGCAGATTGTGAAGGACAGGGAACCCTGCATGTTGCAGTCCATGCGGTAACAAAGTGTCAGGCATAACTTAACAACTGAACAACACTAATGCCATCTTTCAAGGATCTTGGAGCTATCTGGTTTCTGAGAAGATGCCAGTTCAAATTTAGTGATTTATTTCTTTAAAAATAATCAATAAGTTTTAATAACGCAAAGAAGACACTTTTTTTTTCTAAAACAAACTGAAGAGAACATTTTATCTGTGACAGTATCATAAGGAACTAAATTTGAAAATAAAAACAACTGAATTGATGAAAGTAATCAGCTAATTGAGCTTCATAGTAGATATTTGAATCAAATTATTAATGAATTAAAATTATTTCAACTTTATACATGGGAAAAACTGAGCAGTATTTGATTAAGATTAAATATTTGTGACCAGAATAAAGGAGACAGATATTTATGTGCTTTTAGTGTGGGTTGTGCACTATGAAAACTAAACATGTCGTGTTGTTTGATCCTTGTAGCAAACAAGTTCTGGAAGACAGTGGCGTAACTGAGTAGATGGTACATCTTATTTGCATTGCAAATTTGACATATTTCAATAGGGTTGCTTTACACCTATTCAGGAGCCCTTACTGATGAAGGAGCTTTACAGGAGCTTTGACAATTATGGAAACAGGGAAAGAAAACAGAAAGAATTGTCTGCTGGCTCTTTTTATTCCCCCAGGTTTATTGATATATAACTGTCATATAACTCCTTTAAGTTTAATGTGTACAGTGTGATGATTTGATACATGTATACATTAAAGCATGTTTATCAAAATAAGGTTAGCTAACATCTTCATTTCACATAATTTCATTTTTTGTTATTCTTTTGTCAGGGTGAGAACGTTTCAGGTGTTTCATAGCACTGTCAAGGATACAATATGGTATTGTTAACTATAGTCACCATGCTATGCATTAGAGAACTGGAACTTACTCATCGTTTAACTGATAGTTTATGCTCTTTGACCAGCCTCTCCCTATTTACCCAATACTCCAGTTCTTGGTAACCATTAATCCATTTTGTTTCTTTGAGCTCAACTTTGTTAATTTCCACATATAAGTGAAATCATGTAATATTTGTCTTTTGTCTGACTTACTTCACTTAGAATGTTGAAGGCTTTTTTTATTATAAAAGGTTGTTGATTTCCATCATATGATTTTTCTGCATCTCTTGAGATGATAATGACTTTTGTCTTTTATTTTCTTAGTGTGATGTATCACATTTATTTGCATACATTGAACCATCCTTGCATCTCAGTGACTAATATTGCTCAACAATTGTGTGTAGTCCTTTATTCTTTTAATGTGCTGTTGAATTTCATTTTTTAGTGTTTTGTTGAGAAATTTTGCATATACTTTCATGAGGAATATTATCCTGTAGTTTTCTTGTAGCGCCCTTATGTGGCTTTGGTGTCAAGGTAATGCTGGTATTGTAAAATGAGTTTGGGAGTGTTTCTTCCTCTTCAGATATTTGGAAAAGTCTGAGAAGAATTGGTGTTAATTCTTTTTAAAATTTTGGTAGAATCACCTCTGAGGTCATCTGATCTGGAATTTTCTTTGTTGGAATGTTTTTGATAACTGATTCAGTCTCCTTTCAGGTAACTGGTCTGTTCAGATACTGTTTCCTCATGCTTCAGTGTTCGTAGTTTGTGTGTTTTTAAGAATTTATCCATTTCTTCTAGGTTATCCAATTTGTTGGCATATAATTATTTACAGAAGTCTCTTATGATTCTTTGCATTTCTGTTTTTTCTCCTCTTTCATTAATAATTTTATTTATTTGAATCTTCTCTCTTTTTTTGTTTAGTAGTCTAGTTAACGCTTTGTCAATTTTGTTCATCTTTTCAAAAACTCAACTCTGAATGTCTTTGATTTTTTCCCTATCACTTTTCTATTATTTATTTAATTTATCTCTTGTCAGATCTTTCTTATGTACTGCCTTTGCTAACTTTGGGCTTTTGGCTGTTGAAGCTCTCTATTGAAATTGTATTGTATTTTGGTTCAGTCATTATAACTTTCAGTTTAATGTTTCCATTTGGTTCTTTTTTACATTTTCTGTCTCTTTGAACTTCTTATTTTGTTTTGATATTGTTTTCCTGATTTCATTGATTATTTATCCAGGTTCCCTTGTAGCTCTCTGAGCATCTTTAGGACAGTTACTTTGAATTCTTTGTCAGGAAATTCACATGTTCCCCTTTCTTTAGGGTCAGTTACTGGAAGTTTTTTGTGTTCCTATGATGGTGTCCTGTTTCCTTGATTCTGCGCAATCCCAGTAGCCTGGCATAGGTGTCTGCACATCTGAAGAAGCAGTCATCTCTTCTCGGCTTTATGAACTTGCTGCCCAGGAAAGCCCTTCACCTACTGGTGGGGGCATGGTGGAGCATGCTGTGGCCACAGTGACACAGGATGCCAGGTTCAAGAGTATATGTCCTCTCCATAGCTCAGGTCGTGGGAGTCAACAACTGTGTGGTCCTTGGTGAGTTCTATGAGGTTCCACTTGCATTCCTGCAAGGACTGTTGATGTCCTCAGCAGTGTCCCTCAAGGCCAGCAGCTGGGGACCAGGGCAGGTAGCAGGAGTATCTGGGCCAGTGGTGTGATACTCTTGGCTGTGGAGGCCAGCTATAGGTGTCTATGTAGTGACAGGGGCTGAATGCAGACGCTCACATAATGGTGAGGGCCCAGGGTCAGCAGCAAGGGCTGGGCTGGACTGCCTGTGCACTAGCAGCTCTGGGGTGCCCTGGCTGTTAGTGCACACTCCTGTTGCACACTCACACCTGTTGCTGTAGTCTTGCCACAGGGAGAAGCATAGCAGTGGATGCCAGCATTTCGTAACATGAAAACACGACCCCTATGGCCAATGTTATGAAACGCTGGTGCCCAACTGCAAGGGCTGACCTCAAGCAGCGTATGGTGGTTGAGTTCGGCCATAGGGGTCTCATTGTTCAGTCGCTAAGTTGTATCTGACTCTTTGTGACCCCTGAACTTCAGCACGCCTGGCTTCCCTGTCCTTCACTATCTCCCTGAGTTTACTCAAACTCAAGTCCATGGAGTCACTGATGCCATCCAACCATCTCTTCCTCTGTCGTCATCTTCTCCTCCTGCCTTCAGTCTTTCCCATCATTAGGGTCTACTGGCATACAACACTGGTGCAGCCAAAGAGCTACTGGGGATCCTAGAACATGATGGTGGGGGGAAGAAGTGTGGAGGCAACTCAGGCAGCTGACATCTGCAAATGCAATAGCCCATAGGCTGAAATATTGTGATATCTGTAGTGCGTCCATGGCAGCCGTGCTGGCTGGTTTCTTCAGTGAGAGTAGTGGCTGAGATCTTCTGCAGAGCAGATCATTGGGAACTGTGGTCCCTCCTGTAGCTGGTAGGGGTATCCCCTGCCTTTCAGCCTGACTCCTAGCTTTCTCTGTGTCTCAGCTTTGCAAATCTCCAGATATAGTTAAACTAAAGTGGGTTCTGTTTTGAAAGGCTAGGGTAACAAGTTGCTCACCTTACTCTTTTCCAATCCAAGGGAACTCCTTCCAGCTGGGAATTCCCTCTTAGTGTTTAGCAGCGCCAGCAGGGAGAATGAGACGAAGCAGACAAAATGAAGCTAGGCTTCCTTCCCTTTTTATGTGATTATTCCCAGGATTTTTTTTGTACTATGTTGCTGAAGTTTTTTTAAGTGGACTCTTGAGCTCTCCCAGAGCTATTTTAGTTCATGGATAACTGTTTGATTATTGATGCTTTTTCGGGGGTGAAGGCTGGGGTCTCTCATACCACCATCTTGGTGATGTCACTCTCCACTGACTCTTTAATCATCCATTTGTGACACATTTCATTGGCTACATGTAGCCGCACTCAGGGAATTACAATCTTACTGCGTGTTTAAAAGAAAGTCGGACTATATTTGTAGAGTCCTAAAGATCAACACAATCTTTCTAATCCTAAAAACAGTGAGAGTCAGAGGAGTCAGCGCGAACATGTTTTGTCATGTCTGACTCTTTGCCACCCCAAGGACTCTAGCCTGCCAGGCTCCTCTGTCCACGGGATTTTCCTCCAGAATACTGGAGTGGGTTACCATTTCCTCTTCCAGGGATCCTGGAATCCTCTTCCAGGGATTCCTGACCCAGGGATTGAACTCAAGTCTCCTGCATTGGCAGGCAGGTTTTTCTCAATGAGACACTGGGAAAGACCCTCAGAGAGTTTAGATAATTTACCAAAGACTAGTTACATATTCTCTGATGTTTCTCTGTTGTTCTTATCACTACCCAGACCCTCATCCCCTAATGATAGATCTGAAGTATGGCTTGAGGTTTATGTCACCCATAGTTGAAAAGAATAAAATAAGCAAGTTAAAGACAGTCACTGACAAGCCCAAATAAATGGCAACTGTAAGAAATTGGAAAAATAAGTAATTAAAGGATAAGAAAGTAATGGCAATATATTGAGGGAGAAATCCAAAGGCTGACAATCAAACCTCATTGTTGCTCTTCATTTAAAATGAAATTCATGATCCATTTCAATAGGACCTGGGCTGCTGAAGGGCTCTCACCCTTCCTTCCATTGCACAACTCATATTTCTTCAGGTAAAACAAAGGTCAAGGGAGATTTTATCAGAGCAAAGAATTTTGAGAAACAATTAATAGTTTAGTTCAGTTCAGCCGCTCAGTCATGTCCAACTCTTTGGGACCCCATGGACAGCAACATGCCAGGCCTCCCTGTCCATCACCAACTCCCGGAGTTTAATCAAGCTCATGACCATTGAGTTGGTGATGCCATCCAACCATCTCATCTTCTGTCGTCCACTTCTCCTCCTGCCCTCAGTCTTTCCCAGCATCAGGGTCTTTTCCAATGAGTCAGCTCTTCACATCAGGTGACCAAAGTATTGGAGTTTCAGCTTCAGCATCAGCCTTCCAGTGAATATTCAGGACTGATTTCCTTTTGGATGGACTGGTTGGGTCTCCTTGCAGTTGAAGGGACTCTCAAGAGTCTTCTCCAACACCACAGTTCAAAAGCATCAATTCTTCAGCGCTCAGCTTTCTTTATAGTCCAACTCTCATATCTACACATGACTACTGGAAAAACAATAGCCTTGACTAGATGGACCTTTACTGGCAAAGTAATGTCTCTGCTTTTTAATATGCTATCTAGGTTGGTCATAATGTTTCTTCCAAGGAATAAGCATCTTTTAATTTCATGGCTGTAATCACCATCTACAGTGATTTTGGAGCCCCTCAAAAATAAAGTCAGCCACTGTTTCCCCATTTATTTGCCATGAAGTGGTGGGACCTGATGCCATGATCTTAGTTATCTGAATGTTGAGCGTTAAGCCAACTTTTTCACTCTATTCTTTCACTTTCATCAAGAGGCTATTTAATTCTTCTTTATTTTATACCATAAGGATGGTGTCATCTGCATATTTGAGGTTATTGATATTTTTCCCAGCAATCTTGATTCCAGCTTGTGCTTCATCCAGTCCAGCATTTCTCACGATGTACTCTGCATTTTTGTTAAATAAGCAGGGTGACAATATACAGCCTTGATGTACTCCTTTCCCAATTTGGAACCAGTCTGTTGTTCCTTGTCCAGTTCTAACTGTTGCTTCCTGACCTGCATACAGGTTTCTCAAGAGGTAGGTCAGGCGGTCTGGTATTCCCTTCTCTTTCAGAATTTTCCACAGTTTATTGTGATCCACACAGTCAAAGGCTTTGGCATAGTCAATAAAGCAGAAGTAGATGTGTTTCTGGAACTCGCTTGCTTTTTCCATGATCCAGCGGATGTTGGCAATTTGATCTCTGGTTCCTCTGCCTTTTCTAAAACGAGCTTGAACATCAGGAAGTTCACGGTTCACATATTGCTGAAGCCTGGCTTGGAGAATTTTGAGCATTACTTTACTAGCGTGTGAGATGAGTGCAATTGTGCGGTAGTTTGAGCATTCTTTGGCATTGGCTTTCTTTGAGATTGGAATGAAAACTGACCTTTTCCAGTCCTGTGGCCACTGCTGAGTTTTCCCAATTTGCTGGCATATTGAGTGCAGCACTTTCACAGCATCATCTTTGAGAATTTGAAAGAGCTCAACTGGAATTCCATCATCTCCACTAGCTTTGTTTGTAATGATACTTCCTAAGCCCCAACTTCCAGAATGTCTGGTTCTAGCTGAGTGATCACACTATCGTGATTATCTGGGTCGTGAAGATATTTTTTGTATAGTTCTTCTGTGTATTCTTGCCACCTCTTCTTAATATCATCCTCTTCTGTTACATCCTAACTGTTTCTGTCCTTTATTGAGCCCATCTTTGCATGAAATATTCCCTTGGTATCTCTATTTTTCTTGAACAGATCTCTAGTCTTTCCTATTCTATTGTTTTCCTCTATTTCTTTGCATTGATCACTGAGGAAGGCTTTCTTGTCTCTCTTTGCTATTCTTTGGAACTCTGCATTCAAATGGGTATATCTTTCCTTTTTTCCTTGCCTTTTGCTTCTCTTCTTTTCATAACTGTTTGTAAGGCCTCCTCAGACAGCCATTTTGCTTTTTTGCATTTCTTTTTCTTGGGCATGGCCTTGATCCCTGTCTCTTGTACAAAATGTCATGAACCTCGTCCATAGTTCATCAGGCACTCTTTCAGATCTAATCCCTTGAATCTATTTCTCACTTCCACTGTATAAACATAAGGGATTTGATTTAGGTAATACCTGAATTGTCTAGTGATTTTCCCTACTTTCTTCAATTTAAGTCTGAATTTGGCAATGAGGACTTCATGATCTGAGCCACAGTCAGCTCCTGGTCTTGTTTTTGCTGACTGTATAGTGCTTTTCCATCTTTGGCTGCAAAGAATCTAATCAATCTGATTTCAGTAATTGACTGTCTGGTGATGTCCATATGTAGAGTCTTCTCTTGTGTTGTTTTAAGAGGGTGTTTTCTGTGACCAGTGTGTTCTCTTGGCGAAACTCTATTAGCCTTTGCCCTGCTTCATTCTGTACTCCAAGGTCAAGTTTGCCTGTTACTCTAGGTGTTTCTTGACTTCCTACTTTTGCATTCTGGTTCCCTATAATGAGAGGCGGCCTAGAGGAGCAACTCCATGTCCAAGGAGCATTGGCTGCATGGGCACAGGAGGGCCCAGAGGAGCTACTCCACGTTCAAGGTAAGAGAAACCTAAGTAAGATGGTAGGTGTTGTGAGAGGGCATCAGAGGCCAGACACACTGAAACCATAATCACAGAAAACTCATCATTCTGATCACATGGACCACAGCCTTCTCTAACTCAATGAAACTAAGCCATGCCAGGTCGGGCCACCCAAGACGGACAGGTCATGGTGGAGAGGTCTGACAGAATGTGATCCACTGGAGAAGGGAATGGCAAACCACTTCAGTATTCTTGCCTTGGGAACTCACAAACAGTATGAAAAGGCAAAATGATAGGATATTGAAAGAGAAACTCCCCAGGTCGGTAGGTGCCCAATATGATATGTTACTGGAGATCAGTGGAGAAATAACTCCAGAAAGAATGAAGGGATGGAGCCAAAGCAAAAACAATACCCAGCTGTGGATGTGACTGGTGATAGAAGCAAGGTCTGATGCTATAAAGAGCAATCTTGTATAGGAACCTGGAATGTTAGGTCCATGAATCAAGGCAAATTGGAAGTGGTCAAACAGGAGATGGCAAGAGTGAACATCGACATTTTAGGAATCAGCAAACTAAAATGGACAGGAATGGGTGAATTTGACACAGATGACTATTATATCTACTGCTGTGGGCAAGAATCCCTTAGAAGAAATGGAGTAGCCGTCATGGTCAACAAAAGAGGCCGAAATGCAGTACTTGGATGCAATCTCAAAAACGACAGAATGATCTCTGTTCATTTCCAAGGCAAACCATTCAATATCACAGTAATCCAAGCCTATGGCCAACCAGTAACACTGAAGAAGCTGAAGTTGAACGGTTCTATGAAGACCTACAAGACCTTTTAGAAGTAACACCCCAAAATATGTCCTTTTCATTATAGGGGACTGGAATGCAAAAGTAGGAAGTCAAGAAACACCTGGAGTAACAGGCAAATTTGGCCTTGGAGTAAGTAATGAAGCAGGGAAAAGGCTAATAGAGTTTTGCCATAAGAACGCACTGGTCATAGCAAACACCCTCTTCCAACAACACAAGAGAAGACTCTACACGTGGACATCACCAGATGCTCAACACCAAAATCAGATTGATTATATTCTTTGCAGCCAAAGATGGAGAAACTCTATACAGTGAGCAGAAACAAGACTGGTAACTGACTGTGGCTTGGTTCATGAACTCCTTGTTGCTAAATTCAGACTAAAATTGAAAAAAGTAAGGAAAGCCACTAGACCATTCAGGTATGACCTAAATCAAATCCCTTATGATTACACAGTGGAAGTAGAAATAGATTTAAAGGACTAGATCTGATAGATAGAGTGCCTGATGAACTATGGAAGGAGGTTCATGACATTGCACAGAAGACAGGAATCAAGACCATCCCCATGGAAAAGAAATGCGAAAAAGCAAAATAGCTGTCTAAGGAGGCCTTACAAATAACTGCGAAAAGAAGAGAAGTGAAAAGCAAAGGAAAAAAAGAAAGATATAAGCATCTGAATCAGATCAGATCAGATCAGATCAGTCACTCAGTCGTGTCCAACTCTTTGCGACCCCATGAATCACAGCACGCCAGGCCTCCCTGTCCAACGTCAACTCCTGGAGTTCACTGAGACTCACGTCCATTGAGTCAGTGTTGCCATCCAGCCATCTCATCCTCTGTCGTCCCCTTCTCCTCCTGCTCCCAATACCTCCCAGCATCAGAGTCTTTTCCAATAAGTCAACTCTTTGCATGAGGTGGCCAAAGTACTGGAATTTCAGCTTTAGCATCATCAAGGAGAGATAAGAAAGTCTTCCTCAGTGATCAATGCAAAGAAATAGATGAAAACAACAGAATGGGAAAGACTAGAGATCTCTTCAAGAAAATTAGAGATATCAAAGGAACATTTCATGCAAAGATTGGCTCGATAAAGGACAGAAATGGTATGGACCTAAACAGAAGCAGAAGATATTAAGAAGAGATGGCAAGAATACACGGAAGAACTATACAAAAAAGATCTTCATGACCCAGATAATCATGATGGTGTGATCGCGCTCCTAGAGCCAGACATCCTGGAATGTGAAGTCAAGTGGGCCTTAGAAAGCATCACTACGAACAAAGCTAGTGGAGGTGATGGAATTCCAGTGGAGCTCTTTCAAATCCTCAAAGATGATGCTGTGAAAGTGCTGCACTCAATATACCAGCACATTTGGAAAACTCAGCAGTGGCCACAGGACTGGAAAAGGTCAGTTTTCATTCCAGTCCCAAAGAAAGGCAATGCCAAAGAATGCTCAAACTACTGCACAATTGCAGTCATCTCACATGCTAGTAAAGTAATGCTCAAAATTCTCCAAGCCAGGCTTCAGCAATATGTGAACCATGAACTTCCTGATGTTCAAACTGGTTTTAGAAAAGGGAGAGGAACCAGAGATCAAATTGCCAACATCCGCTGGATCATGGAAAAAGCAAGAGAGTTCCAGAAAAACATCTACTTCTGCTTTATTGACTATGCCAAAGCCTTTGACTGTGTGGATCACCATAAACTGTGGAAAATTCTGAAAGAGAAGGGAATACCAGACCACCTGACCTGCCTCTTGAGAAACATGTATGCAGGTTAGGAAGCAACAGTTAGAATTGGACATGGAACAACAGACTGGTTCCAAAAAGGAAGAGGAGTACATCAAGGCTGTATATTGTCACCCTGCTTATTTAACAAAAACACAGAGTACATCATGAGAAATGCTGGGCTGGAAGAAGCACAAGCTGGAATCAAGATTGCCAGGAGAAATACCAATAACCTCAGACATGTCAATCACACCACCCTTATGGCAGAAGGTGAAGAGGAATTAAAGAGCCTCTTGATGAAAGTGAAAGAGGAGAGTGAAAAAGTTGGCTTAAAGCTCAACATTCAGAAAATTAGGATCATGGCATCTGGTCCCATCACTTCATGGGAAGCAGATGGGGAAACAGTGGAAGCAGTGTCAGACTTTATTTTTCGGGGCTTAAAAATCACTGCAGATGGTGATTGCAGCCAGAAATTAAAAGACGCTTACTCCTTGGAAGGAAAGTTATGACCAACCTAGATAGCATATTAAAAAGCAGAGACATTACTTTGCCAACAAAAGTCTGTCTCGTTAAGGCTATGTTTTTTCCAGTGGTCATGTATGGATTTGAGAGTTGGACTGTGAAGAAAGCTGAGCACCAAAGAATTGATGCTTTTGAACTGTGGTGTTGGAGAAGACTTTTGAGAGTCCCTTGCACTACAAGGAGATCCAACCAGTCCATTCTAAAGGAGATCAGCCCTGGGTGTTCATTGGAAGGATTGATGCTAAAGCTGAAAGTCCAATACTTTGTCCACCTCATGTGAAGAGTTGACTCATTGGAAAAAACTCTGATGCTGGGAGGGATTGGGGGCAGGAGGAGAAGGGGACGACAGAGGATGAGATGGCTGGATGGCATCACTGACTGGATGGACATGAATGTGAGTAAACTCCGGGAGTTGGTGATGGACCGGGAGGCCTGGCGTGCTGTGATTCATGGGGTCACAAAGAGTCAGACATGACTGAGTGAGTGAACTGAACTGAACTCCCTATAATGAAAAGGACATCTTTTTTGGGTGTTAGTTCTAGAAGGTCTTGTAGGTCTTCATAGAACCATTCAAGTTCATCTTCTTCAGCATTACTGGTTGGGGCATAGACCTGGATTACGGTGATATTGAATGGTTTTCTTGGAAATGAACAAAGATCATTCTGTTGTTTTTTAGATCACATCCAAGTCGTGCATTTCAGATTCTTTTGTTGACCACGCTGGCTACTCCATTTCTTCTAAGGCATTTTTGCCCACAGTAGTGGATATAATAGTGATCTGAGTTAAATTCACCCATTCCAGTCCATTTTAGATGGCTGATTGCTAAAATGTTGATGTTTGCTCTTGTCATTTCCTGTTTGACCACTTCCAATTTGTCTTGATTCATGGACCTAACATTCCAGGTTCCTATGCAACGTTGTTCTTTACAGCTTTGGACTTTACTTCTATCACCAGTCACATCCACAACCAGGTGTTGTTTTTGCTTTGGCTCCATCTCTTCATTCTTTCAGGAGTTATTTCTCCACTGATATCCAGTAGCATATTGGGCACCTACTGACCTGGAGAGTTCATCTTTCAGTGTCCTATCTTTTTGCCTTTTCATGCTGTTCATGGGTTTCTCAAGGCAGGAATACTGAAATGGTTTGCCATTCCCTTCTCCAGTGGTCCACATTTTGTCAGAACTCTCCACCATGACCCATCTGTCTTGGATGGCCCTACATGGCATGGCTTATGTTTCATTGACTTACACAAGGCTGTGGTCCATGTGATCAGATTGGCTAGTTTTCTGTAATTGGGGTTTACTATGTCTGCCCTCTGATAGAGGAGGATAAGAGGCTTATGGAAGCTTCCTGATGGGAGAGAATAACTTAGGGGGAAACTGGGTCTTTTTCTTATGGGTGGAGCCATGCTCAGTAAATCTTTTATCCAATTTTCTGTTGATTGGGGAGCTATGTTCCCTCCCTGCTATTTACCTGGGGCCAAACTATGGTGGAGGTAATAAAGATATTGACTACCTCCTTTAAAAGATCCTATGCACCCACAATTAATAGACTGAGCAACAACTCATGGTCAGGGGAGAGAGTCAAAGATCTTCTAATTCCTAGGATAAAGACTGTACTTGAATTTTAATTATGAATTTCCTGTGTCCCCCTTCTGAAAGTGAAAGTGTTAGTTATAAATAAAAGCATTTTAATTTTGGTCTTCAGTTCAAAATTTCTGTGGGACAAACTCCTTTCCTCTCCTTCACATTCATGCTCAGTTGCTCAGTCGTGTCTGACACTTTTGCAACACCATGGACTGTAGCCCACCAGGCTTCTCTGTCCATGGGATTTCCCTGGCAAGAATACTTCAGTGGATTACCATTTTCTCCTTCAGGGAATCTTCCTGACCCAGGGATTTAACCTATGTCTCCTGCATCTCCTGCATTGGCAGGCAGATTCTTTACCACTGTGTCACTTGTGAGGCCTTCCTTGCCTTGGTCTATGTGATTTATGTACACTGGTGATCCCCACTCATACCCTCCAGTCTCAGCATAAGCAAAGGACTGAGGCTTGGCCAAAGAGACTGTGCCATCCTCTGACAGAGCAGGTGGTTCAAGGAGGGATATTAATACCAAACAAAGTGATTAGTGTCATCTCTGAAAAACGAGAGGGAGTGTTTGCTGAATAAAACTTGCTCATTTCTATGAAATTCCCTGCTATAAAGACAATATAGAGTTAGAAATTTGAGTGGCTTTTTAAAATTCTAAATATTAAAATTTCTGAAAATATGGTTTCTACCCTGTAAGAGCGTTATGAATATTAAGTGATGTTTTTATAAACATCAACCCATGACTTTGTCTAGTTTACAATAGATATACATTAAGGAGTTGGTGATGGACAGGGAGGCCCTGTGTGCTGCGGTTCATGGGGTTGCAAAGAGTCAGACGTGACTGAGCGACTGAACTGAACTGAAATGTTAGATAAAGCTAAAGTATAAAGGTGCAAAGAATGTAAGAATTTATTATCCAAATAATTATATCTCTATAAAAATATTGCCTATATTGTAAGATTTGACTCTCTATTATTTCCAAGTATAGCTATATTTGGATTACTCAGTATTGAACTAATAAAAAAGTCACTACAAAAATATTCTCTTTGTAACAAAGGGTATGACAAATGCAATTAACTTTGTACATCTCTAGAGTGGTATTACATATGCTCATGATGACTTTGGACTTGCAAGTTTTAAAAGTTGTTCAATACACACTGAGGAAACCAGAATTGAAAGAGACACATGTACCCCGATGTTCATCGCGGCACTGTTTATAATAGCCAGGACATGGAAGCAACCTAGATGTCCATCAGCAGATGAATGGATAAGAAAGCTGTGGGACATATACACAATGGAGTATTACTCAGCCATTAAAAAGAATACATTTGAATCAGTTCTAATGAGGTGGATGAAACTGGAGCCTATTATACAGAGTGAAGTAAGCCAGAAAGAAAAACACCAATCAGATCAGATCAGATCAGTTGCTCAGTCATGTCTGACTCTTTGCGACCCCATGAATCGCAGCACGCCAGGCCTCCCTGGCCGTCACCAACTCCTGGAGATTAGATGCTAGTAATAATTACCAAATGCAAAATGCCTGCTATTAAGCCTATGAGCAATTTTTCTGATACTGATTTGCTTTTCTTCTCTCTTCCCCTAGAAGGCAAGTCTTCACTTAACCCCAAGAGTGACAATTTTACACGAGAGTCATGATTTAAACTGTGATCTCATGGCATGAGGGCTGTCAGCACTGGTGGCAACATTTTGAATATTTTCTTTTGAGTTTTTTCAGGGAGAGTAGGTGAATGATGTTGGAAGCCAGAAATTTTATCAAGTTAATATTCACACGTATTCTATAATTTAAACAGAGTGACTGGAATCCAAAGACTGTATATACTACCCATGAGAATTCTCTGGTTTTAACTCTTCATACACCACCACCATGGATTCTATGCATGCATGCATGCTAAGTCACTTCAGTTGTGTCTGACTCTTTGCAACCCTATTGTAACCCTCCAGGCTCCTCTGTCCATGGGATTTCTCAGGCAAGAATACTGAAGTGGTTTGCCATGCTCTTCTCCAGGCATGGATTCTATATAAACATTCAAATCAAGAACACTTTGTATCTATATACAGATCATCTTCTATCTAGTTCAGGCCCCATTATGACTAAGCATTCAGACTCAGTTTCTTTTGGTTTCTGTATTTTGAAAAGTTAGAAATGAAAGCAGGAGAGATCAAGTGGATGCCCTAAATACTAGGCACCAGATTCTCAAATGTCTCAAACAGAAATCCTTAACTTCAAAATGTGATAAAATAAGTTTTTAAAAAATAATTGCAGATGACATTAATGTTTTCATAGTGGCTGATCTTATGTCAAGCTGGGTCCTACAGCCCAGAAGGAGGACAGGAGGAGAGAGGAGAAGAAAGTAAATGATAGAGATTTTTTTAAAATTTATTTGTTTTCCATTAGGGCTTACTATGGCTTCCCTGGTGGCTCAGACACTAAATAATTGGCCTGCAATGCAGGAAATCCTAGTTCAATTCCTGAGTCAGGAAGATCTCCTGGAGAAGGGAATGGCTCACCTCTCCAGTATTCTTGCCTGGAGAATTCAATGGACAGAGGAGCCTCGCGGGCTACAGTCTATGGGGTTGCAAAGAGTCGGACCTGACCGAGCAACTAATGCTTTCATTTTTTCACTTTATGGCTTACTAGTGGAGAAGGCAATGGCACCCCACTCCAGTACTCTTGCCTGGAAAATCCCATGGATGGAGGAGCCGGGTAGGTTGCAGTTCATGGGGTCGCTAAGAGTCGGACACGACTGAGCGACTTCACTTTCACTTTTCTCTTTCATGCATTGGAGAAGGCAGTGGCAACCCACTCCAGTGTTCTTGCCTGGAGAATCCCAGGGACGGCGGAGCCTGGTGGGCTGCCGTCTATGGGGTCGCACAGAGTCAGACACGACTGAAGCGACTTAGCATAGCATAGAGGATATTGAATATAGTTTCTGGTGCTATACAATAGTGCCTTGCTGTTTATCCATTCTTTATCTAATAGTTTGCATCTGAAAGAGTTTTTTTTAATGGATGGTTCTTCTACAGCTTTTCTTTCCTTTCAGTTTTACCTTTGAGCTTGGCATTTATAGACCTAAATAACAGTATTAGGATTCTCTTGAGAATAATCCACTTTGGATCATCAAAACCACTGGATTCATGAAGACTTAACTAGAAAGATCTGAATTTAGCCAAAGTAAGCATTTTTCAAAGTACTTTTGACTTGGAAAAAGCTCTTCAGTGGAATGTGTAATTCCATCTTGTCTGTAGGGCTTTCCTTTTTAAAATAATTTTTGAATGGCATATAATAAATACATGTAAGTAAATATATATAGATATAGGTAGATAGCTTTCGATTAACACATTATCCAAAAATATAAAATATTTTAATGCTATCTTCAGAAGAGAAATAATACAAAAAATATAAACTGCAATCTTTTCCATTAAAAGTAAAAGCTTTTTATTTTAATTTCATTTAAAGGTCATAATTTATTGAAAAGTAAATTTAACAACCTAAGGGTACATCATATTTGGTTTTGTGAGTAAATAAATATCTATAAAATATTTTTAATGCATGTTATGAGAAAAAAGTGTGATTGTGACCAGATGTGTAGAGTTCTTGCCCTTTATAAAAATAAATGAGCTAATTTTTAATTTTTACATTTGTGCATAACTAAATAGATAAGAAATGAGATTTACAATGTTATTTGAAAAGTCTGTAAATAACATACTCTATGCAGTGTAATTATTTCCCATAATGCTAAGCCATCTTTAATACTCATTAGCTTATGCTTTTCAAATTGATTTTTAAAGTACTAAACATACACAAGAATTTTGGTCTGATGAAGGGAAAATTGAACAAAATTTGCAGAATTATATCATTATGCTTCTAGTTTCCTTATTGCATTTCAACATCTCTGTGCCTTGTGCTTCCTGCCTTTAACGAATAGTTAATTATGGATATAAATTAAACAATATTTGACTGAGAATTTTTTTAAAAAAAGCAATGTGCTGTTTAAAACTAATGTACTAGACAAGATAATCTACTGAATCAGAAATTAAGAGGCTGAGTCATGAGCCAGCTCATCTGACCTCCTCCAAACATCGAAAACCCTCACTTGAGGACACATGAAGAGTCTATTTCTTTTTAAAGGGAACATTTCTTAAATAATGACTCTATTTTTTATTCAAGGAATAGAAATTTCAGTAGAGATCAATAGTGTCTTGAATTTTAGGAACATTATACCTGTGAACCAACGACTAGGAAAACCTATTCTAATCCAAACCCATTAGTTTCTCCAGGAAAAAACCGAAGCCCTAAGAATTTATGTCTTTGCCAAATGTTTAAATGCAGTTAGATAAATACCTGAAAACAACTCAGAGATGTTTGTTTTATATCCTTACTATTGCCATTAATATTTTTAAATCATTTAACATGATTGATATTAATATTGAATTTTATGTCATATTATCTCTAGTATTGTCATTAAGTAGGAAAACAGAGAATATTCAGTTCCTCTCACTAGGATCATTAGATTATTATTAGTATCAAAGTTATAAATAAATTTGAAATTAAAAGGAAAATTACTGGCGTTTTCCATTTATGAAGATTAGAATATTGATTTTCTGCTGTGGAACTGTGCTAGGTTTTACACATAGCCTTTGAATCTTAATTACTTGACTAACTTGTGCCATTCCATGTAAAAAAAAAAAAAAATCTCAGAATTTCCAGCACTGATTTTTCAATAATACACTACTAGTAATTTGGACTCCAGAACTGATCTTAAAGTATAAAAAAGTGAAATAAGAATAGAGATAAATACTAGTAAAGTATCTAATTACTTAATTCTTTGCACATAGAACATCCTAGTTTTGGAGAGAGTTCACATTTTCCATTCTTCCTTTGTTTTGTTTAGTATTATGTGTATCAAAGTCCAAAACAAAATCGGAAATCACAAAGGATTTAAAACAGAGGGAACTCAATATGCAGAATGGGTTACACAGTTGATGGAAGAGCTAAGAAGCCAAACAGGATGGTAGGTAACACAGAGATCAGATAACACAGAGGGCTACTGCCCTCCCTGAAATGGAGGATAAAGGACTCTGAAATTCACGAAACGTGGCGGGACTGACTGGCCTGTGTGGAGCTGTGCAGAGCACATAGCTACTCTTCAAGACGCTGCCCAAGGCAGTGAGGGAAGGACAGAGATAACTGGGCTCCTGTGGCTCCTTCTGCCCTCCAATTTCCCACTGGAAGTTCACCTTGACCCAGCTCAGACAGAAGCACACGGATTTCCTCTTCCCATCCCCCTCCAACCTTTCCCCTGCCCCACCTGCTGCCGCAGCTTTGGGAAATGTTGCCAATGATACAGAGAAGAAATGAAGCCTCATGGAATTCTAATTTATTTTCCTTTTTTTTATGGACAATTGAGACAATGTTAGAGATCTCTTCTTCTAAGATGCCAGTGTACTTTCCACAAAACTTTTTGACACACATTTTGTCATAATTACTTACTTGAACAAGTGCCTTGCTCAATAGGTTGTGACCTTCTTGAGTAGAGAAGCCAGCTTTTCATTTCCATTGCCAGCAATAGCATCTCATACATACCAGGCCACCATGTATACCCAAAGGCATGGAACATTAATCTGCCAGCTCCCATAGTTAATTGCTGCCCAAATGACAAAAGCTAGAAATAGAAGAATAAATGTCTGAGGTAGCAATGCCTGTGCCTCATAGCTACACACCTTCATGCATCGAACATCTCCTTGCAGAGTTTTTGCTAATGTCACCACGGCTATCATATGTAAGGAAACCCTGAATAAGTGTAAATCTCTCCATCTGAAAATTGACACTAAACAGAACAATCTCTGTGGCTGTGATCATGCTGTGTAGGGTAGCTACTTCACACACACACAAACAAATAAAAGCTTTTTCTATATTGTTCATTTTAGATTTAGTTTGACTTTATTGTCTAAGCCAAGAGTTTAACTGCCTGCTCAATTAACATGGCCTAAGAAAGAAAGGGCAAATGTTGGCCCACATTTATATATGATTTATTAGAATCATGGCCTTCACTAGGCAGGCATCATGAGATTATAAGCCAGGGTATACTGAGGTTTCTTTCTTGCCTCAGTCTCAGGAAATATTTGAAAAGTACTAGGAACAAAGGGAGCTTCTCAGCTTCTCTGTCCTGGCTGGCCTGCCTGGGTGTGACAGGTGGAATGGTGACATTGAGGTTATTATTGAAGCGTGTATTCTATTGACTCTGGCTCCTGATTTGGAAGAGCTACAAACACTTTAAAGGCATATATCCTGCAAAAAGTGTCCCAAGTAAGCTCTGTAAATGTACACTGGTCCATATAGTTTTTCTCCCATGTATTTGTTTACCCCTCAAATGTTTTTTTCAGTGCCTGCCCATGCCCCATATTATGTGCTGAGAATACAAAGATGAAAAAATGCTTTTGCATCTGGTCTTCAAGAAGCAGAGGGAGTTCATAGTTTTGTGGAAAGGGAGCCACAAAAACAAGTGTTTAAATGGTTTAAATAGACTCTATATAAGCTATTCTAATGTATGGTGCACAGAAAAGATGGACTAGAGGGTGGGGGAAGACTTCACACAGGAGAATGTGTTTGAGTCAAAAGTGAGAAATATAAAGAAAAGGCAAGGTGAAGATTTACCAAGATGTGTAGGCATGGGAGAGCATGAGAATTTTCAAGGAATTCCATTTACTGCTTTTACTAGATAAGAAGTAGGAGAGGATGTTGAGGGGATGAGACTGAAGGGGGTGAACTGAAATAAGGATGAAGTTCTTTATGTGCCAGCTAAGGACTTAAGAGTTTTATCCTGTAAGTGATGATAAGCCATTGAAAATTTTTGAGCGTGGTAAAAATATTTCAAAGATTTTTCTGTTGTAGTGAAAGAACTGTTTTGAAGTGGAGATTAGGTTTAAAAACAGGAAGTCTAATTAGAAATAAATTTTAATAATCAATGAGGAGGCTTTCACTTGAAACTCATTAAACAGATATTATATTAAGAGCAAGCCAGCATGAGATGAGTCACTATGCATATACTGTGGAATGAAGTGGTCATGGGCCCTGCTTTTGTAGAATCACAGCTCAACAATGATGAAGTATAATGCTCCAAGGGCAATAATGGAGCTGGAGAGAAAGGAGTAAACACAAGAGAGGATTGAAGATGGATGAAACTGGACTTTGACACAGCAGTGTGGAAAGATAGAGACATCTGAGATGTTGAGTTGAATTGTGTCCCCTGCCCACCATCAAATTAGTATGTTGAAATCCTAACCTGTAGTACCTCAGAATGTGATCTTATTTACAAATAGGGTCATGGCTGAAGGAAAGTTACATGGCTCAAAATAGTGTGGAGTTAAAACTCTCCTCCAGGTCCTCCCCACCATTCTATGCAAAACAAAGAACTCTCTCACCCGAAGGAAGAAAAATAGATATTAAGGTTGATTACGCCCAGTTCCCAGCTGGTCCAGCCTCTGGCCTATCTCCAGAATTCTTTGCCCCAGCTGTTTAAGAGATGACTACTCCGAACAACCTTGGAGAAGAACAGGCCCCCTTAAGACAGTAGTTTTCCACATATATGCCTATATATACTTATTCTTTTCTTGGGTTAGTGCAGCAGCTCACTAATCTCACTGCTGCCCCTTCTCGCCTCATTAAAGGTGATCTGTTCCTGTAAAGTGCCAGTCTTGTTCTTTTTTGGAACCTCACCTTCTCTAATTCCCTTACCCTACAATGGGAGGTAATTAGTTAGAATGAGGTCATACTGGAGTGTGGTGAGTATCTAATCTGATATGATTGGTGTCCAGGTCATTAAGATTTTTTTTGTATAGTTCTTCTGTGTATTCTTGCCACATCTTCTTAATATCTTCTGCTTTAAGGTCCATTATTGTGCCCATATTTGCATGAAATATTCCCTTGGTATCTCTAATTTTCTTGAAGAGATCTCTCATCTTTCCCAGTCTATTGTTTTCCTCTATTTCTTTACATTGATCACTTAGGAAGACTTTCTTATCTCCTTGCTATTCTTTGGAACTCTGCATTAAGATGGGTATATCTTTCCTTTTCTCTTTGCCTTTAGCTTCTCTTCTTTGCAAAATTCACACTTAAATTGAAGAAAGTAGAGAAAACCACTAGACCATTCAGGTATGACCTAAATCAAATCCCTTATGATTGTACAGTGGAAGTGAGAAATAGATTCAAGGGACTAGATTTGATAGACAGAATGCCTGAGGAACTATGGATGGAGGTTCATGACATTGTACAAGAGGCACTGATCAAGATCATCCCCAAGAAAAAGAAATGCAAAAAACCAAAATGGTTGTCTAAGGAGGTCTTAGAAATAGCTGAGAAAAGAAGAGACACTAAAGGCAAAGAATAAAGCAAAAATACCCATATTTTTCCAAATATGGGTATATTCCAAATATATATTTTCCAAATATATCCAAATTCTGAATGCAGAGTTCCAAACAAGAGCAAGGAGAAATAAGAAAGACTTCCTAAGTAATCAATGCAAAGAAACAGAGGGAAAAAATAGAATGGGAAAGACTAAACAACCCAGTTTATCGTATTCTGTTCCAGAGTCCTCAGGAATCTAATATAGATGCTTCTTAGGTTCCCAGCTTGACTGATTTTATTTCATAGTGAGGAACATGATATGAACTTGATTTTTTTTCCATTATGTGTCAGCACAAAGGAAGCTTCTTTCTTATCTGCGTCCCTCATAAGTTCTGAGAATGCTGCTTTTATTATCGAATTTGTACTATTCTTATGAATTGTGTTTGAAGTTGGAAATGGATAGAACCATGGTTTCTCATGCCAATGTTGATTCCTTTTTCAGTTACTATAGGTTTAGTAAAGTCTAGCACTGAATCACTTGCAAAGCTAGCCTAAAAATTTGAAAAAGTTAAAAAAAAATAATTCATTTAGATTGTCCTTTTGGCTAGGACTCTTAGTTAGGGAATTAATGGAAGTATAGTATATTCCCTGCTAATACAGTTATACGAACAAAGCTACTTGTATAACCTGTTAAGCAACTCGATGATTTATTGTTTTATGATACTTTAAACTCCACCTTTAAAAAAAACCACCACCAGAGTCTGTTAGCACTTTTGCTTGATCTTTGTGGAATACAATGAAAATAATAATAAACCTCTAGGTAGAATAAACAATCTGTTTGTGACAATTGCCCAAGTGCCTTCTGGCAAGCCTAGTCCTTTCTGCTCTCTTTAAAGTTGCAAAGTGCAAATTGCTTTGCAGCAGTAATACATTCTGGCCAAAATAGGGGGAAAGTATGTACAAGTTTCACTTTAAATTTGAGACTGGTGATTCAATAATCTGAACTTTGTCAGTGGCTTTGTGAAATTGGCTCTTTTTTAAGGAAGCAGTTTTTGCCTACAAATCAGATTTTAAACTATTATTGTCTTGTATTACTGTTCAGTAAAAAATAGAATTGGGGAGAAAAATATGGTGGTATATAACTTATGGTCACATTTTAAAGGACACATTTGCTTAGAATGTAATGTGACTTAATCACTATTACCATTTCCATTCAAAATATTACCTGTCCCCAAAGCTGGCCTCCATTTAGTGTATAAACACGAAGCACTTCCTGCTAAAGTGACAGGTGGATAGAAATTGGTCATATGTGAGAATATAATGTGGACATTAGCCACCCTCCAAGCTCCAATTTTACCTTGTTTATTTTTCCTTTTCACTGCCGTTATTCCTAGGTGTCATTTCTGTTAAGTAGCCGTATGATCTGACTCCTAAAGTTGATATCTATTTGTTTTTCAAGATTCATTTTCTTATAATCAAATGTGCAATAAGCAGAGTCAGAGGTTCAGAAAATTATACCATATTGCCTGGTCTCTAAAAAAAAATAACTAGAAATGATGGCTTTTGTTTTCTTTTTACTGGTATTTGAGAATCTGCCCAGTAATTTTGTCTGATCATTATAATACACCACAGTGTATCATTGTTAGTCAGTCATGTCCAACTCTTTGTGACCCCATGGACTGTAACCCACCAGGCTCCTCTGTCCATGGAATTCTCCAGGCAAGAATACTGGAGTGGATAGCCATTCCCTTCTCCAGAGGATCTTCCCAATCCAGGGATGGAACTGGGATCTCTTGCTTTTCAGGCAGATTCTTTACTGTCTGAAGCACTAGGGAAGCCCTTCTCTCCTATTTAGTCTTTGATCCACTCAAATATCACTTCTAATTATTCCTAATTGCTAAGTGAGGCCTTTCCTATTATTTAGTTGTTTACTTTATCTGCTGTATTTGCCACTGTTGGTCCTTGGGTTTTTGTGATCAGGCACTATCCTGGGTCTTCTATATTGATACTGCTTCTTCATTGTCTTCTTATTAATCTCCTCCTCCACAGCAATTTCTCATGCTCATTGGAGTGTCTCATTTACTCATAGTTTCATATAACAAACAGTAATGTATCGTTTGAACCTCTTCCTGGATTTATATATCTCACAATCTACTCAGTATGATCAAATGATCCATAGGAAACTTACCTGTAATATGTCAAAAAGCAAATTTGTCTCCTCCATACCAAGTTTCTCTCCTTATCCCATATTTTCTAGCTCTATGAATGGAATCATGGCCAGGAAACTTGCCCAGTAATTTGTAATTAATTTATTCTTCCCCTTTATCCACTATCCATATATAATTAATTTTAGATTATTGCTGTGTGTGTGTGTTTTTGATGGCTTTTGGGATATTAGTTCTCAGACAAGGTATTGGACTGGGGCCCTTGGCAGTGAAAGTGTAGAGTCCTGACCCCTGGATTGCCAGGGAATTCCCTGGTTACTGCTGATTTTTAAATCCCAACTCATCCCCATGGTCATTACTTTAGCTCAAGTCCTTATTTTCTCTCTTCTGACTGCTTTCTCTTGATTAGTTTCTTAATTGGTCTCCTTTATCCATCCTTGTATCAGCCAAATCTATCTTCAGTCCATTTGCCAGAATGACCCTTCAGAAAATCAGATTTAAACATTTAAGACTCTTTGTTAAAAGCCTTTCAATTTCTTGCGATTTAGGAGATACATTCTTAAGCATCATAATTCAGGGCAAAAGCTCTCTCATCTGGTCTTGGTCTAATTTCCAGTGTACCTCTGGTTACCCAATGTCTTACACTTTTTACATCAGCAAAACCAAACTACTTGTGTTTTCGTCTGACACCATTCAGTTCCTCTGCCCTGTGTCTTTGCTCTCACTTTTAAGAAGTTGCTCTCCTTTTTCATCCTTGACCTAGCTAATTACTAAGAAATCACTTAGGTGTCATTTTCTTCATAATGCTTTCACTGCAAACTATCTCCTGTTCCCTATAGGGTAGAGGAGGTATTCAGTAAATGTTTGTTGAATGAATTACTCTCCTTCATTTTGTTGATCCAAGTGGAGAATCATCTGAAAACATGTCAACCTTATATTAGAACTACCAATACTAATTTTCAGGTCAATGTAAAATTAGTATTCTTGCATTGATTTATTCCATGTGGGGCTGTGAAAGTGGGACTGAGCTTTTTTCTCCTCTTGGAATAATTGTTTTCCCAAATTTTGTATAATTAGTTCCTCTTTATAGCATCAGAAGTTGGTTTCATATGCTACTATTTGAGTAAATAGAAAATATTTGTATAAAATTCCTATAAAACTACAAATTATGTATATGAAAGTGAAAATGTTAGTCATTCAGTCTTGTCCAGCTCTTTGCAACTCAATGGCCTGTAGGCTGCCAGGCTCCTCTGTGCATGGGATTTCCCAGGCAAGAATACAGGAGTGAGTGGCCATTCCCTTCTCCAGGGAATCTTCCTGACCCAGGGACTGAACCCAGGTCTCCTACATTATAGGCAGATTCTTTACCATCAGAATAGACCACTACAAATGTAAACAGGTAGGCAAATATTGTCAAAGTAAAAGCTAGTCACTCAGTCCAACTCCTTGCGACTCCATGGACTGTAGCCCACCATGCTCTTCTGTCCATGGAATTCTCCAGGCAAGAATACTTTGGTGGGTAGCTTCCCTTCTCTAGGGGAATCTTCCTGACCCAGGGATCGAACCCAGGTGTCCTTCATTGTAGGAAGATTCTTTACCATCTGAGTTATTACATTTGTTTAAATTTGGAGAATCAAAGATTAAATTCTTGCTGCAAGCTATAATTTACATTGTTTTTACTTAGTTCTGCAAGGCAAGTTAATAGCATTTTAGTATGTTCAATCTTGAGATGAAATTATAACCTGTAAACTGAGACAGTGACAGAAGTCACAAAGACACTGATAACTCTGGATTTATCCTCAATTACATTGATAGGTTCAGCAGTTTATTTTCTTACCATAGAAGAAAATGTTGATGGGCATTTGTGTTGTAATTTGCCTTACTACAAAGTTTATTCTTTGGATTATACTCTTGAAAGTCTTGGGTCATATAGACTGAAATGTTTATAGACTATCATTCTTCCAAGAAGAAAAACAAAAATCTTTATAGTTACTATGCCCACTTCAGCAAGAACCATGATCCTGACAAAATTCTTTCAGATTTGTTAAGTGAGTTAAAAGATCCAAATCATCACCTTTCAAAGTATATATATTTTTAAATTTGCCTTTTCCCTGTTCTTACTGTGAAATATTTGGAACACAAAAGAATACATGTAATGTATGTATGTGAGTCATGGTGCATATTATTAAAGCCACCATCCATGGCAAGGTGATTCTAATTGGCAACCAAATCCCTTTAGTACTAGTCCTAATTCCATGGACTCGTACAGTAACATACTTAGGTTTTTGTGTGTGTGTGTCTGCTGAAAAGTTTCAAAGAGAGCAACAAGGAGTTTTTCATTTCCTCAGTGAGTTATGATGTTCTTGTTACTTAACATGAGTGAAAGTGAATGCTGAACTGGAAGAGGACTATACATGTACTACTAATAAGTCCATTAATTTTTTTCACTTTTTCCTTGTCCTATTGTGTAAACTTTTTTTTTCCTGTAGAATGAAATTATCCTCAATATTTCCAACTAGTTGCCATCTGTCAATTATGGTCTCATTCTTTAGGGAGAAAAGTATCTTTGGGTTGAAGTAGAGGAAGACTGGTTGCACAAAAGGAGGAATTCTCATTATCAATGTAATATTGGAAAAAGATGGAAAAAAGTGGTGTTCCTGTGTCTCCTGGTTGTCCCCCTGGCTGATACTGACTTAAAACATAAAACAGGTGAAGCGCTGACTTGTTTCAGAATGATGCATGAAGTGGCAGATGGTGAGATTGTATTGGAACCAGATTTTTCATGCCCAATCTCATGCCCTTGTGCATTTCAGCTGCTATTTTTCATTTGTTATAAAAATGCCATTATCTTGACCAGTAATGCAGTTGCTCAGAGATTTTGAAATCCTTAAAGTCTTATTTTTTCGGAGAGCCTGTGCTGGAACACCACCGACTGTGTGCTGTGTGCGTTGTATTAGGCTAATGTAGGGTGGAAATAGCAAATTGACTTTGATAACGGATTTTCAAGTGTGCTCTTTGTGGATGAAATGCTGTTTCACTTATTATGATTTTTTCAGGCAGTAATTTATTTGTAAATGTCTTGACTGCACTTTAATGCCACTCTGTCTCTGGGGGGTGAGTCTGTGTTACAAACAGTCACAGAGATAACGAAGTTAGGAATACATCCTCAACGTGACATTTGTCTAGGGCCTGAAACTTTTTGTGTCCTAACAGCCTGACAGGAACAAATGATTCAACAAGATTTAGCAGCCTAAGGGTAGGAAGGCTACAGATTAGCATACAGTTGCCCAAAGGCATTATACATAAAAGTCCTTTTTATGAGGAAGTTAGAAGCTGACAGTCAGGCATGAAGAGGCCATCTTAATATATTTTCTCCTAATGCTTATTTGAAATACTGGTGGTGGGGGGTGGTACTGGGTGGTGGAGCCAGAGAAACAACATTGCTTCTGAGTGACCAGGGATTTATATTGAAAAGAACTGTTTTTTTTTTTTTTTTTTTCTAAAAGAGAAAGAAAGTCAAATATATGACTGTGATGCATAGTCAGTCATGTCTGACTCTGTGACCCCATGCACTGTAGCCCACGAGGCTCCTCTGTCCTTGGAATTATCCAGGAAAGAATACTGGAGTGCGTTGCCATTTCTTTCTTCAGGGGATCTTTCCAACCCAGGGATCAAACCTTTGTCTCTTGTGTGTCCTGCATTGGCAGGTGGGTTCTTTACCAGCTGAGACACTGAGGAAGCCCATGCTGTGCTTGGTCGCTCAGTCGTGTCCAACTCTTTGTGACCCCATGGACTGTAGCTTGCCAAGCTCCTCTGTCCATGGGGATTCTCCATGGACAAGAATACTGTCCCTGGACAGTATTCTCCATGGACAAGAATACTGGAGTGGGTTGCCATGCCTTCCTTCAGTGTATCTTCCCAACCCAGGGGTCGAACCCAGGTCTCCCACATTGCAGGCAGATTCTTTACCATCTGAGCCTTCAGGGAAGACCAAGAATACTGGAGTGGGTAGCCTATCTCTTCTCCAGGGGAACCTCCCAACCTAGGAATCGAGGGTCTTCTGCATTGCAGGTGGATTCTTTACCAGCTGAGCTACCCAGGAAGCCCATAGGCTACTCTTATTACAAAGTTTTCATGGACTTCTTGGATTGGGTGAACGTTCATGTTTGTGTGTAGATTATTAGGGTCAAATAGGTTTTAGACCAGAGTTTCTGACCCTTCTCTGTACAGGGTCAGAACAGTAAATATATTTCAAGCTTTGTGGGCTGTATGTTCTCTGCCATAGCTATTAATGCTGCTGCTGCTGCTGCTAAGTCGCTTCAGTCGTGTCCAACTCTGTGCGAACCCATAGACGGCAGCCCACCAGGCTCCCCCGTCCCTGGGATTCTCCAGGCAAGAACACTGGAGTGGGTTGCCATTTCCTTCTCCAATGCATGAAAGTGAAAAGTGAAAGGGAGGTCACTCAGTCGTGTCCGACTCTTAGCAACCCCATGGACTGCAGCCTACCAGGCTCCTCCGTCCATGGGATTTTCCAGGCAAGAGTACTGGAGTGGGGTGCCATTGCCTTCTCCGAACTATTAATACTACCTTCTGCTAATGTTGTGTGCAAGCAGCCATAGGCAGAAAACAAGCGAATCAGTGCAGCGGTATTCCAACAAAACTTTATTTAAAAACACAGGCAGCAGCCAAATTTGCTGCACAAGCCATCATTTGTTAACTTCATTTCTAGGTTAAGTGGCGGAGGACTGCAGATGCTTACACCACTGTATTGCTATCCTCTTAAAATAGCTGTGAGAACACCTTAGCTCACACAATCCAAGTTATTCTGTCCTGGGCCTCTTATCCATAGTTTCAAAAAGTTGCAAATTTCTACTTGTCACTGTCATCCTCCACAGTTGTGCCTTAAAGGTGATTTGAATTTAAGACATATCTTGAAGGACGTGGTATTAGAATAATCTTTTAGTGTTAACAATGATCGGATAACTACACTGCTTCGGAGCAAGAGTTATTACTGTTTTGGGCTAAACATTTGGGATGGAGTTTGATAGTGTTTTCAAATATATTTTGCTTGGTGGCTCAGATGGTGAAGAATCTGCCTGCAATGCAAGAGACCCAGGTTCAAGCCCTGGGTTGGGAAGATCCCCTGGAGAAGGGGATGGCAACCCACTCCAGTATTCTTGCCTGGAGAATTCCATGGACAGAGGAGCCTGATGGACTGTAATCCATGGGGTTCCCAAAGAGTCCAACATGACTGAGGTGACTAGCATGTTCACTTTGATAGTATTTTCGAATACTAGACTTCAAGAACTGAAGGTTTTATTTTGCAAGAAGGTTGACTGATTTTACACGCACTCTCTCTCTCTTTGTCTTTTCCAGTTTTTGCTCGGAATTTCTAGCTGTCCTCCCCTCTCCCTTCACCACTCCACTGCATCATACTGGGTTCCTAGTTGCCGAGGTGCTGCGTCACCTTCTGTAATGTTGCTTGATCTTTGATTTCCTGTGAAGCACAATGAATCTTACATTAGACTATTCTGAGTCAGGTGGTGCACCATCTGTTCCCAGGCCTGAAAAACAGGAGTAGCAGAGAACAACAGTTACCCTAGCTTTCAGCAGAATATTCGTATTCCCACAGTGAGAGAGAAGCAGACGATTCTGATTTTAGGCAGGGTGAACTTTTATTTTCCTTACAATCCCCTAATAGATTTGATATGAAACCTTTCTTAAAATCATTTGACACATTAGTACACTCATGGAATGGAATAGATTTGGACCTATTTGCCTTTGCTGTTCTAGGGTAATGTTAGATTTAAGTGGTTGGGAATGGTTGTGTAATTGTACATAATAGCTTCGTTGCGTGATGCTACCCAGAATACATGAGCGCAGCTGGCAAACCTGGATATTGAAGCTGATAGCAGGTAGCATCTAACAAATTGAAAGAATAGAGGCCAACCAGAGATCTCCTGGCTGCCAACTTGTGATAGCATTTAAAAGCCTGATCTAACCTTCTGTTAAGAAAATGAGAAACCCATTTACCACACAGCTTTAAATCTCTGAGCTAAATAATTAACTAAAGATAGAACTCTTTTAACTATACATTGCTCTGGTAGTAATGTATTCAGATTAAAAGTCAATCACTTTTATAGTACACCCATCAGTTTAAAGGCATGGCATACGCTGAAGTTGCTAAGACATATGTCTGTAATGCATTAAAAGTCCACCCTCGTTAAGGTCACAGATGCTGTCAAAATACTCTAATGACTTCCCTAAACATCACATGGATTATAAACGGGGGAAGGAAAAACAGGACATTTTTAGATCCTATTTAAAAGAGTTCATTGATCTTTCTGCTCAGTTTTTCCCAGGTATTTTTGAGAACTAGCATTTACTAGGAATCTAAAACACTGCCCCCCTCCAAAAAAAATCCTGCTAAATGAGAGACCGAAAGCTACCCAGGTAAATTTTAGGAACTGCTGGCCCCCTCCCTCAAATCTTGGGGAACCACTTGTGGAGTAGAAAGTTCTGTTGTATTCAGTTGTTGGAGGTTTTCCCTTTCAGTATTGACCAGGGCATACCTGATATCACAGTTTAATACAAAACTCGACAGCTTTTGAAAGGGTACTGAACAGTAGGGGCTTATACTGTGATAGGAGATAATGATCCGGTGGATTTTTGTTTCAGGTATAGATAAATAGGTGTCTGGTTATCAGGAACACTTTTGCAGGTCTTCTTGGCTTCAGGAAGATATATACTGAGGCAAATGCTGGACTGAGGCAGTAAGGGAAGGAGATGCAATTCCATATTATGCAAAAAGTGTGGTTTAGTCACTACACTGTGTGGACTTTTAACTCCATGGACTGCAGCCTGCCAGACTCCTCTGTCCATGGGATTTCCCAGGCAAGAATACTGGAGTGGGTTGCCATTCCCTTCTCCAGGGGATCTTCCTCCCCAGAGATCGAACCCACATCTCCTGCATGGCAGGTGGATTCTTTATCACGGAGCCTCCAGGGAAACCCTAGGGAAAAGGGACATGTAACGGTTAATTCAGTCCTGCTAAAACTTAAAAAACATATTTAATAGCACAGATTAGAGCCTTACCATATTTTTCTAGTAGAACTAAGAGAGTGGCAGTCCCAGTGCAGCCAGAGAAGTTTCTGATAATGAGATCAGCCTGCTTCTGGAACCCCAAATATCATCTCGACACATTTATAATCACCTTCAAGAAACTCAGAACACCAGCTCACTGTTGCTATAAACAGCATGTTGTTTATTTTCAGAGGTAGAAGTTTGGTATGGAAGTTTTTAAAAATCCATTCTGCTTGCAATAAGGGTATTTTTAGACTTCCAAAATTCATGCTGCAATTTTACGTGATTAATTTTTAATCTAAGCCTTTTCATTTCCACTTATTCACTAATATATGATCTTTCCAAGGAACTTCTGAACTGAAGGCCTTTGACTTCTCTCTATGCAGCCTTTATGTCAAAATCTATGTGGTTCTTGGACTAGGGAATTTTTCACAACATTAAAATAAAAATAGGCATTCTAACCTTTGATCTACACCCTGGTCTACGCAGCTGTGTTTTTCATGGATCTAACATCCACACTGCCAGTTGGGGCAGTCTGTCAGGCAGTTCCAAACCATTCCAGAGAACACACTGCTGATTTCTCTTTCTGATTTCACTCCTGTTTCCATTTACTTTACATTAATGAAATCCAAGGACTCCAAAATCTACCGAAAACTCACAAAATTGTGTATAGAGATTCAAAAATGAAGAACTGAAGAAATTATCCAAGCAGATCAAACAGGAAGATCACTGTGACCTCAGAATTTATACCCTGGCTCATTTTAAGATTATTTTTGCTTTGCTTTTTGTATGGTTCCACTGGTTTTCCAAATTTCTCTTAATCTGCTTTACTGTAGCAATGAAGAACTCACTGTACAATCTTTATAAATAATGTGATGAATATATTGTCTAATAGTTACCAAACTTTTAATAGTCTATACTACTTTGAAGTCCATCTAATCAGTGATGGATTTGCTTTGAGTACCATTGAATTGCTTGTTGTAGCATCTCTACATTGGTAATGTATAAACATAATTTTTTCTCTTAGTAAAATTTTTTTAACTTCCTTTATGCATTCTTCCAGGGGCTTATTGCTATTTAATATATTTAACTTGGGTCAGTTTGCAATTAGAACAATTGGAGTAATTCTACACAGTAGGCAGGACAAATCTCTATGCTACTCACTGCATAGCTTCAGCTTGTCCATGCCTCATCTCTTCATGCTTGTAAATCCATTGCTTTTTCAATATCTCTTGGTCCAATTTGAATTCTATGATCCATTGTTTCGGTAACTCTCTCACCCATGACCTAGCCTCTCTTACCCCTTTGCCTTTTCATTATATTCAGGCAAATAATCAAATCTGGTTAAACTTTATTGACCTCTTTATCTGTGGTAGTCTCTGGGTAATACAGCAAAGCTAAAGAAAATAATACAAGCTAGCGAACTGGTATCAGAGAAGGCAATAGCAACCCACTCCAGTACTCTTGCCTGGAAAATCCCATGGACGGAGGACCCTGGTAGGCTGCAGTCTACAACTGAGCGACTTCACTTTCACTTTTCACTTTCATGCATTGGAGAAGGAAATGGCAACCCACTCCAGTGTTCTTGCCTGAAGAATCCCAGGGACGGGGGAGCCTGGTGGGCTTCCATCTGTGGGGTCGCATAGAGTCTGACACAACTGAAGTGACTTAGCAGCAGCAGAGAACGGGTATGGTATTGTTTTACCTCACTGCATTCTTGGGGTTCCCATTCATAAACATGTCCTGTCAGTTTAACATGGTAATTAGCTCTTTAATCCAATCATGCATATTCATATGCACTATCATTATAGTTCAAACCATCATTATTTTCTCCTAGACTCCTACAGTTACCACCTGACTGATATTCCAGGATCTATGCTTGACTATCTCTGATATTTTTCCTTCCAAAAATCTTTCAAAAACACGTACCTGGTCAAGTGCCCCACCTTGGAAGTTGTTCATTGGCATTAGAATAAAAACCAACATTTTTAACACGTTCTATATGATTCTTCATAGTGTATTTCCTGTCTGCCTCTCTGCACTGTACTGTATCATCTTCTTGTGCTACCTGGTTACTACTGACCTCTTTCACTGCATATTTTAGGTCCTTTTATTTTCTAAGGTAAACATTATTCAAGCTTTTGATCTCAACTCAGGTATCTTTACAAAAGAAATGTGCTCCTCCAACTACCCCTACTCTATCCTTACCCAATGAGTGATCAGAATTGAAAAAGTATGCCTCCTTGCCTCAATGTGAGACCAACCCGGTGGTGCAGTTCATGCTCCAGAGATCCCTGTGGGGTCAAGCTCAAACTAATCTCCAGCCGAGTACCCATTCTTGCTTAAATTTCTTCCCTGTTGATCCTGCTTCTCTTACATCAGTCTTCCTGAGAACACTCTGTGAATAAGTCACTTAAACAAGAATCCTGATCTCAGGCTCTATTTCTAGGAAACCAACATAAGACAGAACTCTGTATTTTTCCTCTACTACACTATTCAAGCCTTCATTTGTATACTTGTGTCTTGATTATTAGTGCTTGTTTTGCTACTAGATCATAAATTCTTTACGGCAGGGATCATGTATGTTTTGCCCTTCATTGTATACACAGCATACACACAGAGTACCAGAAATATAGTCAACAGACATTCAATAAATAATTGTTGAATGGATGTTAAGTGAATCTAAGTGTCATTATCCTGCCTCATGGATGGGCAGTGTTGAACTGTAGGCTTCTGGCCAATTCCTTTTGGGTACAAGACTGCCCACAGTGAAGGGGAAATAGAGGTCACAGGTTTAACTCTTTAATCTTTTACTTCTGTAACCCTTGCCTAACTATATCTTTGTGCTGTGCTTAGTCGTTCAGTTGGAGAAGGCGATGGCACCCCACTCCAGTACTCTTGCCTGGAAAATCCCATGGACGGAGGAGCCTGGTAGGCTGCAGTCCATGGGGTCGCCAGGAGTCGGACACGACTGAGCAACTTCACTTCACTTTCACTTAGTCATTCAGTCATGAACAGCTCTTGGTGACCCCATGGACTGTAGCCTGTGGGACTCCTCTGTCCATGGGGATTCTCCAGGCAAGAATACTGGAGTGCGTTGCCATGCCCTATGCCCAGTTCCTGTGTCTTAGCTAAACTCAATGCATTTGCTCATTCTCATTGTCAATCCATAACCCAACATCTTCTCCAGGTTTGAAAGCACATGGGATGTTTTATATGCCTGTAATTTATATCACCCAAAACATGTTTATTGCTGTAAAAGTTCATCTTGCCTTGGTTTTTCTAGATTTTTTTTGTTTGTTTCTAACTTCCGCATTTCATTTGTTACTCAATTTTTTTTTAATGTGAGCATATATTTTTATTAAACTTTTCATAAAAATACTAAATAATTGCTACTCAAGATTACTTTCTATAATACTGATTATTATAGTTTCTCAGATTTGACACTCAGCATTTGAAAATAAAATTCTGTGTTTCCCTTAAATCGTATTCTTTGAATATCATTGTATTTGATTTTTCTATATGTTCATCTATATGTAAAGGTGAGAACACTAAATTAGCCCTTGGTTAATATAAACAAATTGCTTTCAGTAAGTACCTTCTCTGAAGTAATAAGTAAAAAACTGAGAGGAGTGTTACGTATTTTATTTTTTGGAGGTGGTGGTAAATTAGAGTTCCTGTGTCATAATTTATACTTCCTCCAAAAAATGTATCTTTTAACAGTATAATTACTGACTAGATGGATGATTGAACTTTGATCAGGGAATAGTTATCAGGGTCACAATCTGGTCCATAGAAAAATTTATATGAGAAAATGTGTGTAAAGATTATGTGAGAAATATCATCTCTTAAATCTGTCTTCAAGTTTGATTGTGAGCTTGATTATATGATAGAAAAGAGAAATAGAATTTCCAAAGGACTAGTGAACTTAGCAATGAAATGAAGCAGATTTTAAGTTCTGAAACAAATGTATTAAACTCAAACAATGCCTCACCTCACTTAAATCACTTTTTAAGACTAATTAGACATGGTTTGAGAAGGAAGATTTTATTCTCAGTTATTGAAAAGAGAGAAGAAACACACTGACTAAATCTGTCTTTGTTTTTTTTAAAGGCTCATAATTGCAGTTATCCTTATATTATGGGTATCACTGTGTGATAATTGATCTTCACTCGGCCCTCACTCATGTTGTGATCAATTATCAGCCAAAGGTAGAAGTTGTTGCTTAATTTCACACAAAAAAATGTCTAACAAATTCTTGGATTTTAATTATTAAAGGGTGGTTAGGACTGACGTAAATTTCCAACTTCCTGGTATCCTTTAGAACTGTTTTTTCAAAATTATATATTGGTAAAAGAAAAAAGTAAAAAGAAATTATGGAAAATTAGAGACATTTATTCAGAGAAGGCAATGGCACCCCACTCCAGTACTCTTGCCTGGAAAATCCCATGGACGGAGGAGCCTGGAAGGCTGTAGTCCATGGGGTCGCTGAGGGTCAGATGCGACTGAGCGACTTCACTTTCACTTTTCACTTTCATGCATTGGAGAAGGAAATGGCAACCCACTCCAGTGTTCTTACCTGAGAATCCCAGGGACGGGGGAGCCTGGTGGGCTGCTGTCTGTGGGGTCACACAGAGTCGGACACGACTGAAGCGACATAACAGCTGCAGCAGCAGTGACATTTATTATAAAAAAATCTAAAACTCCATTTGATTCAGCTTCATCTTTGGATAATTCTTAACTAAAGTGTGACTGAGTGGTCATTAAATGAAGAAAATGGTAAAAATACGTCTTAAGTAGTTGATGGCTATAATAGATAATTGTCTCATGTAAAGTGAGGAATAATCAACAAGACTGATTTCACTTATTGGAAGGAAAATATAATAAATACATAGTCAGAGCTGCTGCTGCGAAGTTGCTTCAGTTGGGTCCGACTCTGTGCGACCCCAGAGACGGCAGCCCACCAGGCTTCCCCATCCCTGGGATTCTCCAGGCAAGAACACTGGAGTGGGTTGCCATTTCCTTCTCCAATGCATGAAAGTGAAAAGTGAAAGTGAAGTCGCTCAGTTGCGTCTGACCCTCAGTGACCCCATGGACTGCAGCCTTCCAGGCTCCTCCATCCATGGGATTTTCCAGGCAAGAATACTGGAGTGGGGTGCCATTGCCTTCTCCGATAGTCATAGCATTTATATGTAAAACAAAGCTCCAGAAGTTTTAAATTTAAGCTTTAATTAATAAAGTGCTAGGGAAGGAAGGAGGCAGTCTGCTGTATTAAAAAAAAAACTTGTTTAATACAGGTGGTGTTGCTTATGTTGTTATGTCTATTAGGAAAATCTTTACTAAAATGCTGACTTGTGTTGGTAAATATGTAAACTCTTTCCTGTGACTCAGTGAAATTATTGATCTGTTCTACCTATATTTTGTAACTCATTGTGGGCTTTTTTGAGTTGTACTAAAATTTCATTTGCATTACTTTTCCACATTCATTTACTGCTTTTTTGTATTGGTGTCATAAAATATTTTGATTTCACTATTTTTATAAACTAGTAGATTCAACATTCAGCAGTTTTGAACCATTAAGGCTGAATCAGGAAACATGATTCTAAAAATAACTCATTCATAGCTAGATTAGATGAGTTGTGGGAAATTGATGAAAACAAATTTTTAAATGAAGACCTAATTAATTTTTAATTAGTGCTACTTTAACACTTTTTAATAATTGACTTTTTTTCCTCTAAGAATTCAAAACAAAACAGATTGTCTTCAAGAAAAACATATTATTTAACTAATTTCCTAATCATACTGACTGTCCCATTTTATATTCCAAATGGAGATTTTTTTCATTGCTATAAAAATAAACATTATTTTTTACTCCAAACAGAACGTTATAGAAAATGACTTCACAGTATGGGAAATCTATAAATTGATCCCAAACTTCAAATTCAGCTTCTCAATGTTGAAAGAAAAAAGAAATCTAGAAGAAGATACATCTGTTCTCAAAAACATGAATAGATCTGGAAGGATTTTCAGAACTGTTATGTAACATGCATGTCAGCATGCTCTGATGTCAGTTCCCCAGGTCGTCATGTTCACGAATGTCACTGGATAGCTAATTCCTCTTTTCTAGCATCCTAAGTCCTGGGTGTTCTTTGGAAGGAATGATGCTAAAGCTGAAACTCCAGTACTTCGGCCACCTCATTCGAAGAGTTGACTCATTGGAAAAGACTCTGATGCTGGGAGGGATTGGGGGCAGGAGGAGAAGGGGACAACAGAGGATGAGATGGCTGGATGGCATCACCCACTCGATGGACGTGAGTTTGAGTGAACTCCGGGAGTTGGTGATGGACAGGGAGGCCTGGTGTGCTGCCTCCCTGGGGAAAGAGGCAAATGGGGTTGCAAAGAGTTGGACAAGACTGAGCGACTGAACTGAACTGAACTGAAGAATATCTAAAATATAAGAAATACTTCCAATAGAGTATCTAAATGGAAACTTTTCCTTGTTTCCTCTCCTTTAGGGCATTTTTCAGACTCTTGCATTTCCTCATGCTCTATTATTTTATTTTAACTGGAACACAGTGACTGTTGGATGTCGTCAGGTACAAAGAAGAGTTGTCTTTTTGGAAAAAAAAATAGGATTTTAGACAGTTTGAATTAATATCTCTGGGCATAAAATGTTCCAATATATAGTATTCCACTTTACATTGATATTGTCAAATATATTGAGTAAATAACGAACAGTCTGTGTGTCTTGACTTATACATTGATTGGTGAAGGCTTTTGTGCCATTGTAACATATTACTGAGGATATAAATGGTAATTAAGTTTAGTTTTGGTCATAAAGTTATTTCTACAGTGATTTGTCAAATAAGATGTTATGGCTTACGGTTTTTAATTGATTAACAAATACACATTGATGACTGAGTATGTGCTGTGTGATTCAGTTCAGTTCAGTCGCTCAGTCGTGTTTGACTCTTTGCAACCCCATGGACTGCAGCAAGCCAGGCTTCCCTGTCCATCCATTACCAACTCCCGGAGCTTGCTCAAATTCATGTCCATTGAATCAGTGATCCCATCCAACCATCTTATCCTCTGTCATCCCCTTCTCCTCCTGGCTTCAATCTTTCCCAGTATTGGGGTCTTTTCCAACGAGTCAGTTTTTTGCCTCAGATGTCCAAAGTATTGGAGTTTCAGTTTCAGCATCAGTCCTGGATTCAATGAATATTCAGGACTGATTTCCTTTAGGATTGACTGCTTTGATCTCCTTGCAGTCCAAGACTCTCAAGAGTCTTCTCCAACATCACAGTTCAAAAGCATCAGTTCTTTGGTGCTCAGCTTTCATTATAGTCCAATTCTCACGACCATACATGACTACTGGAAAAACCATAGCTTTAGTTGACAGACCTTTGTCGATAGAGTAATGTCTCTGTTTTTTAATATGCTGTCTAGATTGGTCATAGTTTTTCTTCCAAGGAGCAAGCGTCTTTTAATTTCATGGCTGAAGTCACCATCTCCAGTGACTTTGGAACCCAAGAAAATAAAGTCTGTCACTGATGTTTTTCTGGACTTCTCTTGCTTTTTCTATGATCCAACACATGTTGGCAATTTGATCTGGTTCCTCTGATTTTTCAAAATCCATCTCAAACATCTGGAAGTTCATGGTTTACATACTGTTGAAGCCTGGCTTAGAGAATTTTGAGCACTACTTTGCTAGCATGTGAGGTGACTGCAATTGTGCAGTATTCTTAACATTCTTTGGCATTGCCCTTTTTTGGGATTGGAATGAAACCTGACCTTTCCCAGTCCTGTGGCCACTGCTGAGTTTTCCAAATCTGCTGGCGTATTGAGTGCAGCACTTTAACAGCATCACTTTTAGGCTTTGAATTAGCTCCACTGGAATTCCATCACCTCCACTAGCTTTTTTCGTAGTGATGCTTCCTAAGGCCTACTTGACTTCGCATTCCAGGATGTCTGGCTCTCGGTGAGTGATCACACCATATGATTATTAGCTGTGCGATTAGAGAGACAGTAGCTCTGTGATTAGAGAGACACAAAAGAAAGAAAAGGTAGGACGCTTAGTCACTCATAACTTGCGATTACCTTCAGGAGACAAGACTAACATAGTTGAGACAGTAACAGGACAACGTTTGCCATAAGGGGATAAATATATTCTGACTAACCAGAAAAGGCTTTAAGAGTGAAATTCTGGTTAGTCCTGTGAGTGCATTGCATTTTTGCAGGTGGACAGAAATGACAGAAGCATGTCATGTATGAAAGAGCAGAAGTATAGAGTCAAAAAGAATTGTGCATGAAGGTAGATTAACTTGTAGACAGTCAGTCATTCTGGTACCTAACTACAAATGGAACTGAAAAAAACAATGAAGAGGAAAAACATCATTGAAATATAACATGGAAGAGAAAATTATGTCTCCTAGAATTTCTTTCAGAGAGAATGAATACTCTGTATTCTTGGAAGAATAGTTTGAAAAAGGCTAGAGTTAACATGGACAGTTGTTAAATTTAATTCTGCAGTGGACAGATTTGGCAAGCATCAAGGCTTGTTTGTGAGAGGTGATACTATAAATTTGATACAGCTAAGTTGCTTGCAACAATAGAGGAGAGTCCTTTTCCTGCCTTTCCTCAAACTGTACATGGCTCTGTTCTAAATGGAAGTCAAAATTTATTATTTTAAAAGATTACTAAATTGCTAGCATGATTGGGGCAACCATAATATTCCTGCTCAGATTTTGCTCTTGATATTTTTCTGGATGGAAGTGTAAGGCTGCTATTGCAAAAGACCAAAACTAATATTAGTATTAAGGGCTTCCTAGGTAGCTCAGTGGTAAAGAATCTGCCTACCAATGCAAAGACACAGGAGACTCGGTTCATACCAGGAAGATCCCTTGGAGAGGGAAATGGCAACCTGATCCAGTTTTCTTGCCTGAAAAATCCCATGGACAGAGGAGCCTGGTGGGCTACATACAGTCCAAAGAGTCACAAAGAGTTGGGCATGGCTGAGTGACTAAGCAAGCATGCATGCAAGCCTAATAAGAGACAGTAAGTATGTACAGTAGAACTCAAGCCAGACAGAATGAGCTGTTGGGATTTATTCTATTAAGTGGTGAGGATAGGCACTTGAAAAGGACAGTGGACGTGTGGTTTGAAAAAGCACTTGAGGTGAGGAGATGACAAGACAGAGAATAGCTATCATGAGATTGGGTGTAAAGTATGTAAGTAATTGAGGTGTAAAGTGATCAATATGTTGATAAGAGTAATGACTATCAGTGTGAAATGTAAGAGAGAGGCAAGAAATTTTTCAAATGAAAAAGTAATGAAGCTTAGACATTATACAGAGTGAAGTAAATCAGAGAAAAAACAAATATCATATATTAACGCATATATATGGAATCTAGAAAGATGGTACTGATGAACCTATTTGTAGAGGAGCAATAGAGATGCAGATATAGAAAACAAGACTTGTAGATACAGTAGGGAAAGGAGAGGGTGAGATGAACTGAGAGAGTACTATTGAAACATATACATTACCATATGTAAAATAGATATAGCCAGTGGGAATTTCCTGTGTAACACAGGGAGCTCAACCCAGTGCTCTGTGATAATCTAGAGGGGTAGGATCCGGTGGGAAGTGGGAGGGAAGTTCCAGAGGGAGGGGATGTATGTATACCTATGGCTGATTCATGCTGATGTATGAAAGAAACCAACACAGCATTGTAAAGCAATTATTCTCCAATTAAAAATAATTAAAAAAAAGAAAAAATATAATGTGGCTTAGAGACAGCTTGCATATAAATAAACTAAAGAACAAGAGATGGTTTTCTGGGTTTTTTTAATTAAAAAGGTTCATAGAAATGGAGTCATTAGAGTGAAGACATTTTAGTGAGCAGGTAATGCTAGACTTTGACTATATGGAATTTAAGATTTAAAAAGGAGTTATCTACATGTTATTTTCTGTCAAACATCGGCTAATTTATCCTAAGACTTTCATAGTTTAGAAATTATGTCATTTAGAGAAGAATGACATTTGACTAGGTGAAAAAACTGCTAGAGATAATTGCCAGATAAGTTAATAATGAATAGCTTTATAAATGTGCACTACTTTTAATTTCTATTTTGGTGAAAACTGATAAACTTTATTACAGGAAGTGTTAAAATCATGACATGCATTGGCTTTTTTTTTTTACTATCTTATTTCTGGCAAGTTTTTTCCTCTGGTAAGTTTAGTGTTTAGTTTGGCCTTAGGGGTTTCTCGAGCACTCGTTCTCTTTATGATGCAGTTGTTCTGTTAAGAGTCTTATCTTTCCACCTACTCCTTCACATTTGCGACCCATAGCCCAAACCGATCAACTTGTCAATTCTTCACAATTTTATTGTTTCTTTGTTTAAAATGCAGAGAAGCTTCCTGACTCTGGGTCTTCCATTCTCTTGTGAAGGCTCCCATATACATACAAAATTTAATTAGGTTTGTGCTTTTTATCCTATTAACCTGTCTTAAATTAGTTTAATAGTCAGCCCAGTCAGGAACTCAAAGAATGTAGAGAAGAATTTCCCCTCTCCTATGATACAGCTTTCTGATAGTCTATAGAATGACTGTACCAGAATGTGGTCAACCATTCATTATTTGATGACCATCCTCTTTGTGTGTGTTATTTTAAACTCAGGAAAATGGAATAAGTACTTTATTGTAAATGTATGATATTCAGTTTAGTTCAGTCACTCAGTCATGTCTAATTCTTTGTGACCTGAATGAACTGCAGCATGTCAGGCCTCCTTGTCCATCACCAACTCCCGGAGTCTACCCAAACTCATGTCCATGGAGTCGGTGATGCCATCCAACCATCTCATCCTCCGTCGTCCCCTTCGCCTCCCACCTTCAATCTTTCCCAGCATCAGGGTCTTTTCCAATGAGTCAGTTCTTTGCATTGGGTGGCCGAAGTATTGGAGTTTCAGCTTCAGCATCAGTCCTTCCAATGAAAATTCAGGACTGATTGCATTTAGGACGGACTGGTTTGATCTCCTTGCAGTCGAAGTTACTCTCAAGAGTCTTCTCCAACACCACAGTTCAAAAGCACCAATACTTTAGCGCTCAGATTTCTTTATAGTCCAACTCTCACATCCATACATGACTACTGGAAAAACCCTAGTTTTGACTAGATGGACCTTTGTTGGCAAAGTAATGTTTCTGCTTTTTAATATGCTATCTAGGTTGGTCATAACTTTCCTTCCAATGAGTAAGTGTTTTTTAATTTCATGGCTGCAATCACCATCTGCAGTGATTTTGGAGCTCCAAAAAATTAAGTCTATCACTGTTTCCACTGTGTCCCCCTCTATTTGCCATGAAGTGATGGGACCTGAAGTCATGATCTTAGTTTTCTGAATGTTGAGCTTTAAGCCAACTTTTTCACTCTCCTCTTTCACTTTCATCAAAAGGCTCTTTAGTTCTTCTTCATTCTCTGACATAACGGTGGTGTCATCTGCATATCTGAGGTTATTGATATTTTTCCCAGCAATCTTGATTCCAGCTTGTGCTTCCTCCAGTCCAGCATTTCTCATGATGTACTCTGCATAAAGGCAGAGGAACCAGATATTAAATCACCAACATCTGCTGGATCATCAAAAAAGCAAGAGAGTTCCAGAAAAACATCTTTTTCTGCTTATTGACTATGCCAAAGCCTTTGACTGTGTGGATCACAATAAACTATGGAAAATTCTGAAAGATATGGGAATACCAGACCATCTGACCTGCCTCTTGAGAAACCTATATGCAGGTCAGGAAACAACAGTTAGAACTGGACATGGAACAACAGACTGATGCCAAATAGGAAAAGGAGTACATCAAGGCTGTATATTGTCACCCTGCTTATTTAACTTATATGCAGAGTTAAAAAGAGTACATATATGCTACGTACTCCTTTCCCAATTTGGAACCAGTGCATTGTTCCATGTCCATTTCTAACTGTTGCCTCTTGACCTGAATATAGATTTCTCAGGAGGTAGGTCAGGTGGTCTGGTGTTCCCATTGCTTGAAGAATTTTCCACAGCTTACTGTGATCCACACAGTCAAAGGCTTTGGCATAGTCAATAAAGCAGAAGTAGATGTTTTTCTGGAACTCTTGCTCTTTCGATGATCCAACAGATGTTGGCAATTTGATCTCTGGTTCCTCTTCCTTTTATAAATCCAGCTTGAACATGTGGAAGTTCACGGTTCATCTACTGTTGAAGCCTGGCTTGCAGAATTTTGAGCATTACTTTGCTAGTGTGTGAGATGACTGCAATTGTGCAGTAGTTTGAGCATTCTCTGGCATTGCCTTTCTTTGGGATTGAAATGAAAACATGAAAACTGACCTTTTCCAGTCCTGTGGCCACTGCTGAGTGTTCCAAATTTGCTGGCATATTGAGTGCAGCACTTTCACAGCATCATCTTTCTTTGGTTTGTTTATATGATATGATAGTACTAAAACTCAAATAAAAATCACTTATGAACTGGTAAATACTAACTGTGTGATAAATATCCAAAAGGAGATGTACTTGTTCAAAGTGCAGCTTTTTAACTCAGTAAACTTTCAAAAAGTTGTGAAGATTTTTAGTCTTATACATAGAATATGAGAGCCTATATCCACATGTAGACCTGTTGAATGTTTTCTTTATGTCTCTGTGAATTTAATGTGTTCAAAATGGTATCTCACTTTTCCTGACCACTAGTTACATTAAGCATCCTTTCTTGTTTATTGGTCATTTGCCACTCTTGTCTTGTGAATTGCCTGCTCAGGTCCTGTGTTTATTTTCTGTTGAGTGCTTTGTCTTTTCCTCATCTTATTATGAATATTAATCTTTTTTTTTTCATATTTTATAGAAAAATTTTCTTCCAATCTCCTTCTTGTCTTTTAATGTTAATAATTGTGTCTGTTAAATAAATATATATATATAAATAGTGTCTGTTAAATAAATATATATATATAAATAGTCAAATGTATATATTTTTTTCTTTTATGGGTTTTTCTTTTCTGATGAAAGTTTATCACCTAAAAGTTACAGGAATATTTTCCAAAATTTTCTTCACTTTTAAATAAACTTTTTTCTTGAACAGTTAAAACTTTGTTTCATCTACATTGTTCATGTATACTGTGAGAAAGTGATCTATATGGTTTACTTTGGGGTGAATAGTGGAGAAGGGCATGGCAACCTACTCTCGTATTCTTGCCTGGAGAATTCCATGGACAGAGAAGCCTGGTGATCTACAGTTCATGGGGTTGCAAAGAGTTGGACACAATTGAGTAACTGACATTCACACAAAGCTACTGTGCAAGAACCAGATTACACGTATACCAGATTGAAGATCTTTTTCTTATTCAATTAAAATGCCAGTTTTATAATATATTATCCTCTCTAATACACTTAAATCACATCTAGACTCTCTCATTTGCTTACAATTTAGCTACTTATTTTTGGGTCAATTTTGTACAGTTTTGAATAAAGAGTTATAGTAAACTTTACCATATGCTTCATGTTTCTCCTCAAACTTTTAAAGCAGCTTTTACAAGATACTTGTTTATAAGAAACTTAAAATTAATTTTGTGATCCTTTCTGCCCACCACATTTTCTAAAAATTTGATTGGAAATGCATTATATTTATGTAATAATTAGAAAAGAACACAGTTTAACTATTTTAAGCATTCTCACCCAAGTCTTTATTATACCTTATTTTATAAATTTCTGTTTGTATTGTACCTATCTTATTGAATTTAGTCCTTGGCATTTTACAATTTTGGCCATGAGATATAAAACCATTAATAGTAATAAATTAATAGGATTAAGTATAAAACTTTACATCAAGGTGATTTTACTATATGATTATCTTCATTAACAGAATATTATTTCCCAGGGAATTTTTGTTCAGGATAATAACACTGAATTTTTGTTCAGGATATAATTATATTGTTTCAAGAATTTTCAGACTATTCATTTATTCAAATAAAACATTTTTAACTTGCTCTCATCAGGATAAACAGATTTCTCATAAAAATTAGTTTGGTCATTTGGGCTTTACTCTTTAAGATTTGCTTCAAAATTCTTATTTCCTTATGTCCATCAATCACAAACTCTTGTAACATTCAGTTCAGTTCAGTTCAGTCGCTCATTCGTGTCTGACTGTTTGCGACCCCATGAATCGCAGCACACCAGGCCTCCCTGTCCATCTCCAACTCCCGGCGTTCACTCAAACACATGTCCATTGAGTCGGTGATGCCATCCAGCCATCTCATCCTCTGTCGTCCCCTTCTCCCCTGCCCCCAATCCCTCCCAGCATCAGAGTCTTTTCCAATGAGTCGATTCTTTGCATGAGGTAGCCAAAGTATTGGAGTTTCAGCTTTTGCATCAGCCCTTCCAATGAACACCCAGGACTGATCTCCTTTAGGATGGACTGATTGGATCTCCTTGCAGTCCAAGGGACTCTCAAGAGTCTTCTCCAACACCACAGTTCAAAAGCATCAATTCTTTGGCACTCAGATTTCTTTATAGTCCAACTCTCACATCCATACATGACCACTGGAAAAGCCATAGCCTTGACTAGATGGACCTTTGTTGGCAAAATAATGTCTCTGCTTTTTAATATGCTCTCTATGTTGGTCATAATGTTTCCTCCAATGAATAAGCATCTTTTAATTTCATGGTTGCAATCACCATCTGCTGTGATTTTGGAGCCCCAAAAAATAAAGTCTGACACTGTTTCCACTGTTTCCCCATCTATTTCCCATGAAGTGATGGGACCAGATGCCATCATCTTCATTTTCTGAATGTTGAGCTTCAAGCCAACTTTTTCACTCTCCACTTTCACTTTCATCAAGAGGCTTTTGAGTTCCTCTTCACTTTCTGCCATAAGGGTGGTGTCATCTGCATATCTGAGGTTATTGATATATCTCCCAGCAATCTTGATTCCAGCTTGTGCTTCTTCCAGCCCAGCCTTTCTCATGATGTACTCTGCATATAAGTTAAATAAGTTTTGTTCTATCCCAATCAAGACCTCCACTCTGTGTGGGAAAATCAACCTTAAATCAACCCCCCCAAACTTTAAACATATCCCTCCTTTGTCTTTCTCCTGCTATGTTTCTACAGAGAATGTATGGAGGTGGTCTTCTCCCTTAATACAGAACAACTAATTTGGCTTCACTTGATAAAAAGATTACTTTGATGGTCTCTTCAGTGAGTTGATAGTCAGCAGTTATTATGACTTTTCTCTTTCTTTCTGTTTTAACTGCATTTTCAAATTATAAAGTAATACTACTGTGTTTGCAGATTTATCCAGCTACAGTGAAAATTCATGTGCATATGCTCAGTTGGTTCTGACTTTTTGTAACAGCATGGACTGTAGCCTGCCAGGCTCTGTCCATGGGATATTTCAGGTAAGAATGCTGGAGTGGGTTGCCATTTTTGACTCCAAAGGATCTCCCCAGCCCAGGGACTGAACCTGCTTCTCCTGTGTCTCTTGCATTCACAGGCAGATTCTTTACCACTGAACCATTTGGGAAGCTGACAGTGCAAATATCTCTTATTAAATACAAAATTTATCAGAAGAATTTTTTGGAGTTTCTAAAACCAATCGTATAATCAGAAAAAAAAAAATACTGGTTTTTCTCAATTTCTAAACTACTTTAAAAAAGCTGTTTTCCCTTTATTATTAAAAGCAAGTTGAATAAATGTAGTGATAGTGGTCATCTTCATGTATTTCTAATTTTATTTGAGCTGTATCATTTCATTGTTTAATAAATATTTTATATAATTTTAAATTTTTTGTACCTTAGTGTCTTTTTTCCTAGTCCAGTTTTTCTTAGAAACTTTGTTAGAAAATGTTAATGAACTTTTGTAAATGTTTTAGCAAATATGTTGGCATTATTGATATAATCTATGAGTTTTCTTTTTTAAAGAATGTTAAACTTTTCTCAGTGGTGAACGATCTTTGCTTTATTGGACTTACAATAAAGTAAAGTTTTGACTTATTTTAAAAATACTTTTAACAGGTATATGCTGACACTTTTGAAATTGCCAATATTTGACTACTTGTGACCTAAAAATGACAGGTGTTTTTTTTTTGTGGTTTACTGTAAATAGCAAGTATGCAGTAACCATCAGATCCAATTAGTCTTTTTTCTTGCCTATGACCTGAATTGCCCTCTGTCTGATATTAATAAGAGCCATGCTACTTTCCTTTTTGTTTGTAGTTCTATGATTTGCTCATTCCTTTGTTCTCAATTTGTCTTTGGTATTTTGTTTTATATGTATCATTTGTAAATGGCATGCCACTAGAGTTTCTTATTTCATTCAATCTGATATTATTTGCCATTGAATAAATAAATTCAGTCCTTCATATTTATTGTGATTAATGACATTTTAAAATATTTTCACCATACTTCATGTTAATTATTGAGTACATTTGTTTCCTTTCCCCCTATTTCTAACTTGTTTTCCCTATGCTGGCTTGATTAAATGTCTTTCTGTTCTGCTTTTACTGTCTACTTTAAATTGGAAATACAATACCATTGCATTTCTTATTCTAGTACTGCTTACATTCTTGCTGTAACCATCTATGTAAAGATATATCTACATCAGAGTTAATTAAGTAATTTCTGAACCTGCACAGGAAATTTCCCATGACTGGTTTTCCAAAATCTTTACTGAGGAAAATGTTTGGAATGCATTTACTTCCCCAACTCCTGGATTTAAGTAGTTTGGAATTTTAGTATATGAATATAATAATATCTATATTTAAAAAATCATTGATTAATATTTTAATTATAATACCTAGTCACATAACTTTGAGTATTTTTATACATATATATATTTAAAAATCATTGCTTGCTGCTCATCAAATTTTGTTTTCCTTTGTTTCGCTGATGGTGTGCTTCAGTTCAGCTCAGTTCAGTCACTCAGTCATGTCCGACTCTGTGATCCCATGGACTGCAGCATGCCAGGCTTCCTGTCCATCACTAGCTTCCAGAGCTCACTAAAACTCATGTCCATCGAGTCATTAATGCCATCCAACCATCTCATTCTCTGTCATCCACATCTCCTCCCGCCTTCAATCTTTCCCAGCATCAGGGTCTTTTCAAATGAGTCAGTTCTTCACATCAGGTGGCCAAAGTATTGGAGTTTCAGCTTCAACATCAGTCCTTCCAATGAATATTCAGGACTGATTTCCTTTAAGATGGACTGGTTGGATGTCCTTGCAGTCGAAAGGACTCTCAAGAGTCTTCTCCAACACCACAGTTCAAAAGCATCAATTCTTCAGTGCTCAGCTTTCTTTATAGTCCAACTCTCACTCCATACATGACTATTGGAAAAACCATAGCTTTGACTAGATGGACCTTTGTTGGCAAAGTAATGTCTCTGCTTTTTAATATGCTGTCTAGGTTTGTCATAGCTTTTCTTCCAAGGAGCAAGCGTCTTTTAATTTCATGGCTTCAGTCACTATCTGCAGTGAATTTGGAGTCCAAGAAAATAAAGTCTCTCACTGTTTCCATTGTTTCCCCATCTATCTGCCATGAAATGATGGGACCAGATGCCATGATCTTTGTTTCCTGAATGTTGAGCTTTAAGCCAAGTTTTTCACTCTCCTCTTTCACTTTCATCAAGAGGCTCCTTAGTTCTTCTTCACTTTCTGCCATAAGGGTGGTGTCATTTGTATATCTAAGGTTATTGATATTTCTCCTGGCAATCTTGATTCCAGCTTGTGCTTCATCTGGGATGGTGTCCTTATAAGTTGTCATTTAGTAGAAGCATGTGTCATATTTTCCTCAAAATTACATGGATCATTATAGAAAAGGTACATATTACTTGCTGCATGTCAGAAAACCTTTGCTGCATGTCTTTCTTTTGCTTTCTGGATTGATGCACCTGACGTTTTGGATAAAAGGAACTGCTCCAATAGTCATGTATGGATGTTAGAGTTGGACTGTGAAGATAGTTGAGTCCCAAAAAATTGATGTTTTTGAACTGTGGTGTTGGAGAAGACTCTTGAGAGTCCCTTGGACTGCAAGGAGATCCAACCAGTCCATTCTGAAGGAGATCAGCCCTGGGATTTCTTTGGAAGGAATGATGCTAAAGCTGAAACTCCAGTACTTTGGCCACCTCATGTGAAGAGTTGACTCATTGGCAAAGATTCTGATGCTGGGAGGGATTGGGGGCAGGAGGAGAAGGGGCTGACAGAGGATGAGATGGCTGGATGGCATCACCGACTCGATGGACGTGAGTCTGAGTGAACTCTGGGAGTTGGTGATGAACAGGGAGGCCTGGCGTGCTGAAATTCATGGGGTCGCAAAGAGTCAGACACGACTGAGTGACTGAACTGAACTGAACTGAACTAACTGAATGTGGTGGTGGAGTGTGAGGAAGGGGAAGTGTGCTCTAGTCCTATGATCAGATGTCACTCTTTTCGTGAGTCTGTGCCTTTCACCTATGGACTTCACCAGTGTTTCTCAGTGTTTTTCTCTCTCTTTGAGTGGGACAGGATGGCTAGAGTAGGTAGTGGGGTATTTCTATCCCCGTCCCCTGCCAGAAGGCTAAAGGGAGCTGGTGCTGTATATTCTCTTCCCCCAGGTCACTTAGGCTCTGATTAAACCCCAGCAGCTTGGGCTCTGGTTAACTAGTTTCCATGATGCAGGCCTCTTTAAAAAGGGCGTGTTCTGACCTATTTAAATGTGGTACCTTTCCCCAGCCCCCTTCCATATGGGTGAGCGGAATTTCTCCTCTAGTTACTCTGGGAAACTGGTGGGGCTCCTGGAGGTAAATCTCACAGTATTGTGGGACCTCTTATACTTGGGTGCCCCTGGGATTTTCAGAGTTGTCCAGATTGAACTGCCAGCAATTCATCAATTACAGTTCAGGTTTTCCCGCCCAGCACTCATTCCTGAGGTGGTTTCCACCACTGAGTCTCTGCCTGTGAGCCTGGACTCTCTCCATTCTCCTTTTTCTCTGCGGTTTGCGCTGTGATCTCCTCTCTGTTATGGGTCCAAGAAGAACTGTTGTTTTTAAGTCTGTTCAGCTTTTCACTTGTTAGGATGGAATGGCATCTTACAAACTCCTTATCTGTGGATCAAGAAACGGGAAGTTCTTTGTTTTCATATAAAAACTAAAAACTATGTCTTTGCTAAGAACAGTATTTTGAAATCATAGTTCTTACATACATAATACATACATAATCATACATAATATATATGATTATGTACATATATATCAGGAGGTGAAGAAGAACTAAAAAGCCTCTTGATGAAAGTGAAACTTGAGAGTGAAAAAGTTGGCTTAAAGCTCAACATTCAGAAAACGAAGATTATGGCATCCGGTCCCATCACTTCATGGGATATAGATGGGGAAACAGTGTCAGACTTTATATTTTTGGGCTCCAAAATCACTGCAGATGGTGACTGCAGCCATAAAACTAAAAGACACTTACTCCTTGGAAGGAAAGTTATGACCAACCTAGATAGCATTTTCAAAAGCAGAGACATTACTTTGCCAACAAAGGTCCGTCCAGTCAAGGCTATGGTTTTTCCTGTGGTCATGTATGGATGTGAGAGTTGGACTGTGAAGAAGGCTGAGCACCGAAGAATTGATGCTTTTGAACTGTGGTGTTGGAGAAGACTCTTGAGAGTCCCTTAGACTGCAAGGAGATCCAACCAGTCCATTCTGAAGGAGATTAGCCCTGGGATTTCTTTGGAAGGAATGATGCTAAAGCTGAAACTCCAGTACTTTGGCCACCTCATGTGAAGAGTTGACTCATTGGCAAAGACTCTGATGCTGGGAGGGATTGGGGGCAGGAGGTGAAGGGGACGACAGAGGATGAGATGGCTGGATGGCATCACTGACTCGATGGACGTGAGTCTGAGTGAACTCGGGGAGTTGGTGATGGACAGGGAGGCCTGGCCTGCTGCGATTCATGGGGTCACAAAGAGTCAGACACAACTGAGTGACTGAACTGAATGATATATATATTTTGCCACCTAGAGTTGAAGATTAGGAATCTGTTTCTAGTCTGACTCTTTTCTTTGTTTTCATTTATTCTGTCTGAAAGTTTGTAAAATTTTGTCTTTATTCTTAGAGTTTAGTTATTTCATCAATTTTATTTATGTGTCTATTTTTCTCTGGTGACTCAGATGGTAAAGAATCTGCCTGCAAATCAGAAGACCTGGGTTTAGTCCCTGGGTTGGGAAGATCCCCTGGTGAAGGAAATGGCAACCCACTCCCATATTCTTGCCTGGATAATCCCATGGACAGGGGAGCCTCGCAGGCTACAGTCTACGTGGTCCCAAAGGGTCAGTCACAACTGAGTGACTAACACTTAAGACTTTCATTGTCATAACAGGGATTCAATGATTTTGTTCTCAATAAAAAGTTGAGTTGTTACTCATCTCTAGGCTAAGATGTTTTATATCCTTGCTTTAAATATTGTATTTTCAGTATATAGAACAAAAAAAAAACAAATAGTAGAATCATATGTGAACACATAACTTAAGTCATAAGTTTTGCCTTATTTTCTTTTTGTTTACTTTACAAATGAAATATTAGAGATTTGAAAGCAATATCTGGATTCACTAAGTTCTCTGGTCATATTTTCTTTTCTTCTTTTCCAAAGTAATCATAATCCCCATTTTGTGAATTTCATTCCATTCCTATATATATGTAAAATATACGCACATAATATCAATGTATTTTAATCCATGTGCTTTTTTTCTCATTATTAAGTTTTTGAGATTTATCCATATTGATTCATGTGTTTCTATTCAATTCACCTTAATTTAGTATTCAAATACATGAATAAACAATAATTTAAGATATAGGTTGTTCCCACTTTACTATAATTTTGAAATCTGTATATCTGTACATGATTCCTTGTATATATGTGCAAGAGTTTTCCCAGGGTGAGTTTTTCTGTACTGTTTTTTCATATTCTTTGGCCATATATTCTTTAGAGTCATTTAACTTTTTCTGTAGGATTTCTTATAATTTGTATTTATTTTAGATACTCAGTTCAGTTCAGTTCAGTCACTCAGTCGTGTCCAACTCTTTGCGACCCCATGAATCACAGCACTCCAGGCCTCCCTGTCCATCACCAACTCCTGGAGTTCACTCAGACTCACATCCATTGAGTCAGTGATGCCATCCAGCCATCTCATCCTCTGTCGTCCCCTTCTCCTCCTGCCCCCAATCCCTCCCAGCATCAGAGTCTTTGCCAATGAGTCAACTCTTCACATGAGGTGGCCAAAGTACTGGAGTTTCAGCTTTAGCATCACTCCTTCCAAAGAAATCCCAGGGCTGATCTCCTTCAGAATGGACTGGTTGCATCTCCTTGCAGTCCAAGGGACTCTTAAGAGTCTTCTCCAACACCACAGTTCAAAAGCATCAAATCTTTGGTGCTCAGCTTTCTTCACAGTCCAACTCTCACATCCATACATGACCACTGGGAAAACCATAGCCTTGACTAGACGGACCTTTGTTGGCAAAGTAATGTCTCTGCTTTTGAAAATGCTATCTAGGTTGGTCATAACTTTCCTTCCAAGGAGTAAGTGTCTTTTAATTTCATGGCTGCAGTCACCATCTGCAGTGATTTTGGAGCCCAAAAAAATAAAGTCTGACCCTGTTTCCACTGTTTCCCCATCCATTCCCCATGAAGTGATGGGACCAGATGCCATGATCTTCGTTTTCTGAAAGTTGAGCTTTAAGCCAACTTTTTTACTCTCCACTTTCACTTTCACCAAGAGGCGCTTTAGTTCCTCTTCACTTTCTGCCATAAGGGTGGTGTCATCTGCATATCTGAGGTTATTGATATTTCTCCTGGCAATCTTGATTCCAGCTTGTGTTTCTTCCAGTCCAGCATTTCTCATGATGTACTCTGCATATAAGTTAAATAAGCAGGGTAACATATATAGCCTTGACATACTCATTTTCCTATTTGGAACCAGTCTGTTGTTCCATGTCCAGTTCTAACTGTTGCTTCCTGGCCTACATACAGATTTCTCAAGAGGCAGATCAGGTGGTCTGGTATTCCCATCTCTTTCAGAATTTTCCACAGTTTATTGTGATCCACACAGTCAAAGGCTTTGACATAGTCAATAAAGCAGAAACAGATGTTTTTCTGGAACTCTCTTGCTTTTTCCATGATCCAGCGGATGTTGGCAATTTGATCTCTGGTTCCTCTGCCTTTTCTAAACCCAGCTTGAACATCAGGAAGTTCATGGTTCACATATTGCTGAAGCCTGGCTTGGAGAATTTTGAGCATTACTTTACTAGCGTGTGAGATGAGTGCAATTGTGCAGTAGTTGGAGCATTTTTTGGCATTGCCTTCCTTTGGCATTGGAATGCAAACTGACCTTTTCCAGTCCTGTGGCCACTGCTGAGTTTTCCAAATTTGCTGGTATATTGAGTGCCGCACTTTCATAGCATCATCTTTCAGGATTTGAAATAGCTCAAGTGGAATTCCATCACCACCACTAGCTTTGTTCGTAGTGATGCTTTCTAAGGCCCACTTGACTTCACATTCCAGGATGTCTGGCTCTAGGTCAGTGATCACACCATCGTGATGATCTGAGTCATGAAGATCTTTTTTGTATAGTTCTGTGTATTCTTGCCACCTCTTCTTAATATCTTCTGCTTCTGTTAGGTCCATACCATTTTGTCCTTTATCGAGCCCATCTTTGCATGAAATGTCCCCTTGGTATCTCTAATTTTCTTGACGAGATCTCTAGTCTTTCCCATTCTGTTGTTTTCCTCTATTTCTTTGCATTGATCACTGAGGAAGGCTTTCTTATCTCTTCTTGCTCTTCTTTGGAACTCTGCATTCAGATGCTTATATCTTTCCTTTTCTCCTTTGCTTTTTGCTTCTCTTCTTTTCACAGCTATTTGTAAGGCCTCCTCAGACAGCCATTTTGCTTTTTTGCATTTCTTTCCCATAGGGATGGTCTTGATCCCTGTCTCCTGTACAGTGTCACGAACCTCATTCCATAGTTCATCAGGCACTCTATCTATCAGATCTAGGCCCTTAAATCTATTTCTCACTTCCATTGTATAATCATAAGGGATTTGATTTTGGTCATACCTGAATGGTCTAGTGGTTTTCCCTACTTTCTTCAATTTAAGTCTGAATTTGGCAATAAGGAGTTCATGGTCTGAGCCACAGTCAGCTCCTGGTCTTGTTTTTGCTGACTGTATAGAGCTTCTCCATCTTTGGCTGCAAAGAATATAATCAATCTGATTTCGGTGTTGACCATCTGGTGATGTCCATGTACTGAGTCTTCTCTTGTGTTTTTGGAAGAGGGTGTTTGCTATGACCAGTGCATTTTCCTGGCAAAACTCTGTTAGTCTTTGCCCTGCTTCATTCCGTATTCCAAGGTCAAATTTGCCTGTTACTCCAGGTGTTTCTTGACTTCCTACTTTTGCATTCCAGTCCCCTATAATGAAAAGGACATCTTTTTTGGGTGTTAGTTCTAAAAGGTCTTGTAGGTCTTCATAGAACCATTCAACTTCAGCTTCTTCAGCATTACTGGCTGGGGCATAGACTTTGATACTGTGATATTGAATGATTTGCCTTGGAAACGAACAGAAATCATTCTGTCATTTTTGAGATTGCATCCAAGTACTGTATTTTGGACTCTTTTGTTGACCATGATGGCTACTTCATTTTATTTATGGAATAAATGTATGATTTTATTTATTCATATAAATATTTATAGAATATTTGTTATCCATGGAATTAAATATTTTTTCCCAGTTGATCTCTTTATAGTGTGTACATTAAAGGTGTGTTAATTTTTCTTTGCCTGCTCACAGGTATAAGTAACTCCAGTACAGCATAGACAGATTTTTGGGAACTCAGTCTACAACAATCCTGGGGAATCTCTGAGAGAATCAGGCAGGAAAAACTGTGAGTTGTCTACTGGGGAATAAGGAGAAGGGCTTCTCAGTTTTAGGGTCAAGGATGAAGCAGAAGAGAAATGGCATCTCTTAACCAATGGACCACATATGATTCAGTTTACGAGTATAGTTTCTTCTAGATTTCTTTTACTAGCTACACAGGTCATCTTCATAAGAAAGGAAATAGCAGAAACACCATTCCCTACCCAAATCCAGTGTCTACCAGTATCTGACACAAAAAGCCTAGGTCAGTAGCCTTAACCTTAAGCTCTCTTGGTATATTGATTATGTCGCGGGCCCACCAACAAGGGCTGTGCTTTTCTCTGGAATTTTTATCATCATTTTTAATTTATTGACTAAATCTTTGGACAGGAAGCTGAGATGAAGACAAAGGGTCAGGAATGTAAGCTCAGGCAGCCATTTCCCCAGAATGTTCTTTCTCTTCCAGACACTTATTTTAACTTAAGAAATAAATATTTATTATAGATGCTTATAAATGTATTATCTCATTGTCTTTAAGCTTATTATTTGTCTTCCTCTGACTTCTTAGCTTTTCCAATATTCAGTGAGATGGAAATTAATCCCAAATAGCTGTATTTATTTTTTCTTGTTTTTTTTTCTCCATTAAAGGTTTGGATTTTAATAAGGTTGCCACACTTGACACAACAGTCCTTCTTATTCATGTGTGCACTCCTGTTCCCTATAGTGACCCTTGACCCCACTGCCCTAGAGAGTCAAAATGATGCACTGTTTCTAAGAATTAGGGAATGTGAGCATGAAGAGGCTGAACTCTATTTTAGTGCTTTTTCCAGGGAAGAATACTGGAGTGGGTTGCCATTTCCTTCTCCAGGAGATCTTCCCAACCCAGGGATTGAACCCAGGTCTCCCGCATTGTAGGCAGATGCTTTGCCATCTGAGCCACCATAGATGACAGAAAAGAAAGCAGCAGCACTTTACTCTCCAACTCGGAGTTGTCCTGTGTTTGCTTGAGTACTTCTGTGCGTGGAGGTTTTGTTCTTTTGTGAATGTCTTTTTCAACTAGAGAGAATAATCTTCATGTTATTATATAATACAGTGAAATTTCATTCAAAAATAGCTTCTGTGATTGTTTATCATAACGACTGTTTACCACTGTTAACCACTGACACCCTGGTTGGTGCCAAAGACCCCAGAACTCTTGCAAGTATAAAAGAGCAGGATAATTCTGAAGTATAGATTTGACGTGAGAGCATGACATCAGCCCTGGTCAAGCTCTCAAATAGACTAATAAACAGTCATTTCATGAATAGCTTAGAAAAGAATGCAGTGATCATAGAATACATTTTTAGAAACTAATGCCAGATCAGAGTCATTTCCTTTTGAGGCAGTGTTTATTACAGGAGAAAATCTGGAGGAATGCCCTTATAGACATATTATAGCTTGATTTTTGGAAAGGAATTTGACAGTTTCTCAGCTTTATGTTTAAAGAAAATATGAAAATAGAATTATGGAAAGAGTGGGACTTATTGGTACTCTTGTGGAGATAAATCAGAAAGAACCTAAAATACAAAATTTCTAATATCTTTTCCATTCTAATGACCTCAAGGTTACTATTTCTACAGTCAAACCTTATGGTTACTATTTCTACAGTCAAACCTTAAACAAGCTCCTACATCTCTGCCTCTTCCTTTTCCACCTCATTCTTCATCCCCTCATTTTGTTCCTTCTGATTTTTCTAGTTACCCTCCCATGTATATTTGGAGTTACTTCTCTTCAGATCTTCTCAATTTGCTCACATCTGTTAAATGTGGAATAGAAAGAAAAGATTCTCTCTTTGATACATTGGAAGTTAGAGCCTTTCAAAGGTATTATAAGACAAGGTCTGTACTTTTGAAAACAAGTTTAATCAAACAGCCCATTCAATTCCTGTTCAATTACCCAAAAAAGTGAAATGTTTCTGAGGGTTATTCATGACCGTTAATCATGTAATAATTTGACCTAGAGTAAATACATTAAAATGTATCATCATATTAATTTTCAAAAATATGTTTATACAGAGAATTCTATTCCCTTGCCCTCTATGAGCAGAGTTAATTACACATATGTGAATTCTAGCTGAAGAAAGCCTAATTTCCCAGAAAGTTGGAGGTTGCTGATATGGGAGTTCTATTCTTGTACTACTAACACTTCTGAAATTCTATTTTTAATCTTTCATGTTTTGGGCATGTAAACTTTAAGAAAATTTAATTTTTTGCCCTTTTTAGGAAATAAATCGGAGAAGGTGATGGCACCCCACTCCAGTACTCTTGCCTGGAAAATCCCATGGACGGAGAAGCCTGGTAGGCTGCAGTCCATGGGGTTGCTAAGAGTCGGACACGACTGAGCGACTTCACTTTCACTTTTCACTTTCATGCATTGGAGAAGGAAATGGCAACCCACTCCAGTGTTCTTGCCTGGAGAGTCTCAGGGACTGGGGAGCCTGGTGGGCTGCTGTCTATGGGGTTGCACAGAGTCATACACAACCGAAGCAACTTAGCAGCAGCAGTAGCAGGAAATAAATTTGATATCATCCTTTAAAAAAGATAGCTAACAATCACTGTAACTAAATTAGAAATGTACACAAAATTCATTCTTGCCTTCTTCTGTCGTGCTTCAGGGATCATTTGACCTTACCTTCTGACACCCTGGACTGAATGAGGTAGCTTCTGTTACGTTGTGTTGACTTAAGAGTATTTGTTCCTACCATACTCAGCTAACCCATTTTTGGTTCTTAATCATTCTTAGGTTCCTGAGGCAGCATAGCACACTGGTAAGAACTCGTCCTAAAGTTAGCAGAGCTGGAGTTTATGCCTCATCTATCTTATTGTTGTTGTTGCCATTTAGTCGTTAAGTCATGTCCAGCTTTTTTGGAACCCTGTGGACTCTAGCCCACCAGGCTCCTCTGTCTGTGGGATTGCCCAGGCAAGAATATGGGAGTGGGTCGCTATGTTTTTCTCTAGCGGATCTTCCAAACCCAGGGACCAAACCTGTGTCTCCTGCATTGGCAGGTGGATTCTTCACCACTGAGCCACCAGGGAAGCCAAGTCCAGCAGAGCTGGGATCATGCCTCATCTCTTGCTTTCCATTTAATTGACTTGGGACATGTAGTTTATACTCTACTCCTCAGTGTTTTCACCTGTGAATATCTGGCACCCTGCTTAGCACTCCACCTATATTCCACGACTGAAGTGCTGATTTTCCAGCTGCTGAGAGTGTTGGAGCTGACTCACAGCTGAGTACCCTCTGGGCTTACCCTCTGCCCTCACCCAAGAACTCAACATTTCCTGGGCAGCCCATAACCAGCGACTGGTCATGGAGCAGGTAAATACCTGACCCCTTATCCCAATTTGTACATCTCTGCAGGGCCCTGTCAGCTCCAGAGCTCCCCAGGGAATGGCTGAGAACATTTTGGGGCTTCACCACAGTCCAGCCTCTCTTCTGTGCAGTCTCCTTCCCCTCCCTTCCCCTTCAGGTGTCAGTGTTGAGGCACGCTTGCCCATAAACCTCCTGCACTCTCATCTCTTGAGTCTACTGCCTGGGGAACCTGCTCAGTCACAGTGAAAGTACCTCCATCATGGGCACGGTCGTGAAGTTGAAATGAGGTTCAGTTCAGTTCAGGCGCTCAGTCGTGTCCAACTCTTTGCAACCCCATGATCCGCAGCACACCAGGCCTCCCTGTCCATCACCAACTTCTGGAGTGTACCCAAACTCATGTCCATTGAGTCAGTGATGCCATCCAACCATCTCATCCTCTGCTGTCCCCTTCTCCTCCTGCCTTCAATCTTTCCCAGCATCAGGATCTTTTCAAATGAGTCAGCTCTTCGCATCAGGTGGCCAAAGTATTGGAGTTTCAACATCAGTCCTTCCAATGAACATCCAGGACTGATCTCCTTTAGGATGAACTGGTTGGATCTCCTTGCAGTTCAAGAGACTCTCGAGTCTTCTCCAACATCACAGTTCAAAAGCATCAATTCTCCTGTGCTCAGCTTTCTTTATAGTCTAACTCTCACATCCATACATGACCACTGGAAAAACCATAGCCTTGACTAGACAGACCTTTGTTGACAAAATAATGCTTCTGCTTTTTAATATGCTGGCTAGGTTGATCATAACTTTCCTTCCAAGGAGTAAGCGTCTTTTAATTTCATGGCTGCAATCCCCCTTATTAAGTGTTAGCTCTTAATATCATCATTTATATAGAGGATATACTTAAAATGGATAGCCAGCAAGACCTAGTGTATAGCACATGGAACTCTGCTCAGTGTTGCGTGGCAGCCTGAATGGGAGGGGAGTTTGGGGAGGAAGGATGTGTGTGTGTGTATGGCTGAGTCCTTCCGCTGTTCACCTGAAACAGACATAGTATTGTCTATTAATCAGCTATATCCCAATATGGAGTTTTAAAAAAATTAAGATCAATGGAATTAATAATGATCCAAAAAGATCTAAAAAGGAAATGAGACTTCCATGTAAAATGGAGCTTTGAGTTAATATCTCATCCCTCTAAAAAAAATGAAATAAAATAACATAAGGATATACTGAACCATACTCTTAGCCCCTAATTTGTGCTGTTTGTTATAGTCAGATACTGAATTCTGGAATCAGACTGGTGAGGTTTGAAATCTGCCTCTACATGTAACAAGTCACTTAACTGGTCTTTGTCTCAGTTTCTTCATTTGGAAATGAGTAATGATAGTTCCACATCATAAGGTTTTGTGGATTGAACGAGATAAACCCATTTAAAGGACTGAAAACAGTGGCTGGATCATAGTAAGCTCTGCTGCCGCTGCTAAGTCACTTCAGTCGTGTCCGACTCTGTGCGACCCCATAGATGGCAGCCCACCAGGCTCCCCTGTCCCTGGGATTCTCCAGGCAAGAACACTGGAGTGGGTTGCCATTTCCTTCTCCAATGCATGAAAGTGAAAAGTGAAAGTGAAGTTGGTCAGTTGTGTCCAACTCTTCGTGACCGCATGGACTGGAGCCTACCAGGTTCCTCCGTCCATGGGATTTTCCAGGCAAGAGTACTGGAGTGGGGTGCCATCGCCTTCTCCGATAGTAAGCTCAGTGAATGCTAAATATTCTTATGGTTGTAACTCATATGATCATCATTCCCCACTTAATCTCAATGATGTGATAAGACATCTTCATCACAGCACATCACAAATTTCAGGACACCCAGAATTTGAAGCCAACATTAATAACAGAACTACGCTAGGTAGATTATTCCTTATTGAAAGTAAAATCCCACAAAAAGAGTTTTAACTATGCAGGAAAGAAGTGGGCAACTGAGAAAAAGTTAGTTGTAGGGATGTTCCTTATCCACAAACTTCTAACTTGTTTTTTTTTTTTAACCTTTTACTTCTTAATTTTAAGCAAGTAATTGAACCTTGTTCTTTATTCTAGATAATTCTGACTTTAATTGAGTTAATGGTATAGATAGGTCAGGCAAGTCACTCTGAGTGGATGATGAGACTGAAGAGAAAATAGGGTAGTGGGGAGGAAATGAGGAACTAGAACTTAGAAGACATGGATTCTGAAGTGGATCCTGTAAGCCCTGTGGCTTTGGTGTGTTTGAATTAACATACACATTGCTTGTAATATATGCTTTGCTCAGTCGCTCAGTGGTGTCTGACTCTTTGTGACCCTATGGACTGTACCCTACTACACTCCTGTGTCCATGGAATTCTCCAGGCAAGAATATTGGAGTGGATTGCCATTTCCTACTCCAAATACATGGTTTACATATAAATAACCCTATATAAAGAATGTATAAATACCTAAAATACATGCATGCATAAAATATAATTATATATATATATATATTTCTAATTATCTTTAGTGGGGGATAATTTTTGATTTACAAAATTTTGCAAGGTAGAGTTACTTACCATCTCCCTTTCCCCTGTTCTCCTAATGATAACCTAAGCATGGTAAATTGTCAAAACTAAGAAATTAACAACACTATTAATTAGAGGCTTTATTCACATTTCATTAAGTTTTCCACAAATGTCCTTTCTCAGCTCCAAGATCCGGCCAAGGATGCAACGTTGCATTTACTCATCTTGTCTTCTGAGGCTCTGCAAGTCTGTGGTAGCTTTTCAGTCTCTCTTGTTTTTCATGACCTTGAATGTTTTGAAGAGTATACTTGAAGTACTTTCTGAAAAGTCCCCATTTGGGTTTGATGTCTTTTCATGATTTGACTAGGGTGATGAGTTTAGGGAAAGGACTTCACAGTGATGAGACGTCCTGCTCATCACGTTGTGCTCAGAGCCCATGGCATTGCTGGTGGCGTGAAACGTGTGGCTTGGTTATGGTGGTGTATTAGTTGCCTGTATCGGCTGTAACAAATTAGCACAAACTTAGTGTCTTGAAACTTCACTGTTGGCTCTGTGATAAAGAACCTGCCTGCCAATGCAGGAGACCCAAGAGATGAAGGTTTGATCCTTGGGTTGGGAAGATCTCCTGGAGAAGGACATGGCAACCCACTCCAGTATTGTTGCTTAGGAAATCCCATGGCCCAAGGAGCCTGGCGGGTTACAGTCCATGGGGTAACAGAAAAGTCAAAAATGACTTAGCAACTAAACTAGTGTCCTAAAACAACAAAAACTTATTTTTTGACAGTTCTGTAGGCTAGAAGTGCAACATGAGTGTCAGCTAAAATTAAGCTCTTTGCAGGCTGCATTTCTTTCCAGAGGCTTCAGAAAAGAGCTTGCTTTCTGTTCCTTTTCTACTTTCTAGAGGATGCTGCACTTCTTGGTTTGTCTTCCTCCATCTTCAAAGCTATCATCTCAGCATCTTTACCTTGGGCCAATAATCTTCAACCTTCCTTTCCTCTTTTAAGGACTCTTATGATTACATCAGGTATACTGGTAAATCTAAGATAATCTACTTATTTTAAGAGCAATTGATTAGCAACCCTAGTTTACCTTTGCTAGATAATATTGCATATTAACAGGTTCTAATGATTAGGATGTAGATACCTTTTTGGTGACTAGTGAGGATCCCTAGTCTGCTAACCATAGATTGTATCTGCAAATATCTTTGCTACTAAAAAGTTACTATTTTTTCATACATACTTTTGACTCTGTTTCTTCTTCTGTGAAAAGGAAGTATGTTTGCACTGTCAGACTACTCAGAGAATTAAATGATCAAAGGTAGTGAAAGTGTCCAGCACTTAGTTCTCATGATGTTAGTTGAACCTGAAGTAAAAGGATAACACCTTCTTTTTATAATTTTTTCCTCTAAGGTAGGGATGTGATTATTCTTTGTGGTAAGATAAACTTAGCTAATTTTACATCAATCATACTAAGTATGAAATGTGAGAAGTCCCCATTAGTACTAGAGAAGAGCGAACTGTCCAAAATGTATCTGAAAAATAGCAAACTCTTCATTAATAAGTCTGTGTAGCTTAGAGACTTACTGTATGGCACTTAAAAGTTGGCTTACTTCTGTGCATGATGGTTTCTGGTAACTTTTTATTATGCTTCTGTTGACCTGATAAATGTATCCGACTCTGTGCGACCCCATAGACAGCAGCCCACCAGGCTCTCCTGTCCCTGGGATTCTCCAGGCAAGAACACTGGAGTGGGTTGCCAGTTCCTTCTCCAATGCATGAAAGTGAAAAGTGAAAGTGAAGTCGCTCAGTCGTGTCCAACTCCTAGCGACCCCATGGACTGCAGCCCACCAGGCTCCTCCATCCATGGGATTTTCCAGGCAAGAGTACTGGAGTGGGGTGCTATTGCCTTCTCCACTAGTAAGCCATAAAGTGAAAAAATGAAAGCATTAGTTGCTCAGTCAGGTCCGACTCTTTGCAACCCCATAGACTGTAGCCCGCGAGGCTCCTCTGTCCATTGAATTCTCCAGGTAAGAATACTGGAGAGGTGAGCCATTCCCTTCTCCAGGAGATCTTCCTGACTCAGGAATTGAACTAGGATTTCCTGCATTGCAGGCCAATTATTTAGTGTCTGAGCCACCAGGGAAGCCATAGTAAGCCCTAATGGAAAACAAATAAATTTTAAAAAAATCTCTATCATTTACTTTCTTCTCCTCTCTCCTCCTGTCCTCCTTCTGGGCTGTAGGACCCAGCTTGACACAAGATCAGCCATTATGAAAACATTAATGTCATCTGCAATTATTTTTTAAAAACTTATTTTATCACATCTTGAAGTTAAGGATTTCTGTTTGAGACATTTGAGAATCTGGTGCCTAGTATTTAGGGTGTCCACTTGATCTCTCCTGCTTTCATTTCTAACTTTTCAAAACACAGAAACCAAAAGAAACTGAGTCTGAATGCTTAGTCATAATGGGGCCTGAACTAGATAGAAGATGATCTGTATATAGATACAAAGTGTTCTTGATTTGAATGTTTATATAGAATCCATGCCTGGAGAAGAGCATGGCAAACCACTTCAGTATTCTTGCCTGGGAAATCCCATGGACAGAGGAGCCTGGAGGGTTACAATAGGGTCGCCAAGAGTCAGACACAACTGAAGTGACTTAGCATGCATGCATGCATAGAATCCATGGTGGTGGTGTATGAAGAGTTAAAACCAGAGAATTCTCATGGGTAGTATATACATTCTTTGGATTCCAGTCACTCTGTTTAAATTATAGAATACCTGTGAATATTTACTTGATAAAATTTCTGGCTTCCAACACCATTCACCTACTCTCCCTGAAAAAACTCAAAAGAAAATATTCAAAATTTTGCCACCTCATGCCATGAGATCACAGTTTAAATCATGACTCTCGTGTAAAATTGTCACTCTTGGGGTTAAGTGAAGACTTGCCCTTCTAGGCGAAGAGAGAAGAAAAGCAAATCGGTATCAGAAAAATTGCTCATAGGCTTAATAGCAGGCATTTTGCATTTGGTAATTATTACTAGCATCTAATCTCCAGGAGTTGGTGACGGCCAGGGAGGCCTGGCGTGCTGCGATTCATGGGGTCGCAAAGAGTCAGACATGACTGAGCAACTGATCTGATCTGATCTGATTGGTGTTTTTCTTTCTGGCTTACTTCACTCTGTATAATAGGCTCCAGTTTCATCCACCTCATTAGAACTGATTCAAATGTATTCTTTTTAATGGCTGAGTAATACTCCATTGTGTATATGTCCCACAGCTTTCTTATCCATTCATCTGCTGATGGACATCTAGGTTGCTTCCATGTCCTGGCTATTATAAACAGTGCCGCGATGAACATCGGGGTACATGTGTCTCTTTCAATTCTGGTTTCCTCAGTGTGTATTGAACAACTTTTAAAACTTGCAAGTCCAAAGTCATCATGAGCATATGTAATACCACTCTAGAGATGTACAAAGTTAATTGCATTTGTCATACCCTTTGTTACAAAGAGAATATTTTTGTAGTGACTTTTTTATTAGTTCAATACTGAGTAATCCAAATATAGCTATACTTGGAAATAATAGAGAGTCAAATCTTACAATATAGGCAATATTTTTATAGAGATATAATTATTTGGATAATAAATTCTTACATTCTTTGCACCTTTATACTTTAGCTTTATCTAACATTTCAGTTCAGTTCAGTCGCTCAGTCACGTCTGACTCTTTGCAACCCCATGAACCGCAGCACACAGGGCCTCCCTGTCCATCACCAACTCCTTAATGTATATCTATTGTAAACTAGACAAAGTCATGGGTTGATGTTTATAAAAACATCACTTAATATTCATAACGCTCTTACAGGGTAGAAACCATATTTTCAGAAATTTTAATATTTAGAATTTTAAAAAGCCACTCAAATTTCTAACTCTATATTGTCTTTATAGCAGGGAATTTCATAGAAATGAGCAAGTTTTATTCAGCAAACACTCCCTCTCGTTTTTCAGAGATGACACTAATCACTTTGTTTGGTATTAATATCCCTCCTTGAACCACCTGCTCTGTCAGAGGATGGCACAGTCTCTTTGGCCAAGCCTCAGTCCTTTGCTTATGCTGAGACTGGAGGGTATGAGTGGGGATCACCAGTGTACATAAATCACATAGACCAAGGCAAGGAAGGCCTCACAAGTGACACAGTGGTAAAGAATCTGCCTGCCAATGCAGGAGATGCAGGAGACATAGGTTAAATCCCTGGGTCAGGAAGATTCCCTGAAGGAGAAAATGGTAATCCACTGAAGTATTCTTGCCAGGGAAATCCCATGGACAGAGAAGCCTGGTGGGCTACAGTCCATGGTGTTGCAAAAGTGTCAGACACGACTGAGCAACTGAGCATGAATGTGAAGGAGAGGAAAGGAGTTTGTCCCACAGAAATTTTGAACTGAAGACCAAAATTAAAATGCTTTTATTTATAACTAACACTTTCACTTTCAGAAGGGGGACACAGGAAATTCATAATTAAAATTCAAGTACAGTCTTTATCCTAGGAATTAGAAGATCTTTGACTCTCTCCCCTGACCATGAGTTGTTGCTCAGTCTATTAATTGTGGGTGCATAGGATCTTTTAAAGGAGGTAGTCAATATCTTTATTACCTCCACCATAGTTTGGCCCCAGGTAAATAGCAGGGAGGGAACATAGCTCCCCAATCAACAGAAAATTGGATAAAAGATTTACTGAGCATGGCTCCACCCATAAGAAAAAGACCCAGTTTCCCCCTAAGTTATTCTCTCCCATCAGGAAGCTTCCATAAGCCTCTTATCCTCCTCTATCAGAGGGCAGACATAGTAAACCCCAATTACAGAAAACTAGCCAATCTGATCACATGGACCACAGCCTTGTGTAAGTCAATGAAACATAAGCCATGCCATGTAGGGCCATCCAAGACAGATGGGTCATGGTGGAGAGTTCTGACAAAATGTGGACCACTGGAGAAGGGAATGGCAAACCATTTCAGTATTCCTGCCTTGAGAAACCCATGAACAGCATGAAAAGGCAAAAAGATAGGACACTGAAAGATGAACTCTCCAGGTCAGTAGGTGCCCAATATGCTACTGGATATCAGTGGAGAAATAACTCCTGAAAGAATGAAGAGATGGAGCCAAAGCAAAAACAACACCCGGTTGTGGATGTGACTGGTGATAGAAGTAAAGTCCAAAGCTGTAAAGAACAACGTTGCATAGGAACCTGGAATGTTAGGTCCATGAATCAAGACAAATTGGAAGTGGTCAAACAGGAAATGACAAGAGCAAACATCAACATTTTAGCAATCAGCCATCTAAAATGGACTGGAATGGGTGAATTTAACTCAGATGACTATTATATCCACTACTGTGGGCAAAAATGCCTTAGAAGAAATGGAGTAGCCAGCGTGGTCAACAAAAGAATCTGAAATGCACGACTTGGATGTGATCTAAAAAACAACAGAATGATCTTTGTTCATTTCCAAGAAAACCATTCAATATCACCGTAATCCAGGTCTATGCCCCAACCAGTAATGCTGAAGAAGATGAACTTGAATGGTTCTATGAAGACCTACAAGACCTTCTAGAACTAACACCCAAAAAAGATGTCCTTTTCATTATAGGGAGTTCAGTTCAGTTCACTCACTCAGTCATGTCTGACTCTTTGTGACCCCATGAATCACAGCACGCCAGGCCTCCCGGTCCATCACCAACTCCCGGAGTTTACTCACATTCATGTCCATCCAGTCAGTGATGCCATCCAGCCATCTCATCCTCTGTCGTCCCCTTCTCCTCCTGCCCCCAATCCCTCCCAGCATCAGAGTTTTTTCCAATGAGTCAACTCTTCACATGAGGTGGACAAAGTATTGGACTTTCAGCTTTAGCATCAATCCTTCCAATGAACACCCAGGGCTGATCTCCTTTAGAATGGACTGGTTGGATCTCCTTGTAGTGCAAGGGACTCTCAAAAGTCTTCTCCAACACCACAGTTCAAAAGCATCAATTCTTTGGTGCTCAGCTTTCTTCACAGTCCAACTCTCAAATCCATACATGACCACTGGAAAAAACATAGCCTTAACGAGACAGACTTTTGTTGGCAAAGTAATGTCTCTGCTTTTTAATATGCTATCTAGGTTGGTCATAACTTTCCTTCCAAGGAGTAAGCGTCTTTTAATTTCTGGCTGCAATCACCATCTGCAGTGATTTTTAAGCCCCGAAAAATAAAGTCTGACACTGCTTCCACTGTTTCCCCATCTGCTTCCCATGAAGTGATGGGACCAGATGCCATGATCCTAATTTTCTGAATGTTGAGCTTTAAGCCAACTTTTTCACTCTCCTCTTTCACTTTCATCAAGAGGCTCTTTAATTCCTCTTCACCTTCTGCCATAAGGGTGGTGTGATTGACATGTCTGAGGTTATTGGTATTTCTCCTGGCAATCTTGATTCCAGCTTGTGCTTCTTCCAGCCCAGCATTTCTCATGATGTACTCTGTGTTTTTGTTAAATAAGCAGGGTGACAATATACAGCCTTGATGTACTCCTCTTCCTTTTTGGAACCAGTCTGTTGTTCCATGTCCAATTCTAACTGTTGCTTCCTAACCTGCATACATGTTTCTCAAGAGGCAGGTCAGGTGGTCTGGTATTCCCTTCTCTTTCAGAATTTTCCACAGTTTATGGTGATCCACACAGTCAAAGGCTTTGGCATAGTCAATAAAGCAGAAGTAGATGTTTTTCTGGAACTCTCTTGCTTTTTCCATGATCCAGCGGATGTTGGCAATTTGATCTCTGGTTCCTCTCCCTTTTCTAAAACCAGTTTGAACATCAGGAAGTTCATGGTTCACATATTGCTGAAGCCTGGCTTGGAGAATTTTGAGCATTACTTTACTAGCATGTGAGATGACTGCAATTGTGCAGTAGTTTGAGCATTCTTTGGCATTGCCTTTCTTTGGGACTGGAATGAAAACTGACCTTTTCCAGTCCTGTGGCCACTGCTGAGTTTTCCAAATGTGCTGGTATATTGAGTGCAGCACTTTCACAGCATCATCTTTGAGGATTTGAAATAGCTCCACTGGAATTCCATCACCTCCACTAGCTTTGTTCGTAGTGATGCTTTCTAAGGCCCACTTGACTTCACATTCCAGGATGTCTGGCTCTAGGAGCGCGATCACACCATCATGATTATCTGGGTCATGAAGATCTTTTTTGTATAGTTCTTCCGTGTATTCTTGCCATCTCTTCTTAATATCTTCTGCTTCTGTTTAGGTCCATACCATTTCTGTCCTTTATCGAGCCAATCTTTGCATGAAATGTTCCTTTGATATCTCTAATTTTCTTGAAGAGATCTCTAGTCTTTCCCATTCTGTTGTTTTCATCTATTTCTTTGCATTGATCACTGAGGAAGACTTTCTTATCTCTCCTTGATGATGCTAAAGCTGAAATTCCAGTACTTTGGCCACCTCATGCAAAGAGTTGACTTATTGGAAAAGACTCTGATGCTGGGAGGTATTGGGAGCAGGAGGAGAAGGGGACGACAGAGGATGAGATGGCTGGATGGCAACACTGACTCAATGGACGTGAGTCTCAGTGAACTCCAGGAGTTGACGTTGGACAGGGAGGCCTGGCGTGCTGTGATTCATGGGGTCGCAAAGAGTTGGACACGACTGAGTGACTGATCTGATCTGATCTGATCTGATTCAGATGCTTATATCTTTCTTTTTTTCCTTTGCTTTTCACTTCTCTTCTTTTCGCAGTTATTTGTAAGGCCTCCTTAGACAGCTATTTTGCTTTTTCGCATTTCTTTTCCATGGGGATGGTCTTGATTCCTGTCTTCTGTGCAATGTCATGAACCTCCTTCCATAGTTCATCAGGCACTCTATCTATCAGATCTAGTCCTTTAAATCTATTTCTACTTCCACTGTGTAATCATAAGGGATTTGATTTAGGTCATACCTGAATGGTCTAGTGGCTTTCCTTACTTTTTTCAATTTTAGTCTGAATTTAGCAACAAGGAGTTCATGAACCAAGCCACAGTCAGTTACCAGTCTTGTTTCTGCTCACTGTATAGAGTTTCTCCATCTTTGGCTGCAAAGAATATAATCAATCTGATTTTGGTGTTGAGCATCTGGTGATGTCCACGTGTAGAGTCTTCTCTTGTGTTGTTGGAAGAGGGTGTTTGCTATGACCAGTGCGTTCTTATGGCAAAACTCTATTAGCCTTTTCCCTGCTTCATTACTTACTCCAAGGCCAAATTTGCCTGTTACTCCAGGTGTTTCTTGACTTCCTACTTTTGCATTCCAGTCCCCTATAATGAAAAGGACATATTTTGGGGTGTTACTTCTAAAAGGTCTTGTAGGTCTTCATAGAACCGTTCAACTTCAGCTTCTTCAGTGTTACTGGTTGGCCATAGGCTTGGATTACTGTGATATTGAATGGTTTGCCTTGGAAATGAACAGAGATCATTCTGTCGTTTTTGAGATTGCATCCAAGTACTGCATTTCGGCCTCTTTTGTTGACCATGACGGCTACTCCATTTCTTCTAAGGGATTCTTGCCCACAGCAGTAGATATAATAGTCATCTGTGTCAAATTCACCCATTCCTGTCCATTTTAGTTTGCTGATTCCTAAAATGTCGATGTTCACTCTTGCCATCTCCTGTTTGACCACTTCCAATTTGCCTTGATTCATGGACCTAACATTCCAGGTTCCTATACAAGATTGCTCTTTATAGCATCAGACCTTGCTTCTATCACCAGTCACATCCACAGCTGGGTATTGTTTTTGCTTTGGCTCCATCCCTTCATTCTTTCTGGAGTTATTTCTCCACTGATCTCCAGTAACATATCATATTGGGCACCTACCGACCTGGGGAGTTTCTCTTTCAATATCCTATCATTTTGCCTTTTCATACTGTTTGTGAGTTCCCAAGGCAAGAATACTGAAGTGGTTTGCCATTCCCTTCTCCAGTGGATCACATTCTGTCAGACCTCTCCACCATGACCTGTCCGTCTTGGGTGGCCCGACCTGGCATGGCTTAGTTTCATTGAGTTAGAGAAGGCTGTGGTCCATGTGATCAGAATGATGAGTTTTCTGTGATTATGGTTTCAGTGATAACTTGTTTGTAAATATTTGCTATTTGTAAGCATCTTTATTTATTCTGCTTTGGGAAATGGGTATGGTAAGCCCTAGTAAAGAATGCTTGATAAAGATGTACCCGGGGTAAACCAGGTGTGGGATTTACGATAAGACTAAGGTATCCTTATGCAAGAATAAGGTTTGTTTTTTTTTAAATCTGTGTATATGGTTTTAATTTATGCAAAAGAGTTATTTCCTTGGACATATTCCATCAGAGAGCTCATTACTTGGTGCAGAGGGGAAGAAAGAGGGAATGCAGTGTACTCATTAGTCTTGACCTCATAAGCAAACACTATTGACTTGTTCTTGATTTGCAAAATGAATGGAGCTTGTTTATAATATTTAAACTCAACCTTAATGGTTGGCAATCCAATATAATGATGGCTTATATTGGGTTAAAGATTAAAGCTAAATTTCCTTATCTTTCTATTGGATTACATAAAAGCAAACACACAATAGTAAAGCTGTGTATATATAGACTGTAAGACCAAAAGGATTGCATATTTTGGGACAAAAAAGGGGGAAGGAGAATCAAATTTTACTTACCTTAATAAACTTCCCCAGTAGCTAATGAAACTTAGAGCTTGGTAGAAATACCACCCTAGTCCTCCTGCTATTTTATAACTCTAGGTTGACTTCCTTCTTCAAAGGGAAACATGTCTAAGGTAGGACCTATATGTAGGTGACAGTGACTGTCATTTAGTAAATATTTGACTGAATTAAAAAAAAAATAAAATCACAGATTCCAAGTCATCTCTTGGCCTGTAGGCACCTGCGGTTGCCAAGACCTCATTCTCCAAATTTGACAATATCAGGAAGTTGTGGGAGATGGAAACCCCAGTTAGGTGAATAGAGAAGAGTTTGGATTCTATCATGCCCATGTTCAGGTTCATGAACTTAAACCACCTTACTTCTCTGGGTCTTGGCTAAAAAATTCTAGTGCAGTTGGATGATTTTAGGGACTTTCACATCTTTATGAAAGTTTATTTTCAGGTGGGCCTTTTCATGAAAACTTTTTCTAAAATGAAAGCCCTATATTTAACACCTGTGGTTCATTAGAATCAGAGTGAAATACTGGACTTTCTTTCACAACAGCCTTTGAAGCTTGTCCTGAAAACCAGGACATCCACAAAACAATTTTTAAACCATTGAAATTAAAATATACTGACAGTGTTTTCAGTTATAGGCTTTAACTGACTGTCACCTAGGCCGTTTATTCTCTGCCATGGAATGTGACATTCTGCTGTGTGACCAGTTGTGTTACTGGTCATATTTGTCAGCAAGAGAAAACCTAGTTGTTGAATCAACTCACAGTCTCAGTAGATTAAGACACTGTGTCAGTTCTCACCAGTTGTTTATCCAGCTACCCCAAACTCAATGGCTTATAATAGAGATTTGTTATTTCTCATGACTTTGTGGGTCTGCTAGGCAGTTAGTCTAGTTGGAACAATGTGGCTGATTTCTGTCATGAGGTGGGTGCCAAACTCAAAAACGAGGTCCTCTACATGGAGAAAAAAGTCTAACGAGTAATAGCAGCATTGTTTCCAAGTCCTTGGTAGACAACTGCTGATCCATTCTCTGTTGTAATGCAGGTGTTCAGGGCTTCCCTAGTGGCCCATCTCCTTTCTATACCTTTCAGCTTCTGCTCTCGTCCATACCCACTTTCCTTTTCCTTTCATCATAATTTAATGAGTTTTGGCAAGAAATGACCTAGCACTCCACTGCTGCTGCTGTTGCTAAGTCACTTCAGTCATGTCCAACTCTGTGCGACCCCATAGACGGCAGCCCACTAGGCTCGCCCATCCCTAGGATTCTCCAGGCAAGAACATTGGAGTGGGTTGCCATTTCCTTCTCCAATGCATGAAAGTGAAAAGTGAAAGTGAAGTCGCTCAATCGTGTCCAACTCCTAGCGACCCCATGGACTGCAGCCTACAGGCTTCTCTGTCCATGGGATTTTCCAGGCAAGAGTACTGGAGTGGGGTGCCATCGCCTTCTCCGCTACTAGGTGTCAATTATTAATACATGATTTTGAATAATCACTGGGCTTTAGTTTAAGATTTATGGAATTAATGTAAGAAAAGCTGAAATAATTTTTAAATTAGAGAAACAAAGTACAAATCCAATTTGACCATGAGCTCTAATCCTAGAGGTAAATGTGATTATCATTTTCTAATGAAATTTGGAAAACTTCTATATAGCAATATAATTATTTTTGAGATGTAATTGACATACAGTATTGTACAAATGTAAGGAGTGCATAGTATACAATGTGCATTTTATACAATGATTTGGTACATTTGGTACATTGTATACAATGATTTGGTACATTTATCTGTTGTAATATGATTACCACTATAGTGTTAGGTAACACCTCTATCATGTCATGTAATTATCATTTTTTTGTGATAAGAATAGTTTAGATCTAATCTCTTAGCAACTTAGAAGTTTATAATACAGTACTGTTGACTGTACTCACCGTAGTTCAGTTGCTCAGTTGGGTCTGACTCTTTGCAGCCCAAGGACTGCAGCATGCCAGGCTCACCGTACTGAGCATCAGATCTCCAGAACTTATGTATCTTGAAGCTGCAAGTTGTAACTTTAAACAACATCTCCCAATTCTTCCATGGCCCAGCCTTTAGTAACCACTATTCTACCCTGCTTCTATGCATCTGATGTTTTAAAGTTCCACATGTAAGTGATAGCACTACAGTATTTGTTTTTTCTGACTCATCTCCCTTAGCACAAAGGCCTCAGGATCCATCCATGTTGCTCCAAATGATAGGTTGTTCTTTCTCATGGTTTGTCCATTCATCAGTTTATGCACATTTAGGTTCTTCCCATATTTTGACTATTGTGAATAATGCTGCAATAAACAAGGATATGCAGATATGTGTTTTTTTAAATTTACTTTTAATTGAAGGGTAATTACTATATTGTATTGGTTTCTGCCGTACATCAACATGGATTAATCATCGGTATGCATAGTTTTCTCCTTTTCAGTCTCTTTCCTTCATCCCACTCTATCACACCCCTCTAGATTGTTTCAGAGCCCTGGGTTGAATTCCCTGAGTCACATAGCAAATTCCCATTGGCTATCTATTTTACATATGTTCAGTTCAGTTCAGTCGCTCAGTTGTGTCTGACTCTGCGACCCCATGAATAGCAGCACGCCAGGCCTCCCTGTCCATCACCAACTTCCGGAGTTCACTCAGACTCACGTCCATCGAGTCAGTGATGTCATCCAGCCATCTCATCCTCTGTAGGCCCCTTCTCCTCCTACCCCCAATCCCTTCCAGCATCACAGTCTTTTCCAATGAGTCAACTCTTCCCATGAGGTGGCCAAAGCACTGGAGTTGCAGCTTTAGCATCATTCCTTCCAAAGAAATCCCAGGGCTGATCTCCTTCAGAATGGACTGGTTGGATCTCCTTGCAGTCCAAGGGACTCTCAAGAGTCTTCTCCAACACCACAGTTCAAAAGCATCAATTCTTCGGTGCTCAGCCTTCTTCACAGTCCAACTCTCACATCCATACATGACCACAGGAAAAACCATAGCCTTGACTAGATGGACCTTTGTTGGCAAAGTAATGTCTCTGCTTTTGACTATGCTATCTAGGTTGGTCATAACTTTCCTTCCAAGGAGTAAGCATCTTTTAACCTATGTTAGCGTATATGTTTTTATGCTATTGATGAACCTATTTGCTGGGTAGCAATGGAGATGTGGGCATAAAGAACAGACTTATGGACACAGTGAGGGGATAAGAAGGAGAGGGTGCTATGTGAAGTGAGTAGCAGATATCTTTTTAATATCCTGTCTTCATTACCTTTGGATATAGACCAGGAGTGGGACTGCTGGATCATATGGTGGTTCTATTCTTACTTTTCTGAGAAACCTCCATACTGGTTTCCATAGTGGTTGAACTAATTTGGATTTCCGTCAAGAATTTACAGAGGTTCCCTTTTCTCCATTCTTACCAACACTTGTTATTTCTTGTTTTGTTGATGCAACCCATTATGTCAGATGTGAGGTGATAACTCATTGTGCCTTTGACTTGAATTTCTCTGGTAATTAGTGACGTTGAGCATCTTTTTTTTTGTACCTGTTGACCATTTGTGTGTCTTTGGAAAATGTCAGTTCATATCCTTTGTCCATTTATTAATTGCATTGTTTTGGGGGGGGAATGGTAATTGAGTTGAAAGAGTTCTTTCTAAGTTTTGTATATTAACTATTTATATAGGGTTCGCGAATATTTTCTTACATTTCATATGTTGCCTTTTTTTTTCTTTTTGTTTTGCTCTGCAGAAGCTTTAACTTTTATGTAGTCTCACTTGTTGATTTTGCTTTTGTTGCTTGTGCTTTTGGAATTATATCTTAAAAATCAGTTTTATATGAAAGAGCTTTACCCCTGTGTTTTCTTCCTGGAGTGTCATGGTAGCAGGTCTTATGTGTAGGTTCATTTTGAATTAATTTTTGTGAGTGGTATAAGATAATGGTTAAATTTTACTTTTATGCATGTGGTTATCCAGTTTTCCTAACACTGTATATTGAAGAGACTCTCCTTATTGGATACTCTATATTCCCTGTCAAAAACTAGTTGAACATATAGTCAGGTGTTTATCTCTGGGCTTTGATTCATTGGTATATGTATCTTTTTTTATGCTAATACTAAACTGCTTTAACTACTGTAGCTTGGGAATATAGTTTGAAATTGTGAAATGTGGTGCCTCTGGCTTTGTTTTTAGGATTGTTTTGGCTCTTTAGGGTCTTTTGTGGTTCCATACAAGTGTTACAATTTTGTTTTCTATTTCTGTGAAAAACACCATTGAAATCTTGATAGGAATTACATTGACTCTATAGATGGCTTTGGGTAGCATGTCCACTTTAATAATATTCATCCTTCTAATCCATGAATATGAGACATCTTTCCATTTGTACCTTCCTTAATTTATTTCATCAAAGAGTTATAGTTCTCCTTTCTCTCACTTTTTTGATTAAATTTATTCTTAAGTATCTCACTGATTTTGTTACTATCATAGACAGAATATACCTTTTTTTTTTTTTCTTTTTCAGATACTTCACTGTCAGTGTATAGAGGCACAACTGAGTTTTATGTGTTGAATTTAACTTCTGTGACTTAACTGAATTTGTTGATGAGTTCCAACAATTTTTTGGTTAAGTGTTTCTGGTATTCTCTAAGTAATATCACATCACTTACAAATAATGACAGTTTTACATCTGCATGTTATTTCCCTTGCTTGCCTGATTGCTCTAGTTAGAACTTGTAGTACCATGTTGAATAAGAATGCTGAGAATGAGTACCCTTGACTTCTCCCTGATGTTAGAGGATAATTTTTTTCAATATTTCATCATTGATATGAGTATGATATTAGTTGTGGGTTTGTTGTGATATATCACCTTTATTATATATTCCTCCTGTACCCTATTTGTAGAGGGCTTTTTATTGTGAAAGGATGTTGTATTTCTGTCAAATTATTTTCCTGCATCTACTGAGATGATCATATGATTTTCATCTTTAATTCTATTAATGCATATATCATATTTGTTTATTTGCATATGATAACAGTTTTGCATTCCTGGAGTAAACTTCATTTGATTATGGTATATGATCCTTTTAATGTGCTGCTGAATTTGGTTTGTTAGCATTTTGTTGATATTTTGCATATATATTCATCAGAGATACTAGTCTGTCATTTTCCCGTAGTATTCATTATCTTGATTTTGTATCAGTGTATTATTGGCCTTGTAAAATGAGTTTGGGAGTATACCTTCCTCTTCAATTTTTGGGAAGAGTTTGAGAAGGATTGGCATTAATTATTCTTTAAAGTTTGGTGGAATTCACTAGTGAAAAACCCATTTGGAAGTGGGCTTTTTGATGTTAGTAGGTTTGTATTGCTGATTAAATCTCTTTATTCATTCAGTTCAGTTCAGTTCAGTTCAGTCGCTCAGTCATGTCTGACTCTTTGCGACCCCATGAATCGCAGCACGGCAGGCCTCCCTGTCCATTACCAACTCCCGGAGTTCACTCAGACTCACGTCCATCGAGTCAGTGATGTCATCCAGCCATCTCATCCTCTGTTGGCCCCTTCTCCTCCTGCCCCCAATCCCTTCCAGCATCACAGTCTTTTCCAATGAGTCAACTCTTCCCATGAGGTGGCCAAAGTACTGGAGTTTCAGCTTTAGCACCATTCCTTCCAAAGAAATCCCAGGACTGATCTCCTTCAGAATGGACTGGTTGGATCTCCTTGCAGTCCAAGGGACTCTCAAGAGTCTTCTCCAACACCACAGTTCAAAAGCATCAATTCTTCGGCACTCAGCTTTCTTCACAGTCCAACTCTCACATCCATACATGACCACTGGTAAAACCATAGCCTTGACTAGATGGACCTTTGTTGGCAAAGTAATGTTCTCTGCTTTTGAATATGCTATCTAGGTTGGTCATAACTTTCCTTCCAAGGAGTAAGCATCTTTTAATTTCATGGCTGCAGTCACCATCTGCAGTGATTTTGGAGCCCCAGAAATAAAGTCTGACACTGTTTCCACTGTTTCCCCATCTATTTCCCATATAGTGATGGGACCATATGCCATTAGCTTAGTTTTCTGAATGTTGAGCTTTAAGCCAACTTTTTCACTCTCCACTTTCACTTTCATCTAGAGGCTTTTTAGTTCCTCTTCACTTTCTGCCATAAGGGTGGTGTCATCTGCATATCTGGAGTTATTGATATTTCTCCCGGCAATCTTGATTCCAGCTTGTGCTTCTTCCAGCCCAGGGTTTCTCATGATGTGCTCTGCATATAAGTTAAATAAACAAACCATTAGCCAGACTCATCAAGAAAAAAAGGGAGAAAAATTAAATCAATAAAATTAGAAATGAAAATGGAGAGATCACAACAGAGAACACAGAAATACAAAGGATCATAAGAGACTACTATCAACAATTATATGCCAATAAAATGGACAACGTGGAAGAAATGGGCAAATTCTTAGAAAAGTACAACTTTCCGAAACTCGACCAGGAAGAAATAGAAAATCTTAACAGACCCATCACAAGCACGGAAATTGAAACTGTAATCAAAAATCTTTCAGCAAACAAAAGCCCAGGTCCAGACGGCTTCACAGCTGAATTCTACCAAAAATTTAGAGAAGAGCTAACACCTATCCTGTTCAAACTCTTCCAGAAAATTGCAGAGGAAGGTAAACTTCCAAACTCATTCTATGAGGCCATCATCACCCTAATACCAAAACCTGACAAAGATCCCACAAAAAAAGAAAACTACAGGCCAATATCACTGATGAACATAGATGCAAAATCCTTAACAAAATTCTAGCAATCAGAATCCAACAACACCTTAAAAAGATCATACACCATGACCAAGTGGGCTTTATCCCAGGGATGCAAGGATTCTTCAATATCCGCAAATCAATCAATGTAATACACCACATTAACAAATTGAAAAATAAAAACCATATGATTATCTCAATAGATGCAGAGAAAGCCTTTGACAAAATTCAACATCCATTTATGATCAAAACTCTCCAGAAAGCAGGAATAGAAGGAACATACCTCAACATAATCAAAGCTATATATGACAAACCCACAGCAAACATTATCCTCAATGGTGAAAAATTGAAAGCATTTCCTCTAAAGTCAGGAACAAGACAAGGGTGCCCACTTTCACCATTACTATTCCACATAGTTTTGGAAGTTTTGGCCACAGCAATCAGAGCAGAAAAAGAAATAAAAGGAATCCAAATTGGAAAAGAAGAAGTAAAACTCTCACTATTTGTAGATGACATGATCCTCTACATAGAAAACCCTAAAGACTCCACCAGAAAATTACTAGAACTAATCAATGACTATAGTAAAGTTGCAGGATATAAAATCAACACCCAGAAATCCCTTGCATTCCTATACACTAATAATGAGAAAACAGAAAGAGAAATTAAGGAAACAATTCCATTCACCATTGCAACGGAAAGAATAAAGTACTTAGGAATATATCTACCTAAAGAAACTAAATTCCTATATATAGAAAACTATAAAACACTGGTGAAAGAAATCAAAGAGGACACTAACAGATGGAGAAATGTTCATGGATTGGAAGAATCAATATAGTGAAAATGAGTATATTACCCAAAGCAATTTATAGATTCAATGCAATCCCTATCAAGCTACCAACGGTATTCTTCACAGAGCTAGAACAAATAATTTCACAATTTGTATGGAAATACAAAAAACCTTGAATAGCCAAAGCGATCTTGAGAAAGAAGAATGGAACTGGAGGAATCAACCTGCCTGACTTCAGGCTCTACTACAAAGCCACAGTTATCAAGACAGTATGGTACTGGCACAAAGACAGAAATATAGATCAATGGAACAAAATAGAAAGCCCAGAGATAAATCCATGCACATATGGACACCTTATCTTTGACAAAGGAGGCAAGAATATACAATGGATTAAAGACAATCTCTTTAACAAGTGGTGCTGGGAAATCTGGTCAACCACTTGTAAAAGAATGAAACTAGAACACTTTCTAACACCATACACAAAAATAAACTCAAAATGGATTAAAGATCTAAACGTAAGACCAGAAACTATAAAACTCCTAGAGGAGAACATAGGCAAAACACTCTCTGACATACATCACAGCAGGATCCTCTATGACCCACCTCCCAGAATATTGGAAATAAAAGCAAAAATAAACAAATGGGACCTAATTAACCTTAAAAGCTTCTGCACATCAAAGGAAACTATTAGCAAGGTGAAGAGACAGCCTTCAGCATGGGAGAAAATAATAGCAAATGAAGCAACTGACAAACAACTAATCTCAAAAATATACAAGCAACTCCTACAGCTCAACTCCAGAAAAATAAATGACCCAATCAAAAAATGGGCCAAAGAACTAAATAGACATTTCTCCAAAGAAGACATACAGATGGCTAACAAACACATGAAAAGATGCTCAACATCACTCATTATCAGAAAAATGCAAATCAAAACCACTATGAGGTACCATTTCACACCAGTCAGAATGGCTGCGATCCAAAAGTCTACAAGTAATAAATGCTGGAGAGGGTGTGGAGAAAAGGGAACCCTCTTATGCTGTTGGTGGGAATGCAAACTAGTACAGCCACTATGGAGAACAGTGTGGAGATTCCTTAAAAAACTGGAAATAGAACTGCCTTATGATCCAGCAATCCCACTGCTGGGCATACACACTGAGGAAACCAGAAGGGAAAGAAACACGTGTACCCCAATGTTCATCGCAGCACTGTTTATAATAGCCAGGACATGGAAGCAACCTAGATGTCGATCAGCAGATGAATGGATAAGAAAGCTGTGGTACATATACACAATGGAGTATTACTCAACCATTAAAAGAATACATTTGAATCAGTTCTAATGAGGTGGATGAAACTGGAGCCTATTATACAGAGTGAAATAAGCCAGAAGGAAAAACACCAATACAGTATACTAATGCATATATATGGAATTTAGAAAGATGGTAACAATAACCCTGTGTACGAGACAGCAAAAGAGACACTGATGTATAGAACAGTCTTAGGGACTCTGTGGGAGAGAGAGAGGGTGGGAAGATTTGGGAGAATGGCACTGAAACATGTAAAATATCATGTATGAAATGAAAAAAAAAAATGTCATTCTACTTTTTCCTGGCCCGTAGTGTTTCTGCTGAGAAATTTGCTCATAAACTAATGAGGATTCCTTTGTAGGTTACCACTTTTTTTTCTTTTGCTGCTTTTAGGATTACGTATTTGTCTTTGATTTTTAATACGTTCATTCTAAGTGTCTTGGAGAAGGTCTTTCCTTTGAGATAATGTGTTGGTTTGCATTGTAAGCTTGGATGTCCTAGAGTCTCCTCAGATTTGGTACATTCTCAGCTATTAATTCTTTAAACTTTCTTCCTTCTCCCGCAACCCTTCTCCTTTCGGAATCCCAGTTAATCTGATATTTGCACATTTGATGATGTCCCCTGGATCATATAGAATGCACTCTTTTTCATTCTTTTTTTATTCATCACTGACTGAGTTATTTCAAAGTATCTATTTATTCTCTGACCATTGATTCTATCTTCTATTTGGTCTAATCTGCCATAGTTGCACTCTACTGCATTTTTCATTTTGTTTACTGAATTCTTCAGATTCAGAATTCTTGTTGGTTCTTTTTAAAGATTTGTATCTCTTTATTAAGTTTCTCATTTTGTTCAGTTGTCCTTATTTCACTGAACTGTGTTTACTTCGTGCTCATTGAGTTTCTTCAGAAGAGCTATTTTGAATTCTTTATTCGCTATACTGCACTGTGTGCTTTGAATTCAGTTATAGAGGATTATTATATTTTTGTGGGTGTGTTTACTTGATACTTTATGTTCCTTGAAGCTTTGCATTGCTGTTTTCACATATGAACCAGCACCTGCTCAAATCTTTGTCATTTGATGGGACATAATCTTCTTTGGTTCTACTTAAATCTAGGGCTTTCTCCAAACTTGTATGGATGCACTTGCTCTATCTTTTTACTTCTTTTTGTATCAGAATTCTTAATCTTCTATATCTTCCCTGGTTGTTACAAGTCACCAGTCTACTACTGGGAACCTCTTCCTCCCTCCCCAGAAGACGGTGCTGCAGCTAATGGTTATAGTTTATCTCTTGCCCATAATTCCCAGCCATTTTGGTTTTTTTTTTTTTGAGGGGACTTCCTGTTTACTGGACCTTGCTGTTGCAGCTGTGCTCTGAATTAAACATCAGGAGCCAGGTGCAAAGTGTGGGGAAGTTTGAGTTTGGCTCTTGGAGCATTGGGGATATCCATGCGGGAGGTGAGGTTCTCCCAGTGGCTCATGGGTAAGATTTCTACTGGAGTCATAAAAACAGTCAGCTGGAACTTCATGCATCAAATGCCCTTTGATATGTACATCTGCCTCCATTTGGATCTCTCTTTCCCCAGTCCTAGAGGTCCTGCCTGGAGTGCTGACATCACTCCCTAAATAAATTAAATAGGTGCTATGTGTGAGTGTGTACGCATCTTCATATTTTAAGTTGTGCTAACTGTTATGATAGTGTTAATTGCTCATCCAACCTGGCAATTCACATGAGGTACCCTGCTTATAAGTTAAATAAGCAGGGTGACAGTATACACCCTTGACATACTCCTTTCCCAATTTTGAACCAATTCATTGTTCCCATGTGCAGTTCTAGATGTTGCTTCTTGACCGGCATACAGGTTTCTCAGGAGGTACATAATGTGGCCTGTTATTTCCATCTCTTTAAAAATTTTCCACAATTTTTTGTGATCCACACAGTTAAAGTCTTTAGCATCATCAAAGAAGCAGAAGTAGATGTTTTTCTGGAATTCTATTGTTTTTTCTATGATCTAATGGATGTTGGCAATTTGATCTCTGATTCTTCTTCCATTTCTAAATCCAGCTTGTACTTCTGGAAGTTCTCGGTTCATGTAATGTTGATGCCTAGATTGAAGAGTTTTGAGCATTGCCTTGCAATCATGTGAAATTAGTGCAATTCTGCAGTAGTTTTGAGCATTCTTTGGCATTGTCCTTCTTTGAAATTGGAATGAAATCTGACCTTTTCCAGTCCCGTGGCCACTGGTGACTTTTCCAAATTTGCTGACATATTGAGTGAAGCATTTTAGCAGCAGCATCTTTTAGGATTTGAAATAGCTCAGCTGAAATTCCATCACCTCCACTAGCTTTGTTTGTAGTAATGCTTCCTAAGGCCCACCGACTTCATACTCCAGGATATGTGGCTCTAGGTGAGTGATCATACCATTGTGGTTATCCAGGTCACTAAGATCTTTTTTGTATAGTTCTGTGTATTCTCGCCACCTCTTCTTAGTATCTTCTGCTTCTATTGTCTCCATACATTTTCTGTCCTTTATTGTACCCACTGTTGCATGAAATATTCCCTTGGTATTTCTGATTTTCTTGAAGAGGTCTCTAGTCTTCCCCATTCCATTGTTTTCCTCTGTTTCTTTGCATTGTTCACTTAAGAAGGGTTTCATATCTCTCCTTGCTTTTCTTTGGAACTCTGCATTCTGATGGGTATATCTTTCCTTTTCTCCTTTGTCTTTCACTTCTCTTTTTTTTCTCAACTGTTTTTAAGGCCTCCTCAGACAACCATTTTGCCTTTTTGCATTTCTTTTTCACCAGGATGGTTCTATAATATAAAATAATATATGATAAAATGAATTCAATATCATATATGTCTATATATACACACACTTCTAGGAATTTCATTGAAAGTATCAAAACATTCATTGATTATCTTGTAAAATGAAAGCTGGATCTACTTCACATACGGAGAAATTTGAGTCAACGTGCTCATCTTATTTCTGAATAAAATGATATTAGCTATGCTTTTTTTTTTTTTTAATTTGGCTGTGCTAGGTCTCATTGCTGCCCAGGTTTTCTCTAGTTTGGTGAGCGTGGACTACTCTCAAGTTGCTCTTCCTGAGCTTCTCGTTGTAGTGGCTGGTTTTCTGGAGCACAGGCTCCAGTTGTAGCACGTGGGCCTAGTTGCTCCAGGGTATGTGGGGTTTTCCAGATCAGGGATCAAACCCATGTCTCCTGCATTGGCAGGCAAAGATTCTTTACCACTGAGCCACCAGGAAAGCCCCTAAATTATAGTTATAACTGGCTAAATTCCTTTCCAAAAAAGAAAATAATGAATCATATATTTTTAAGGCTCTCTTCATGACACATTCTTCCCTTTCCCATGAAATGAAACTTTTTGAGATTTCTCTGTCATTGCTCAGTCTTAAGAGGAGAACCCCAGACCTGACTATTATTAACTGTTGTTGTTGAGTGCTGAGATTAAAAAAAAAAAAGCATATTGTTGCTATTTTATTACATGTTATTATAGAACTGGGCACAGCAAAATCACCATATTTTATGACATATCAAGTGATAAATCCTACTCTCTGAAAGTCAGAAAAAAACTACTCTGAGATGGTTTTTTTCCCCATTTACTGAAAGAAAATTCAAAGGATGAGATAAAATATCCTAGTGACGGGCACAAATACATGGGTTTGTTTGATAGCCTTAATTAGTGATCTTGTAATTGAGTATCATGTCAGTTGTCATGTAGCTGGCAGCGCTCACTGAGAACACATCTAAATCCCTATTTTTTTCACTGCTTCCCAAACATTGTCATTCATTTGGGTGACAATTCATGCATAATATAATAGCCCTAGGGTGCAATTAATTTTAGCAGTTGCACAACTTAGTAAGGAAAAAAAAAAATCCCTGGTATCACGTGTTCTTTGAAGGTCAGATGATGCCACAATTTGCACCTTTGTTGTGAGACATGAAAATTAGCAATTAACATAAATATATTGATTAACATATGTATAGTTTAGTCTGACATATTAATGAAACTAATCATATTTTATTTACCAGATGTAAGCATTTTCTTTCTTCTACAATGAAACATCATTATTTTTTTTTTAAAGTTGAGATTAATTTGGGGTTAATCATACTTGTTTTCTGAGGTATATGCTAGAGATAATTAAGACAGATCCATGCTCTAGGAAGTTTAAACAAAAGACCTTGACAGAGTTTAATTTATTTTGTATCATATATGTTATATCAGCTATCTATTTATATTAGTTTCCATCTTCTTCACATGTCACATGTCTCTCCCATCCTTTATATAATAGCTATGCCTATATTTGGAGAAGGCAATGGCAACCCACTCCAGTGTTCTTGCCTGGAGAATCCCAGGGACGGGGGAGCCTGGTGGGCTACTGTCTATGGGGTCGCACAGAGTCGGACACGACTGAAGTGACTTAGCAGCAGCAGCAGCACCCTATATTTAGATCTTGAACACCTTTCCTTTTGACTCTTGGCATAATCCTGTGTTTGGATTGATTTCAGTTTTGTGTTCAAATATTGCCAGAGGGATCTTTCTGAGCCATACGTTTGATTCTTGACTCTTGGTCACACCTTTAGGATACAGACACAAAGCCTGGCTCTTGGTTAGGTGATACATACATACATGCCATCACTCAGTCGTGTCAACTCTTTGCGACCCTACTAACTGTAGCCCTCCAGGCCCCTCTGTCCATAGGGATTCTCAAGTCAATACTGGAGTGGGTTGCCATGCCCTCCTCCAGGGGATCTTCCCAACCCGGGGATTGAACCCATGTCTCCTGTATTTCAGGCATATTCTTTACTGTCTGAGCCACCAGGGAAGCCCAGATACTAATTAAATTATTGATATACACCAGTGGTTTGATAAGTTACTCTTATCAGCTAGGGATATTTCTGTGATGAGTAGAGTGCATGAAGTTTATTCAGTGCTATTATTATTATTAAAAGTATTAAAACATTTCTAGAGTATTTATTGTATCCCAGCTATTCTTTAAAGAATGCTGCATGAATTATCTTATTTAATCCTCTCAAAAATTATCTATAATTGCCTTTTCCATTTTATAGATGAAGAATTTCAGGTTCAGAGAAATTAACTATCCAAAGAGTAAGTGAGTGTTAAGTAATAGAGCTAGGATTTGTGTTCATATGAATTGAATCAAAGCTTACACTTTTTCCACTCAGTATGAGGGAAGGGAGTGCAAGTAATGGAAGAATTTACACATTGCCATTTGATATCTTGTTCTCTATAGACTTATGAAGTGTTGGACATTTGTGGACTAACTCTTGCTTCGGTGTTTGGCTAATTTAGAAAATTTAGGTTTTCCTTATTTATGAGAATGTGCTTATTTTTTGGGTATTAGTTGAAACTGAAGGGTGTTATCTGATATAAACTAATGTGAATTAGTATAGGTTACTTTGCAGTCAAAGTGAAAGGCAGCTGTCATTTAAAGGCTGATGTCAATCACTGTTGGGTACTGTGCAAAGAAATGTTGTGCTCGTGCCCAGTCGTGTCCAGCTTTTTGCAACTGCATGGACTGTAGCCCACCAGGCTCCTCTGTCCATGGGATTCTCCAAGCAAGAACACTGGAGTGGGTTATCCTTTTCTCCTCCAGGGGATCTTCCTGACCCAGGGATTGAACCTGCATCTCCTGTATGTCCTACCTTGGCAGGCAGATGCTTTAGCACTGAGCCACTGGGGAAGCCCAAAGAGATGTAATGTGCACCATTTCACTTCTCTGAGCAAAGAGTTACCACAGCTAGTTTTTATGTTTTTCAGGGTTATCAGTAAGAATATTATCTCTGACAATAAAGCCTGAGCTAAAATGGGTAGATTTGGAAAGCATTTGTTTTAAAAAATGGATTGTGAAATGATTCAGTAGTTAGCCATTTCTTTATAAGTTAGCACTACTTTCCTAACTGAAAGTCACATGATGTTCCCTAGGCCATGAATTTGGATCAAATTTATTGTTTTCAGTTGATCTGTCCAGTGGTGATGCAAGATAAAACATCTGGCTATTTGGAGGAGAGCTCATTGGAAGAGATTAAAATTGCATAACTTCTGTTGACGAGGCACAACTGCCAGGGTTGATCTGTTTAAAAGGAAATAAGACAATATCCCAGGTATTAGCCTGTATATTTTTGTTACTCTTCTGGAAAGGAAGACCAGGGGAAGAACTGGGGAGATGACAGGGAAAAGAGAATAGTAAAAGTGGAATAAAATTGTTGATCATGAGTAGAAAGTGGAGAAGTCATGATGTTGTTGTCAACTGAGCATTGTAAGTTCTATATAGTCCTCAGGTCACACAGTTAGTTAAGACTGAAGCAAGAATTTAGTCTCAACAGTGAAAGCCAAGGCTTGAGGTTTTCACTGCAATGCCCCATCCACCAATTTCTAGGGTATGTTCTGGGTGTTTAACATGTTTGATTTCATTTAATACTTATACTTGCCCTTCAGTTTTACTACCATTGTGTATATGAGAAAACTAAACATTTTTAAAAATCCTGAGGATTTAAAAAATTAGATAAGTTGTCCAATTTGTTAGAACTGTGTATTTTCAAAGTTAAAAAAAAAAACAAATATAATTTCAAAGGTTTATCAAAGCCATGTTGTTAAAACTATCATCAGCAATAATGCTCTTAGAGATGTTTATTTTAGAGAATCTTTTCTGTAGAAATCCTATCTTCGTATGGGAATCCCTATTTCCAGGATGGGAATCACCCCAACTCCTCTATTCTAGGTAGTTCAACTCTGGCAATTGTTTTTGGTTAGTTGCTCAGTCATGTCTGACTCTTTGTGACCCCATGGACTGTAGCATGCCAGGCCTCCCTGTCACTCACCATCTCTCAGAGTTTGTCCAACTGGCAATTATCTTTCATAATAAATCTTTTAATGTCACCTATGTATTGCTTTGTCTCTCGATTACTAGGAAGTTTAGAAACAAAACACTGCAAAGAAAAAGGCCAAAAACCAACACCTCTTATATAGCTTGGAACTATTCAGAAATTTTAGTTTGGTCATGGAGTAAGTAGCCAACCCAAACATTGGTGACAAAAACATATTATCTTTGTACTTTATTTCAGAAATAGTGGTGAATTTTATCACCTGATTGCAAACAGAAATATTTGCTATCTTTGCTTTATTGAAAAACACATTTCTAATGACTTGATGGATTCTGTCAGGAAACACAATCAATCATATTCATTTAACCATGTTGTAAATAGTAAGCATATTTATTTTAGCCTTATAGTATATATCAACAACAAAAAGGCCACATATAGGACTTTGGTTACCTGCACATAACGAACTGTCACTGAACCCCAGTGTTTCTGGTCTTTTTCCCTCCAGCATACATGGGCCTTTGATGCTTCTGAAACAATATGCACATTGGAAGGCATTTTAAGTTACATGGAATATATATTTTTTCTAACTATCATTAGAAGTACTCAAGCAATAAATGTGCCCCAATAAAGAACACTAAAGGTGAAATATTAACAGGGGAGATTATAATTATGGAATCAAATACTTAAGTAAACACTGAGAACATTATGTGCCCACTAAAGCATTTGAATAACATTTTTCACAGTGGTGCCTGTGGTCGTTGCTTTACAGTGATGCTGGATAAGCACAAACAGTGGGGTAATTAAAAAAATATAATATTGGTTCTGAATCAAAACTAGTTTCACCATCTCTATTTTTAAAATGTGTTCTCTCTCACTTTGAATGGGGGGCTTCCCTGATCGCTCAGTTGGTAAAGAATCCACCTGCAGTGCAGGAGACCCTGGTTCGATTCCTGGGTTGGGAAGATCCCCTGGAGGAGGGCATGGCAACCCACCCCAGTATTCTTGCCTGAAGAATCCTCATGGGCAGAGGAGCCTGGCAGGCTACAGTCCATGGGGTCTCAAAGAGTTGGACATGACTGAGTGACTAAGCATAGCACACACACTTTGAATGTGGGTGTAACTTTTTTGTTGTATATTAGATTTCTGTAAATTTCTTTAATAATATGTTAGTTAGGGAACATGGAGTAAAATGATAATTAATGTGTTTAACTCTGGAGTCACAATGTCAGTGATGAATCTTGGTACCAGAGTAAATTCATAATAGATATGTACTTTTGGGCAGTTTATTTTGCTTTAGTGCCTCAGTTTGTGGCCCAGTCTGTAGAATAGAATAATAGTAGTTACCTAAAAGGGTTGTTGTAAGGATTGCTTTAGAGTTTGTAAAACGTATATTGCCTTCTCTATGAACTTTAGTAATGACGATGATGACTACATAGCATAAAAAATGATGTGTTCTACTTTTCTGAACAGTGTGGAGCCAAGAGAATAAAAACGGGGTCAAATCTGAACATTAAATATTACAAAAATATCTTGTATTCAACTTCTTAATCATACTTAATAGGAAATACATTGTAATTTTTGTTGTTTAGTTGCTAAGTTGTTTCTGACTCTTTGCAACCCCACGGACTGCATCTGGCCAGCCTCCTCTGTCCACGGAATTCTCCAGGCAAGAATACTGGGGTGGGTTGCCATTACTTTATCCAGAGGATCTTTCCTGACCCAGGGACTGAACCTGGGTCTCCTACATTTTTGCCATCTGGGCCACCAGGGAAACCACCTCAAAAGCCCAGAAAATACATTAAATATAATTTAAAATCATAAGAACTTTCCCCATGGCACTAGTGGTAAAGAACCTGCTGGCAATGCAAGAGACCTAAGAGATGCAGGTTTGATCCCTAGGATCCCCTGGAGGAGCGCATGGCAACCTACTCCAGTATTCTTGCCTAGAGGATCCCATGGACAGAGGAGCCTAGTGGGCTATGGTCCATGGGTTGCAAAGAGTTGGACATGACTGAAGTGACTTAGCATGCAGGCAAAATCATAGGAAGTTAGCATAGATAGGGCAAAGATGAAGGAGAGAAGGAGGAGGAAGAACAGGAACTGAGTGTCTTTATAAGTCTTGTATTAATGTTTCTCTTGTTTCTAGATCATGAAAGTATTTGCTGACCTACAAATTGCTCTGGGTGGGGGAAAATTATGTTGATCCTGGGCCAGTGATAAAATCATGCTTTTAACTACCTGCTTGGGGATCTATAGCATAATGTCTTACACTGTATTAGGCACAGAAAAATAAAATGGTGAAACATGTCCCACAATGTATGTGTGTTTTGGGTATGGCGGGGGACAACTAAATTGATTATGACCAAATGGACACAGTTTGAAATATATGTATATCTTGAGCACTTGTAGGGTTACCTAGAAAACACATTGAAAGAAATAGGAAATATTAACACTTGAAATTAGAAGACATAGGGTTAGTTAAATTAACATCTGTAGTTGCTATTATATTGTTTGGGTACTAGTGAAAATAATATATATCTTTTGTATGTTAATAAAAACACGCTAGATCCACAAAGATTTATGTGGATTGAGAGAATCTATGTAACTTTAAACCTAATGCTCTGTATTATCAGGTAGCATTCTGTTTTTCTATTTGCTATGATATTAGTGTGAAAATGAAATAGTAATTTGGCATATTGCTGTTTTGCAAATCTAAATTTTTCTCTTTACTAATAAGCTTATTACTAAGGCATCTACTTCATTTCAGCCAGTTAACTTAGTCCTTCCTTTCTCTGTATGGCTTCCCCACTAGAATCCCCTGCCCCCTAGTTTTCTCCTCTCCTGAGGGCAGAGTGCAGTCATGGGCTCCAGGCTTCATTTTTAGGCAGCCTGGATTTGAATACACACTTCTCTACTTGCTATTTTAATAACCTTTCATGGGTTGTGTTGCTTCCCTGGTCTCAGTCAGTAAAGAATCTGCCAGCAATGCAAGAGACCCAGGTTCAATCCCTGGGTCAAGAAGTTCCCCTGGAGAAGGAAATGGCAACCTATTCCAGTAGTCTTGCCTGGAAAATCCCATGGACAGAGGAGCCTGGAGGGCTATAGTCCATGGGGTCGCAAGTTGAACATAACTTAGCAACTAAATCACCCCCACCACCTCAGGTTGTGTTACTTTCTGGGATTCAGTTTCTTCAACTTCATATGGAGCTAACACTAGATCTTCCTCCACAGGTTGTCAAGGTTATGTGAGTAAATCCATGTAGTACAGTATATAAAAGTATGCCTAGAACAGCCCAGTTAAGTGCTTAGTATGATATTTAATATATTGTTTTGTCAAACACATGTTTCTGATGCCCAGCAAAAACAATGATCCAGAGGTTTATATTGCAACCCACAGTTCCTGAACTTAGAGAAACTGAATTGTCTGCTTTTGTAGAGCTATATGCTTCCATATTTTTGGAGAATGAATGACTTGCCCAAAAGTTCTTGGCACATAATAAAGCCTCAATAGCACTGGTGATCCCTAGTAACTGTTGTTGTAACTCCAAAGAAAGTGCCAGAAACTCTGTAAAAATCTATTCCCCCCTCCCCCCGCAAGACACTTTGCCTACATCTTTGTTAGTCTTTTTTTTTTTTTTCAATGTCTCTTAGATTTATGTATTAGGAAAACTTCGGTGGTCATTTCTATGCTTTCCATTGCCATGATCCTTCCATATGAAGCATGAATTTACAGTTGTTTACTTGACTTTGGGATTTTTAAGCTTCTGAAGGGAGAGGCAACTGTTTTAGGGATATATTACTTTTGTTTTGTAGCACTTGGGAGAGGACTGAATGCATACTTGGAGTTTAAGAAAGATTGGCTATCTGCACAAATACAAATCAAAATGTATATACACATCACTAAAATGTGTTCTCCCTAATAGCATTTTAGATATTCTAATTTGAACAGGAACATATCTGTTTGTACTTTTAACGTTTAATTAACATTGTCTGTTTTCTCTTACTATTAGATTTTAAAGCAAAAATCGGCTGACTTTAAAAATTAATGGTGATAACTGATTTCATGTTGAACAACATAAAAATTAATAGATGAACCTGATAGATGATTTTTGGCCTTCTCACAGCTTTATGTAAATATTGTCTACTTGTTTATTCTTCAATATGAGCATGCAACAGCAATAAAATCTTTGGAGAAAAGCCTAGGGTTTAGTTGATAGTTCAGTTCAGTTCAGTTCAGTTGCTCAGTCGTGCCCGACTCTTTGCGACTCCATGAATCACAGCAGGCCAGGCCTCCCTGTCCATCACCAACTCCCGGAGTTCACTCAGACTCACGTCCATCGAGTTGGTGATGCCATCCAGCCATCTCATCCTCTGTCATCCCCTTTTCCTCCTGCCCCCAATCCCTCCCAGCATCAGAGTCTTTTCCAATGAGTCAGCTCTTCGCATGAGGTGGCCAAAGTACTGGATAGTAGTGTCCTAATATTGCCAATGCAGGAGACCTGGGTTTGATCCCTGTGTCAGGAAGATCCCTGGAGAAGGAAATGGCGACACACTCTAATATTCTTGCCTGGGAAATCCCATGGAACGAGGAACCTGACAAGCTTTAGTCACTGGGATCTCAAAGAGTTGAACACAATAGATTACTATATTCTTAGTTTTGATGAATAAACCATGACGATGTAGAGTGATAACATTAAAAGAAATGGAAAGATGTGATGAGTCTATGGGAGCTTTCTGTACTATTCTTGTAACTTTTCTAAAAATCTAAAATTATTCCCAAATAAATTTATAAATTATTCCTAAACATATTTACAAAGTATTAAAAAATAATTTATAAATAAATTTAAAAGTGAATAATTGGAAACAAGCTAAATGTTAAAAATGAGAAAAAAATTATTATATTTCCAATGACATATTCGCTTAATGGCATGTAATACACTCATTAAAAAGTTTCATTGTAAAAAATAAACTAAATACAAAATGCTTTTGGTATTAAGTAGAAAAAATGTCAAGAATACTATTTGTTCAGTCTGAGTACAACAATAAAAATAAATTAATAAAAGTAAAAATATAAAAATTATCATCTTAGGACCAGGAGATTCTGACTTTTTCTTTTTGTCACAGTTTTCTAAATTTCTATAGCTTTGCAAATTTCTATAGCTTTACTCCAAATAATCATTGATGGTAAAAGGACAGCTCTAAAGAACTAAATTTACTTATCAGGGATGTGAATTAAAGCATGTTAAAAAAGAAAAAAAAAAAAACCAGTATATTTGACCATGACTTCCCCAATTTTAATTAAAAAGTTTTTATCAAACCATTTTGAAAAATTTGATTTTGGGAACTGGTCAAAATAGATGAAGACAGTCAGACAGTAGAAAATTCCAATTATAAAATAAGTCCTGAAGATGTAATGCACAGCATGGTGACTATAATTAACAATACCATATTGCATATTTGAAACTTGCTAAGAGAGTATATCCTTAAAGTTCTCATTTCAAGAAAAACAATATATTACTGTGTAGTAATGAGTGTTAACTAGTCTTATTATGGTGGTTACTTTGCCATACACACACACACACACACACACAAGCATACATACATATTATCATTTTCTGAAACTAGTATGATATACATTCCTTTGTATCTTAATAAAAAACCTAGTTTTAGCAAGCATTTTATCTTAAGGCTATAACGTATTCTTTATTGTTGAATACTGAATTTGTCTCAATTGCAAACACTTTCAGCTTTCAAAGGTCAGCTCTTACAGAACTGACCTGTCATTTTACCATTTTACCTGTACACAGCTGAATACTTTAAAATCCCTCTTCAAAATTTGTTACTTGGATATGTTCACGTAGGAAGAGGTGGAGCCAGGAGTAACTGGTACAAATTCAAAGTGCCACCGTGGCTCAAGAACCCAAAGTACATATTGCTACCAATAAAGCACAATCAAATCAAAAAGCACGCTGTGGTTCTGGAAGTGACCTTGAGAGAATATCCATAGCTTTGCTCTCTTCTTTAGCCTTCACATTCTGGCAGTATTAACAGTCACACTTTGGGGTCCATCTGGAGTCTGACTTCTGTCTCCACACTTGTAAATTTCCACTTCGCTCATCCAGAGATTCCATTCCACGTTTAACTTACTACTTTGGGAGCGCAGGTATCCCTTACTTTTTGAAGTTTGCCTTATGCCACTTCACATTTACAAAATAGCTACATTAGTACCTGTTTGCATTAACTGAAAGAAATCCAAAGAGGACTCTCACTTTTACAAAAATAGGCAAAGAAAGAAAACAGTGGTCAGCATTTGTTTTGAAGCACAATGTGTTTCTTGAGTAGGTAGAGTGGCGCCGCCAAGCTCCCTCCATGGGAACTACACGCAGCTTCTCAGCATCAAGCCCCCATAGCTTTTACTGGATCTGTGAGCTCCTGTGCGTTATTGTGCATCCATTAACAAGATGTGTCCTCAGATAATTGCTGTTTTACTTCACACCATTTTGGCTTAGGAAAGGTTTCATAGGAATGCTCTGTTTTTGGATATTGGGGAACCCTGTATATTATTTGATTAATTGGTGATGGACAGGGAGGCCTGGCGTGCTGCAATTCGTGTCGCAAAGAGTTGGACACGACTGAGCGACTGAACTGAACTGAATTTCATTTAGAATAGGAAGAAATATGTAAAAACTGTTAGAAGCAAACATAAAATATATTTCATGGATTGTTGTGAATGTTCTGCTATATATAGTGAAATGCTATATAATTTTTACCCTGCATTTTAAAATGCTTGAGAGTATTAGAAACATAAATGGTATTTCAAAAGGAAAACTATATGATTGGAATTATTTTGCAGTTAAAACTTTTTCACAACTTTAAGGCTCTTAATTGAAAATATTTCAGTAGCAAAAAGGAGATATGTCTGTAATATATGTGTATGGGAAGATTCTTGATTGAAAGAGACCTTGGAATACTTTCATTCCTTGGGGCTGAAGGAAGATATATATTTAGAAGCAAAGACAGAATCAACTGGAAAATTTCCACCACCAAATGATAGGCAGGATGTGTCCTTGGAAATCATGGTGTTAGGTTCCTTCTCCCTTGGAGGTACTCCATCCTTAAAAATCAAATAGGGTATATTGAATCCTTTATCACTGCTTGGATAGAACTTGGACAAGGTTCAGAAAATGGAAATCATTCCAAAATCCTCTCTCAACTCTTTGAATGGAGGAAATCTTTGATAGGAACTCACTACTTAAAAAGGGTGTGTGTGAAGGGATCCTTGGAAGATGTTCAACTTTTGATGAGATGGCTCCTTGGATGGTTTTCAAGACCTGGAGGGGTCCATAATGAAGAATCATGCTGCTTCCATTAGTGTATTTTTCCTCTTCGTGTTTGCAGACAAAGCTGAGAATCTGTCCAATTTCTTCCTTGGCTAAGGTAGTCTTTATTTTAATAGAAAGGCTAGTCAACTTGGCACATTTGCAGATGAGAAGAGCAAATGAAAGCAAGTAACATTTAGATAATTCTCTTGGCCAATGGAAGATAACTTTGTGTTTGATTGAGCTGCCCTTTTTTTTTTCTCTCCACAGTAGTTTACCAATTTGGGAAATGAAAAAATCATCTCCTGTTTTATACCTGTTAACCCCCAGGTGATTTTTATTGTTTGTGTTGTGAAAAAATTTAGTTGGGGTGTTTGCATTTAAAAGTAGAGTTATGCCTTTATCTAGTTCATAGAACTTAATATGACACTTTTCATAGTTATGTAATTACTTTGAATTTGGTAATTACTTTGAATTACTTTATAATTTGGTATATGAGTGGGTATTATTAATAGTTTTGGGAGTTTCACCAGTAATCATTGATTTGCTTTTAATTTAAAAACCAGAGACTCTCTATGTATCTTAATATCTATTTCATTTTCTCTTGAACTTATAAATGTAGTAATACAACATGCACCAAGTATGTTTGCTAATAACTATTTCATTAGTTAGGGCACTATAATACTTAACTGCAATTTGATGAGTGTTTTACCTAAACTCTGTTGTTTTATTTTTAATGAGGAACATTTTTACTCATTAACAACAATAACAATTTAAAAAATCTGTAGAAGTTGAATTTAAAAAATCACAAATGCAAAATGTCACATTTAAGATTATGTGACTTATGATGACTGATATAGATTACAATATTTCTTGATATTCTGTGATCCCATGTGTGAAAAAGGCTTTAATTTAATTTTATTCTAAATGCTTAAATAAAAATATGTATCTTAATGACAGTGATAAGGAAATATTAAGTTGGTGAAAAAGTTCATTTGGGTTTTTCCATAAGATGTTACAAAAAAACCTGAACAAACATATGGCCACCCAGTATGTTAATTAATGACCTCTTAAAACAATTTATTGAAAATAGTTACTTTTCATACCTAGTCAAATTTAGTACATTAGTATAGATAAATGGCATAACTTGGCTAGTAGGGAAAGCAGATATAGATATGAGAAGTACAAATTTTAAGATAAAATTGTTTTTAAGCCTAATTTTTAAAAAGTCTGTCTGCAATGGATATTGACTCCAATCTTCCATTATCACTTCTATTATCACTTTAGCTTTAGCAGCATGATGAGAATTAAAACTCATTACACATGAATGATTTACTGATATCAAATGTACAAATTCTAGGGTTAGAATTTGTTAAATAGAAGCCCATCTATCTTTGATAGGTGTTACAAAGTCATAAACTCAAGAGAGATTTGTTGTTATTGTTGTTTAGTTGCTCTGACTGTTTGTGACCCCATGGATTATAGCCCACCAGGCTCCTCTGTCCATGGAATTCTCCAGGCAAGAAAAATGGAGTAATCTGCCATTTCCTTCTCCAGGGGATCTTCCTGACCCATGGATTGAACCTGCCTCTCCTGCATTGGGAGGTGGGTTCTTTACCACTAGGAAAGCCCCAAGAGAGATAAAGAACATAGAATACAAAGACTCAAAATTTCCATTCTTTCAGGGAACATCCCTCTTATACTCTAGTTAAAGCCAGACAATCTGTGAAGAGCCTCGTTAATACTACAGTTGGTGAACATCCCTGAACTAGGGATTAGTCTGTGCAGTGTGTTCAGTTATAGCTGTGGCTAAGACTCTGCTCAGCAGGGCAGTTCTAGTGAAACTTCGTTCTTGATTTAAGATGGGTCTTTGTAGGTTCCAAGGGGGGGAAAAAAGTACTTCTGAATAATTAAGTCAGAAAGATCTGTGGGGTTCTATTTCACAACAACAACAACAACAAAAATACATGCTGGCTTCTACAAAATGATTTTTGTGTTTAAGTGAGCCATTCAGTTGAAAAGTGAAATGGGCCATTAACAGCATTTTTGTTGTTTGAAATTTTCATTACAATGGCTCCTGTCCTACTTTTCCCAGTGGAATGTGAATTCTTACACTGTAAAGCCAGAAACAGAAAAGAAAACAAAACACACACACACAAACTGTTTTGTGGCTTTAGAAGTTATTATTTTAAGTGATCTGGCTCTGAGGTGGGGCTGAAATGGAATATTCCTTTAGCCAGTGGCACAGACGGGCATTTCTGGATGAGATTCTGCCCCCTTGTAGTGGAACGTGATGTACATTTTGATTCCCTGGCATGCCTACCCTATCACCCATCTGTTAAGATGGCATTGATCCTAACAAAAAAAAACAAACTGTGGTTTGCCAGGTTCCAGAAGTCCTAGGTGTCTGGCATATGTATACATTTCTAAAGGTATTTTCCAGAATTTAAAAAAAAAAAAAAAAGAGTTTAGCTTAGGGTGTTTTCTTCTAGAGAATAGTTCATTGGTAGGCCACTACAGGCAATTCTGACAGTACTATATATTCATATAATTTTGTACTTATGTT